>NC_134120.1:37948500-38582750 GCF_040939455.1 Microcebus murinus | reverse complement strand
AAGTGTGCTTACTATTATTGGCCAAGAGTTGAGATTAAATGAGTACTATAGCTGCCATCCAACTAGAGTAAAGAAAATTCCATTTGTGATTTATGAGAGAAGGAAAGAAGAGAGTGTCAAATGGTTTTATTTGTGTGTTTTGCTCTAAGAGATTTCTGGGTAAAATTTTGTCCTCAGATTTGCTTAAAAGCTTTATGGACTCTATGTACATTTAAAAGCAGAAAATTAGTTCTTATTTAGTGACACCGGGTTCTTAAAATGGCACTTCTATGTACAATTCATTTATCTTATATTTTTAAATTCATCTGGACCTTAGTTATTCCAAGTTATCTCAAAGCATTTTTTATTAAATACCAAATGAAATTTTTCAATGCAAATGGGGAAAAATAACATTTCTTAGCTATCCAAATTAGAAAAATTTGGAGGGCGGGTTTCAACTATAAACTCTGTTACTATCTTAATTAGGAAACAGGAGCATCAAACTTTACTATTCTTATCTGAAAAATGAAGATAAAGAAGGGGCCCAGCATCTACATAGTAAGCATTCACCAAATACTTGTATTATTCTCAAAAATTGAATGGTCTCTTTTTCATAATTAGATATGCCTTATATTTTTATATTTTTCCATATTTGAATTCCCTAGCCAATAAAAATATGTAATAATTCCATATGCTATTTATGGAAATGAAAATGTTTCTGCTATTTTCTGCTTAGTGTATTGAAATATTTGACTTCAACAAGCTTTTATTAAATATGAAAGTGAAGCATATAATCAAATAATAAACACAAAGAAAGCTGAAATGTAATCAGATCTTATTATACATTATGACCTAGCCTCATAGTTTAGTAATAGTATGAAAATTAAATATATATATGTTTTTATATTTATTCACAATATATATTGAATTTGTTCATTTCATTTCAATTCCACACTGTGTTTCTAGTTTAAGCCACCATTTTCTCCCCAACACATGATTACAATGGTCTCTGAATTCATCTCTCTGCATTCACTCTTGGGTTCCTCCAATTCATTGTCTACACAAAAGCTATAAAAATATTATTAAAACATAAAAATGTTTGTGCCATTCACTTTCATAAAACTCTCAATGCCTGACCATTGCACTTACTATAAAATCCAGAAACTCCAATTAGGTATCAGGCTTTGCAGGTCTTGCAGCCTCATCTCTTGATATATATGTTCACTTCCATTCAATATTATCCTTCATTGGCCTTCTTCCAGTTCCTTGAGCCTACCATACTCAGAGCATTCAGAACTGTTTGCAAGGATGTGTCTGCCTACTTATTTGTTTAATGAGTATCTGTCTGTCTCTCCCACCAATCTAATAGCTCTAGGAGGGAGGTGTTGCATTTATTTGTCCACTGCTGTGCCCTCCACAATTTGCCCAGTGCCTGGCACAAATAAATGATGTGCAATAAATATTTGCTCAAGACACAAATGAATATCGGTTATGCACTAACTAAGTGTCAGGCATAGAGCTAGATAATTGAAAAAACAAATGAATACAAAAGAGTGTCTCTCTTCAATGAGCCAGAAGTAGAAGGGGTAAGAGCAGAGTAAACAGTCTTACTGAGTAAACAGTCTGGTAGAGGGGGTAAGAGCTGAGTAAACACTTAAAACACATAAAAGTCTCCTACCAGAGCAAAGCACAGGGTACTATGTGAGCAGAAGGTCAGGAAACTTTCAAGAGGTAGTGTCTATCAGATGGGATCATAATTTGGGGCTATTTGCAAGTCAAAGTAAACTAATGTACAGAAAATCTGGATGAAAAGTTATTTCTTTAAAAGTTATTACTTCAGAGATAATTCAAATTTAAAAAAAAAATGAACTACTTGATTAAATCAGTGAACACATTGGTTCATTAATCTGAAGTTTCTGTAAAGGGGAACTGCCCTTAATTGATGACAATTATTTGCTACCTACAGCCCATTATTGCTAATCATCTTCCTAAAGGAAAACTTCAAAGTCCTGTGAAAAAAGTTATGATTTCCTTTGAAATATAAACTAGTTTTTAATATCAATTACCCACAATCTGACTTAATGCAATTTAAAAGGATGAAAAGAATAAAATAAATATAATCATGTATTAATATGTTCTAAATTTTTTATTGTCAAAGAATCTAAAATAAGTTATTTATACTGTATTCAGCATTACACATTCAATTTGATCATGTTGTGGTTGGATCAATGAAACCTTAGTTATGACCTTTGAAAAAGAGAAAAGTAGAAATTTTGTAACTTGGTTGAAAATCTCTAGAAAAAATTTTTAATATGATATCATGATGAAATGCACTTGAAATTGCCAGAATCTCAGGTTTGAGCACCACAGATGTCAGTTTGGGAGTCTGCCCTCAGTTCTTGGTGTGCTCTTGGTCAACGAATGACCAGCTACACCAAAGTGTCAAGTCCAGACTATTTTCCCAGTACTCTGACTCCCTTCTTGGAAAAATCACCAGCAAGGCCAATATAACAGAATTACCTTAGGCAGGGAGCAGTTTCACAAGAGCAGCTCTTTACTGTAGAACAAAACTGGAGACAGATCAACTCACTCTTTGACCCACTCACTTCCTCTGACTTCTCGGATTGTTTCCTTTCATTAGCCCAGTCTGGAGGAGGGCTCTTGGGAAGTGTAGGATGGTAGCAAATGATCAACAGGTGTCCTCAATATTTCATCTGTATGTACAAGCTTCCTCTAATAAAGCCCACCTGGGGTTATGCACCACAATGCAGATTCCAACTAATGGTATTTTAATTACCCTTAGGTTACTCTAGGTCACTTTCTAAATCTTATTAGGCCTGGGCTGGGAATTCCTACATTGACAACACATTCCCTCCTTCCCCAGGTGTAGCAGTTGCTCAGGATAGGATTAAGGGTGGGGCAGTGCCAAAATGGAGTGCCCACCCTTATCCTTCTTCCCAGGTGGAGCTTGAAACTGTTTTGGTGCAGTTTTGGTGTTCTAAACTGCACCAAAACAGGGAACCTGTGTCCAGAGAAGAGCCAGAGATCCTAACTATCCACCTAACAAAATCACTGAACAAAATTGCATATTCTTTTCACATTCATCTGAAGCCTTAAGACCTGCATTAGCCTTCTAACTTTTTAATGGGTAAGGGCCTTTAGTAACACATTCAGTTTATAATTGAAAGGGGAACCTAACAATTTGTATTTGTTATGGTCAAGGAAGACTTTATTGTCCAAACTAGGACACTTCTGAGAATAAGCAGGACCTATTTATAATATAATATTCCACAGCAACCAATGTAAATGAGGTTTATCCCAGATCAGAAAAAATGATCACTTTAGAACAAGAAATGCAATTTAATTTTATCTTTGATTTTATGTTTTATATGTGTGTATTTGTGTTTGTGTGTGTGTATCCTATAAAAATATAAATGTAGAAAATTAAAACATATAAAGTATAGAAACTTTTAGTACTTCTTTTATCTTTTACCTGAATTATATTCCAGTGTTTCAAATTTGTATTTTCATAAGCTATACTCTAATGGATCATACACCACTCAGAATAGAGTTACTCTCCAATAGTGGAAGTGTGGAAGCTAGAGCTATCCATAACCTCTTTCAATCCCAGGTCTGCCTTTTAGAACAGGAAGTGAGAGTAAGTTTAATTATACCCTAGGTACTGAATTTAAAATTTCTCTTTAACACTTGAATTTAGTCTCCCTAAATGATAGGCGAGGTCTTCATGACATAAAAAAGAACAAGATAATTTATTGATCTATCATTAGCCCATTCATCTTTGTTGTTATTTATTATTCAAAATTTTGCTTTGCCTATACTAATTGGTACAATGAATACATCAATCATGTAAGCAAACCATTTTAGACATGGAACACAAACCTAATTTATTAGAGAATACTTGGTGTATATTGCTTGGTTTTTGACATTTTACTGTCCTCATCTTTTTATTGATCCAGAACGCAACAATAAGAAGTTGGGTATTTTGGAAGTTAACTTTCCTCCTAGTAAGGTACCTAAGAGCATGATTGTAGTTGCTTAAAAAAACACAATATGCTTCTCAAACTTTCTAATTAATCAGATATCCAAATAATAAAGTATATTAAATTGCAGAGCCATAGACTCTTAGATCCTGTGATAACTCAAGGAGTAATCTATTTAAACTTTCCACCAAATGAAACAAATGGAAGCAATGGCTTGTTCTCAGAATGATTAACTTGCTCGTTAGCTCTGTAATTACCTCACATATCTCATCTTGTTTTTTGCTGTATTAATCTATCCTCTTTAACCATGTTCTTGTCACTTCCTTTAACAATATAGTTTAAACATCTGAGTCTTTAATTGATTTGTGTATAAATATTTTCAGGTAATTAGAATAAATCAAAATACTAAGATTGGGACAAAAATCATTATGTCAGTGTCAAAGAGTACCTTCTAATTTTTTTGTTAGTAGCTGATTTCTGAGTCTAGGGCCATAAAATGTGGGAAACATGAAGGTAGAGCAACCCTGCAATTCTGACGCACAAAAATGATTCATTCTGTTCTTAAAGAAAATGTACAGTTAGCACTTTGCACCATTATGGGAATGCTTTTATTTCACCCCTTTCCTTCAATATTGATTTACCTTAGCTTGTAGATTATTATAGATTGAATCACATTGAACTAAAGGTAATATTTTTGCTAGGAATTTTATGTCAAGTTTTATATCAAAGCATAAACTGTAATTGATTATGAGTTCATAAATTATTTACATAAATATAATTACTCTTCTAATCAGTATTTTAATCAATTGTAATAGCCACAGTAATATATATATAACAAATACTACATCCTGTATTTGAAAATTATTTATAATGATTTTAGAAGTAACTCACTATTATCCTTGATCACAGTGGTACCATCTATCAAGAAATAAAATTATAATTCATAATCATAAAAATATTTTATTGTCATACTTAAATAGAATAGTATATTCACCAAACATTTCAATGCAATGATGTCATTTTTAATGGTCAAAAAGCAAAGATATTTATTACATTACTATACATAAAGACACACATACTTGAAAAACAGAAATAAATGTGTAAATAAACCTTCTTTAAAAGAGAGGGTCACTAGATCACTTAAAAATTCTCCTTGGGGACTTTATATGCCTCTCCTTAGAAAATTAATCTGGAATTAAAAAATAGAAGACAAGGGCATTGGTGTGAACTATCCATGAACTCATCTACAAGGCCTAGATATTGACTTGGTTACTATCACGCCAATGATCAGCAACATGTGTTACAAAATAAATAAGTGAAATTTTAGCAAAAAAAAAAAAAAAAAACAAAAACGATTAGCACCTAAATCATTAAAAGATTCATAAAATAGTAAAACTTTACAAAGTAAGATCACATAGATATAAAACACTATACTGCAAGTGTGTATCTAGCCCTAATCACATTAATAAAATTCTTTTAACATCCTGTGAACTATAGCAATAAAAAGAATCAGATCACAGACTGTGTCAAGCACTAAATATTTTATTTCTCCTCCCTTTGAGTAACATCTTTCTTAGTGCCATAGGTGAAATTTTCCGATATTTTATCACTCTAAATCTGAGAAGTGAGAAAATTAAAAGAGGGAGGAAGATATATAGAGGGGAGAGAAGGTCAGGAGAGGTAAAGAAAGGACACTTATTAAATATTGTTTTATTTTTCTTACCTTTCCTCTTTTTCTCCCAGATATCGTATCTGCAGCTGAATCATAATGCCTTAACAGAAAAACTCAGATCCAAAAGTTTTTGTTTTGTTTTATTTTATTTTTCAGAAACATGAGAAGAGAAAAAAGAGAGAAAGAGTGAAACAGAGGAAGAGAGAATTGGTTGAACAAAAGTAAAAGAAGGAATTGGTTTGTCACTGCATAGATCATCTTACAATACATACCATTGATTGATTTTTTATGGTACACCGAAGGTTAAATCAACTGAAAAAAGGAAGGTTCTATATGCAGTGAATTCTTAGAACTATTTGCAAGACAGTTAACTTTTTTAGTAACATAATTTTACTACAGGTTATAATTATTTTACTCTATACTTTGTAAAACTAGAAGATGGACTTATCACATATTTCCTATGTAATCTTTTAGCATCTGTTTTTCATTTGTAAAATGAGCTATTACACTTGATCTTAGCCACAGGGCCAAGAAGTGATATAAATGAGTTATTAATATCTTCCCAGATTATTTGATAGTATAAAATGAGATAGCAGATGAGAAATTATTTTCAAATCTAGAGCTCTTAATGAATATTTAGTGATGTATCCATCCTTTAAAAGCCAAAATATGAACTTACAACAGAAAATTGCTATAAAACAAACTATTGGCTATGTATTGAAATTGAACCAAATATTTATTTATCTGAAATTTATATGATAATTATTCTTTGTTTTCAATTATTAAAATTCCCAAATACCAATATAGCTACTTGTTTAGCTGTGTGACTAATGGACTAACACAATTTTACTTAAATTCCTTAGAATTATATTTCTTAACACTGGGAGTTTCTGGAAATTATAACTTGGAAGAATTCCGTATACAGATATTAACACCACAACATATCAGCGAAATATATCTTGAAATGATATTTGAAAGCCTAATTGTATTTAGTTATTCAAATGATTCATGTATAGATATGTAATAAACCAATTTTAAAGTAAAAAAAATGTCACTAAAAAGAAACTATTTTGAAAATAAAGACATTTATAACTATTTTTTCAGCAAGCTACTTTCAGGATGTCTTAGTCCATTTTGTATTGCACTAACAGAATACCTAAAAGTGAATAATTTATAAAGAGAAAAGGTTTATCTGGCTCATGCTTCTGGTAGCTGAAAAGTCAAGACTGGGCAGATGCATGTGATGAGGACCTCAGCTGCCTCTACCCATGCAGGAAAGCAAAAGGCAAGCGGTGTGTGCAAAGAGAGTATCTGGGAGAGAAGAAGCAAGAGAGTAAAATCAAGGAAGCAGACTCTTTGTAACAACCCACTCTCTGGGAAACTAATCTATTCTTGTGGGAGTGAGAACTCACCGACTCCAGTGGGAGGCCTTTATTCTATTCCTAACGGATCCATCCCTGTGACCAAAACACATCCAACTAGGCTCCACCTCCCAATACTGCCCCACTGGGGATCAAATTTCAAATTATGGCAGGGCTGGGTAAATCATATCCAAACTGTAGCAGAGAATGAATCGAATTTTCAGCTCTGGAGAAACAGGGTTCGATTTCTCTCCCCCCACACTCCCTCATGCCTACTCTATGCACAAATTACAGAGAGACTGTCCTTAAAGAAAGACTTTCTGCCTTCAAACAGAAACTGATGCTAAGCCCCACAAGGTTGCATACTTGGAGGCAACTAAAGAGCAGAGAAAATCATCAGAGATGATTAATGAGTCTGTCATTCATAGCAGCCATCAGTATTTTTTTTTTTTTTTGGTCAGGAATATCCTGTTGCAATATTTGAGTCAGCATTATAAGTTTACTTTACTTTTATATAAGAAATAGCTGCATTATTTTATCTACATGTACCAGACATCTCAATCTGACTGTACCATACATTTCTGAAACTCCACATTTTCATAACTGTATTCACTTTTTCCCCCTCAAATTGGCTTATTCCTTTGCTTTTCCTATTCCTAGTAATGTTTTTTTTCATCCACTCCAGTATCAAATCTAGGAACCATGAAATTATTCTAAATTGCTCCCATCCTCCAGAGTACATTATCACATTGAATTAATTCCATTCCTGAGTTTTCTCTTGCATTTCTTCTTTCCTCTCCTTTCACATAACTACTATTTTATTTAAGGCCCATTTATTGCCTGCCAACATTTCCAACAACTCTAACAAATCTCCCTATATAGTCTCTTCCTACTCCAATTGACACTTCACAATTGCCAGATCCCTTTAGGGTAGAGCTGACTTTGGCACTTCCATGCTTAAAAATCATTTTGCGTGTCTACATCATATAAAGTCTAAAGTCTTTAATGTGGTTTAAGTAGAATGTTCTCGAAGTGACTCCCACACACCTGTCCAGCCTCATTCTCTTTCTGTCCATTCCATACTCCAGACTTAGAAGCCTAATCACTTCAGACTGCCCATCCTTCTCAGGCATTCACTCCATACCCTTGTTAATTCTGTTTCCTCTGCTGGTATCATCTTCCTTAGCTTTGCCTAATAAATGACACTTCACCCTCCAAGGCTAAATACAATGTCTTTGTCTCTATGTGGATTTTCCTTTCCTATTTTGGCATAAAATTAATCACTTTGCTTATCCACATACCATAACCTTTTATATATACCTCTATGATAACATATGTCCCATTTTAATAATACAATTGTTATGAGCTTGGGCTTTGGAGTAAAAATGTCCAGATTAGAGAATTTGTTCTGCTATGGATTTGCTAGGAGACTTGGAGAAAGTTATTAATAGCTTCCTAAATCCATTTCTTAATCTGACAAACAGCATTATAATATCCACCTCATGAGATTGTAGGGACAATTAAATGAGATGATTATTTATGTAAAGGTATGAAAAATACAGTGCCTGGTGCATAGCAAGCACTCCACAGATGAAAATTGTTACTGTCTTTTTTCTTAGTTTTTACCATTGTGAGCAATGGTTTATGCACTGGTCTCTGCTGGGCAATAAGCTACTTGAAAAAAAAAATTGTGTTCTTATCATTGCATCCCCAGTTCCCGATCACACAGTGTTTGGTGTATACAAGTCAATTTGTAAACATTTACCAACTTAATAAAGAAAATGGGATAAGAATTAAAAATGAAATTTTACACTCCTTGAGTTTATCACATCCAGTTTTTCAACATGATATGTAGAACTAAGTATTTTACACTAACCTTAAGAAATAAGTGATGATCTTAAGTTCCAAAAGACAAGATAAGAGACTATGTATGTAAGCAACAATAAACATATTCTTTGTGTTATCTCCTCCAATTCAGACTGGACAACTTTTGGATCCATGAATTGATCCAACTGAGACATGGGAAGGTGAGGCATTTTCTTTGTAAGGGAAAAGGATTCACTACGCTGGAATGAAATGGTTATGAATAGGATGATGTTTTGCAAAATTATGTGTTTAGAAGCACAGTATTTCAACTTCATTACTCAGTCACAGTGCCAATTATCAAAGCCCAAATGCAAGATAAATTTTATTAATATCTTACACAGTCTTTCTTTTTATTTATTTATATTACCCATTTAATAATTTGTTCTAAAATGTATGCTTTGTCACTTTTAGAATATTCATAATTATTTTGTTTTTCAGAAGGAGGCTAGAAAAATGTTTGAAAAGTTAGAATGGAAAACATGATAGTATTTGAGGAAGACATATTTATTGTAAAATATCCAGTTGTGCTAAGGTGTATTAATCAATGAAGTGCATAGACGACAATGCCCATTTTTCATTAACCTGAAATCAGGGGAACATCAGGAAATTGGGGGTGATTTATTAGTTGCATGGTTTTACATTCAAAAACAAACATATATATAAACTTCATATAAAATAATCAGTGATAGTTCTTTACTTAGGTGGAAAATTGAAGCATAGTACATGGTTAAAGTAAAATTTACAAGTCCCATTTTACTGAGTTTCAAATAATTTTATGAACAGGTAGAAGCACTAGGCTTATCCTATCTGTTCCCACAGTTAATACATGAGAAAATCAAGATCGTGACATATATTAAGTTTCTATGTTTAAAGTCAGATTGATTTAGGAAATAAGTAAGACTAGAACTTACATTAACACATTTCTTGCTTTCATCATTATGCCTTCTTTTAAATTTATACTTTAAGTGTATACTTTCTTACTTTGTGAAAATTTCATCCGTCTTTGCACAGAAGGGTAGAGTCCTAGCATTTTTCCAGATGCTTCTGAGTTAAATATGCCAAACATAGCCAATAGTTCCCATCTTTATGTTGATTTCATTAGTTTAGGGTTATGGAGAGTTAAACAATTAATTTATCAAATAGCACAGAAGAAAGTAATGGGCATTGTACTGGTTCCTGTACACCTACACTTAAGATTATTCACAGACCCTGTGATATACTGACATAAAAAAAAAATTAAAAAAGGATTATTCACACAGTGATTTACCAAAGACTTGAAAGGTGAGCCTCATTCCAGAGTCTCCATTGAGCAGAGTTCTACGTAAACCCCCACTGGGACAGTCCAAATGAGCACTCACAGCTTTTCTTGTCCACAGTTGCCAATAACAACATCTCACTGTAAATCTAATTATGGCCTCTTGGCCACCTGCAGTGGTAGTTCCCAACACATTCTAGTGCAACTCCTCTCAATGTGTTACTTTTATTTACTCATGAATGTTGAAGATCTACAGGTGAAATTTTTAATTAGTTTTACTTTGTGTCCAATTATCACTTAAATTAGAATTTCTTGTATAGCTCCAACCACCAAATAACCCTTCTGTCAGGTCCTTAAGCCAGTGTGAAATTCTACTGAATGTTTACTTCACACATAATAATTCAAAGTTAGCAATGCTCAAATGAGTAAATGAATGAATAAATTCTGAGCTTTTGAGATCTCTGAGATATAAAGCAGGATTACAATAGTAGAAATGTGTCAACATTATTTTAGTAGGAAATATAACTTTAATGCCTGCAAAACACATACATTCATGCTGGTCTCAATGACATTCAAGTAGTAGGAGCACCAATGCACTTGTAGGAGGTAACTTTTTATCACATCCTTGATATCACATCCTCGTCTTCTTTATACTAGGTTCAAACCTACCATAAAGAAAAATTTCTTAGCTCCTCATATTCAGTAAAATCTCTATAAAATAATCATAAAATTAAGTATATAGGTAATATTAGTGCCTTACATTTATATAATGCTTTGTAATTTATAGAATTCTTTTTTAAAATGATCTCATTTGATCTTAAGAACTGTCTTTTGTTCTACAGAAGACAGGTATAGGTATATGATCCTTCATCTGTTATTTCAAAAGCCAAAAAGCACTGAAGAGTAAAAGTTTTATAATTTTAAAGTTTTCTGCCAAAACCCATTTAAAGGCAAAACTATTCTGAACTTTTGTGCAGCTGTTAATAGAGCTTACTTTTCCCACTTAGTGTAAATATTCATGAATCACTGCTTATATATTAACATGTTCCTCTGTGGGGTGCTGCCCCAGACCTTACTTGGTATTAAATAATATATGGTATATGCAGTACATGATTTTTCTTAATTTGAATTTAAACACAACTGCATTCATAACGTTCAGATAATGCATTTGCAGGATATTATTGATATGGCCAACTTAGTGATGAGGGAAGTTAAAGTAGTTTACCAAGGGTAAAACTTCAAGGTAATTCACATTTCACATCCAGTGCTTTGATGACCTTCTTCAAACACATATTTGCTAGATAAAGTAGAATATTTTCATTCAGTGCAATAAATACTTAGTAAAGATTTTATATCAGAATAGCTCTTTTTCAAATATACTACTTGTCTGGAAGGAGTTAGAGGCAAAATAGTTTTTCATTCTTGTGTAAATTGGCACATGAACAACTCTGAGAAAAAAAGAAATTTAGATATGTTTCTCAATCTATAATGTATAAGAGTGACAGCCGTTAAAAATCTAAGTGGATATTTACCCAGAGTGAAAGTCATTTTTTAAAAAAAACATGGTGCTTCTGCCAATAAATATTCAACTAATAGTAAATACTCACTGATGTTTTCCAAATAAGCATATCTACTAAAAAGGGATATTTCTTTTCTGATCCATGTATACTATTTCCTCTATCCCCCACAAACTTATAATTCTCTTTAAAGATATGAAAGTTTACATGCCAAAATAAATTAAATAACTTTTTAGGGAGCTACACATTATGCTAAGTGCTTCCTATATAGTAACATTTGATCTTCATAATAATCCTATGAGCTAATTACTATTACTATTTCCATTTTATAAAAGAGGAATCTGAAGCACAGAGAGATTAATTGACTTCTTCATTGTCATACAGTCAGTGGCCAAGGTAGAGTTTTTAACCCAGGCAGGCTGGCTTCACAGTGTATATGCTTATTCTTTATGCCATACTATCAAACACCCAGAGGACTAAGGGAGCAAACAGGACCCTCAAGGGCTAAGCAAATTATCCATCAATAACCCACATATAGGAAGGCAAAGAGAATGAATGGAACAAGAAACAAAATCAGCACATATGAGCTAAGACTTCTGATCTAATACAGCCACCAATAAAGAGTTAATTGAAGTAAGATGTTTTTCTTATAGGTGAGATAATGTGGTCTCAGAATTGTATTATTAAAAATAAAAGAAATTCATTAAAATGGTCTTCAGTTTCATCTTCAGTGAAATATTAATAATACACATTATCCTCCTTTAAAATGATAAAAATAAAAGCAATTTTAATCTCTACCACTGGTTCACTTTATATAAGACATAAACATTTCTTACATAAATCATTTTTGTATCATTACTATATCCTAGGTACTACTGGGATACCATAATAAAAGATACCATCCCTGTCTTTAAATCATTCCTAGGGTAGTGGAGGAAACAGAGAAGTAAATCATAAATTACAACCCAGTGTAAGTGGTAGGATAGAGGTAACCATAGCTTTTGTGAGAACAGAGATAGTTTAGGTTACCCTAATAGAAAGGAGAGACTCATTGCACTGAGTCTTAAAGATTCTTTTAAGTTAAGCATGAAATAAATTAGAAGAAATGAGCCTCTGAACAGAATAAATATATGTTCAAAACCTACAGGCTAAGAGAAAACCTCGAGCATTGGGAAAATTGCAAACAATTTGTTGCAGCAGGAGGTTGACATCTACCTAGACTGATTGGTAGTAGATGAGTCTGCAAAAATGTATAAGGACCAGATAACCCAAGATCTAAATGCTTGATGTTTTCTCTTTCCTTTTGTAATGAGTAACTATCTTATGGAGTGATACTTTGGTTCTATGTAAGCATCCTGTTTCTTCTCATGCATTTGCTCACCACTTTAAACATCCAGTAATGGTTTTTGCCTGCAAAAGTTATTACCATGGTGTCCACTTCATGATGATTTCTTAGTTCCATGATTTCCTCTACATTTATTAATTGGAATTCAACTGTAAGGAAAGGCTGTTCATTTATTAAGGAAATAAATAATTTTCTTAAATATTTATTTCTATCAGTATACAGTCATAGACATTTGGCTTATTCTATGGGTTTTGTTCCATTACTATCATTATTTATTTTTAAATTGTCCCAGACTTGAACATTGGGAACATCTTCAAGTTCACTCCTATGGCCCTTTAATATGACTTATCCTTTATGCTTTTTTGAATACTTCATTACTTTCTGGCACCTAAATATTCTCTGGCCAACCCCTAGATTCAACCACTTCACCAAGGAGCTTTGGATCCTTTTATTAGAGAATGTTGTTTGGAAGAAAAACCTGACGAAGTTTTAATTTATTGAAGATCATCTCTGACAGAAGTGTAGAGTATTGATTAGTTATGCAGTGAAAATAAAAATAAGGGAAATTAAGAAATTATAATTCATGTGTGAGTCAAAGAGTGTTTAAGAAATAGAATAGGCATGATTTTATTAAATGTATCAAAGCAAATCCAATAATGCTACTTAAAAATATTTTTCTTAGCATGAAAGATTATTTCACTGTCCTGTCATGGTATACTAATGACCAGGCTGTGTGTACTTGCTCATTAGAAGATTTTCAATCCAAGTTAATATGGGGGAAAAAAGGATACTTAAATCATTTTGTGCTCATTTGTTTTCAATAACAAGAAACTTAATTTTTTTATTTTAGTATATTATGTGGGTACAAGTGTTAAGGTTACATATATTAGAAACTTTAAATATCTATGTTTCTGTTCATTTTCTAACAACATGGCATGGAAACCCTTCCACAAAAGACAGTTAATTATGCTAGATAACATACATAAAAATTTCTTTTGAAATGCCAAGTTAAGCCCTAATAATACAGTCAAAATCCTTGTGGCCAAAAATAAAGAGAGAAATGTACATCAGAGCAGATAATTTATTGGTTGACAATGGTAATAAATTTGTATTTGTGTCCAGTATTTGGTGCTCTGTGTAGAAGTTACAATGCATGAAAGGAACTAATAGATAAATCCTTTCCATTATCTCCTCCCAGGTGGATATTCCAGAGGCACATTGATTATATAACAACTAATCTCTCATAATCGCAGGCAACTAAATAATGCATCTTTGCATTGGCCCTCTCTCCTTGCACGCTTCACTCATTCAATCCTATACTCAGTTTTCTGGATTGCACTCCCCAACAAAGTACTTACACTTAACCATTGTCTCACATTCTATTTGGGGGGCATCCAGGCTAAGATAAGGCACCGATACTTCATATTAGAAATGGAAAAGACATAACTACCGAAAAAGGGAGAAATTTAAAAAATAATATTATATATTTTGCTAAATTTGGAAAAGAATAGGTTAAAAGCACTATATTCTTTAAGAATAAGTTACTAAAATTGATTTTAAAATACATACCTTAATGTATCTATATCCATTTATCCTTATCTGTAAATTGAATTAACATAATTAGAAGTTAAAGAAAATTACATACACACACACATACACACACACACACACAAAAGGACTGACAAGTTCAGATAGTTTTAGAGGCGAGAACCACAAAAATCACAAAATACTCAAGAACCAGACCATTGTGATATTATGAAACTTATTTAGAAACTAGATAAAAAGAAAATGCTGAGTTACATTTCCAAGGAAGATGGACATATAAACATCATATTTACCCTCTTACCTTGAATGACCAAGGAAACTGACAAAATATACTAAACAAATTTTTCAAGACACTGGACATCAATCATTGATGGAAAGTGATCCCTGAGAGAAAGAAAAAAGAAAATTTGAGCCCTATTATTGTCCCTGAGTTAAGAGTGTTCCCAGGCCATGGAACAGGCAAGGAGAACCCAGTAAAATACTTGAGTAGAGAAGGTGAGGGTTAGGGATGACCAAAGAGGCTAAAATTGATAGGTTACAGTACTAGTGAGAATAGTGCTGCTCTGAGAGCACACTATAGACATGTGTAGAAGGTCCCTCTCAGTAATTCACTTGAGTACTGACCAGCACACACGTATGAGGAAACTACCTAAGGACAAAAACTACCACCCAAAAGGATTAAGGGAAATAGTGCTGATGCTTACATGTGGTGGAGAATAGTGCCTGTTCTCACTTGTCAGACTGGAAGACTTCATAACTCATTTGGCATTAGCTAGAGTACTCAAAGGAGTCTCATCTCATTAATGGAAAACTATTAGTCCTACACTGAGTCCTGAACTGGTCCCAGGTAACAAATCTTGAAAGCAAGACTTGAAAGGATAATAGTGTTACAAGGTATCTGCCTGCGTTTGCAACACAGCTCAAGAATATTTATAGGAATACAAAAATATCCAAGACAAACAAATTAAAATTAATAGTGCCTGACATTCGCTAAAAACTCACCAGGTACACACAGGTCAAAACAATATGTTCCATGATAAAGAGTTAATCAATCAACCCAAACCTACCCATAACTGCAACAATTGTTAAAATTAAGAGATTAGAACATAAATATAGTTACGGTAATTATATCATATATGTTTCAAAAGTTAAGTGAAGACATAGAAGATATACAAAAGGCCAAAATTGAAAAGAACAGTATAATAGCTGATATGAAAAAAATACCAGATAGGATTAATGGCAGATTAGATTTTGTAGAGTGTCGAGAAAAGACTAACAAATTTGAAGACAGTAATAAAAACTATCTGAAATGCAGTACAGAGATAAAACAGAATTTCAAATATTAAAAAAGCATCAGTGACTTAGGCAGTAAGTACAAGTGGCCTAATATTAGAATCGCTGAAGAAGAGAAAAGAGAGAGGAATACAGAAATAAGATGGAAGAAATAATGGCTGAATTTTTTTCAAATATTATGAAAACTATAAAACCAAGATGTCAATAAACCTTAATCACAAGAAACAGGAGAGTAATTATACCATGAAACATTACAACAAAATTTCTCTAAGCCAGAGATAAAGAGAAAATATTAAAATTATGCAAAGAAAAAAGACATATTACAGAAAAAGAAACAAAGATAAGGATATCACATTTATTGTGTGAAAGAATACAAGAAAGAATACAACAGAACAACATTTTTAAGTATAAAATGACAAAAAATACTTTGTCAACTTAGAATTATATTAATATAGGCTGAAAAAATGACTTCCAAAATGATATTAAAACAAAGACTTTTTAAGACAGATAAGGCCAAAAAATTGATAATTGGTAATCTCAAATCATAAAAAATGTGAAAAGAATCCCTTTGGTCTGAATGAAAATGATGCTACATGGAAATCTGAATATACAGGAAAGAATGTATACTGAAATGGTAACAACATGAGAAAATACATAATTCTTGAATATTATTTTAATCATTTAAAAATATTTGTTTTTAAGCAAAAACAACATTGATGTTTCTTGAATTTTATTATATATTTACTATAAAATGCATGATAACCATAATAAAAGCTAGGATGGGAGAAATGCAAGTATACTATGTAAAATTCTTATACTGTATGTACAGTATTATAATATCATCTAAAGGTAAACTGTGACTGCTCAAATGTTTACTATCCACCCTAACAAATCCACAACAATAAATAATAAAGCAAAGAGTCACTACCAATAAAATAAGAAGCTCAGACAAAATCATAAAAATAGTTAATTCAAAGGAAGGCCACAAGAGATAAAAAGGGAAACAAAAAACATAGAAATAGAAAAAAATAGAAAGAGTATAGACTTGAAGCTCATCTTATCAATAATTACATTAAATATAAATTGCTTAAGCATCCATTTCAATGATGGAAAGTGTCAGATTGGATAATAAACATTGCATTCTACTATGTGCTGATTATAAGAAACGCTTTAAAATGTGTGTAAAGACAAACATAAATTACAATTTAAAGTATGGAAAAGATACTCCATGCTAACACTAATCTAAAGAAAGTTGGAGTAGTCATGCGAATATTAGATAAATTGGACTACAGAGCGAAGAATATTGCTAGCAATAAATAGGACAATTTCATAATAATAAAAAGGTCAATTAAGTAAAAGGACATAACAATACTCCAAGTTTATGCCTAAATCTGAGATTTAAAATATTAATATCGACTTTATGGGAAAGATATTTTCAAAACTTCTATAAAGAATTATCAAATTATATGATGAATTTCTATAAATAACATAAAATATAAACATAAACCTATAGCATGGTAGAAGCCCATTTGCAGCATATTTGCAGAAAAAAAGATATCCAAATCACCATTAAATAAGTGAAAAACATGACATTCTCTCTAGTAATCAACAAAAGTAAGACAGAACCAAAATAGTATTTTGTAATTATTTGTTACAAAAAGATCAGATAATACCAAGAGCTGGTAGAGATATGGAGTAATTTGAACTCTCAAGTACTTTCTGTAAAGTACAAATGAATAAAATTTTGGAAAGCAACTTATCAATATCTAGTTTAGTTGAAAATATATAACATATGACTTAGCAATGCCACAGACTCACATGTCCATAAAAAGATGATACAAAAGTGTAAACTGCAGTATTATTTACACAGGCAAATAAAAATGCAAACAACCTAAATTTACATTGATATGACTATGAGAGTATGATCTTTATACATTATGGAACATTTATACAGAATATTATTATATAGCAGTTAAAATACCATACACACTAGTAACTATAACACATACCATGTTATGAGATCTTTAAATATTTTTACATTTCATCATTTTCTGTTCCCTAATTGTGAGAACTTGTCAAGCCTGATCTTTTCAATGCAATCTAATTCTTTAGGACTAGAGATCTACCAGTATAAAGCCTTAGGAAGTCATATTTTCTTTTTCACACATCTAAATAACAACTTCTACAACCATGTTATTCTATCTATAGTGTGACATATTAGGCCAAGTAATTCAGACTACATCTATTGGAGCAAAAAAAATAAAATAAATCATAATCATTTTTCTAAATGCACTAGACTTTTCAAAATAAACATGAAATTTGAACACAATTGTGATTTTTAAGAAGGCAGCACAGTCGAGATAATACATAATTTAAAATCTCCGATTTCAATTACTATATGGAAAAATAGGCATGATATACTTCCAAACTTATACTTATTAGAGTTCCTGTTTATATTCATAGATGACTAATCAGCCAATAATGAAAAAAAATTATATTATGGTAAATATGAACACTATACCAATCTAATTTATTTTATCATAGGATCCTTCTTTGCTTTCTTAGGCATTAATATATACTGCTTGAATTATTGCAAGTGGATTTTCTGTAGTTATTGTGGAAAAACTTATAAAGACATAAATTAAAAAGGACAGAAAATCTAATAACATATACCACCAGCTCACAATTACAAATTTATTGTCAACAGAGGAAACAATGTTTTAAAGCCATAAAAGTCAATAAAATTATGAAGAAATTAAAATAGAAATTATAAGCTTCTACAGGGTATACAATTATTCATTCTCTTGGCCCCTAGTGGCAGTTAAACATTTTAATTGAATATTCCTACTACCAGAAATTTTAGCAAAGATGCTTAATAAGATATATAGAGTTCTACTTGATAAAATTAAAATAAAAGACATATAGAAAGGGAGGCTTCAAGAAAGCTGACTAGAGGTGCCTGGCACTTACCTCCTCCACAAAGAAGAACCAAAAAAACAAATAAATAGCACATGATGGATAAAGAGTCTAAAAGAGAATACTGTAATTCAGCAGGGAAGTAACAGGGAAACTCTGAGGCATGAAAGCATAGGAAAGCAGGCACAGACTCAGAGCTAGGAGTAGCTCCCTACTGCAGGGAAAAAAAAGGTGAGCAAGAGATCCCCAGCAGCCCCCATTTCCACCATGGGTTCCTGCAATCCCAGCCATTGAAGAACCCCCTTAGCCTTTGGGGCCCTAAAACTAGTAAAGAGAACTGCTTGGAGTCCACATGATGGCATTGCTCTAGAGAGGCAGTTTGTACTAGGTCTCATGCACACCGTAAGACTGAAACAGCTGCAGCAAGGTGTCATTTTGACAATGTAACCCCCACCTCCTGTCCTGAGATTTAACATCTCCACATCCCTGGAGTCCTACTGACATCTCTCCACATCAAAAAAAAAAAAAGAACTGCAGTGTTACAACGCCAGCTAGACCCAGCAATGCAGCCAAGTCCCCAGAACTCTATCCCATGCAGTGTTCTACACACAAAAAATGGGGAAGACATCTAATGCTCATGGATTGGAGGGATTAATATTGTCAAAATGACCACACTATCCAAAGAAATCTACAGATTCTATGCAATCTCTATCAAAATACCAATGATATTTTACACAAGAATAGAAAAAAAATCCTAAAATTTATATGCCACCCCCAAAATCTCCAAATAATCAAATAGTCAAAACAATACTGGATAAAAAGAACAAAGCTGCATTCATAAGAGTACCTGACTTCAAAATATGCTACAAAGCGATAGTAATCAAAAGAGGATGGTATTGGTATAAAACCAGACACATACACCACTGGAACAGAATAGAGAACTCAGAAATTAACCTGAAAATTTACAGCCAACTAATTTTGAACAAAGGTACCAAGAACATAAATTAGAAAAAGAATACTCTCTTTAATAAAGTTTGTAGGGAAAATTGGATATTCATATGTAGAAGAACCAAACTGGACCCTTTTCTCTCTCCAAATATAAAAATCAACTCTAGTTGTATTAAGGACTTAAAAGTAAGACCCCAAACTTCCCTAGAAGAAAACCTAGGGAAAACAATTCAGGACATTGGTCTAGGCAAATATTTTATGGCTAAAACTTCAAAAGCATAGGCAACAAAAAGAAAAATAGACAAATGGGATAAAAGAGTTTCTGCATACCAAAAATAAAAAAAACAATCAAAAGAGTGAGGTGACAATGTGTAGAATGGTAGAAAATATTTTCAAACTTCATTCAGCAAAGAATTGGTATCTGGAATATATAAGGAACTCAAATCAATAGCAAAAAAACAAATAATCTCATTAAAAAGTGAACAAGAGTCTGAATAGAAGACATATCTTCTTGTCAAAAGAGGACATAAAAATGGCTAACAGGTATATGAAAAAATGATTAGCATCCTAATATCACTAATATTCCAGGAAATGTAACCTCAAATTTTATATTGTCCATCAAAGTATCCACAATGAGATATTATTTCACTCCAATTAGAATGGTTATTATCAAAGACAAAAAATAACAAATGCTGGTGAAGATGCAGAGAAAAAAAGAACTCTTATATATCATTGGTGGGAATGTAGGTTAGTACAGTCTTCATAAAAAACAGTATGGAAATTTCTCAAAAACCTAAAATAGAACCACCATACTGTCCAATAAGCTCATTACTGGGTATTTATCCAAATGAAAGGAAAATTAATATATCAAAGGAATACCTGTATTGCTATTTTTGTGTGTGTGCCATGCTACTCACAAAGCCAAATACAGAATCAATCTGTGTCCATAAACAGATGAATGGATAAAGAAAATGTGGTATATATACACAATGGAATATTATTCGGTCATAAAGAAGAATTTTTAAAAAAATAAAATTCTTCCATTTGCAGCAACATGAATGGAACTAGAAGAAATTATGTTACATGAAATAAACCAGGTAAGAAAGACAGATGTTACATGTTCTTGCTCATACATGGGAGCTAAAAAATTTGATCTCACACAAGTAGGGTAAAATAATGGTTACCCCAAACTGGTATTGGTTGGATAGGGGGATGAAGAAAGGTTAGTTAATGGGTTCAGACATATAGTTAGTAAGAATAAGTTCTAGTATTCAATAGCACAATAGGACGACTATAGTTAACAATTTATTGTATATTACAAAATAGGTAGAGGAGAGGATTTCAAATGTTCCCAACACAAAGAAAGGATAAATATTTGAGGTGATAGATATCCTCATCACCCTATTTGATCTTTACACATGCATATATCAAAATATCGCATGTAGCCCATAAATATGAACATATGTATCATTTTAAAAAGTACACAAAATACTACTTTGCATTCAGTAGAATTATAAGCAAACAAACAAATATCCCTGACAAATTCTAATGGTGAGGATGTCGAAGATCCCATCATTGCTACTGGGATTATAAAACTACTT
The DNA here is from genome assembly GCF_040939455.1 of Microcebus murinus. Lineage (NCBI taxonomy): Eukaryota > Metazoa > Chordata > Mammalia > Primates > Cheirogaleidae > Microcebus > Microcebus murinus. The sequence goes on along the minus strand of NC_134120.1, from coordinate 38,561,451 downwards.
TACAAAAATACACACATATACCTGCTTAGACTCTGAACCAGAATTCTCTCTCCTAAGCATTTTCCTAAGAAAAATAAAATCACATATTAATGATAAGAACTTTACTCACAATAGCCAAAAACTGGATACAATGCAAGGGTACATTAACAGACTAATGCAAGAACAAATAGAAAAATAAAAAAGACATATGGCTCATTTCATACAAAGACAACACTGGCAGATGTACTCCACCCTGAAAGTACCACCCATCTCTCTTTGCCACCACCTACTTCATGGGACCATCATCTGGCTTTGTCCTCTCACAAGCTTTCCTTTAACTAGAGGCAGGGGTGAAACCCTAGCATGATCTATTTGAAATTTAGATTTAAATTTCATACAGTCAACCATATTCTGATCTTGAGTAAATAAACTTTTGTGACAGTGTTAAGTTGAACATCTTATATATTAAGAAGGAAGATGAGGAAGGAAGAGAAGGATGAAGATGAACAGGAGAAGGACAAGAAGGAGGGAAAGTCATTGCTATAGGTGAAGTCGGCTGGCACAGGTCATTTAAATCTCATTTTTATGGAAGAAAAGTTGAGTCTCCACATATTCGTGGTATACTCAAGTTGAAAAGTTTGCTTTAATTACAATGGATTCATCTGAATGTTATTTCTTGTTTGCAAAGGCAGTCACATTCTCTGATGTTGGATGCTATGTTAAGTTAGGCAGCACTCATGGAACTGGTAACTGTGAAAAACTCTAAACATTCCTTGTTTTATTGGAAAAAAATTGCATTCATCAGTGAAATGAGTCATAAAGATATGTATATCCACCTCAGCTGTGTTATCATGAAGGCTAGGGCTGAAAGCTAAAAGGAAAACCCAACCCCATCCTTTTATTATTTTTATCCTCTCACCAGCAGCACAATATTCCAGGTCCCCATTCTTTTGTCTTCTGGGAATTGAGAAGTTCACAGGTTGTTTTAATTTGCCTTTATACTTCCCAAGGACAGAAGTTGATTGGGTAGACATAAAGTCACTCAGTAGGGAAGGTCCTGGTCAGCCACTTTTACCTTCCTAACAAACTTTTCTATTCAAGATTTGTTCAAGAGGTGGAAGCTAAACAGGGCAAAACACTAATTGGAGCCACTTTTCTCAATAGGTAACTGTGCATTTGATGGGCTTTTACTACATTCTGGATTCTTGCTTCTTCATCTGCTAAGTGAGCACAACATTTCTCACTTGTAGTTTTATTTTAAAGATTAATTAAGATAAAGCATAGCATCTACCAACATCAGAACCTATACAAAATGAGTGCTCAGTAGATACTACCTTGAGAGAAAACCTACTATTATAAAAAGAACATGGACTTTAAAGTCAGATCTGCGTTTTAATACAAGGTCTACTACTTGAGAATTTAAATGTTCTGATCTGTAGATTGAAGAGAACATCAGCTTTGTGGGTGATTGTAAGGAGTATTTTTATTATGGTGGGACCTAATGTCTAGAAGCTTCAATTTCTCTGTAACAAAAAGAAACAGGGTCACCTGATGAAGGTAGGGTGTGGGATTAAGGAGAATAGTGAAGGTGTAAAATAGCTGCCATGGTGATTACAAGAGGGAATGAACCAGGAACCCATAAGGATTGCATGTTGTTTGTGAGGGCTTGGCTGAAGTTGGAGACATTGAATTATTTAGAGCATTCATTATATAACTGTTTCTCTATCAGTTTTAATGAAGGAATACAAAAGATCAAAACAACTGAATGATACAAAGCTGGACACAGGTCTTTTTGTAGTCAAATCTTTCAGAATTGATTATATTTGCTATGTAAATTTTCATTAGTAATTTTGAAGGCAATTAATTTCTTCTTTAACTTCTTAATTTTTACAATTTTCACTGAGTTTACAAATTATGGGGGAAATGGCTTGGTCTTTTAAAAAATTCTTTATTTTATCATGTTATTTTCTTTTGCTTTACAAAGTATGGATCCTACTGGGATTTTGAAATCTGTTGCAGCTTCCAATATGTTTCCTACTTGAGGCTAAATTGAGGAATTGTTTAAAACTATGTCAACATGAAATGCTATAAAAATATCATAAAAATAAAAGTTTCAATTCATCAAGAATATGTTTTGAAGTATATAATGATGTTCATAGTGAGTATAGAAAAATCCAAGGTATGAAAATATAAATACCTTTTTTTTCTAAGTTTTGGACATCTTTGAAATAACTGGTCAAATATTTTATCATACTACAGTTACTCTTCCTCAAAAAGAATGTGAGAAAAAAATAAGACTCAAAAATTTACTTCAAAACATGGTGAAATATAATAAGAACGTCGTTTGCCTATATAACCTGCCACTATTAACATTTTATTTATATGTTCCCAACTTCTTGCTTTACATTGTGTTGTACACTGTAATATTTTATTTGACAATATACTTTAGAAAGGGTGGGGATTCTAAAAGTGTCCTTAAGGGATTATTTGTTACATTCTCTGCATGCTCTGTCCACATTGGAGAATTATTTATCAAAATATAGTTTATAAATCTGTATGACTATAATCAACTTTACACAGGCAGCTCTTAATATGCAAATGAGATCCATGCCCAACACCCATTTCACACTATCTTGGCTGCCATGCCCACACCAAAGCTTCCTGCTAGCCATTGCCTCTGCCCGAGGCCATTACCACTTCCCAAACACATAGTTCCATATGTCTTTCCTTCATATTCTCCATATTACCAGAGCTTCAAGGAAGGTATCTGGGTCAAGATTTGTTGCCCTGGAAGATTTGTATCTGTTCTCTCCTTCATTTTGTCTTCCTCTTCATCCCTTTTAATATGAGACTGTGAGATGAAACTTTTCTCTTTCGTAATCTGTTCTTGTTTTATACTGTGAAAATCTGCTGTTACTGGCCATGTCGTATTCAACTCGTGCTCCTTGGGAGAAATTCTTTTTTTTTTCCCAGGTGACTTTTTTCCTGCTTGCCTCTCCAATTAGATGACTGAATGGATAGCAAGGCAAGAAGGTGGCTGATGAATTGATGCTCTCCACTCCATTCTTTTGCAATGCCCAATTTCTATCTTTCTATTTGCCTTAATTGGGATGGACATTATTTTAAATTTTCTCCTAAGGAAAGAGTGAAATGGAGAGAAGGCACAGCAAGATGGTCAAAGAGATTCTTCCAATGATTGTTTCCTTACAGGAAAAACAAATTGAACAACTATCCACACAAGAAAACACCTTTCTGAGAATCAAAAAAATCAGTGAGCAATCACAGTAACTGGTTTTAACATATATCAAGGAAAGAGGAATTAAAGAGTAAAGGAAAGATAGTTGCCTACATCACCTCTCCCACACCCCCAGGAAGTGCACAGAGAGAATTTGTGCACTTAGGGAAGGGAAAGCAAAGTGAATCTGAGACTTTACATCAAAACTACTGCTGCCCTGTCACAGTGGAACACAACCAGGACAGAATACTGCCAGCAGCAATGGAGGGAGAATTTGGAGCAGTTCTGGGCTGGAGAAGAATCAACATCCCATTGGGAGAACCCAATTCCCAACTGGCTTTACCACCAACTGACTAAAGTGGTCTGGAGCCCAGAATAAATTCAACTGGCAGTCAGTCCATAAGCACTGCAGTCCATAGGCAAAATCTGGTGCTGTCTTGGTTTTGGAGGCAGTGGACTTAGGGTGTATATGACCCAGAGCAAAACCAGCTGTGGTAACCAAGGGAGTACTTGAATCACCCCCTTCCCCAATGCCAGGCAGTGCAGCTCTGGGACAGACTTCTTTCATGTGGGAAAGGAGAAGAAAAAGTACAGAGGACTTTGTCTTGCAAGTTGGATATCAGCTCAGCCACAGGAAATGAAAGCCAGGCAGAATCTTGAAGCTCCCAATTCCAGGTCTTTGCTCCTGATGACATGTCTAGACTTGCCATGGGCCAGAAGGAAATATGCTGCCCTGGTGGAATGAATCTATTCTTGGCAGGATTCACTGCCTGTTGAAGAAAGCATTTTGGGCCTCAAATAAACATAGTGGTAGTGAGGCAGTAGTGGCCATAGGCCTAGGGTGAGGCCCCATACTGTGTCAATCTATAAGGCTTCAGGTTTAACCTCTACAGTGCCAGCTATAGTAGCCACAAGAATATTCTCATTGCCCATCCCCAACTCCAAGCAGCCCAAAGTGGAGAGTGATTCCTTCTGGTTGGGGGAAAGAGAGGGAAAACAGTGTAAGACTTTGCCTGGTAACTGAGGGAATTCTCCCTTATCTTACTCAAGTCCACCACCTCAAGTCCAAGGCAGTGTATCTAGAAGTCTTCAAGAGTCAGAGAGTTCCTGGACTTAGGGTACCCCCAAGTGGGGACACGGCTGCAACAGCCACAGGCTTAGATCATAACACTAAATCTTTTTTGAATATATGGAAAGCCTACTCAAGAAAGACAGGTATAAACATGCTCAGACTGCAAAGATGGAATAAATACTTAACTGCCTCTTCCATACCCAGACATAAATGAAAAAATGTCCATAAACACTAGGAAAACATGACCTCACCAAATGGACTAAATAAGACACCAGTGACCAATCCTGGAGTGACAGAGATATGGGGCCTTTCAGAAAGGGAATGCAAAATAGCTGTCTTGAAGAAGCTCAGTGAACTTCAAATTAACACAGAGAAGGTATTCAGGATTTTTTCAGAAAAACTTAACAAGGAGATTGAAAAATAATTTCTAAAAAGTCAAGCAGGAATTCTGGAGCTGAACAGCTCAATTGACAAATGGAAAAATGTATCAGAATCTCTCAACAAAAGAATTGATCAAACAATGAAGAATTAGTGAGCATGAAGAAATATTATATAAAAAGACAGAGGAGAAAACATGAAAAAGAATAAAAAAAATTATGCATGCCTAGAATATATAAAAAATGATCTCAAAAGGGCAAATCTAAGGGCTATTAGCCTTAAAGAGAAGGTAAAGAGAGAGAGATTAGAGTAGAAAGTTCATTCAAAGAAATAATAAGGGAGACCTTTCCAAATTTAGAGAAAGATATGAATATCGAGATATAAGTAGGTCATAGAATACCAAACACCAGATTCAATCCAAATAAGACTACCTTAAGGCATATTATTATCAAATTTTCAAAGAGAAGAATAAAGGGTCCTAAAAGCAGCAGCATATAATGGAGCTCTGATATGTCTAGCAGCAGACTTCTCTGTGGAAAGATTTATAGGCCAGGAGAGAGTGGGATGACATATTAAAAATGCTGAAAGAAATAAACATTTATTTCAAACCTAGAATGTTCATGGATTAGAAGAATTAATACTACTAAAATGCCCATGCTACCCAAAGCCATCTATAGATTTAATGCAATCTCCATCAAAAATACCAATAATATTTTTCACAGATATACAAAAAATAATTCTAAAATTTATATGGAACTATAAAAAACCCAGACTACCAAAGTAATAAGAACAACGCTAGACTCACATTATATGATTTCAAAATATACCACAAAGATATAGTAACCAAAACACCACGGTACTGGCATAAAAGCAATGGAACAGAATAGAGAACCCATAAATAAATCTATGCATTTACAGTCAACTCATTTTTGACAAAGTTGCCAAGTTCATAGATTGGGGAAAGGTCAGTCTCTTCAATAAATGGTGCTGGGAAACCTGTATATCCACATGCAGAAGAATGTTGTTAGACCCCTATCTCTTGCCATATACAGATACCAAATCAAAACAGATTAAACACAAATTTAAGATATGGAACTATAAAACTACTAGAAAAATACATTTTGGGACATCTCCAAGAATTTGATCTTGGCTAAGATTTCTTGATAAAACTTCAAAAGCTCAGGCAACCAAAGCATAAATGGACAAATATGATCATATCAAACGAGAAAGTATGGCAAAGGAAACAATCAACAAAGTGAATAAACAACTCACAGAATGGGAGAAAATATTTGCAAACTTTCCATCTGATAAGAAATTAATAACCAAAATGTATAAGGAGCTCCAATAACTCAGTGGAAGAAAAAAATAAATAATCCAATTAAAAATGAACAAAAAATATGAATGGACATTTCTCAAAAGAAAAAATAAAAATGGGCAACAGGTAGATGAAGAAATGCTCAACATTACTAACCATTAGAGAAATGTAAATCAAGACTACAATGAGATATCATCTCACCCTAGTTAAAATGGCTTTTATCCAAAATACAGGCAATAATGAATGCTGGCAAGGATGTGGAGAAAGGAGAATTCCCAAACATTGTTGGTTTTGGAATGTAAAACAGTACACCTACTATAGAAAACAGTAGGGAGGTTCCACAAAAGCTAAAAATAGAACTACCATATGATCTGGCAATCCTGTTAGGTATATATCCAAAAGAAAGTAAATCAGTATATCAAAGAGGTATCTTCACTTCCATTTTTATTGTAGCACTATTACAGTAAAGTAAATGTGGTACATATACACAATAGAATATTATTCAGCCATAAAAAGAATGAAATCCTGTTATTTGCAATAACATGGATGGAACTGTAAGACATTACATTAAGTGAAAGAAGCCAGGCACAAAAAGACAAATATTGCATATTCTGACTCATATGTGGGATCTAAAAAAAATGAACTTATGTAGATAGAGAATAAAATGATGATTATCAGAGAACGGGAAAGATAGTGGGGAGAAGGAAATCAAGAGGGCATGATTAATGGGTACAAAAATCCAATTAGGTAGAATGAATAATATCTAGTATTCGGTAGCACAATAGGTGATTATAGTTAACAATAATTTATTGTATATTTTTAAATAACTAAAAGAATAGAATTGGAATGTTTCTACAGAAAGAAATGACAAATTATTCAGGGGATGAATACCCCAAGTACCCTGATTTGATCATCACTCATTGTATGCCTGTATCAAAACACTACATGTACCCCCTCAATATGTATAATTATAATATATTCATAATAATTTAAAATAAAAAAATTCAAAAAGAGGTAAGTTTTAGGATACAGTTTTAGGATTCATTTTCCACAGCATCATTTCTCCTTTGGAATTATTATCTTCCTGTTTTTATGTCTTTCATCTTATCCTCTGATATCCAATGGGAGATTTAAGAAATTAGGCTATGTATTTAATCTAAGTTATCCTCCTGAACTTTCTTACAATGTACCTCTGTGGAAATGGTCCATCAAGGCAAAGATGTATAGGTTAGCCATCTATGTAATGTCTTGTCTAGATAGTGACATTCTGAATGAAAAAAGAAACAATAATCAGCTTTGTTTCATTACAATTTAATGTTGTTATAAACTTTACCACCTATGTGATAGATTAAAACAGCATTTCTAGATTTGTTTGGAATTTAAGCCCATTAATGATACAATGTTCACTTGTCCTTATGCAAATTGACACGTCAGGAATTGTCCTTACTTTTAGATTTCTAACCAGTCAGTAGCTGTCTTATCAACTCTCCATTTCAAAGAAAATAGAAGATCTGAGATTTTTTGGCATAAGAGACTATCTTGCCCTTATTCTCTAAGTATGATTCTGTTGACATTAAGCTCATGACAATGTAGTGTCAAGGTTTTATTCTTTCATTGCACATCTTGATTTTCTTTCTGTGTGCAACTTACTGCCCGGAAGTTCCTTGGGAACAGATCTTACGACACTGTAGCTATGCTATATAACTCTGCTATGATCTGAATATAATATCTGAGAATCACTCATCCCTGAAGAGTAAAAGTTTACTTTACCACCTTCTTTACAAAAAAGAATAAAGACACAAAGATTTTTGTGAAGTCACTAGGCTATTATGATCCATTTTAAATTTTGTATGATCCATTTTGTATGATCCATCCATTATGATCCATTTTAAATTTTTTGCTTGTTTTATAGAATCTGTTTTAATTCTTCACTAAAGGGGATCAAAACTGAACTTTGGCTGCCTTATAGGAAGGACTTTCAGGAAAGGTTGAGTTGACTTACCTTAGAGCTTTAGCAGAATAGTGAGGAGCTAAGAAATGTAATTTAATTATGCATGAGGGTACCAGAATTCACAGGAGCCTCTCAGGTCAAGGAAGCAGTAAGTTAACTTTCAGGGTCCTTGGAAAGAATAACTTTATGTAGACATGTTTTTTTTCCTTTCAGTGTCCTTGAAAAGAATAACTTTCTGTAGACATGTTTTTTCCTTGGACTTTCCTTTCTTATGAGTTTGTGTAAAGTTCTTCAACTGCTAAAGTACCATTCACATTTAGAGAAAAACTTAAATGTACCTATTTTTAGGCAATTATCTTCTTTATTTTAGCAGCAAAATCTCTTATAGGAAAAGACCACTGTATAGTGGGGGTGGGACATTGGAGCAGACATTTTGATAGTCACATTTAGTCTGTCCCTGACTTCTGGCCCTGGGACTGTCTCTGAGAAAGTTAGAAGCAGTCTTTTCCTTTGTTCTAAGAGAAGGGCAGATGTTCACAGGAAGTTCAAAAGGGATGAAGGGTAGAGGATTTTGAGGGATATTAGAATTTATTTTTCATGTGACCTAAATTCTCCTTTGTTCCTTTCAGAATTTATTAGTTAAATCTGTATTATTCACTAGTACTTTGCAAAACAACTTTTTTTTTTAAGTTGATAAAAATATTTGAATGTTGGCACAGAATAAAAATAGAGGCTACCTTCAAAACAGTGAGCCATAACTGGGTTAAATGTAGCACAAAATACAGAGATGGGTAAAAAGCAGCAGAGATAAATCTTGCATCTCAAATTCTGCTTCCCTGGATTTGAGGAAGAACTCTGAGCAGGAAAAGTCTCTTAGCTTGTACAAGGTCATTAGGAGCTTCTCTTTCACAACTGTGGCTGACACAATACTGTGTGGGTCACCAAAACTGCTAGGAACCCTCCTGAGAAAGCTGCAGATACATCCAAAAACATCAGGGTGATAGTGATCAAGAGAGCCTAAATGCCCCCCTCAGCTTTTAGACAGGTTTCTTCCCTGACCTCCCTTTTCTGAGATCATTTGCTTTAGAAAACTTGTAGTTGTAAATTCTCTCTCTGCCCCTTGGAAATGAATGTAAATCTCCCAGCTCTACCAGTTTTACAGCCCAGGAAAAGTCTTTCTCAAGGACTTGGAAACAATCTTTTTTGAAATGTAAATATTGAAGGCGATAACACCCCTATCTCCCAGTCTCTGTGGGAGGGTAGGAGACTAACTTGAATGGGCACTAATTAGCAAACACAGATGGCCTAATCACAGAGAAACACATTTGCACTCTCAGGAATAACTCAATGTGCTCCATAACTGCCATTGATCAACCTCCCATAAATGTCCTCTAGCACTTTCCCACCACAGCACTTAAAAACCCTTTGCCTTTTGTCTCGGTGGAGTTGAGTATCCAGACTCGGTCTCTGTTCCTTCTGCTATTGCTGGAAATAATATCAGAATAAAATTGACTTCTGTCTACTCATCTCTAATATAATTTTTTTAACAATGGGTAATTAGCTCTGGAAAAATACCAAAAGCATATTTAAGAGAAATGTGCTTGAGAAAAAAGAATTTAGAAAATAACCAACTATTTACAACCAAGCTTTCCTGTTTTTAAATACATCCTATAATGCAATTGTTATATATTTTGTACATTTTCTGTAGGTTATCATTGAAGAATTGTTTAGTTCTATTAAGAGCTTTAATACTAAAGGGAAAAAAGTGGATATGTTTCCATCCAATGAACATCAGAAAAGTTTAGTCCTTATCCTAATGTACCCTACTTGGCAACACATCTGAATTGTAACCCTGAGCTTCAAATATATTATACAAACAAATTTTTAAGAAAATATATCTAGGTACATTCAATAAAGCTCAAGTCTCATAAGTCATTATTTTAAATAGCAGCCTAAGGAATACATTTAATAATGCAGGTAAAGTGTTTAGCACAGTGCTGAGAACCTAAAATATGGTGAAATCTTAGGCAAGTCTTTGGTCTCCTATGAGCCTCAGTTCTTCATCTGTCTAAAAGAGATAATAACAATACCTATTTCATGAGATGGTTGTGAGGAATAAAGTAGATGGTGTGTATAAAGCACTTAAAAGATGGTAAGGCACATACTAAAGTTTAGTGAGTGCTTTGTTTTGGTGTTTTTATTACTATGAGCCTAGGATCAAAATAGAACCAAGTTCATCACACTCGATTAGATGTAGAGATTGCTACTCTAAGCTTTCCCCATGGTAAGAAGCTGTCTGTTGCTAGATTTAATTTCCTATCCCTATCCATGAGTCCCATCAATACTTTCAGAAATTCTTTCATCAACCTAAGATTCTAGGGTACTTTAAGTTGCAATCTTCTTCCCTCACAACTCCAAAGAATGAAGCTCATTGTGATGAGCAAGAAAGTCTGGGCCTTGGAAACTTCATATTCTGCAATAAGTGTTATGTGTCTGCTCAAAAACCTTTTTTCAAGTACTTAATCAGGTAGACCTAATTCAACCCACACAAAAACCTTCTTCCAGCACTTTCTAATATCAGCCTTCCTCCAGTGTCCAGGCTATTATATGTCCATGCAAATGCCCAAAAGACCAATCATCAGAACCTCTCTAAGCTATTTCCTCTTAAAAGACAGGGACATTCAATCATTTACTAGAGAGTTCTTCCAGTTTCCCAGGCCTTACCTGTATATACACATGGGATCATAACAAGAGGAATAACTTCATTTTTCTCAACCATTGCCTTCATATCTCTGACAAAATGTCACCAAGCCCCAGGAAAATTATCTTGTAACTGTTGCTGTGATACTCTGATTCTTCATATAGGCTTACAAATGCATCTGTTTGATACAGCACCACATTGTCCAGACAGGGGTGGCAGCCCATACTGGGCACGACAGGGTTTCCCAGTGTGACACCAAGTACTTCTGTGTTTTCAGCCACTTGCAGTCCTCTGAGAACATCACGTGGGAAAGTAAGGTAGGGAGGACACGTTGGGTTTCTGCTTTATTAATAAAGTGTTATGGTAGTGTTGATTCTGTTTGCTCTCAGGCCAAACAATTCAATAATATCAAAGAGGATCAACTTGAAAGTCTATTCATCTCAGAAAATTATATGCAATGCCCATGGCTGCTGCTTCCTTCTGGTTGAATGAATTTTCCTCAGAGACTCCCCCTTCCTCATGTGGCTGGAACACTTGTAATGATGCAAGCTTCTGTTTCTCTCCATGTTACTAGGCACATCCAGACACCTCTGCTTCCCACTTGGTCTTAAGATGGGACCTTGACATTACAATTTAAATTATGGAACTTTTACCAGCTACATTTAAACGTAAAACATCAATAATTTGTTTTCAAATGTTCCTCCATGACATTACTTTATGTCTTAGTTTAAATTATTCTAACCTAGTTGACCTAACTATTTAACTGATTTTTCTTTCTTATTAATCATTTTCTTACTCACATTCACTATTGAACTTGATTTTAACTTCAACTTAAAAAAATACTGTTAGAATTCAATCCAGACTAAAAAATGCTAAAATTACAACTCATATATGTGCTAAATAATAATAATATCATGGTAGTAAAATACAGGTGGGTTTTTCAGAATGGAAAAATATTGCTAAAGTTCCCTTTTAAAGACATTTTGGTTTGTTTTTAATGAGGTACTATGAAGGAACTTGTGTATTTGCTATTAGCAAATAACTTTTTAATGCTGAATCAGCTGACTTTTAATCAAAATATTCTTTATGTAAATATCCATAAGTGGTTATACTCCTAGATTTTACAGCTATGTTAGATATTTCTAGGAAAAAATAGAATTTATGGATTTAAAAATAGCTTTATTATATAAACACAACTTGAATATATGCTTTTCTTACCTCTCTCTCAGACGGCATGCACCTGACATCTTGCAGAGCAAGTATTCTAATTTGCTTGGGTATCTAAGCATGTGTCCTAATGCTCAAGAGACTACACTCTATAGAATGTAGAAAATCTTCCTTTTCCCTAAGAGAAAAGTAATGCTAACATCTTATAGTATGTGTTTAGAAGTAAAATTGATATAGTATGTGATATTTTCCAGTTTCATGGAAAAAATGTGTTTTAAGAAATAATATTGTGCCTTCAAATATCATTTTGTTTCTTACCCAGGTAAAACCAAATTATTAGACTATTGTCCCCATTAAAGAAAAATCTCTAAAAAACGATATATTTCAGTAATTCTAAATCAAATACATTTTATCACCAAGGAGATATCAAGCTTCCAACTTGTTTGTCATACCAGATGTCTATTTAGGCCCATTTCCCATTTCCAATTTTAAGTAAATCTCAGAGACATCAACGGATATCAATTAATCTGGTTCCACTCACAAAGGTTAATATCCATGTGGCATAAAATTTAAAAACCCAACAAATGAAATTGAAGTGTAAACACTTAAAATAAAATGAATAAAAGGGACTATGGAAATTAAAGGAAGTAAATCTGCAATATTATCCTAAATCAGCAGAGGATAAAATGTTAAGTCTTAGAAAGGCTTTGAAAACATATTTAACCCAGCAATAGTCTTTGAGCTTCATTCAGATTCAGATCTACTTTTGCTTTATAGTTTACACTGTGCTCATCACATTATTTCATTTAATCTTCATATTATCCCATGGAGGTAGATATTATAGTTACCTAGCAAGTTGGCATGTGGGAAAGCTGGAACATAACTATAACCTCTAGTTGCATCTTCTGCATTCCTTCCATTATATAATATAAGCTAGAATTTATCCTGACTTTATTTAGCTCCAGTGATTTAATTTTAATTATCAAGAACTATTAAGTGGTTATACACCATCCATTATAATAATGTGAACAAATTTAGGGAAGGGGTAAAGTTAGCCAACCTGAGAAACATTTGTCGAAGCTTTACTGTCAAAATAACACCTGAGCTCATTGAAGAATAAATAAAATATGATCAAATGTGGGAAAAAACCCGAATGAAATTTGGGACTGAAAACTTGACCCAGTTCTATATATATTTGCTGTTGCTTCATCCTATGTTTTTTGCTTGTGGTGTGTTAAGAATAAAGGAAGGAAAAAGAATAGATGAGTATCTCTGAAAAAAAAAATTCTTCCCTCATTAGAAAATAAAAGCTGTATTTTATTATTTAACCATTATTTTCTATGATAGAGAATTCTAAGATTTTCTTTCTCTAATTCAATAGTATCTAACGTGTTAAAGTCTACAGTACATTTTGGAATTTTATAATTTATTTTTCCCAATGGTAATAGGAATGTAGTCCTTAACTCATATATATATATATATATATATATATATATATATATATATAATTATATTGCTTGTGGGTTGGGAATGATAAAAGGTGAAATCCTCAATATTGTAATTAAAGTTCTGATATTCACATTCCTTCTCTACCCTGCTACTATTAAAATTAGAAGCAGGGAGGGGCACATGGGCAATATAAGTACCCTTAACACTTGTACCCCTATAATATGCTAAAATAAAATATTAAATAAATAAAAAAATTAGAAGGAATTTGGACAATGCTTACATAAGAACAAATGAAAATAAGAGACTTAATTTTCCCTGTTAAAAATAAGGGAAGAGATGACTTCCCCCTTTCTTAGAGCATTCACTTTAGAAAACTTAAAATTTCTTACTATGTTTCCTTGAAAAATATGTAAATCCTTTTAAAAGCTAAAGGAACCTTATCTCAGTTTTAGGACCCTGAAATGTCTTTCTCAAAGACCTGGGAACCATCTGACTGAAATGTAGACATCAAGAGAGATGGCATTCCTATTTCCCAGTTTCTGTAAGCGAATAAGAGCCTATCTCTTAGGGAAGCTTGCTCCAAGTTACAAAACTACCTGCTGTTTAAAAATATGAGAAGTTTGTTTTTGCTTTGTATAAAATCAGCTAACTAGCACAAATAGTCACCCCAATTACCAGGTGAATTTAGGATAAACCATACGTAAGAAATGGTGCTGTCAAATTCTCTTCTTTGAAATTATGTTATCGTATATCTTGAAAACACCTATATAATGTGTAAACATGTAATGTACTGTTTATCTTAAGAACACATATGTAATGTAATGCAAAAATGTGAGATCTCTTTCTGTCTTTGCAATCTTTTAGAGAATTGTCTGGGATGCACATCACATTCTGATTTAATACTTATTCAATAATAACACTGTTTTCTTTCTTGACTTGAAAACATTGTGAAGAGGTTTTCTGGATTGGGAGAAGATTTGGTATTCAATTTTATTTTCCCAACACTTATCACAATACCATTTAAGATAAATGAAAATTATGCCAGCTCTACTATTAATATAATGAATACAAGGTAGATAGCATCTTTCCTAAAGTTTAGATGTTTTTCCTAAATTACTTCATGGCTTCTGGCAAGTCAGTGAGGTAATCTACCTAGTAAAAAAGCATGTAAAATAAGATCCTCAAGTTAATTTCAGTTTCATAAAAATTTAAAAATTAATGCTAATGAACATGTGGTAGCCCAAGACTTTTTTTGTAGTATTATTATTCTCCTATTTAAATATACTTTCTTTAAGCCCGTACAGATTGGGACTATAAAAGAAGAGAAAAATGTTAAATAGCAACCAATTCAACTATACTTTATCTAAATTAAAAGGCTTCGATTTCACACTGATATTCTTTTGTTGCTTTAAAACGGAAACTGAAGTTTTGTTCTCAAAGACGATGAAACATACGTAATTTGTAATTTCACTAATTAGCTATGAACAATTGGCTAAAAAAGGCATATTTTTCAAGGAACAGTATCAAAATAACCAGGTGTGTGTGTGTGTGTGTGTGTGTGTGTGTGTATGAAAAAGATAAAGATGGAGGGAAAGAGGAAGAACAGGTCAAAAAGTCTACTTTATGTTAAGCTACTGCTTATTGGAAAAACAATAGAAAAGCAACAGTGAAAGAAAACTCAGATAATGTAAACAGTTTTAAAACAATTGGATTACACTCCTCAGAGGGAAAATCATCTTAATCATTGTTACATTTAAATTTTAAGGTTAATCTAGGACATGATAGAATTGTCCTAGGTAAAAAGCCTAGGACTTAAGGAATAATAATAATAGCAGCTAACATTTGCTGAGTGTTTACCAAACACCAAGCACAGTTTTAAATTATTTTCATACAACCTTATGACTAGCATGGCCATTTTACGGGGAAGAAAATTAGGACACAAAGAGGTTAACAGGAAGTTGCTGGTAAAGTCACTGAGCTGGTAAATGCAAAGCCAAGATTTGGACCCACACATTATAGAGCTAGAGTCTCAGCTCTCAGTATGATGGTGTTCTGCTTTTCATGGGGCTTCTTTTACTAGACTCTGTTAGCACTAAGCTTGTATTTAATGACAGAAGTGTGTACTGACACATACTGAAGGACACATACTGAAGATGACTACATTCTTTAATCAAAACAGTCTTTCCTATAAATATTCTCAACTTAGTAATATCCTAAATGGCATGTTACATATATTATCTCATTGTACCCTCTCAACATTTTAAGGTAATTTTACATACATCTCCTTTACCCATCAAGAAAATATTGCTAAAGAGGGCAGATTATTCACCCAACACTGTAGAACTTGGACTTCAAAATAAATTATCCTAATACTGTATTGGATGGGTTATTTGTTTTAGAAAATCTAATCTTTCTGGAAGTATCTGACTGACTCAGCGAACTGTACCAAGACATCAGTGTTCATGACTAACCTCTATTTCCAAGACATGAACATTAATGTTTTCTAGCGAAAAGATCTCTTGTACTCATTCTTTTTTTAAGTTGACATTGGAGATGTTTATCCAGAGCTAAATCCATGACTTGAAATCAAGGGATAATCCATAAGGCAGTGGATAACAGCTAAGAACCTGGGCTTTTGGCTCAATCAGACCTAGGATTAAATCCTAGGTCTACACTCACTAGCTCTATGGCATTGAGCAAGCTACTTATTCTCCCATTCTATGAAATGGATCAAATGATAACCACTTCAAAGATTTATTGTAAATAACAATGTAGTCAAATGTCAGCTACTAAATTCTTTATATAAATTATTTCAGCATATGTGAAATAAAGTGAGGCAAAGTTTACAGAATGGAATTTATGCACTTTGAATGGATTTTATGTGATATAAGAAAGCATATATTTATTTTAATAATTAGATATTTGTTTTATTTAACATTAGAACTATAACCAGTACCTCAATACTGTGATTATGGGTATTTTTCCTTATTTTGAGAGTTCCTTACCTTGAGACTAAGGCAGTATAGTGAGTTGGCTTCAGGATAATTTAAAGACAAATATTAAGTTATTTTTCAATGAGACCAAAAGATTTATAATTTGGTAAATATATGTTCAATAATTTTTTTTTTTTTTTTTTTATATATATATATTTTTTTTTATTTTGGTATATTATGGGGGTACAGATTTTAAGGTTTCAATAAATGCCCATTTCCCCCCCTCCCCCCAAAAGTCTGAGTCTCCATCATGACCATCCCCCAGATGGTGCACATCTCACTCACTATGTATGTATATACCCGCCCCCCTCCCCCCTCCCACCTGCCCAAAACCCTATTACTGTAGCACCTATGTGTCCACTTAGGTGCTACTCAGTTAATACCAGTTTGCTGGAGAATATATCTGGTGCTTGTTTTTCCATTCTTGGGATACTTCACTTAGTAGTATGGGTTCCAGCTCTAACCAGGAAAATATAAGGTGTGCTATATCACCATTGTTTCTTAGAGCTGAATAGTACTCCATGGTGTACATATACCACATTTTATTAATCCATTCTTTGATTGATGGGCACTTGGGCTGTTTCCACAGCCTTGCAATTATGAATTGTGCTGCTATAAACATTCGAGTGCAGGTGTCTTTTTTGTAGAGTGTCACTGGATCATTTGGGTAGATGCCCAGCAATGGGATTGCTGGATCAAATGGTAGATTCACTTGTATCGCTTTAAGGTATCTCCATATTGCTTTCCACAGAGGTTGAACTAGTTTGCAGTCCCACCAGCAGTGTAGGAGTGTTCCTCTCTCTCCGCAACCACGCCAGCATTTATTGTTTGGAGATTTTTTGATAAAGGCCATTCTCACTGGGGTTAAGTGATATCTCATTGTGGTTTTGATTTGCATTTCCCTGATGATTAGAGATGTTGAGCATTTCTTCATATGTTTGTTGGCCATTCTTCTGTCTTCTTTAGAAAAATTTCTGTTCAAGTCCTTTGCCCACTTTTTAATGGGGTTATTTGATTTTTTCTTCCTAATTTTCGTGAGTTCTAAGTATATTCTAGTTATCAGTCCCTTATCGGATGCATAGGATGCAAAAATTTTCTCCCATTCTGTAGGTTGTCTGTTTACTTTCATGACTATTTCTTTGGCTGTGCAGAAGCTTTGTAGTTTGATCATGTCCCATTTATTTATTTTTGTTGCTGCTGTGATTGCCTTTGGGGTCTTCTTCATAAACTCTTTGCCCAGGCCGATGTCTAGGAGAGTGTTTCCAACTTTTTCCTCTAGAGTTCTAATAGTTTCATATCTTAGGTTTAAGTCTGTTATCCAGCGTGAGTTGGTTTTTGTGAGAGGTGAAAGGTGTGGGTCCTGTTTTAGCCTTCTACAGGTGGCTATCCAGTTTTCCCAGCACCATTTATTGAAGAGGGATTCTTTTCCCCAGCGTATGTTTTTGTCTGCTTTGTCAAAGATGAGATGGCTATATGAGGATGGTTTTATATCAGGATTCTCACATCTGTTCCACTGGTCAATATTCCTGTTTTTGTGCCAATACCATATTGTTTTAATTACTACAGCTTTGTAGTATAGTTTGATATCTGGCATATTAATGCCTCCCATTTTGTTTTTGTTGCCTAGAATTGCTCTTGATATTCGGGGTCTTCTTTGGTTCCATACGAAGCGTAAAATTATTTTTTCTATATCTGTGAAGAATGCTGATGGGATTTTAATAGGTATTGCATTGAATCTGTAGATCAGTTTGGGTAGTATAGACATTTTGATGATATTGAGTCTGCCGATCCACGAGCATGGTATGGATTTCCATCTGTTTACATCCTCTGCTATTTCCTTCCTCAGTGTTTCATAGTTCTCCCTGTAGAGGTCTTTTACCTCTTTGGTTAAATATATTCCTAGGTACTTTAATTTCTTTGTTGCTATTGTGAAGGGAATTGAGTCTTTGATTTGGTTCTCAATTAGATTGTTGTTGGCGTATATGAATGCCTCTGATTTCTGTGTATTGATTTTGTATCCTGAGACTTTACTAAATTCATTGATCAGTTCCAGGAGTTTCTTGGTTGAATCCTTGGGGTTTTCTAGATACAATATCATATCATCAGCAAACAGTGAAAGTTTGATCTCTTCTGCCCCTATTTGGATACCTTTGATTCCATTTTCCTGTCTGATTGCTGTAGCCAAGACTTCCAGCACTATGTTGAACAGAAGTGGAGATAGTGGGCAGCCTTGTCTGGTTCCAGTTCTAAGTGGGAATGATTTCAATCTTTCCCCATTCAGTATGATGTTGGCTATGGGTCTGTCATATATGGCTTGTATCATTTTTAGGTATGTCCCTTCTATGCCTATTTTCTTAAGTGTTCGTATCATGAAAGGGTGTTGAATTTTGTCAAAAGCTTTTTCTGCATCTATTGAAAGGATCATGTGGTCTTTGTTTTTGCTTCTGTTGATGTGGTGAATTGCATTTATAGATTTACGTATGTTGAACCATCCCTGCATCCCTGGGATGAAGCCCACTTGGTCGTGGTGGATTATTTTTTTGATAAGTGTCTGGATTCGGTTAGCTAAGATTTTGTTGAAAATTTTTGCATCTATATTCATTAGGGATATTGGTCTGTAGTTTTCTTTTTTTGTTGCATCCTTTCCTGGTTTTGGTATCAGAGTAATATTCGCTTCATAAAAGGTGTCGGGGAGGTTTCCGTTCTTCTCAATGTTGTGGAATAGTTTCTGCAAGATAGGTACTAGTTCTTCTTTGTAAGTATGGTAAAATTCAGGTGTGAAGCCATCTGGACCGGGACTTTTCTTTTTAGGGAGATTTTTAATTGCTGTTTCTATTTCAGCTGTTGAGATTGGTCTGTTCAGGGAATCTATTTCTTGCTGGTTGAGCCTAGGGAGGCTGTGTGTTTCTAGAAATTTGTCCATTTCCTCCACATTTTCCAGTTTGTGTGCATAAAGATTTTTGTAGTATTCATAAATTGTATCTTGTATCTCTTTGGGATCAGTTGTGATATCTCCTTTTTTATTCCTGATGGAGCTTATTAGGGATTTCTCTTTTCTGCTTTTCGTTAGCTTAGCCAATGGCATGTCAATCTTGTTTATTTTTTCAAAGAACCAACTTTTTGTTTTATTAATCTCCTGAATAGCTTTCCTGTTTTCAATTTCGTTTAGTTCTGATTTGATCTTGTTGATTTCACTTCTTCTGCTGGGTTTGGGGTTGGTCTGTTCTTCTTTTTCCAGCTCTTTGAGTCGTTTCATTAGATTGTCTATTTGTGATCTTCTTGCCTTTTGGTTATAGGCATTTATGGAGATAAACTTTCCTCTCAGAACTGCTTTAGCTGTGTCCCAGAGGAGTTGATAACTTGTCTCTCCATTGTCGTTTTCTTCATAGAAGTTTTTTATTTCCGTCTTGATTTCTTCATTTACGAAGTAATCATTTAGTAGGAGGTTGTTTAATTTCCACGTTTTTGTGTAGAAATGTGAGTTTCTGTTAGGGTTGATTTCTAGTTTTATTCCACTGTGATCTGAGAAGGTACATGGTATGATTTCTATTTTTTTAAATTTCTTGAGATTTTCTTTGTGTCCTAGGATATGGTCAATCTTAGAGAATGTCCCGTGAGCTGATGAGAAGAACGTATATTCAGTGGATTTTGGGTAGAATGTTCTGTAGATGTCTGTCAGACCCAATTGTTCTAGAGTTTTGTTTAAGTCCATTATTTCTTTATTAATTTTCTGTTTGGAGGATCTGTCTCGTGCCGTCAGTGGGGTGTTGAAATCCCCGGCGATTATGGAGTTGCTATTAATCCATTTGCTTAGCTCCAGTAAGGTTTGCTTTATGAATCTGGGTGCACCTAAGTTGGGTGCATATATATTTAAAATTGTTATCTCTTCTTGTTGGACTGTGCCCTTCACCATTATATAATGACCCTCTTTGTCTTTTACTACTTTTGTTGGTTTAAAAACTAAATCGTCTGAAATTAGAACTGCCACACCAGCCTTCTTTTGGCTTCTATTTGCTTGGAATATTGATCTCCACCCTTTTATTTTTAGTCTATGTGCATCCTTGCAGGTTAAATGTGTTTCCTGAAGACAGCATATACTTGGCCTGTATTTTCTTATCCATTCAGCCAGCCTATGTCTCTTGAGTGGAGAGTTTAAGCCATTCACATTTATTGAGAGAACTGATAGGTAAGGTAGATTACTGATCATTCTGTTGGGTTGGATGTTGTTGCTATGATTTCTGTCTTGAGCCATTGTAATATCTGGCCTTTAATATCTTTGGGTTTTGGTTGTTTTTATATCCGTGGATTATTATTATGATGTTCCGTGCATAACGCTGTTTTAAGTACTTCTTGTAGGGCTGGTCTTGTCTTGGTGAATTCTCTGAGCCTTTGCTTGTCTGAGAATGTTTTTATTTCTCCTTCAAATATGAAGCTTAGTTTTGCAGGGAATAATATTCTAGGCTGGGCATTGTTTTGTTTCAAAAGAGTGAGAATGGGGCCCCAGTCTCTCCTTGCTTGTAAAGTCTCATTAGAGAAGTCTGATGTTATTCGAATTGGCTTTCCCTTGTATGTCACTTGCTTCTTTTGTCTTACAGCTCTTAGAAGGGCCTCTTTAGTTGATACTTTGGTCAGTCTGATGACTGCATGACGTGACGTCTTCCTGTTTGCATTGAATCTCCCAGGGGTCCTCTGGGCTTCTTGAACTTGTATATCGAGATTTTGAGCAAGGCCTGGGAAATTTTCCTCTATTATATCTTCAAAAAGCTTGTCCAGCCCTTGAGTGTTGTCTTCCTCCCCTTCGGCTAAACCTATGACCCTCACGTTAGGTTTTTTCACATAATCCCACAGCTCTTGTAGGCTTTGGTCTTTTCTCTTGTTTCTCTGCTCTATTTCTGTGACTGATTTATTTAATTGGAAGGTGTTATCTTCAAGCTCTGAGATTCTTTCTTCTGCTTGATCTACCCTGTTCTTGAGACTTTCCACAGTATTTTGTAGTTCTCTGAGTTGATTCTTCATCTCCAGGACTTCGGTTAAAGTTTTCTTCACTGTGTCAATCTCTTTGTTGAACCTTTGTTCCATTTCTTGGAGGTTTTTTGTGTTTTCTTGGTGTTGGTTATTGAGTTGTTGTTGCAGCTGGGTGAGTGTTCTTATGATCCACATACGAAATTCCTTTTCTGTCATATTGGTTGCCTGATTTTGGTCGGTGTCCGTTTCTAGGGGGCTGGTGCTCCTCCTTGGGGGTGTGTTTTCCGTT
The DNA here is from genome assembly GCF_040939455.1 of Microcebus murinus. Classification (NCBI taxonomy): domain Eukaryota; kingdom Metazoa; phylum Chordata; class Mammalia; order Primates; family Cheirogaleidae; genus Microcebus; species Microcebus murinus. The sequence goes on along the minus strand of NC_134120.1, from coordinate 38,539,957 downwards.
TGGTTCTTCATATTTCCTGAGTTCTTTCGCTGATTTCTTCCCATGTCGATCAGTTGTTGTTTCTTTCCTTAGGTTATTGTTTGGGTATTCACACACCTTGTTTAGTTTCTGAGGCGTTAGGTGGTGCCTGTGGGTGAAATTGGACCACTCCCTGTATATTGAGTCAGTGGATGCCGTGGCAAGGCTGTGCAAGATGCTGTCCCTGTCAGTAGGTGGCGTTTGCTTGGAGGAACAGGCTATGGTGTTGATTTTGAGTCCTGTTATCAGCTCTCGTAGAGATCCGCCTGTTTTCTGGGCGGAGCTGGGTTGGATAAGCCTGCCCTCAGGCAGTTAGCAGGGGTCAAAGTTCTGTTCTCAGCTTGGGTGTGGGGGTGGGGCTGTCTGAGACCCGCAGTCTGCAGCAGGCCTCGCTTCTTTCCACCCTCCCCAACTCTGCAGCTACTCCTGGGCCTCTGCCAGCAGGCCAGACCACAAGCCACCAGGCCTCCCCGGACTGTGGTGCCGGCGGGGAGGTTCCCTGCACAGGAACGCCACCTGGGTTGGGTGCACGGCCTCCTCCTGGGAGGAGGGTTGTTCTCTAGTGCGCCGATCCACCCCTGGAGGCACACAGCCCTCAGTAGGCTGTTCACGTATAACCCTTCTGTGCCCCGGGCAATGCTAGCCCTCGGTGCAGGGGATCTGGTCTGCAGGTCCGACCTCTGGGTCCCAGAGTTCAAACTGTATTCCCACCAGGGAGAGGATTTCCGGTCCTAATTCACCCACAGGGAGCCCAAGCTGGGTCTATGTCTCTCAGCCTCTGAGTCGGCACCGTTTTCCTGGGAACACGGTGCTAGCAGCACCTGGGAGGGCGGGTGGGGTCCCAAAAGGGAAGGTCCCGTTCCCTGGAGGTGCCTCCGGCTGGTGACTGTATTGTCTCTCTGGGCAGCCGCGGGTAGGGCCGGCGGAGCGGGGGAGGAGGCAATATGGCGCCTGCCGCGTGGCTCGGGTCCGTGCACACGGAGGTGCCCGGAGGAAGTTGGGAACCTGGTGCCTGCTACAGGCTCACCGTTGGCAGGCGGCGGCAGTCTCTGGGCTGATGTCCGCAGGTCTCTCCACCCGCTGGGGAGCCCACCAGCAGTCCCGAATGCAGGGGAGGGGAAACAGCCGATCCACCTACCCTTGCCGCTGGTCTCCGGGCTGCTCCGGTGGTCTCAGCCTCCAGTTCTCCTCCGCAGCCTCCTCCCGTGGAGTCTCCCGGGGTCTCAGGTACCCCTCCTTCCGGCCCTTGTCCGCTGTATGCTCGTCTTCTTGCTTCTTTCCTCTAGTTTCTGCTAGAGTCGGTCTTTTCTGCAGAGACCCTCTGTCTGGCGGTGTTATTCGTCCGCCATCTTGCCCAATAAATTTTATATCAGACTTGGATGTTCTCCAAAGTCTAAGTTAATTTTCTTCGGAAAAAAGTAAGAAAAGGGAGAAATGTATAAAGTAATTTTGTAATCATTGTATAGAGTCCATAATTTGTAAATTTAGGTTAAACTAACTTTCTAATTTTTAAATTACTAAGCATAAAATCTAATTGAATATTAGCATATGAGTGAGATATTTTTGATTCTACATAAAAGGCTCTCTAGAATTCATGGGAAGAGCTGATGTATAATGGACAAATGTAGAGGTTTTTTATGCAGTACAACTTGTCTGATTATTTTCACAATAATTTATCATTCATTCATTCATAATTCTTTTAATCAACAAATGGTCTTGAGTTCTTATTATGAGCCAGCCACTGATCTAATGCTGGGAATGTAAAAAAGGACCACTCATACACCTGCCTACAATCTAGTGTGGAAGACATAAAATAAATAATTGAATGTTACTTTGTTATAATAGATTAGTGAGTTTTTTAATTATTTATAGATTTAGTGTTTATATTCATTTTATTCTTTACTCATTGGATAAGTTATCATATTAATAAATTTTCTGATAAACATTCTGATTAAATTAATGCATTTTTGATCACTGAAAGATTTGAATATATAGAAACAGACTTTATCTGATATGCATGTAAAAGATAACAGTTAACTTATATGTAGTTTAAACCAGTGCTTTTTTTCTTGGTATATGTTTTTACATAGCTTAAATTCTTAGGAATGTGGGCTTTCATTATTAGAATTTCACTCTCACAGGCAACTCCAGCTACATCAGTACCTTCTCAACAATGTTGCAACTACCTTTCTAATAGAGGTCCTGTCCAAGTCATTGAATCAGTTCTTAAAGAGCAGAAAGCATTTCATATTTATGCTTCTCAAAAAAGCATGCTTTATCTTTCCTCTAAATGACTCAGAACAATGATCTTTTATTCCTTTGTCACTCTAACATGACTATTTAATTTTGGTTTTAAGATTTCTTCTTTTCAGAATTAGTAGAACAAATTAGAAAAAAAAAGCATTTATTTATAAACTAATCTTTATTTTTTATTGTCCCTGAAAAATAAAATCTCAAACCACCACCCAAAGTTTAAATTTAGAAAAATATATGAGATATAACAATTTCATGGAATCTAAATTCTGATTTGGTAGAAATATGTAGAGGAAAAAATCCCATTTGGGAACATTTTAGAGAAAAAAAATGAGTATATTTAAGTGCCACATGACTACCATCACTTCAAGTGAAATAAAGTAATTTACTATAAGAGCTATCTATCATAGAAGAAAATGTAACTTATGAGTTATTTTCTTAACTGCCATTATTTCTACTGTTAAGATTTCTTGCCAAGAAACCAATTTAAGAAAACTTAAATTTCAATCAAATTAAGTTGTTTCTTTAGTTTACTTACTTCAGATTATCTTTAAGTCATGGATATATTATCTATTTCCTCAGTTTGCTTACTACAATAATTTAGATTTTTTGCAGTAATTTCAACACATTGATTACTAAGGCTGGACACAAACTGGGAGTCTAATAAATAAGTTCTAATGCTGATTAAATGTAGAATAGTGGTGAGAATGCTAGACAAAGAAATACTAGTTAATTATTCTGCCATGAATTGCCAATCTAATGAGTTAAAAATTATTTAGGTGACACATTTCTTAAGAAAAAATACTAAATCCACAAGATAATTAATTACACATATGTGGGTATTCAATTGGGGGAAATTCATTTTTTTGTAACAAGTAACAAGTAACAAAAATGTAACAAGTAATAAAACTTTTGTAACAAGTAACAAAAATCTCAGTCTTTTGAGATTCACAGCATATACACAGAAATAAAATGTATACAACACAATAGATGTTAAAATCTAAATAGGTAAAATCAAGGAGAGCTTCAGTCATTTAAGAAGCCTTCATGGAGGAAGACCTTAAATGATGAAGAAGGAGCAGGAGAAAGTATTGTAAATACCAGAGTGTGTAGCAACGCTGATAAAATGTGAAAGCACAAGTTAATATGCTCAAAGTAGAAAAGTGATGGTTGATATTTTAAGAGCTGAGTTAGAATTATACATAAAATGCTTAGAAATTTAATATAGATTGTAGGAATGCAAAACTTTTGAATTTGTTTCTTTTTTAGTTATGGAATAAATTTAAAAGATAAACATTTGCTATGGGTCATCAAAGTGACATATCTATAATAATACATGAAGAAAACTCATTTATTTTTTCTACTTCTGGAGACTCTAGGACCCTGTGGTAGCTGTGCACTTTGCCTATTTGTGGGATTGTCATTTCATGATGTAACTGGCTGAGTGGGCTAGGTCAAACTCTAGTTTTTGTGCTATCAAAATCATTAGGATAGTTAGATTATATCTTGGGCTTAGCCACAGGCTGACAACATGGGTGTCCTGGACATATGTATATCAACTCTGGTTGGGGAATTCAGTTGTCTACTCCAACTATCAGAAAGCAGGTATTCCAAAATAAATACTTTGGTCAAAAAAATTTTTATTGGAAACAGAGGCAAAATGAATGAAAATTCTAGAGAAGAAAAACAATTATCCCATTGTCTCACAACACAAACAGGAATATTAAGGATATAGGGAGGTTTGAAAGCACATGGGCAAAAGCAGATAATGGAGATAATTATTTTTTTCAATATAAGCTTAGTGAAGTGAAGAATAAATGAAGCTTATTAACTTCGAAAAATCCACAGATAGGAAACCCTTACTGGCCAGAACTGTAATTCTAACCTGCTCTGGTACCCTAAACTGGTAAAGAAATATTCCAGATCTTAATCCCTAAAATGGAATGAAACAGGAAAAAAAATTCTCAAAGGTAATGGCCTTTCTCAATAATAACAACATGCAAACTATGCATTCACAATTTCACCAGTCTGCTCATCAGCACAGAACATTAGATTAGCTCCCGCAGAGAGCCTTAAGAACCTCGCTCCACGCAAGTCCTGGCAGAAGAATGGGGATTGTGTGTCGCATAAAGGTTTTCTTGACAGACTGCTACCCTGGGGGAATCCAATATCCCAAATGTAAGGCCTTGGACTTGACCACCTGGTCTCATTTTCAAAACTTTCCAAAGTAGTAACTGTGAAAAATGCAGAACTTTAGATAATGAATTATACAAGCTAAACTTTCCAAAATTCAAAAAAAAAAAAAGAAATAGAGAAAAAAACCATTCATTTAACAAATAATTATTGAACTTTATTAGCACAGAAATAGTATACACATATAAACCTCATATATATCTCATCTTATCAGATTTCTACTTTGCTCAATTTTTAATGCTTGCTTCTGATATCCATGTCAGAAATTTTCATTTAGGTTGAAATGGAATTTTATCATTTTGTCTTGTGTCCAGGATCAATTTGGAAAGCAGGAAATAATAAATCCATGGAGGCAAAGTTTTCATGGAGCTGAAGAGTGAAGGAGCATTATTTCCATTAAGTAGTAGCACAGAAATTCTGTTTTTAGGATGCATGGATTTCCTCAGAGGTCAGTACAAGATCTCTAAGGGAATCTTGGAGGATGAGAGAGAGAACTGATCATGCCTTCGGTTACTTTCCTGCACATCTCTGAGGTATTCAGAGAAATATCAGATCTGACACTTATGAAACCAGAGGCTCAGAGACTGCAACGCTTCCCTGGAGTATCAATACTGCAGGAGAAGTTTGAAGGAAGCTCCTCTCCCATCTGTCTCCCAGCACACCGGAAAAATGAAGGAGCACATAAAAATTTTTGATATTTAATGAACAGAAAGGATTGCTGCAAGTTTAAATCATTACTATAGGTTTATCATTCTTGAATTAATATGATTTTTATCCTATCAAACTGAGTTAATATTCAAAAATAAAATCTTCAATTTTAGTGAAAATATGACTAGTCAAGAATTCCTGGTAGAGAAATATTTATTCTTAAATTCTTTTAAATGTTTCAATTAACACATAATAATTATACATGTTTATGTACACAGTGATAATTCTATATATAATATATAGTAATTAGATAAGGATAATTAGCATATCCTTCATCTCAAACATACATCATTTCTTTGTGTTGAGACCATTCAATATCCTCCTTCTAGCTGTTTGAAGCTATATATTATTGTTAAATATATTGTTATTGTCATCCTACAGTGCTATAGAACACTAGAACTTATTCCTCCTATCTAGCTATAATTTTGTATCCTTTAACAAAACTCTCCCTATCCCCCCCTTCTCACTACCCTTCTTACTACCCTTCCCAGCCTCTGTTCTACTTTTTACTTCTATGAAATCAACTTTTTTTGGCTTTCACATATGAGTGAGACATGCGACATTTAACTTTCTGTTCCTGGCTTATCTCACTTAACATAATGTCCTCCAGTTCCATCCATGTTGTGGCAAATGAAAGGATTTCACTCATAAAAGAGCAATTTATTATTTATTTCAGTTCCATCTCTAAGCAGAACTATGCTTAAATGGTACTTGTTTTAATAATTTTTAAAATATTCTGAATATATTTTAAATATGATGAATATATGATGAATAAAATATGTGATGTTAAAATATATGATGCTAAAATATGATGAATATAACTGATTATATAGTTAATAATAGTGTTGGTGGAAAAAAATTATTAGAATTTTTCCAAAATGGTAGACATATCTGAAATAAGAAGACATCTTTTACAACCCTATTTGTCTTCTTAAATATGCATAGCACAGAACATATGATTCCATTTATATTTTCCTTTCAAAAGATTATATATGTGTATTGTATCTATTTATCTTTGAGTAAATGCATCGTAGAAGATCCAGAAATACACATAACAAACTATTAATAGTGGTTACCTCTGTAGAGTGATATAAATTTGGAGGGTTGAGGAATTGATAAAAGGAAGATTTCACTTTTTATTCTATATAATTTTGCATTTTCCAAAATGGTAGAAATATCTGAAATAAGGAGATATCTTTTATGACTCTATTTGTCTTTTTAAATAAGCCATAGCAGACCTTAAGTAAGAAATGCACATCTTGTTTGATTCTGCATCTGTGACAGATGACATAACTGAAAAACTATATGTCACAATGCTAACTGCCCAGTCTTTTGACTTAGCTGTACCACATCCTGTATGGAGCCCTACGTCTTAAGAACCAAGCCTGAATGAAAGCTCCTAGAAACTGTGCTAACCAGACAGCTAATATTGAACTGCACATGTGATCTCTCAGACCATGTGCTCATAGAGAAAAAAAAGGATCCAGTCAAATGTTAAACATTATATAATATGTGAGTGGAGGGAAAGGAGCCCTGGAAAGAGTCTTGTGAAGGAAATATGTGAGAAGTGGGAAGAAAATCAGAAAAGTCAATCTAAATGTCTTCAAAATATTGGGTACATTGTCCTGTGGCATCCAATAGGATATAGAAGCCACATTGCCTATCAAAATATCTTCCTAATGGGCAACACGCAAAACCAAACAAGGCAAAAAACTCATGAGTGTTTGAGTCTATCCGACATTAGTTTTGATATTACACATTTTGGAGTTATACAAATTATAAAATAGCTTCCTCAATTATAGTAACTCTGAACAAAAGGGGTGCTTTATCCCAGTCTTAATATTCGCAGCAACTCAGACATACAGATTTTACTATTTGTGGGATTAATGATTTCAAGGGGAATAAAACCAATAAAATATTTTGGGTGCATTTAGATTGACTTTGTCACACAGGTGCAATCTGAAAAGTCTTGAAGAAGCACACAAAAGAACACAAAGAATACAAATTTAGAAGATTGATCCCAGAATAATCCCCTTTATAGTATTAGTGGTTTTCCTGATTCACATAAAATTTAAGCTCTTATCAGCATTGTAAAAATCAAAGTTTAGAGAGGATAAAATAAGGAATCCAGGTCTCAACCAAAATCCAGTTCTGTTATTGAAATCAGAGAGCCAAGCTTGTCAAAGTCTGAAGAAGACAACATGTATGGGAATCAAGTTATAATTGGAACGTGTATAGTTTGGCTAAAGTTAATTTCATATTAAATTTTATGTAAAACATAAAAAGATAATTCCCATGTGCATTTTTTATTTTTCCATAAAACTATTCTCATACTTAGTGGCTGAAAATGACATTTTTGACTCAATTTCTGTGGGTCAGGAATGTGGGCCTGGCTTGACTAGACCTTATAGCTCTGGGTCTCTCACAGGGCTACAGTTAAGGTGTCAGTTGGAACTAAAGCCTCATGTGAAGACTTGACTTGGGATAAAGCCACAAAAGGGGTTTTGGCAGGATTCAGTTCCTCACAAACTTTTTTACTGGAGGTCTTCTTTGGTTTTTTGCCATGTGGGTCTCTCCATAGTGCAGCTCACAATATGGCGATGGCAGCTGGCTTCCTTCAGAGTGAGCAAGCAAAAGGACAAGAGAGTGCGAATAGGAACAAGTCATATCTTCAATTTAGTCTTGGAAGTGGCAGTCTATAATTTTTGCCATATTCTAAGAAGCAAGTTGCCAGGCCCAACCCATACACAAGAGGAAGGTATAACATAAGGGTACGAGAACCAGTAGAGAGGGGTCGTTGGGAGTCATTTTAGATTCAGCCTACCACATTATAAAAATAAAACTTCATTTTACTGAACTTTAGAAATAAAACCATCCCAGATTTTTCAGAGGATATTTCTAACTTTTTTCTGAGTAATTCATGAGAGTTCTTTAAAGATTATTGATCTGCTACTTCTGCCATCTGGCTACTGGCCCCAGGTGGTCTACGACTATCCATTTATTTAGTGTGAATACATCATCCTGAAGGATGGAACTATTTTTTTCATAAGGCATCATCTCAAACAAGTGCCTCAGCAGCATGTTTAAAAGACCAGGCTGGGCGCGGTGGCTCAGGCCTGTAATCCTAGCACTCTGGGAGGGCGAGGCGGGCGGATTGCTTGAGGTCAGGAGTTCAAAACCAGCCTGAGCAAGAGCGAGACTTCGTCTCTACTATAAATAGAAAGAAATTTATTGGCCAACTAATATATATAGAAAAAAATTAGCCAGGCTGGTGGCACATGCCTGTAGTCCCAGCTACTCGGGAGGCTGAGACAGGAGGATTGCTTGAGCCCAGGAGTTTGAGGTTGCTGTGAGCTAGGCTGATACCATAGCACTCACTCTAGCCTGGACAACAGAGTGGGACTCTGTCTCAAAAAAATAAATAAATAAGTAAAAGACTATTCAACTGTTTTGTTAGGTTGAAAGTTTCTGAGTGGTATGGTATGTGATACACCAGTAGATCCCACTGTTTTCTGCCCTTGCTGTGCTTACTTTGTTGTGAAGTATGTCTTTTAGTTTGATGTGATGTTGTGTGGAATTCAGTGTCAGTGGTTCAAATTCTCTGTAAGTCCTCAAATGTGGTGCTGGCAGCCCTATGGGCAGCAAAGAAAAATGTATCCTTGGAATATGTGTCAATCTCAATCAAGAAAAATTGCTGACAGGATGGAAGGGATTCAAGAAAGCCAGTTGCCACCACACTGCCCTCCTCAAGGTACGGTGCCATATCAGGGGCTCACCAGTGAGTTCTGGTACTGGCACCTGGGATATTCAACAGTGGTGAGTGGGAATCTTGATGCAGGTGGCCCAGTTGTTGGGTCTGTGTATAGTTCCCCTCCCTGTCACCATAGCTACTACATTTATTTACCTGATTTGCCAATGATGATGGACCAATGACAGGGTTGACTGGTGTCAATTGGCCATGTAATTCTACCTACTTGGTTGTTTAGTAGATCTCTAAAGACGGACCCATTCTGGAAGGTATTATATACATGAGTGACACAAAAACCTTTACATTTTATGCCCATCCCCATGTGTTCATCCACATAACTCTTTCATAGGCTTCTTTGTCCCGATCTTCCAAACTTTATCCTCCATGCCCTTGACCAATCTGCCCAGTCATTCACTATTGCTAATGAGTTTGTCTATATTCTTGCCTTATGTCACTTCTCTTTCCACAATATGTTGATGACCAAGTGCACAACATGGAACTCTTCCCTTTGTGCATATTTTTGTTCAGTCCTGTCTTTCATGGCCACCTTTGAGTGTGGTTGATGTGCTTCAGCAGTGCATTTTCAGTTAGTACCAATACACCAAACTGACCCCTCCATGAACCATCCTTGGCTTTTCCCCTGTCTGTCAGCTTGTTATAAGAGAACTCATTCCATTAGACATAGGTGTGAGATGAGAAGAGGCAGCAACAGAACTGTGGTGGATGATCATAATTGGGGTCTGGGCCACTTATTAGTGCAACTTATTTGTGCCTTTTACACTGCTTATGCCTATCCAAATTATATCACTTCCATCTAGCAAGGGATGCTACTGAGCCTGCTTAAACTTTTGACTTAATTGGCTTTACAGATTCCACTCATGATGGGTACCTCTGGCTGCCTAGATATTTCATGTCTCAAGATTAGAGGCTTCATCAAAATCAAGGCTTAGTAGAACTTTGGAAAATGCTTTTTGAATGCTGCAGATGGTATGGGGCCTTTTTCTAGAAACCAAAGGTTACATCTTGTAATTCTCCCATTATAGCTTACCATGGCATCTTCTCCACCACAAATGCAAAAGGGTCAGCTAGGTCTATGACCCAAGTGACAAAGCTAATTTTGTTACATATTGGACCTGCTTCAGAGCCCTACTAAAAGATAGTGTGCCATGTCATTGGGTAAATGGTTGGAGCAATATTGTCAACAACAGAATATGCTGTGTTCAGAGCTTGAAGGAGCCCTGAAAATTCTGTGCTTCTTCCTTAAAATAGCAGGTGAGAGGTATTCTGTTGGCCATGGTAACACATATTTCTCTCACATACAGAGTGTATTTACCATTAACCCCAGCCCAGAATCACCCAAAGTCTTACCTTTAGGATAAAAGTCTGGGATCTTATGATTTATATCAAGTGTGGCCATGCATCCTCTGATCGACAGACCTATAAATTTAAATAGAATGAGAAAAAGAAGAGAGATAAACAAACCAGTAACTTTTTGACCTCATGCGTATGTCACAATTTATGGAATAGAGCCAAGATAAACTCCCAATAAACACTTCCATTTGAAAAGGAGAAGAAAAGGAATCACATAGAAGTCATTATTTCACAACTCAGAATTCCTGCTGCTCAAGTATTGCTATGTCCACCTACCCTGGAGATAGATAATCTTCCTTGATTAGCCCTGGCTCTGCTTCCTAGGAATGGCTATCAGTCTATAGCTTTCCATGGCTTTTATCTCAATATTCTGGGGAATATCTTTTTTTCATCATTTTTGCCCAGTTCTAAGGAGGATGTCAGAGAATACACCCTCTGTGGCAGCTAAGCATCTTTCTTAGCTTAATTTCTACCTGTAAATTGGGGCCCCAGAAGTCACATTAGATATTAAACAACCTCAGTCCTTTTTAGCCCTGAATGGTCTTGCTCTAGCCAGGTCTCCCAAAATGCCTGAGGGTTTATGTGCTTGATTACAACTTCATTAATAAAAGTGACAAATTTGTAGGTTTTATTACATATTCTATCACCATCAATTATATTAGTGAAAGCCACACATCTTTTGGTGCTTCAGGTACTATTGACCCATCAGGATTCTATGAGACGGACCATGCTTCCTAGAAGGGTTTTATCTCCCAAAAATGCATAGAAGATGGTGTTTTTTTCTTTGAAATATCTTAACAAAGCACAGGAAAGCTACTTCTTCGTTTGGTCTACACCCTTAAGCTATTAATATATCTTAAAGACTCTTGATTTTATCTTTGTTCCAAGGCTATAATCTTAATTTGATACCATTTTACTGTCTGGCAAGATTAGAGAAGCTAAAGAATTTTAAAATGAATTTTACAGCCCAGCACATTTTAGGTGCTCCATATTGTTTCTTTGTTCTGTTCAGTTATAGTAGTAAACTGAATATGAGTTCAGAAAAGTCTGATCTCATCTCTCTCTTTACCTTATTATCTTTATTACTTTATTCCATCCAACTAAATGGAATTAGATCACTCTTTTTGCATCTGCCTGGAATCAACCTTGCTCAAGTTCACAAATTAATTAAATACTATATCAACCTTCCATACGATCACACCTGAGTTTTTACAAATATTTGATGACTACAGCATGATAGGCTACCATTTTCTAAGCCTCCTATATCAGTTTCCTTGCTACTCACCATCCAGTCCTAAAATAAATACCACATAATTTAGCTTTTTTGCTCTATTAGCACTCCACTTGATGTTCCAATTTTTGCATCTGATAACTTTTACTGTATAATAACCACAAAAATCAATGGCATATCAAAAGAAGAGTTTGTTTCTCAAACATCTTACTCATTGACTGGGGTACCTCTGTTTTCATCAGCTGGTCTCATTCACACGTCAGGAGACCTATTGAGTTTGGTTGGGCTCACCTGAGTAGCTCTACTTCCAACATAGGTCTGTGGATTGGCCAAGCTGCAATGTTAAATAAGTCTCACAATGACCTTGGACCAGCAAGCCAGCCAGAGCATGGTATTTTCATGGTAAAAGGAAAGGTACAGGAGAACATGTCCAACCACACAGGCACATTTCAGTCCCTACATGTTGAAAAAGGCTTTGCTTTTATCATCCCATTGGCCAAAGCAAGTAATCCCATTATTCAAGCCCAGAATCTAAGGACAGAAAATACACACTGTGTTTTGTGGAAGGAACCACAAAATTACATGGAAAAAGCTGTTACTTGAAGAAGAAATGAGATATGCTTTACTACCAAAGTAATTTTTTGAATAATGAATTTGGTGCATTTTATACTCAAAAATGTCATTTAATATTTATTGTCTATCCAGGAGGCAACTGAGGTCAAAGTATCGGTGATGTCAAACTTAGGGAAATCAATTTGGGCAACACTAGTATATAAATATTAATAGTTACTAATTTTTCAGTGCATACAATATGACCAAGGAAAAGGGATAAATCTTTGAATAAATACAAATACATAGAAGTTGATGCAGAAAAGAAGTCAACAGAAGAGGCTAAAGTACAAGCTAGTTGTGTGGTAGAAACAGAAGGAAAAACTTGAAGAAGGGAAGAACTGTTAAAATGCTCAGAAAGTCAATAAGGCTGAAAGCTCAGAATAGATTGGTGTATTAGGCAACTAAGGGGTTTTATTCCCATATTACAAAAGTATGAAGCAATCACATAATTTTTACATGTTTAAATGATATCTAAATACAGATCATGGATCACAGCATCTGACTCAGGGCTGCCTGCCTTCCACCTAATTTAATAAACATAAAAGCACGGCCTTAATGTTCCTAGGAACAAATTAAATACTAAAACTCTTTGACATCTCCATCTAAGAAATTCTTATAACTAGATGCATATGAAAGGGGAGTAATCCAAATACATAAGCTGAAAGGAAAATTGGTCTGGCAATGCCTCTTCAGTCTGTCTCATTTACAATATAGGTAATAAAAATATAATTAGAATAAAGCACATTAGGAGGAACAAATCCCCCAGGTCTACCCTACCAATTTGACTCTGTTTTCTAGGGGAACTTATCTAAATGAGAAAAGGAAAATGCAACTCTCTGGAAATGAAAAAAACAAAATCATAAGTAATATAAGTAACATTATTTGCTTCCTAAAGAAGAATGCCCAATGATGTAAGTTAAACTTTCATACATAGAAAAGACAACAGTGTTAGATTCTGACCCATTAGGAATAATTTGCTCTCTATCCAAATCTAATATTTTCAGATTAAGTACTGAAGAGAACGCTATACACAGAATATGCCTAGCTTTTAGCAAAGTTTTGTCTCCTGTTTTTTTATAGTCATTGCAACAAACTTAAAGTGCTTCTGGCCACAAGGGTTGATTTTATGTATGCAGTTTTTATGTTATGCACCCTCACAAAAGATATGCTGAAGTTCTACTTCCCAATATCTCAGAATGTGACCTTATTTGGTATCTCAGTTCATTTTCTGTTGCTTATAACAGAATACCTGAAACTGGGTAATTTATAAAGGAAAGAAATTTATTTCTTATATTTGTGGAGGTTGAGAAATTCAAGGTCAAGGGGCTGATTCTGGTGAGGGTCTTCTGGCTGGTGGGGACTCTCTCCAGGCTCCAGGTGATGCACGGCATTAAATGGTGAGGGGACTTAGCATGCTAGCCCAAGTCTCTCCTCTTATAAAGCTACAAGTCACATTCCCATGATAACTCATTAATGCATTAATCCATTCATGAAGGCAGAACTTTCATGATCCAATTACCTCTTAAAGATCTCACTTCTCAAAACTGCCACATTGGGGATTAAGTTTAAACATGAATTTTAGAGGTGACAAATATACAAACCATAGCATTCTGCCTCTGATCCCTCAAAATTCATGTTATTTTCACAGACAAATATGTTCATCCCAACACCATAGCCCCAAAGTCTTAATTCATTTCAGCACCAACTCAAAAGTCCAAAGTCCAGAGTCTCATCTGTGACCATATGAAATCAAAGCGAGTTATATATTTCCAAGACACAATGGTCTATATACAGGCATAAGATACTATATACAGGCATAAGATACTTCCAAAAGGAAGACACAGGCAAAGAGAAAGGAATGGCAGGCCCCATGCAAGTCTAAAACTCAGAAGAGCAGACATTAAATCTTAAAGCTCCAGAATAATTCTCTTTGACTCCATGTCCTGAAGTCACACATTTTGTGCACGCTGGTATGAGGGGCGGGCTCCCACGGTCTCAGGCAGCCCTGCCTCCATGACTTTGCTGGCTGCAGACCATGTAGCTGTTCACATGGATTGCAGCTGTGGCTTTTTCAGGTTTGTGTTGCATGTCACCAATGGCTCTACAATTCTGGGATCCCAACAATGGTCCCTGTCCCATGGCTCCACTAGGCATTACGCTAGTGGGGACTCTCTGGGGTAGCGTCACTCCATGGCTCCACTAGCCATTGCTGTGTGGGAACCCTCTGAGGCAGCTCTGACTCCACATTTCTACTTGGCATTGCTCCAGTGGAGACTCTTTGAGGTGGCTCCGCCCCCGCAATAACTCTTTCCTTAAGCTCACAAGCTATTTGACACACATTCTGAAATCTAGATGAAAGCTGCCAGGTCCCCACAACTCTTGCATTCTGTAGGCCTGCAGAATTAATCCTACATGAATGCCTCCAAAGTTTATGATTTATGCCTTTGGAGCAGTTGATTAAGCCAACCCTGGGGCCACTTGAGCCACAGCTGGGCAGCCAAGGAGCACGGCACTGGAATGCAGGAAAGAGAGCCCTGAGGAGGTCCTGGGCTGCAAGCCTGTAGAGGGTGCCCCAGGTCTGTCTCCTGAAACCATTCTGCCCTTCTAGGCCTCTGAGCCTATGAGGGAAGAGGCAGCCTAGAAGAACATCTGAAATGTCTTCAGGGTCTTTCTTCTATTCCCCTGATGGTCTCTTCTCTCTGTACTAATCTCCTTGGCAGAAGCTGAGCCACATCCTTGGTTTTCACTCCCAAGCATGCATTTTTTACTCTATACATGGCCAGGCTGGGAGTTTTTCAAATGTTCTTGCTTTGCTGCCCTTTTGATTATAAATTCCATCTTTAAGTCATTTTTCCCTCTCACTACTTAAGGAAAGCAGTTAAAAATAGCCATGGAGTAGACCAAATGTTTTGCTGCTTAGAAATTTCTCCTACCAAACACCCTAATTTATTGCTCTTAAATTCTGCATTCCATAAAGCCATAGGGCATGGACACAATGCAGCCAAGTTCTTTGCCATTTTATAATAAGAATGACCTTGACTCTAGTTTCCAATACCTTGTTCCCAGTTCTATCTAAAACCTTGTCAGATTGCCCCTTACTATTCATATTTCTATCAGCATTCTGGTTATAATCACTTTAACAAATTCTAAGGAGTTTCAAACTTTCCCTAATTGTCTTCTCTTCTAAGCCCTCACCAGAATCTAGGCTTTTTGCAGCCTCTTACTCCAAATTCTACCAGCTTCTACTCATTACCCAGTTCCTAAGCTGCTTCCACATGTTTAGGCATTCAACATCAGCAACACCCCACTCTTGGTACCAATTTGTCTTAGTTTGTTTCTGTTTCTTATAACAGAGTAACTGAAACTGAATTTATTTCTTGTAGTTGTGGTGTCTGCAAAGTCCAAAGTCAAAAGACCCCACATCTGGTGAGGGCCTTCTTGTGGGTGAGAGGCTTTTGCAGAGTCCCAAGGTGACACAGGGTATCACATGGTAAGGGAGCTGAGCATGCTAGCTCAAGTCTCTCCTCTTCTTGTAAAGCCACCAGTCTTACTCTCATTATAACCCATTAATCTATTAATCCATGAAAGGATTAATCCATTAGGGTAGAGCCCCCATAACCCAATCACATCTTAAAAGCCCTGCCTCTCATTATTGCCACATGGGAATTGAGTTTTAAAATGAATTTAATAGGCAACAAATATTCAAAGTATTAATATTTGGAAATAGGATCGATGCATATGTAATTAATTAAGATGAAGTCATACTGAATAGGATGATCTCTAATTCAATATGGTTGGTGTCCTCATAAGAAGATAGCCATGTGAAGATGGAGACACAAGGAGAAGATTATGTGAAGACAGGATTAGAGTGACACATCCAGCCAAGGAACACCAAGGTTTGCTGGAAAACCACCAGAAACTAGGAAGAAATTCCCTACATGTTTCAGAGGGATCATGGCCATTCCAACAACTTGATTTTAGATTCCTATCCTTCAAAACATCAAGAAAAATAATTTCTGTTGTTTTAAGGCACCCATTTAGTGATGGTAATAAAGTAGCAGTTCACAACCTGACTGAATATAAATAACTTAAACATAAATGTATATCCTATATGAACAATTTTTGGCAACCTAAAGGGCCCATTTCACAAACTAATAACTAGATGGACACAAATGAATAAAAAATGAACTATCAAAATCATTGGTGAATATTCAAAAAGTGAAATAGGGATTAGCAGTTGTTTTAAGTAAATAAACAAGACTTTCTCCATTAATTAGGTAGCAATTTTTAATAAGAAGATATAATGCTTGGTGATGAAGATCATAGGCTTTGAGGATAAATAATCCTGGCTTAATGGTCCAGCTCCACAATTAACTAGGTATTTGACCTCAAGCAGTTTATTAGAATTCTCTAAAATCCAGTTTCCTCATCTGCACCACCTGCAGAGTCACTTTTCCCAAGGTCATGCCCCTTCCCCAGGTGCCACATATCCAGTGACTCATCAGTACCTGCAGACACAGTCCTGACCAATTTGGCCTATAACTCCAAAAAGACATTCTAGCTCAAGAGCTCTCCATAGGGTGGGCTGAGGTCATGATTGAGGTTGCATTCTCCACTTCTTCTACCATTCCTGCTTCATCCCTTCCTTTCACAGGTGTTGATCCCAAGAGCAATCCTTAATAAGCTCATTAAACTGTCCTTGCTCAATAAACTTCACCTCAGTTTGCTTCCTGGCAAACTGAATCTGCAACACCCGCCTAAACCAACTTTGTTGCCTAGAAGTCACCACCATAATGGCAAACCATTTGGTAAGGTAAGTAAGCTAATTTTAGTAAGCTAATTACATTCATCCAATCATTTATTTATTCATTTATTTGTTTTTAAACATACTTAAAGCATGTTTCCCTCCCTCCAGGCTTCTTTTCCTGTAGACAAGGAGAGGAAAAGCAGCATGTACAATAAATGTGAATAAAACAAAATAGTTTCTCTTCTAGATGTAGGTATGAAGTCCAGACAAGCACACATGGGGAACTAGAAATTGCTAATGCAGTGCTGATTCACATGTAACTTTTCACCCTCCCTTTTCTCCTCTTGCTATGGAAATACTATTAATACGTGTCTGTTAATAACAAACTCAAGGTTCACCCCTTCTAGTGAGCTTCTTCTGCCATGTCTTCTCACATTATTTATATAGAATTTCACTGCCAATTATAGACATCTTTCCAGTTAAAATAATATTACCTTTACTTTCAATTCAAAACATGTGCCTGTAATAGACAAAGTATAAAGTCTAGAGTTTCACTGTGTTGGGACCAAGGCTCTTGTCCCCTTCTAAAACTTTGCTGAAAAAAATCACTGACATGAGGCAGGTTGATTGATAGAAGGAAAACCATTGAAATCGATTTAACTTGTACACACAGGAGCCTTCAGAATGAAGATCCAAAGATATGGGGGAAATTGTCTATTTTTATGCATTGTAGAAATATGTTTGGACAAAATGTATATGTTCTAATGCTAATGAGACTCAGTAGGGAACCCAGCAAGGCTCATCTGTCTAGATTCCTCTTGGCCCCTCTGAGCATGCATTCCTTCTTTCTGGGTATGGGGCACGACCATGTCTGGAATTGGGGGGTCTTATGATCTACAGTCAAACAACATAGTTCACGTAATTTCTTTATGGCCAGTTTTTACACAGAATAAATTTAAGTTTTGTGGCTGGCTTTCAGGAAAAGGCATTTTGGTTTCTATGATCCACCTCGTTGAAGAGAGATCGATTGTGGTTTCTATGAGTAGCCTCAGGGAAGACAAGAGGGCAGAAGAAGGTCAGAAAAAAACTTTTGTTTCTGAAGTTGCTTCTGAGGCCTTTTCTTTAGAAGTCTGTTTTCTGAGCTCCAGCAATAGAATTGATTGGAAAGATGCTATGCATAAGTTAACCGTTTTCCTGAGTTCTTTAGTTAGCTGTGTGCACAACTTTCTGGAATGTATAGAAATGTCAATAAGAGATTTTGAGGCCGGGCAAGGTGGCTCATGCCTGTAATCCTAGTACTCTGGGAGGCCGAGGCAGGCAGATCGCTCGAGATCAGGAGTTCGAAACCAGCCCGAGCAAGAGCGAGACCCTGTCTCTACTATAAATAGAAAGAAATTAATTGGCCAACTAATATATATAGAAAAAAAATTAGCTGGGCATGGTGGCGCATGCCTGTAGTCCCAGCTACTTGGGAGACTGAGGCAGGAGGATCGCTTGAGCCCAGGAGTTTGAAGTTGCTGTGAGCTAGACAGATGCCACGGCACTCACTCTAGCCTTGGCAACAAAGCGAGACTCTGTCTCAAAAAAAAAAAAAAGAGAGAGAGATTTTGAAATAAAACAAGAAGGTTCCCTTAGGACCAGTTTCATGATTTGCCAAAGATAAAATAATGTTGACTTCTACAGCTCTGGAAAAATGTTCTCTGTCTCTTTCTATATCTCTAGTTCAAGGCAAGGAAGTTAAGAGAAGTTGGGAAAAAAACCCAAAAGTTAACTTTGACTTTACCTGCAAATTTTCATTGATTGCTCACTGTATCTTCTTAACCAGAAATAGTAGAGGAAATAAAGAGCTCAACAAATATGTAAAGTGAACTATTTATTGAACAAATTAACAGAAAATCACCTGTAGTTTCTTTTCCATTGGAAGTCTCAGAATTATGCTCTTCAAAAAGCATTTTTGCATATGTGTACTACAAACATGACACATTAGAAAGTTTTGCCTCTGAATTTTGGGGTTAACTAAGTAAAAAATGGAATTTGCTAAAATAAAAGCAGGTAGGCAAGTAACAAGCCACATCTTATGGTTCTACAGAATTGCTACTGTATCCCAGCAAAAGCAGCAATGTATACAGAAATTCTACTTTGTAGGTTTTTCCAAGGATAATTACATTTTCAGAAATTATATATTTAAAGTTATTCTTTACTGCTGTATTTATAGAACATTTCAGTGATAATTCTGCCAACAGTTATGTCTAAATCACCATTCCTGTATGAAGTTGCTCTAAAATTAATACTAAACTCAACAACTGTTCCCATGTTCTCTGGCAGCATCTCAAGCATTTGAAGAAAATGTATTTTGAGAAAATTATAGATATTCTGTTGATAAGCACAATAATCAATTACCCTTCCCAAGACACCTGAATATAGCCTTGTGTAAGTAGACATTCTTGTCTTTTTTATTACGAGTGTGGGAAATACTAATGGCTTTGAAATATAAAATTACAGTGAGATGACTCCTTTCCTACAGTTAGACTACCATAAACTATCCAGGCAACCCAACCTTGTGTGGGTTCCACTACAATGAGATTCTTGCTGGTTGTCCGAGACTTTTAACAAAGCATTGACATTATAACTCTTACTTTGAGCTTTGTAGGATTCTGGAGTAAGTGGAGATAAAAAGAAATCCTGAAACAGCACAGCAGGATTTGAGATAAAGCAATGATAGGGAGTGATACACCCAAATGTAATTCTAACATTTAAATTCAAATGTGATCTTATACTAATCTTTTTAACAGTTTACTGCTTACAGTTAAATTAACCTAGAAAATTAGTAATTAAATGAAGCCATAGAAAGGTACATTTCTATAGAACCTTAACAAGTTGGCAGAGATCCAATTTGTTGAAGCCCTCTTTTTTGTACACTTTGCATCTGTCTTTTTGTACATTTGTATACACAGGGAAAAAAACAGTATTGCTAAGAGCATCTTCACATGGCAGGATTGTAAATTGGGTGAAAATATTTAATTTGCTGGTGCTTAATTCCAGGGAACTTAAGAGCAAGTTGATGGAAGGAAAAAAAAGGTAAAGGAAATGTTCTTTATAAAAAGACTTTGGTTTTTCTCTTCTATTTCTTTAGGTCTTGAAGCTGAAACACCATGTCTCATTCTTTGTTTGATCTTTCTTTCCCCTTTAGTGACACAGCAAACAAAATCTGCAGGGCATGCTTTACAAAATTAGAATACAGAATTGAGAAATGGGAGGTAAAACTGATAAAGGATTCACTATAAATATCTCTCCAAGATTTGACCATCTTGAAAATGAATACAAAGCTTAGTGAAGTTTATATATTCTTGACACATGACATCTCTTCATAGTAAAAAAATTTTATGTGACCGTAAGTGTTGTCTAAGTTCTTCCTGTTATTCCTGTAATAAAATATAAGGTCCTTTAGGTTAGGATACTGTATGTCCTATTTTTGCCTATTAGAATATACAAGTGTGTTTTTATATGTGTATGCGTATGACAGAGAAGCAGAAAGAGAGGTGAAATGGAGAGAAATAGAGAAGAAAAGAACCAGCAAGCACATTGACCTCTCTCAGGCAATTATCACTACTGCAGAAATAAAGACAGAAAGAAAGTTTAGTGTTTGTATTAAAATAAAAATTGACTCTTTGGTGAAGTCTTTAGTTTTTTGAGTTGCAAGAAGTCTAGAAGAAGCCTAGATTTTTAGAGCATCAAGAGCCAAGTTCTAGATATAGATGGAAATAAATAATTGATTTGTAAATGATATCCCCAGGCACATAAACCTGGGGTTTTTTTGTGTGTGTGGATCAAGAAGATGGGAGAAGAGTCAGAATTAGATGCCTCAAAGGAGCATTGAATCCTGCCCTACCTAGCATTGGCTCCAGAGTATATATGCGTGTGAAGAGTAGATTGATCCCACAGATACATTTAAAGAGTCTTGTTTGCACCCTCCGCCCCTCTCTGTGTCTATGGATGACAGTGTCCAGGATATGACACCTGGAACTGGTGGGCCTAAAAATTACTTGCAACAGTTACAAAGAGATGCGCTGGTGGGAGTGGAGGCATTCACACAGCTGGAGAATGATGCAGATGCGAGGGCTTTCAGCACAAGTCCATGGGAAAGGTGCCAATACCAGTAACTATAAGCCTCCACTTTCCCTGAAGGAGATGATTTTTAAGGTTGCATGGAGGGGGATAATATCCCTGAAAAGATGCAGGATTGGGGAAGAATGCTGAATTCATTTTTAAAAATCTTAAATTAGCTGAATTTACATGAATTGACAAAGTAATGTTTTCTCCTAATAAGGTGAACAGAAACATTTCTATTGAAAAAAGGAAAAAAAAAAAAAAAAACCCCACCATTTGGCACATCTGAACCATAGCCTGAAACTGTATTCCTACTACATAGTCTCTCTTTTTATGTACTTTCAATTATTTATATTTGCTTATGTTACCAATTGGGAAACTCTAGTATAGTCTCTAGTCTTCACCTTATGTATTTTACCTTCCCATGTTGTATCTCCAGTGCCTTGAGTTGTCCCTGAGGCATTAAGTTAGCACTCAGCAAATGTGTATTAAGGAAGGAAGGAAAGGAAGAAAGGAAGTGAGGGAAAAAGGATTCCTTGATTATTTTATTTTTCATTGATCTTCCTGAAATAAGGAAATACATGGTTTAAATCTTAGCCTTGCTAGTTAAATTACTTTAACTCTCAAAGGCTTATTTTCTTATAAAATGCAGATAATGGTACCTCTGTCATTGGATTCTTATAAGAATTCAATCAGATAATATCTGTATAGTGTTTAGTGAAGTGTGAAATATTAATATAAAATTGGCTTTTAATATCTAGTGGTTAATATTACTATTGTTGCTAATGGCATACACTGTTTGTATCTCATTATTTAGTACTTATTAGTTTCTAATTATTTCACATTTATTCACTAACTTCACATGTATGTGCCAGGCACATTCAAAGCATGTTACAAAATTAAACCCATTTGATACAAGAACTCAATAAGGTAGATTCTGTCATTGTTTTCATTTTAAAGATGAGAACACTAAGGTACAGAATAAATAACTTGTTCAAGTCTACATAGCTTATGAGTGGCAGAGACAGGATTCAAACCTAGGCATTTGGATTCCAGAGTCCACCTTCTTCACCACAATATAATGATACCTCTCATATCATCACACAAGCTCCTAATTTGAAATATGCTTTTAAATCTCCTTTGGCTGCTAACATAGTCCTGAGGACACAACTGGTACTTTCTAAGTACTTATTAATTGATTGATATAAATTGATCTATTTCTTTGGCCAGACATCATGTTTCAGTTGCAAAGGAAAAAACTATATATTTGTAGAATTTACCTTTTAAAACATACAAAATAATTGTTTAGCTAGACTCTTGGTCATTGTATGCTATGTCTCATACATACCTTACCCTCTTCGATTGTGGTTGCCATGATTTTATGGTCAACACCAGCTGTTACAGGAATGTTTCCATATTGACAATTTCGGAAATTATATTACTTTTGTGAAATTGCCAAGTTTTCTTAATGTGACTAAGTAGATCAGGTGCAAGAGGCCTCTAATTCATCAGGCTTACCATGAAGAGATTAATTTATTAGTAGCCAAAATTTTACTAGCAGATACAGTGAATTCATAATGTCCAACAGTGTGATTTCTATGATGTGTAGTTTTTATACTACTTTGTCAGCTGACCAGGTATTTTCCCCATGACAGTTACTAAATTCTTAACTGATTTTGCTGAATGCCAAGGATAATTCCATTGAAAATCGGGACCTGAAAAAGCATTGGGTCAACAAAAGGGAAGATGTTGAGACCTAAGCATAGAAAACAGGAATGTATTCTTTGTTATTCAATGACTAAGCAAAGTAGCTACCTATGTAGTATCCTAATACTGTCACTTGAGAAGGGTCTTCACATGTAACTCACCTTTCTCCCCCCATCTCACACATTAGATTTTCTGCCATTCCTCAGTATGGGTCACACCCTGCAATAGGCCTGTCAGCATTTTTTTCCTTACCACACCCTTTGCATCATTCTCTATATTAGCACCCTACTCCACATACACATTTAGGTATTTATCTGTTCTTTCTCTTCAGTAGCCATGGATACCACCCCTTTGGTACTGGGATACTTTTTCTAACTTTTTTAGTCTTTCTTTATCTGAATTACTGATTTGCTGCAACTTTAGTTCAAATGCAGTTGCCCAGGAGCACTGAGCTGTGATCTGAAAGTTCAACATGAAATTGAGAACACTCTCTAGAGCTATAAAACTAATGCCTCACCTAGAGCCTCCCTGTGTCTTACTCAGTATCTCCAAATGCATTGGAAACTCTTCACTTACTTTGCTATCATACTCTTATGTAATCTACTTGCTCCACCTTAAGAAGAAACAGTAAACAATATTTTTGAAGAAATAAGACATTGGTAGAGTAAGAGATCCAATAAGAAGATATTTTCCCTGGGCAACTGAATCTACATGTACAATTGTTTTTACACATTCCAGAGGAGTGTTTGAGTGACTGTTTCTTAAACTCAATATTGAGAAAGAATTTTCTAAAATATGAGACCATGCTAAATATCATTAAGGAAAATATTTTAGATGATTTAATAAAACAAACAAACAATTTAAAGATATATTACAAATGGGGGAAGTATCTTAGTACATCAGAAAAAGATCATTGCAAGAAATCTTGCCAGGTAAATAGAAAAGGGTAAAATTTAAATGGGACAGAGAAAGATGGGGGAGCAATAAAAATGTACAAGAATACATTAGGAAGTCACTTTAAAATATAATCATTAAAATAAATTAGAAATAATCAACTTCATTAAAAATCCAATACATTCAAATTAAATTAAATGAGATTTTTTAGAAAAATTATATTGGCAATTAAAATATTGGTAAGAAAAAATAAAATAGCATAATAAAAAGTGATAATAAAAGTGATAATACCCCAGTCCAAGATCCAACACTTTGTAAGGCAATTTGGCAATAAACATCATAATTTTTAATGTGTAGATATTAATACTTTGACCTATAAATGTCACTTCTGAAAATTTAACTGAAAGAAATAATTAGATATATTGCAAGTGATAAATGGACAAGGAAATACACTGCTGAGTTGTTTATAATAGTGCAAAATAGTGTTAGCCTAATGCTAACAGTATTTAGGTACATAGTCTAGATCAAGACAATAAAAAATTCTGCAGAAATAAACTTATATAGTTGGCTTTTAGATGTGTCCAAATTATATTAGGTGGGAAAAAAACAACCCCCCAAAAACATGTACTCTATGATTGCATCTTTGTTTTAAAAGGTAGAGAGGAAGTAAAGATGGAAGGAAGGGAAAGAGACAGGGGAGGACAGAAAGACTTAGAGAGAGAGGAACAACAGAAACTAGAAAGATATTGAACAAATGTATTGACAATGGCTATTCTTAGATTATGGATATTTATAATTTTTTAAAACCTTTTGTTTAATCACTTATGATGAACATGTGTTAATTTTAATATCAGAAAAAAGCCAAAGGAAATATTTATATTTTGTAAAAAAAAATAGTCAATATTTTGTGAAAATAAGGTTAATGGTGTCTCATATCAAAACATCCTGACCTCAAGATGACTGCATCAAAATACAGCATGAAAATGGCTAAAGAACAATGACCATATCAAAATGATGACTCCATTTGCTACTATAGCAAATTCAATTTATATATGTTCCTTACCAATTGTTTATATATTACAGATATCTTTAGAGTTATTGCTTGTTTCTTGGTCTCTAGTTTTATTAATTGTATGACTATTTCATAGTCAAATTTATGATATTTTTCTTTAGGGTCTTTTTGTCTTTATAGTTTTCTTAAAATGATAATCATCACTCAAAAAATAGAAAATCATTCATGTTTTACTCTAGCATGTCCATTGTTTATTTTCTACATGTAAATCCATACAGAATTAATTCCGATGTGAGAAACAATGCATTTTGGACATAGCTTTTAATATCAGTTATTATATTTTCTATAATATCCCTACTAATTTAAGATGCCAAATTTATCATAAATTATAATATAAATATAGTTTGCTCTTGGTCTTTATATCTTAATATCTTGATCTGTCAATTTTATATTGTAGCCTTATGTTTTTAATTTTATTTTGAAAGTCTCTCTATTCTAGTTTCATGTGTTTGCTTATCCACGTTAACTTTTAAAAATCATTTCAGGTAATAAAAAAATAAGTATTTCAAGCATGAACATGTTCAAGTAAAAAGCTAATATAAGAATGATTTAGAGCTTTATAATGTTGAGAACATCTGCCTACATGAAAGGAACACAGACAGTCACAGTGTAGTAGTAGAGGGAATGGCCTGGGGGGGGGAGCTAAAAGATGTTTTTTGTCTCTTTAAAACTCCCCCCACTCTTTTTGGCAAGTTTTGTTCTTTATGTTACAGGAGATAGCTTAGCAGAACTATAGGCTCCATCCCAGGCTCTGTGCCTGGTGGAGATCTCAGTGGGCCTCCCAGGTGGGTAGAGATCACAGGCTTTATCTTCATCGTAGATGGGATAACTAGAATCATTTACTATAGTTAAATGACAATAGCCTAGAAGTGAGGGTCCACCCTTTAAAAGCTCTGTATTTCTGGGGTTTTTTTACAGGAATTTGGATTTTGAGACAATAGTCTACCATTTTCCTCCCTTGCTGGCAAAGTAATAAACTTCTCTTTCCTTCTCCTCAACCACTTGTCCTCATTCTTCTGATGTGGCCTCATGGGCAAGTGCTGAGCTTTTAGTAACAACAGGACTAATCTAAATATTAAAATATTCTTACCAGCCAAATGGATGAAAACCAATATCTCATTTAAAGAAAAGACAAATTATAGAACAGGAATTTCGAAAAGTAAAAATGAAAGAAAAATAAATTTATAAATTAGTGATCATATGCATTTAAAAAAGAAATATACTCTAAAACAGCAGTAATGCCTCATTTCCAAACTGCTGCCCATGGAGCAAAGAGTAATTTTAACTTTTAAGTTTTATTATTTAAAAAATACATTGTGTAAGGCTACTTGCTGCCTATAGATGATAATTCCTCTAATGAATCTGGGCAAAGAACATTGGAAACCTTCTGGAAAAAGTATTTACCATTCTAGATGTCATTAAGAACATTCATGATTCCTGGAGGAGGTTAAAAATATCAACATTAACTGAAGTTTGGAAGAATTTGATTCCAGTCCTCATGGGTAACTTTGAGGAATTGATGACTTCACTGGAGCAAGTAACAGCAGATGTGGAATAGTATGAGAACTAGAATTACAAGTGAAGCCTGAAGATATGACTAAATAGCTGCATCTTAAGGGATAAAAAGTTTATTCTTATATATGAACAAAGAACGTGGTTTCTTGAGATAGAATCTACTCCTGGTGAAGATGCTGTGAACATTGCTGAAATGACAACAAAAGATTTAGCATATTACATAAACTTAGTTGGCAAAGCAGCAGCAGGGTTTGAAGTTCTACTGTAGGTAAAATGCTATCAAACAGCATTGCACGCTGCAGAGAAATCTTTTGTGAAACAGAGGCTCAATCAATACAGCAAACATCGTTCTTGTCCTTGATTTCTTGTTCTTGATTTTAAGAAATTGCTGCAGCCAACCCAACCTTCAGTAACCATCACCCTGATAAGTCACCAGACATCAATATTGAGGCAAGACCCTCCACTGAAGGCTCATATGATCATTAGCATTTTAAGAAATGAACTACCTTTTAATTAAGATATGTACATTGCTTTTTTAGACATAATGCTATTGTAACACTTACAGTATAGTGTAAACATAATATGCCCTGGGAAACCAAAAAATTCATGTGACTCACTTTACTGGGATATTCTGTTTATTGTTGTAGTCTGGAACCGAACTTACAGTATCTCTGAGGAACAGCTGTCCATGCTGTATCATGCAAAAATGGCTAACTCTGGGGAAAGGAGAAGATAATCAGAAAGACTGACCTTTTGAGTTTTTCTTCATATGATGTATCTTCTGTATCTTTCTATGTTTGCTATTGGTTTGTCATATACTGAAGTACTTGTTTTATAAGATTTTAAATTATTATAAAATACTCAAATCTAAAATGCCAAGCAATATTGTGAAAATACACTTGTTTTGTGATATGGTCAAATTACTATTTCTATACTTATTCATATATAAAAGGTGCAATCAAATAGCTTTTAAAATTCAAACAGAAATAATACAATCTAATACACTGATGTTTTTATAATCTATCTTAATATTTCTTATGTTAAAAGGGCACTTAAAGTTAAAGATAAAAGTATTTCGTGTCATAGTATAGAATAATTGTTAGTACTTAAGTGATATAGTATTTATAATATCTAACATTTGTTAAATTTGTCAGAGGATTGTAGTGCACATTATTATTGATCTTCACAACAGTCCTGTAAATTATCGATAAATACAATTTTGATTGAAATTACGCCAAAATTCCTGTTCCAGAAGCATAAATACCTTAGACACAGATAGGATGTTGCATTTAAAAATACGTTGTAAATATAAACTGAAACATAGACAAAAAATATATCTAAAAATTTACTTTACTGAAGGTTTAGAAGAATAAAGCCTACCACATTAACATATCCTATATGCAACAGCAAATGGTTTATCCATATTTAAAACCAGTGGTTGGAATTATTACCATGTATAAATTAAGTCTAGTTTGCTCGACGTGCAGTCAACGTATATCAACTAGGGTAAAAAAATATATATATATATATTCCTTTTCCTTGTTGCAGCAGTAGGCAAAGCTGCTACAAGCCACATTTGTTAACTGGAATGTCACACATTTAGGACTTGTAAGATGCAATAATAAAGAAAATTTTTTTCTTCCATTGCCCCTGTAAACACCTTCAATGGGGTTTAATCTTTTTTTCACTCTGGATGACCCTCAGAGCATATACGTTTGCCTGTTATTGTCTGATTTAATAAAGTCCCTCCAGTGGATCCAAGGGATCCATTTCAGTAACTGTTTTGTTCAGGCAAAATAATAATAGAAATTCCAAACTTCTCCAATAATCCTACAGAAGACAGGAGCACTTCAGGTGGAAAGGGGTAGGTGGCTGCCTGGCACCTCTCCTGATTCTCCTCCTCCCTCCTGCTCCTTGAGGCTTGGAACTAGGAGAGGGAGGTCTTTAGGGTCTCCTTTTCATGCTACTTTCAAGAATATGTTAAACTGTCCACAGATTCCCTCCCATTTCCCAGGAAACAAGCCTCTCTGCCAGGCTTTCCTGTCACCCCAACATCACTTTAAAGGACCATGGGAAAGGAAGTACATATTTCCTTTAAAATTGTCAATTCAAACACTGATGGGAGAGGCAGAAGGTGAGTGTGCTTGAAGGTGGCAAGTGCATGGAGAAGATAGGGGGCTTCTTAAATGCATAAACCAAACGAGACTAATTTAGGAGAATCATTTTTGCATACCCCTACACCTAACCCAGCCACTCTGCTTGATCTCTGAAAGCTTTCTTAAAAATTTAGTATACAATTTCATCTTATCCATACTACTTCTCAGGAGCCCATCATGTTATTTTAATTTTGGTTGTCATTGCATTTATATCTATATAATGCATAATTATGCATATAATATATAATGCATATAATGCATATTATGCATATGTATGTATTAAAGATATG
Organism: Microcebus murinus; assembly: GCF_040939455.1. NCBI lineage: Eukaryota > Metazoa > Chordata > Mammalia > Primates > Cheirogaleidae > Microcebus > Microcebus murinus. The sequence continues at coordinate 38,511,335 of NC_134120.1, read as the reverse complement.
TGGTATCTTTAAATAAGCTTTTAAAAAATAATTTTAGTGTTAGCAAGAAATTTTTCAAAATATTTTCTGGATCAGGAAAGACCCAAGAATAAATTATTTTCATGATATTTTTCTTATATGTGCATAAGTTTAGCATCTCAGGAGTATCATTAAATAGCAACTAGAAAAAGAAGCAATTTGCCAAGTGAGAAATTTCTGAGTCAAAGTAAGATGACACTGTCACTTTATATTAAAGTGAGGGGAGGGCCAAGATGGTCAACTTGAGGTAGCCTCTACAGGCTGCTTTCTAGGAGAGGATCGAAAACTGCCCACCTATGCAAGGACCACCATGAAGAGAGCATTACAAATCATCAGAGACCTAGTGGAAGACACTCAGAGTGAAGGAGATAGGGACAGGGACTTCCACTTGCTAAGCCTGAAAGGTATCTGGGAGAGAAGCCAATACATGGGGAAGGGATAAAGGAGAGAGCCCCAGGGCCCCATGCTCTCCACATGGACACTGAGACCCAAGTTGTGAGGGGTCCCTCCTGCCCCACACCACTGTGGACCTTCACACAGATCAGAGAACTACTTGGGGACTATGTATTGAAATTGCATCAGATATTAGGCTCAGCAGGGACCTGATAGTCTCAGTTCCTGGGTTGCCACAGCTGTTGCCACTCTAAGCTTTCAGGTCCCAAGCCCCCACTCTACATGGGGGTGAACTTTGCTGCAACTGCCCCAACATTGCCCCTTGCCAGGCCAGGGAGGGAGCAGGTAGAGCAGACACACTTGCACACCCTTCACTAGGAGCCAAGCACACCCCCCAGCAAGGGAACTTGAACAGAGCTCAAGAGATCCCTCAGTAGCAGCCTCAGTGAGAACTGTGTGAGGAGAAAGCCCCAGCCATCCAGCAGCCTGGACCTTATGGCGCTACACGCTGACCAGAGGAACAAACCCCCTGCCCCATGTGCCAGAACACCAAGGCCCATGCCCTTGCAGGCCCAAGCCATGAGAGGAGGCCCACACACCTACAGACCAGTGTACCAACTGGTTGGCAATGCCCCTGTGGTCCCATGTGCTGACTGGAAGAATGATTTCCCCATGCCCCCAGGTCATGTGGAGGTCCTGTGCAGCAATTTTCAGGCCACACCCCTGAACACTCATTAGCCCTGCAACAGGCTATGCCTTTCAGTCTTGCCCACTGGCTAGCAAGCTACGAACCTGCAACACTGCATGATGCCACACCTGGAGACCAGCTCTCTAACATGGGTGTGCTAGCCACAGCTATCCCTATCACAAACCATCAGTACACTTAGACCTGGATGGAGTGAATACCCACAGCCATGACTCCTGAAGCTACTGCCTAGTTAGCCTTGGCAAACAGTGACTATCACCACTGTGGGGAGACCTGGACAGAGCAGTCTCCCACAACACCTGCTTCAATGTTGAGGGACTCATCTAGCACCCTGCCTAAGTTTCCAACGGTGGCCTGGAGACCAACCAACCAATATAAAGAAATATACCGCAGCACTGGCTCAGACTGTGAAAACCACATAGGATTGAGATGACGCAGGAGAAGAGCTGTGTTACAGGCTTTCAGTGCATCCATCCATCTCCAACCAGGTCAATCCTCTGGAGTAAGGCACAAAAGCATTATCTAGGGACCTCTTATCCTTCTCATTAAGGATGAGAGTTCTCAGCAAAGGAGAACAGGAGCACTGCAAACCTATGAGCCCTGAACTGAGAGAATAGGTTACAGATGAGAAGAGACTAGCAAAAATATTCTGGCAACAAGAAAAACAAGCTAGTTCAATACTTCCCAAAAAAATCACAAGAGATCCACAAAAATGGAACACAATAAAAAGGAAATTGTCAAAATGTCAGAAATGGATTTCAGAATATGGGTGACACAAATGAGATGAATGAAATTAAAGAGAAAGTTGAAAATCAACACAAAGAAACAAAAAAATTTTAGGACATTAATTAAAAATATGAAAAACTCAAGAGACAGATAACATAAGAAAGGATATAATACAACTTAAAGAAATGAAAGAGTCATTTAGGGAACTAAAATACAGCAGAAAGCTTGAACAACAAGGCTAGACCTAGCAGAAGAAAGAATCTTAGAGCTTGAAGACAAAGATTTTCAACTAAACCAGTCAGTCACAGATGCAGAAAAAAAAAAAAAAAAAAAAAAAAAAACAAACCCAAGAATAAACAATTACTTAGAGAAATATGGGACTATGTGCAATAAGCCAATATATGAATTATAGGTATCCCAGAGGGAGAATAGGAAAAAGATACATAGTCTTGAGGCTGAACAAAGTCAAAATGAAGGAGAAAATTCTACAAGTTTCAAGATGAAAGCAACAATTAACCTACAAAGAAATTAAAATACCTAGGAATAATATACTTAACCAAGGTGGTGAAAGATCTCTAAAAAGAGAACAAAAAAGCACTGATGAGTGAAATTGCAGATGACACAAACAAATGGAAAAACATCCCTTGCTCATGGACTGGTAGATTTAACATCATTAAAACATCATATTGCTCAAAAATGACTTACAGAATCAATGCAATCCCCATCAAAATGCCAACATCATATTTCATAGATCTAGGAAAAAATATCCTAGGCTTCATTTGGAACAAAATAAGAGCCCAAACAGCCAAAAAAATAATGAACAAAACGAGCAAATCTGGAGGAATCACATTACCTGACTTCAAATTATACTACAAGGCTTTAGTAATGAAAATAACAAACTTGTATAAAAGCAGAAACATGAACCAATGAAACAGAATAAAAAATTCAGAAATAAAACCATCTACATAAAATCAACTGATCTTTAAAAAAGCAGAGAACAACATACACTGAGGAAAGGAAGACCTATTCAACAAATGGTGCTGGTAAAATTGGGTAGCCACATGTAGAAGAATGAAACAAGACCCCTATCTCTTGCCATATACAAAAATTAATTCAAGATGGATAAAGGACTTAAATTAAGGCATGATATCATAAAAATTCTAGGAGAAAATATAGGAAAAACTCTTCTGGATATCAGCCGAGGGAAATCATTTATGACTATGATCCCGAAAGGCAAATGTAGCAACAACAAAAACCAATAAATACGACTTAATTAAATTTTTAAAAAGCTTCTGCATAGCAAAAGAAGTAATCAACAGAGTGAGTAGACAATCTACAGAATGGGAGAAAATATTCCCAAAATATACATCCGAAGAAGATAGACAAATGGCCAAAAAACAAATGAAAAAACACCGAACGTCACTAACTATTAAGGAAATGCAAATTAAAACTACAATGAGATACCACCTTATCCCTATCAGAATGGACATTATTAAAAAGTAGGGAAAAAAATAGATGCTTACATAGATACCGAGATAAAGGAATGCTTATACACCATTGGTGGGACTGCAAATTAGTACAGCCTCTATGGAAAACAGTACGGGGATTCCTCAAAGAACTAAAAGTAAACCAACAATTTGATCCAGCAATCCCACTTCTGAGTATCTACCCAAGGGGAAAGAAGTCATTTTTATCATTTTATCAAAAAGACACATGAGGCCGGGCGCGGTGGCTCACACCTGTAATCCTAGCACTCTGGGAGGCCGAGGCGGGCGGATTGCTCAAGGTCAGGAGTTCAAAACCAGCCTGAGCGAGACCCCGTCTCTACCATAAAAAAATAGAAAGAAATTAATTGGCCAACTAATATATATAATATAAAAATCAGCCGGGCATGGTGGCTCGTGCCTGTAGTCCCAGCTACTCGGGAGGCTGAGGCAGGAGGATCGCTTGAGCCCAGGAGTTTGAGGTTGCTGTGAGCTAGGCTGACGCCACGGCACTCACTCTAGCCTAGGCAACAAAGCGAGACTCTGTCTCAAAAAAAAAAAAAAAAAAAAAGACACATGATCTCAAATGTTTATCACAGCACAGTTCACAACAGCAAAGATGTGGAATCAACCTAAGTGCCCATCAATTCATGAGTGGATAAAGAAAATTATATATATATATATATATGTGTGTGTGTGTATATATATATGTGTGTGTATATATATATATATATATATATAGAGAGAGAGAGAGAGAGACATACTATGGAGTACTATTCAGTCATAAAAAGGAATGAAATAATGTCATTTTGAGCAACATGGATGGAACTAAAGACCATAATCCTAAATGAAGTATCTCAGGAATGGAAAACCACACACTATATATTCTCACTAATAAGTGGGAGGTAAACAATGTGTATACACGAGCACCAAGTGATATAAAGGACATGAGAAACTGAGAAGAGGGGAGGGTGGGTAAAAGCTTATATATTGGGTACAATGAACACTATTCTGGTGACAGGCACACCAAAAGCCCTGACTTAAACATCATACAAGTTATTTGTGTATTTATAACAAAAACACTTATACCCCCTTAATATTTTGAAATAAAGAATAAAATAAAATGTTTGTAAAATTTGCTGTTTCAAACAAAAGAAATCCAATCTTCATATTTGTTGACAAAATAATATGGAGATGCATGAGGTAATGCTAACTTCCTGCATCCCTAGAAACCACACAACTTTATTTTTTCTAAACAGTAAGTGCGCTGTTCACCTGCTATAATCAAATCCTGTTTTTGAAATTGATATATACCTTATCCTATTTCTCATATGGAAACTAGAGATGCATACCTTATCAGTTACTTAATGCCTTAGGAAAGTAAAACATACATTTGTATTACAACTTGGGAGTCCCAAAACAAATATGAACATCTGAATTTAGTGTTTCTATGTTCTTACAGACAAGATTTTCCAGCTGATATTTGTTTGGCAACCAGTAGGAAATGATTCTCTTATTATACTCTCTTTTTATCACTGTTTGCAAATGGGTTGGCAATGTAAGCATCCTATATAGTTTGTATCTCATGAAAGCCAAACAATTTTACGATCTGGAGTTCATGATGTGGCCATGAATAAATGGTTAGGAATTATTTCATTTTACTCACATATTTGAAAACTCATAATGTGTTTATCTATCCTTGTAATGATACAGGAGATTAATTTACAAATTCTTGTATTCTATAAAATATGTACTATGTGTATACTCCATTCAAGCTCTATATTAGGTGTCAGGATACAGTGATGGGGGGAATCAGTCCCTGTCTCCTGGACTTTATAGAAGGGAGATAGACATTCTAACCACAAATTACAATGCTATGTATTGTTGCTATAATAAAGTTACATTATAGATGCAGAAAGAACTTACAGCAGGTTGCTGACAGTTACCTGAGAGAATCCAAGATGTATTTAAGGAGCAGAGGAGCCTGGAGCTAAGACTGACAGGATGAATAGACACTTGGGTGACAACCAGCACCAGGCATGACAGATGAAAGGAGTATCAGGTGTGAAAGCATGAGGAAGTCTGACAGGGTCTGGCAACACTAAGTAATTCAGAAAGGGAAAATGTGATGTACAATCAGGTGAGGCACAACATTTATGTAATTTTTCTACTAAGAAGAGTCTAGTATGCATAATATGCAAAGAACCTTAGATTTTATTCTCTGGTCGATTAAAAAAATAAATTTGTTATTTGGGACATTGACCTAATATCTGTATTGGATTATTCTGGAGTTGACATTGAGGATGGATTAGAGAAAGGTAAGCATAGAGGAAGAAAGATAGTTAAGGAGAGTGATACAAGTATCCAAGTAAGAAGGATGAGGGAAGAGAATTAGGTCAGGGGAAATGAGAATGGAGAGAAGAGGAACAAGAGGAGAGATGTTTGAGACAGTGAGAATGTGTTGACTTAATGATTGTGCAAGATAATCAAGAGGAAAAATCTAAGATGAAGTTCCTGTGTTTCTGGATTGGGTTAATGACAGGGCATTGTTAACAAGAAAAAGGATATAAGATGGGGAACAAGCTTGTTTTGGTTTCATTTTTTTGGTAAATGAGTTTGAGGGAAAGAGAGTTTTCTTTAGGTTACATAGAGTTGGTAATTCCTGTGATGGCCTTTGTATATACTCCTGTTGTGAAATAAAAACATTTTTAAATCTATATTTTTTTCTGTTTTATGTGACTAGAGGGTTTTTCATGACATGGTCCAATAAAGTTGATAACTTATTTTTAATATTCGACTCACTGATATCAGCATCATTAAGCCACAATCTGTTAGAACTGTATAGTTTAAAGAAAATATAAAGTAGTGGTTCTCTATGCCTTGAGGAAGACTATTAGTGCTGGAATGCCTTCTTTAGTATCAGTTTCTAAGGATTTTCCCCTCAAATATTTTCAGACATGTCTTAGCTAATGCACATATTGACACTTGCCAGTGGACTGGAGAGAGGTAGGAGTGAGAAAATTCTGTGATGATAACAGTGTTATCACCATCGGCTCAATAACAGCAGGGTCAACAGAAACTGACACAGCCCCTGGAGTGTAGTGAGATGGATAGCACTGCACTCACCCAAATTCATCTTAAGAAGAATATTGGATGTGGTTGGAAGGAAGATGTTGATAAATCATATAGGGTCAGGGTGGAGGTTAATGAGAATCTCACAAGCCATTCTTGAATAACAACATATGGTTGCTAAATGGTCTTCCAAGAAAGGTGGGTCCTGTTATATTCAAGGCCTTTTTGGAAAGGGGCATTCAGTTTCTGAGTCAGAACTAATTTGTTAGTTGTAATATAAGGGCTGGTTCTGCCTCCATGATCTTCCTTCTTTGCTTTAGTCTTAGTCTCTCCTCCAAAAATTGTCAGTTTTGTTTGTTTAAAGGGTGACAAATTACTTGGCCTGCATCAGGCATCCAGTCATTAATATTTCTGCACACATTTAGTTCAGGGAGTCAAAATATATACATTTAAAATGTTCTTATTGTCTAAAAAGAGGAACTTGATGTACTGAAAATTTTTGTTTCTTTTTATTTTTTACCTCTACCATTTTATATTAACCATGGTATGCTTGCATGCAATAGAAATACCTCTTTTAGGGTCAGCATGTTTTATATTGGCATGTTTACCTCTAATAACCAAACTTGAACAGGTTTATGATTATGAAAAAGAGGCAATATGCTGGGGATATTAGTACATAAATCATTGTCAGGAAACCAATCCTGTGTTTCAAAGCAGCAAAAAGCTTTTAAAGTATTGATATAGGTCCAGCCAAAGGGGCATGCAGAATGTTTTCTTTTTTCCTAACTGGATATCTTGGAAAGATGTGGCATATTTTAAGTATCAAGAAATTAAGTGGATGAAACATTTCTTTAAATAGATTCAGTTAATAGACCTTGATTGGAGAAAAACTGTCAAAATGAAGTTCTTTTCTTAATATCTGTCATTTTATACATCATTTTTAAATTTCAGAGTTAGAAATGTAAATTGTTCTTTTAGAAGTAGGGCACTTAACCAAAACAACAACTAAAGCATATTTCTAAAATAGCAGAAACGAAGACAATCATTATAACTCAAGTTGAGAATTTATAAGAGGGGTAAAGATTTATTGCTAACACTGGTCAAATTCTAACATACCAATTATACTGAGATATTCAAATATTGTATATATTTTAATGTTATTCAAAAATTCTTCATTAAGAAGTTTATATTTAGCCTATGATTCTTTCCCTTGGCTATGTGTAGCAAGTTTGCTGAGTGATGTACCAAAAATCATCTAAATGACAATTCTGAGCAAAACTTTTTAGGTCACAATTGTTTATCTCATTGTTAAGATATTTCCACATATTCTTCCTATGTAGCACATGCTCAGAAGAACTGAATCTAGTGGACAAAAGAGAAAGTCACTTTTAAATTACTAGTTAAATTAAATTAAAAAATTTAAAAATAACTAAAATTGAAATAAAAAGATTTGAAACCGGTTCTGCTATTGGTTGTTCATGTCTTGACTTTGAACAAGTTTAAATGCTTAGATCTCAGCTTTTCCCAAATATAAAAGAATGGAAAAACAAAAATTACTTGTAAGGATACACTCTATTCTATTTTTCTACAGTTCTATGCTAAAACTAAGTTTAAATAATGAAGTATTGCTCTTTTTATTTCTAAATGTCATATGCTCTGAGACAACTCCTTAAATTTAGTATAAGAATATAAATAAAATTAAATTGCTATCCTAAGGCAATAATTCTCTTTTCTTTATGAACACAGCCATTAGTCTCTATGATGAAAATAATAAGCATTGACAATAAAATTAACTTTATCTGATTAGATACCATGGTTATTTCTATGGAAAGGAATGTAGGAAAGAACCCCATATCACAGAAAGTAGTATAAAAAGTAGAAATGGAGAAAAAGAAATATTAATTGGAAATATTCCTTGCCCAGAAGAAATGGTGCAACAGAATGGGCAGCAGATGATGAAAATACACGTGGATATGAATGGTGGTGCCATAGCTTGCTAACTGTATAACCTCAATCAGATTAATTACCCATGCCTTAAACCTCAATTTCCTAATGTATACAATGGGGATAAAAATATAAACCAAGCCTGAAACTTCCTTGAAGATTAGTTGAAACAATGCATTACATTGTTTTGTGCAATGTCCTTGCATGTCTTCAATAGCTGCAATGGGTCTCAAACATATCTAGAGATTAGGCTTGCTGGTAACCTCAGGGATACTTGAAATATCAACCTTATTTTACTAGTATTTCAGTAAATACTGAGACTGAGCAATGGTAGTTTTATAACATTTCCTTGCTAATGCTGACCAAATAGATATGTAGCAGCATCTCCAGAGAAACCATAAAGCAAAATGACCACCAGAGGATGGGAAAGAGTATGTTTTCCCATCTGTCAGAATTCTCCCCTGTGTGGGTGGTAGTATCAAGTAATTCCATTCCCCAAGGAGGAATTGTGAGAGAACTGAGAAAGCCATGCCTTCGGCTGGAGCCATGTTTGTACATACAGGATTTATATCATTTGCCATTAAAATTATTTTATTCTTTAGCTTTTCATTACTCTTCTTTTCATTTTTCCAGCCAGGAGAAAGAGCATCAAATTCTGGGTTTCCACTTGATAGCCTTTACCTACTTTGGCCAAAGGTTACTTCACAATTCCAATCTTTTATAGAACTTCTCAGGAGGTGTCTTAAGTAACGGACCTGAAAATTTCAACGATGGTCAACCTGGGAAGGAGTATTGAAAGCAAATCAGGGTTGGTTTTAACAAAGTATCACTTTCAGAAAGCAAGATTTTCCTGCATCTTCACTTTCCTTTAGGTTTAGCTGCTCAGATTCATCCTATTTCTTCTTCAATACCATGTTCCCTCCAAACCCCCAAAGCATACTTTGTTTATAACTATTGACTTACAAGTATGTGCACCACTACATTAATGGCTAAAGACTTTCAAGTAATCATTCCTGTTGAATCACCTGTTATCTTTAAATAACTATCCCCAAAATGTGTTAAATCCTTAGCTTGTTGTTTTATTATTCCTAGTGCTTGTTTTTAATAAAGATAATGCCTGTCTTTTTAGTCAATTATTGTCTTTTGCAGAAACTTCAAATGTCCTGAAATAGAAATATTGCTGTCATGAAGCTAACAGCAAAAGTAAAACAATATCCAAAGAAAACTTTAAGTCTAATACAACAGGCTTTTTAATATGAGCCCCAAATTTTGAAGTGCTGATCCTTCTCAATAATTTTCTTCTTATTGTTAGTTAAGCTTGTCTTAATGAAAACAAAGTGAATGAGAATGACAGGCAACTGGCCAACCTTCTAAGCATAACATCCTTGAAAGCAAACCCTATGTTTTGCTTACTTTGTTATAGCTTCTACAGGGCATGACTATAATACATATAGTAAAGATACGTTTGTTGAATGCATCTTGCCTAAATCTGTACCAAAACCATACAAGTCATGGAAGGGAAAGTAATTTATTTACTTTTGTCAGGAGTAATTTTCTACACTGATTTAATTTAAAGGAGAATTGTTGGTTTTTCTCTTCATTTTGCCTCGTAATCTTATTTCCATGTTCCCTTCCACTGTTGTTTCTTTTGGTGGGTAGGGGGAGCTCATATTGCAATAATGAAATTTTTTGGACTACTGCATCCAGAGTGAGTATAAAAGTAGTATAAAGCTAATAAAATTATTGTGGAATTAAGTAAAATAATGAGATTTAAGTAATCATAGTAGAAAAAAATTCATGATTATATGTGTAGAAGTGCTTGGATGCTGCTGTTTAGAAAGGTTGTCAACCTACAACATGATCTTGAGCAATGAACAAATGGATACTCTCTCACGTTTGCGTCTACCATTTAAAAGTTGCAAAAGGTACAAAAATAGACCCACGTATGTTATCGTAATATTTAGCATGTTGAATTAAAAGAGTGGGAGACCATAAAGCTAATATTTTTAACCCAGATAGTCTACAAAGAAACATTAAAACACACGGATAAATTTAAAAAAGAATATGGTAAGACAAACTAGGCTGTAATGCATTAAGAGGAGGCGGCTCTCCCACTGTTCTTGTCTGTCATTTCTGTTATATACTCATGATGATTTTGCCTTGTGAATGTGTAATGGCAGGACTCTTCCTGATCTATTTGTTGGGAAAGAAAAGGAGAGAAAATGTAGTTAATGAATCATTAAGAATCAGAGAAATTAGATGGAATAAGAGATCTCAGGGAGAAGATGTCAGAATTATTAAGCACGGTGTTTATTTGCTTGTCAACTTTGGTCAGCCTTGAACAGGAATAAACAAGAAGGCTGACTGTGGTCATTGAAGGAGACTTTTGTAATGAGGATGAAGATGGTTTACAAGGAACAATGTTACTCATAATCAAGGCAATTTCTAACCAGATGCTACAGTAGAGGAAAATGTTGAATGTCACTGAATTTGCAACCAATGTCAGCAAAGTTAAAAGGGCAATGTGAAGGTTAAGCTGCAGAAACTGAGACTTGCAGAGATCTCCAATATGTGTAAGAGGAGGAGTCATGAAGTAAGTCCCGCGTAGTTTGAGGCTGTTAATAGTTCAAGAAGGCCAGGTGCAATGGCTCATGCCTGTAACCCTAGCACTCTGGGAGGCCGAGGCAGGAGCATCAATCAAGGTCAGGAGTTCAAAACCAGCTTGAGCAAGAACGAGACCCTGTCTCTACTAAAAATAGAAATAAATTAATTGGTCAACTAAAAATATAATTGGTCAACTAAAAATAGAAAAAAATTAGCCAGGCATGGTGGCACATACCTATAATCCCAGCTACTCGGGAAGCTGAGGCAGGAGGATTCCTTAAGCCCAGGAGTTTGAGGTTGCTGTGAGCTGAGGTGACACCATGGCACTCTAGCCCAGGCAACAGAGTAAGACTCTGTCTCGAAAAAAAAAAAAAAAATAGTTCAAGAAATAGATTTTTGAAGACATAGGAAAAAACTTCCTTTGTCTACAGTGCTGGGGACAAGAGGGTAACAAATCAACTTAGTGCAATTCAATAAGAGAGAGAACCTACTAGGATATCCTACTAGTTTCAGATATATTCTCAGATCCAGCAGCCAAAATATGTACTGACTGCCCAAGTCAAAAACCAAGCTAGGCCGGGCGCAGTGGCTCATGCCTGTAATCCTAGCTCTCTGGGAGGCTGAGGCGGGTGGATTGCTCAAGGTCAGGAGTTCGAAACCAGCCTGAGCAAGAGCGAGACCCTGTCTCTACTATAAAAATAGAAAGAAATTAATTGGCCAACTAATATATATATATAGAAAAAATTAGCCGGGCATGGTGGTGCATGCCTGTAGTCCCAGCTACTCAGGAGGCTGAGGCAGCAGGATTGCTTGAGTCCAGGAGTTTGAGGTTGCTGTGAGCTAGGCTGACGCCGTGGCACTCACTCTAGCCTGGGCAACAAAGTGAGACTCTGTCTCAACAAAAAACAAACAAACAAACAAAAAAACCAAGCTAAAACAAACAAACCTGGAAAACATTATGCTAAGTGAAAGTGGCCAGACAAAAAGACTACATATTATATGACTCTGTTAGAGTAGGAGACAGGGGTGAGACTGGAAGCAGGGGCTTGAAGATTGAATTCAGGTGTTAAAGTAAATAACTATTAAGCAGAAAGCTAACGAGAGGGGCAGATTACCCCAGGCAAGAACCAGCTTCACTGGCTAGTCAGCTATCTCTGTTACCTTACATGAACTTTGGCTAATTATGATATAATTTACTTGTGGTTTTAAAATTTCTCTGCCCCTTGAAATCACCATGGCAGTTCCAAGACAACCATATGAAATATGAAAATAGGGAGAACTCAATTCTAGGAATTACTTCCCAAATTATTAGTAAAAGCCATCATTTTGGTCTTGGATATTCCTTCTCTCAATTAGTAAAACTACAAAAGATCTAAAACTGTTTCCTCCCTGTGCAGCTTCTCTTTTTTGAACCTGCCCATTCTTTTTCCTAAGAGTGTGCTTTCACTTTCATTAAAAAAAACCTGTCACTTGCTTGGCTTACGTGGTGCGTCCTGAAATTCTTTTCCCGAAGGTCACCAAGAACTTGGGAAAACCTCTATTTGGAGGCCATTAACAATTCCTATTAAATAAAATGGCCTAAAAAAAAGAAAGAAATGAAAAGAAAAGCCAATCCAATTGTCTTGGTCTTTGAAAGAGTGGGGCAAAGAGAAAGTGGGGAATGATTGCTAATAGATAGGATTTCTTTCAGAGATGATTAAAATGTTCTGAAATTAGGTAGTGATGATGGTTGTACAACTCTGTGATTATACAAAAAACAAACACATTAAATTGTACTCTAAATGGGTGAATTATATGATATATGAATTTTATCTCAATAAAACTGTATTAAAAACTTAATAGGGAAAAAAGACTGCCCATAGTCTTAGATCTGATAATGCTCACTGTTAGCATTATCCCAGTGACCAGAAGAGTGATATGCATGGGTTGGTTGGCAAAATCAAAGTGTCGCAACTCTACTCATAAGACCATGCGTGGAATCAGGTTCTCAAGAACTACCTGGATCTCCAACTGTAAATCAGGAGTTTTGAAAAGAAGGAGTAGAGGCAAAGAATGCTATAGTAGTTTATAAAAGTGTCTATCAAATATAGCAAACATTTTTTTCTTTGTATTAATTTTTTCAGCTGAAGTGGAGATTAGTCCACTTCTTGGGAAAGAGAAAAAAATCTTAGTTACATAAATATTTTCTTTAATTCTCATTTTATGAATGAAAAAGCTGAGAAAATACAGAGCCTGAATGATTTGAACAATCCAGAGCCAGTAGAGGACAGAGCCCCTGTCTTTAATATGAGGCTTTATGATTTTTCTGTACATCATGTTGCCCAACTATGGCAGGGTTCTGCTGCCCTACTGTATTTAGAGTCCTATGTTTTTTGAAGCCAGCATTCCTCTAGAAATGACTGCAGGTTGGTGAGAAACATTCTACTTTTTCTGGAGTTCTTATTTAATTGATTTAGCAGAATGAACATAAATTGGAGAAGATGGCTTTAATTAAATTAATGTTATATTCTGTGCCTACGTTATAGTTGACCTACATTATTGAGTCATAAAAGTGAAAAAAAATAATATTGCAAAAGGACTGCACTTATATTATGAGCAAAATTTGGTACAATCACTTTGGAAAACTGTTTGGCAGTATTGACTTAAGATGAACAAAAGGGCAATCTGTGACCAAGCTATTCTACTCCTAATCATACACGTAACAAACATGCACACACATGTTTATCATCGACATTTACACGAATGTCCATGGTAGTACTATTCATAATAGCAAAAACACATGTGATTATCCAAATGGAATAAATTTATTATACTCAATTAGTGAGTATAGCAATCCCCCCCAAAAAATCTGCAAAATACTGCAACATGGACAAATCATGCAAAGCACAGCATTTAAAAAAAATAGAGTATGATTCTGTATATACAGTGTGATACAATATATACAGTATAATTCTGTTTATAAAAAGTTCAAGACCAGGAAAAACTAATCTAATCTTTCAGAAGTCAGAAAAATGGTTACCCTTGAGTGGGTATGGGGCAGAGTATTTGGAAGTAGAAATGAGGGTAGCTCCTCAGATGCCAGAAATGTTGTTTCCTAACATGGGTTCTGGTCTTGTGGATGTGTTTACTCAATAAAAATTGAACAAGCTATCCACTCATGATTTTTGTCTTTTTATGTATGTATAAATATGCATATTCAAATATACATTATGTGAGTTCCTTCAGGAGAGTTATCCTGAATTTCTAGCTTTCTGCTTAACAAGTTCCTATATAAAATATGCATGTGACAGATTTCCTCGCTTGCACAGTGAAGCAGGCCCTGAGAGAAATCTTCCCCTATGATAGATTATGTGTTTGTTTGCTTCAATCTAGCACCTATGCACAGTAACATAACGCGATACTGAACACAAATGAAAAATGGCCCCAGGGTATACACCTAAGGAGACCTGATGTCAACTGAGAGGGGATTTTGAGACTAAAGAGAAAAAAATAAATAAAATGAAATAACAAATGTGTCCTTGTGATAATACTCCAGGAAGTATTCAGGAGCAAGTGGCATTGAGGAGGTCACATTTCGCAAGAAAGAGCCAGCAGTGTGAAGCACTTGCGCCACAGCTTTTTTTTTTGACAAGAAGAAACAGGAAATGCCAATCCCCTGAGGTGGGAATGAACATGGAACTTATGACAAATAGAACAAGGCCTGGTTGTTGGCTGCAGTGGGGGCAAGGAGAGATGACAGAGAGAGTCAGACGAGCAAGGAGTGATCAGGTGATTCAGGTCAATGCAGGTAAGGAAAATGGATTTTGGTGCGATGCAGAAGCCATTGGAAGGTTAAAACAAGTCAATGACATGATCTAATCAGCATTTTTAAAAGTTCATTTTGTCTCCTGTATAGAAAATGGATTGTACAGGAGGAAGAGTGGAAGCAGAAAACCTGTTACAAGGTTACAGCTGTAGTCCCAATGAGAGGTGAGCGTAGCTTAGAGCTGATAGGATGCCCTGTGGTTTTGTATGCAAGGATGGTGAACATACAAGAAACAAATGTTTTGGGGCTGAGCAAGTCAAAGGATGGTAGTTCCACTCAATGAGAAAATTTGGAAAGGTTAAGATCAATTGAAAGGATGCAGATATTGCATTTAGCACAAAGTGTGGAAATGCTTCATTAATGTGAGATTTTGTTTTTATCATGATTGGATTATCCATATTGATAGACTATAAAACCTTAAAATAAAACATGATCTGTACACTTGACAATGATATAGAATATCCCTTGCAAGATTCCTCAACAACAGCATTTATACTTAAAGGAAACTCTGAAATAAGCCTCCATTATATATTTTACAGGTATCATCAATACTAAAAATTTTAGAGATAAATGATTTATCTCAAGACCAACTTTATCTCTAAAGCCAGAGTGTCCTGAAATCTACTCTTATGAATATGAAATCTCTTTTAAATTGTTCTATAGTGAAGTAGAAATATTATTTATAACCAAAATTGGCAGTAGTCACTTGCACCATCTCAGGGAAATGATACAGCTCATAAGAGTTGGAAATACATCTCTCTATTCCGCAGATGCCAAAACTGCTTCCATTTCTTTTGTGCTGCTAAATGGTAGAATCTGAAGTAGATCGTTTATCTTTTGTTAAGAAGAACACATTTGTGAGGCGCTTTTTTTTAATGACATGGTAGAATCAGAAGGAGTAGAAAACTAAGCTCCTTTGTACATCAAAGCAATGAATTTGGGTTTTCAAGAAGATTCAAACCTTTTTGAAGGCTTATGGATGTGGGGTCACAGACAAGACCTCAGGGTCAGGAGACAGAAAAGGGGTTGAGTGGTCCGGCCGTGGAAATACTAGTCTCCACCCCAACCACCAGGGACAAACCCTTATGTAGTAAAGGCCACAGACTCAAATGTTTCGCATGAACATTTTAAATTTGTTTTTTTGAAGATAAGAATAGAATTTTAAAAAATAGGTTTGGTTAACAGAGAGCAGAGGGGACAAAGTAAATGAGGTGGCAGCAGATTACTTAGAGGATAAGTAATAAAATGTGGTAGTATAAAATGCACACACACACACATTTAATTAAAATTCAACAGTAACGGTAGCAATTGTTTATCACTTAAATCAACAAAAAGTATTTTTCAGACAAAAGATTTTATCATTAGCATTATTTAGAATTGCTAACATGTGGTGATTATTTTAAAATGTCAATTTTGAGTTGTTTTATTATTGTTTTTAAATTGTCTAAAGACAATGCCTGCACTGGGGGAGGACCACATCGACTTCCTAACCCTACATATGCCACTGTGAGGAAAAAATATTCAGACAAAGATGGGCTACTAAAAATATTATACACATATAAACATATATATACATATATATGTACATACATATACACATACATATATATAGTGTGTGTGTGTGTGTGTATATCTCTCAATGGGCAAGTGACCTTAGCAGATATCAGTTTTACAGTTAGAATGTATTAAATATAAAAGACTAACATATCATAAGATCAATAGCTTCTAAGAGCTGAAAAAATAAAATCCTGCCAATATAAATATTATTCTTTTTTTACAACAAAATTCGTCACTTTTATTTTAAAGAAACATTACAAATAAGTGTGCAAAATTAAATTTCATGATTAAATATATACTTTGCATCAAAATCACAAAGTTAGTTGATTACATGACAGTAAAAGAATTGGCAAAACAGAGAACTTGCTGCTTTGCAGATTTGAAATGTTTGCAACCTAAAATCAAAACCATAACATTGGCTGGGCGCAGTGGCTCACGCCTGTAATCCTAGCACTCTGGGAGGCCGAAGCAGGCGGATTGCTCAAGGTCAGGAGTTCGAAACCAGCCTGAGCAAGAGCGAGACCCCCGTCTCTACTATAAATAGGAAGAAATTAATTGGCCAACTAATATATATACAAAAAATAAGCCGGGCGTGGTGGCGCATGCCTGTAGTCCCAGGTACTCTGGAGGCTGAGGCAGGAGGATTGCTTGAGCCCAGGAGTTTGAGGTTGCTGTGAGCTAGGCTGACGCCATGGCACTCACTCTAGCCTGGGCAACAAAGCGAGACTCTGTCTCAAAGAAAAAAAAAATTAAATTAAATAAAATTAAATTGCTTTAAAGGGAATTTAAGAAAATTAAATGTATACTTTAAGTAGTTGAGAATGTAGAACCCATAACCTACTTTAGTTACCAAATGTTAAAAAAAAAGTTCTGTGCCTTTCATTTTGAAAATGTTAGTGTATAGCTATTCTTATACATGTTGGGGACAGATGATGGTGAGAAAGGGAAGTGATGACAGGCTGGCTGAGGCATTTCCCGCCACACTGTCAGGAACTGCCAGAGGACGCTCTCGGGCACTGCTTTGTGGAAATGTCCCACTAAATTAAGTGACGCTTTCTTCTCTGACTACTTTTTAAAGTCTCTGCATGACTTCATTCCCTACACATAGTGGGGAAACTCTGTTTTAATCCAGAATTTAACCAAGAAACCCAGCCCCACACCTCTCAAGCCCGAGTACTGGCTGCTCTGCTTCCTGGGTAAGTCTGGTGTTGGCTGCATTCTGGTGGCTCCAACAGAGAGAGTGGGATGCCCACACGTGGGCATAGATAACCATGTCACAGGCAGAGAAGAGCACAGGACTGGGCTAAGCAAGGGGAAACATCCACACTGTGTTCTCTTAACAGGGCTATGTCTTTATCGTCCATGTTCAGATGGGAGAAGGAATTCCTTTCTCCTTTTCTATTGCAAGCTGCTGGTGTTCTATTTAAATCTGCTTGTAACGTAAGAACCACATTTACACACGTGTTTATTTCCCTACTGTAGACGCCGTAAAAATGGTGGGATCTGTTGCAAAAACGGACGTCAATGAGTCCATCCTCTCAGCCCAGGCACCAGGTCTGCACAGGGCAGGGTCCCAGTAAGTGTGCAGGTGCAGTGGGGCCCCTGAAGCCAACGCCGCGGGTGAGCAAATGGGTGACAGCCCATTTGCTCGGCCCCAGTGCTGAGCATCTATGGTGCCCCGATGGCAATCCTCTCTGTAATACTGGAAATGGGAAGTCTTTCTAAGAAAAGCAGACAACCATGTATGGCTTCCAGGCCAAGGTCCCTGGGAGCCACTCCAGTCCGTGGCCTGTGAGACCCACAGAGTGCGGGCGCCAGCCCCAGGAGTGTGAGGGGTCACAGCCGGCAGTGTTGTTGCACTCACTGGTGAGGAGTCACAGCATGTAGTTGGTCATTTCCAGGAACTATGCATAGACATCCCGGCTGCACGCCCCCTTGGGGTAGAAGAGCAATGTGTAGTAGCTGCCCCGTCTGCACAGATAGCAACGACAACAACGTTGGGCCCTGATCCAAAGGCACAAGCGCACAGAGAACCTGAGGTAACCCAACACTTGGAAAAAAAACTCCATTTGGAACTGAAGTATTTTGGAAAGTAACTGGCTGGTGCCAAGCTAGACTGGTTATTCCTTTTTGGATCTTCAGCTGCAAAAATGTGCACTGTGTTGTGATCGCTGGACACACAACTGAGGGAAGCATCCCATTTGAAGTTAAGGCAGTAAATAGTAGCTGCTTCACATCTTCTTCGTAGTGCCTGGATTAAATGCCCTGAGGAAGGATCAAATATTCTTATAAGGGTCCCTTTTTCAGAAGCGGTTGCAATTTTTGTTCCCTGCGGCTTGAGTGCAATGCAGTTCAGGACGCCCTCACGTGCAGGAATGTCTGCAGGTGGCTTCTCTGTGCTGGCCAGGTCTAGGAGCTGCACGTGGCCTGTGTGTGTGCCAGGGAAGGCCAGGAGGGAATTGTTACTACTGGGACACGGGACGCAGAGGCCTGTAGGGTTATAACAGGTTTCAAAGACGTGCAACTGATGGGGATCGTGTGTGAATGTAAACACCTTTGTCACGGAGTCCAAAACAACCACAATTCTATCTCACTGCAATTTGACTGCCTTGACCTCTGTAGAAAATTCTATTTCAATAACAGTGTTCTTTTTCAGGCCATCCCAGATCATCACTTTTTTGGGTGGGTATTTCAACTTTTTACCACCAACAACTAAAGATAAATAGTTGCAGCAAAATAACATTTCAACATGGCCAACTCCTCCTTCTAGAAATGTGTTGTACATTCCAGGGTCATATATAAGATTTCACTTGAAAAAGCATTTCCGCGTGTTTCTCTTTTACTTGTAGTGGATCGATGTTACAGACTCGGAACGCATTTTCCATCCCATATGGGGATGCTGGGCGCTCTGGTCTCGTGGGACCCACGCTGAGGCTGCTGTGGCCGGAAGTCTAAACATTGTTCTTATAAGGGTAAATTTTACCATTTTTACAGAAGAGTTTGCCTTTCAAAATGTAAACTGATACTGCATGGAGTATTCAAAAGTATGAAGCTTGAATTTTGTACCCAATATCAGACTCCATGTTAAGATAGTGACTTCCCTTGATATTTATATAAAATGAATGTAATAAAATTTTTCATTATGCATTATCGAAATTCATATGAAAATAGATGATACCCTATGTATAAAAAAACTTAATTTCTCATAAGTCTGGAAATCTCATCTTTAATAAAGAATAATGATACCTAAGTACAAACTTCCTAAACTTCAAAATGTTCTCTTGTATTCCTTTTCTATTCATGTAAAAGATGTACACAAAGAGTGTCATGAGTTAAAATGAAGAATTTGCTTAAAATTTAGCTTTAACGTCATCTGTCTCCATAAAATGACTCTTTTCTTTATGTGAGCAGAACTTTCAATTTATCACACAAGCAGTAAACCTTCTGGAAGTTTCTTCTCATGTGGACAAGTTTCCCTATGAGGGCCTACTATAGTTATTCTGTGCTGGTATTTACAGTCTCTTCATAATTGGGGGAAAGAAGAAAAAAAACCTAGAAATCTGTATTGATACACTTGAGAGGGAAGCACTTGGAAGTGGTTGAGATATTTTTATGCCATGCCCAGCTGAGAAATATTTGATTTAAACTTTATTTGGCCTATAAAAAAGAAGCATCAAACTGGATCCAGATTGTTAATTTATTGCATTAAGGATTAAGTACTTTTTAAAACCCCAGCTTTGTTAGTTTCTTTGCACTCAGCATTAACAAAAGCTATCATTTTGCAGAGAAGCTTCTGCTAATCCTTGGTGTCCTGAATTGCTATCTCAAAGAGGTGTTTGGTGCTCTAACTTGCAACTGCTACTGCTTTTTGTGGATCTACCTGCTGCTTTAGTCTCTCTGGGTCCTCTGGTCCCAGATGGTTACCTATTGCTGTGAAGTAAAAGAAAGCATTTTGTTTCTACACAATTTGGTGGGTATAGATCTTTTAGTTTACAAACATTCTGAAGCTGCCATTCTTTGGTGTCTTTGGTTTTCTACTGGCCTGCTTAAAATGAAATTCATTCCCCTACCGTGTGCCCAGTGAAGCAGTAGGAGTAGGAACCCTGCCTCCTTTCAGCTTCAACTACAGCTAACCTAGTAGATTCATCCTGCAATTCATTGTGTCAATCCTAAAGGATTGACTTCTTTCCATGATCTTGGAAATATTAATTTGTCATCTAATATTAAATTTTCTTCAGGAATTGCATATTCTTAAACATAACATTTCATGTCATTGGGCCTCAAATGACTCACTGGTATAATGAAAGAGGTCAGGAAGTAGACATATTAATGTGAAAAATGAAATAAATCATGACTGTATTTGATAAGTCAATAATTCAGAAAGTATGAGAAGGCAATGTATTGACTATTCACACATTCATTCATCCACTTATTAGAATATAAGCTCCATGCAAACAGGAGACTTTTTTTCTCTTTCTCTAACTCCAGTACCAGAAACTGTGGCCAGCACCTGTACTTCTAGCCAGAAGACACAAAGATGCATTACAAAAAATAACATAAAATGGCAACACTGTCCTGCTAAGGAACTTGTTACTCCATACGTGCTTTAGCTGTGTTACAATAAAAAAAGCTTTGGAAAAAAAAAATCTCAAGAAACCAGCGTTCCTCCTTGGACTTTGAAGCCTGCTTGGTATGTGATCTTTGGCATCATTTAACCTGTAGGTGCCTCAGTTTATTCATCTGGAAATGGAATAACATTGACTATGTGAGAATAATGCATTGATATCAGCCATGTATAAGAGAAAACTCAAGTAAGTGACAGAGGTTTTATTTTCTTCAAGCAATGAAAATTCCATGTAAATAGAGTACTTATTTTCTTCAAGTAATGGAAATTTATGGTTAGGAATTTAGGGCAGACTTAACAGCCCCATGATGTCACCTGGAACCAGTTTCTTCCTGTTTCCCTGTTTACCTGACCCTGGCATATTCTTCTCACTTCATGATTGCAGACAACTGTGAGACTGAAGGAACTTCAGTCTCACAATCATGGTCCAGGCAGAAAAGGAAGCTGAACTTCCTTTTAAGGAAGGCTGTTAGCTTCCTTTTAAGGAGTGAGGCACATGCTATATTTTCTCTTAGATCTCAATAGCCAAAACCATTGTATATTACATGTTTATAAGGAATGCCAGGAAATTGTTTTTTCAATGTAGTCAATTGTATATCCAACAAAATCAGAGCTCTTCTAGTAAAGAGGTAGGAAGGAATAAATACTGAGCAAGACGCTACATGTTTTAGTCATAAGTGTAAATCTGCTTATTTATATAATATACATTTGCTGTATGTGCATTCTGGGTTAAATATTTTGCTGTAGTTGAGATGGACAGAAATCTTGAAATCATTTCATATCTTGAAATGAAAGATAACAAAATAATATTATAAATCTTGTTCCATAAACATGGTCAAAAGTCTAAGAAAAAACTTGGTATGGAAGTCACAAGGCTAGCCAGTATTTAAGGGATGGGGAAGGTGACTCTACCTCGTGATTAGAAGAGCACTGCTGGAGCTAGCATCTCTGAAAACAAAATTGTACATTTTGTAAGGCCAATGATGCTATTTTGCATCATTCAGTTGAGTAGTGAAATAACTATTCGATATGCTTACCTTCCTCACCATGGTTAAAATACTCTAAAGTAGGAACTTTCTGGTAAATAGTACCCTGATACTTTTCCAATTTTAAATTCTCCACCTATATCTTTTCTGGGTAGCTGCCCCCATGAAAAGCATAACATTTTCTACTAGTTGTTCCAACACTAAATTGTACTCTCTGATGCAGTTCAGTACACTTCAAATTGGGCATCTTGGTTATGACAGTTAATATTTATTGAGTTTCCTCATATTGAAAATTAGAATAATACTATCTTCCTTCTTAATAACAAAGTTTCTGTATCAGATGAAATAATGAATGTTAAAGTTCTTCACAAGTTGCAAATTACTGTACAAAAATGAACTGTTAATATTATTATACTTTGTTTTCGCTCATCTTGGACTTGCTCTATCAACATTGCTCTTTCTCCTAAAGAAAATTTCTTTGCTAAAACTTTATGCCACTTAATAATGACACTCCATTTTCTTATGGCATGGCGATCCTTTATAATTAAAATAAAAATAAAAAAGATTAAATAAAGAAAAAACTTTATTTCCTTCAAAAAATTCTCCCCTAATTTGCCATCCTACTTAGTACTCTCACATCTCACTGCAATAACCAATCTGAATTCCGAAGTATATTTGACATTATTTATTCATTTCTATAATTTATGTTCTTTGTTTTTTACATATAGCCTTATTCAAATGATTTATTTATAGGCACTTCAGTATTAGTTGTAATAAAGGGAAGTAATCCATTGGTAATCTAAAAGCATGTTAAGGGCAGTTTATATTTGGTTTTAAAATGCATTTTTTCCCAGAGGATTTGCTTTCCTAATTATATTTTTTTCCTGCTAGACTTATACTTCATTTGTATTACTTGGGCAGGGGTACAGGAATTACTGAGGAGAATTCTAAGTACAGAGAGAAGATGGTTTGGATGTAAACAAAACTCCATCATGGCAAAGCCACACAATTTTAAAATATGTTAATCATTGAGCATTGATCACATAACACATTTGCTTTTGTTCATTCCATTTCTTCACCATATTATAAATTTCTTGTGTAAAGGGGCCAACTGCATACAAATTTTATAAATACTCAAATGAAATGTACTGAGCCCTTAGTATAAAAACGATCAATAACTCTTAGTGGCAAGAATACAGTTACCAAATTTTGAGACTGACCCAAAAACTAATCAGTTGATATGAGTTTTTTATGTATTTTATCTTTTCTCTTCTGAGATAAATGTGTGTATCTGTGTAAGTCTATGTAGAGAGAGACAGAGAGAAAAAAGGGAAATAGAACTAAAGGGATGAATAGAAAAATGAAAGAAAATGATGTTCCAGCTGATTTTTCTTTTTAGGTCAAAATTCATAATAGCATCAAGAAAGGTTTCATGGGAAAAAATACAATAAATATTTTTAACATATTTCATAAATATAAAGTGATTTCAGAGGTTACCTCAATTAATGTAATAGAATATTTATTGCTTTTATTTAATTTAAAGCAGCATATGCACTAGAAGTCTCTTAGCTAGGCTCATCTATAAACTATTAATGATTTAATTTGCATTTTCATCAAAAAAGAAAAAGAAAACATAGTTATTGCATAGTTCTCTTTTTCTCCAGACACTGAGTCATTATTTAATTAAGTAATGTTTATGGTTTTGCATACCACATTTCCATTTTTATCTGGGTTCTACATTTGAGTAAACATATATTTAATTTATCATCTCATATGTTTTTAATCTAGGCATATGCAGATCATTAGCTTTTTTATATTGCCGTGATTTCTTTAAATTTTTTAACTCACAGACAATGGTTTTGCTTTCTCTTTGAAAATAATGTTGTTAATAAGTTAGAGACAAAAAGAAAACCAAAATATTCTGTACAGCTTTTCAGTAACCTAGTTCACAGATTTCATATTTTAAAGTAATTGCATTTTTCCTATATACTGTGTGGTGTTTCCAATTACTTCTTTTTAATACATACTTGATTTTTCCACTGCATGTCTGCTTCTAAGAGCTATGTAAGTATTTAACTATGTTTTGAAAATTCTACAAACTCCTCATTAAAGCTTAAGCTAAGATAACATAACAGAACATTATTAAAATGGAAGAAATTGATATAATATGTAAACTCGGGAGACTGCGATCATTATCTACAATTATATAAAGAATTGTTTTCAGGAAACTAGGCAGAAACAGAAGTATAAAATTGCAAAAATAAAAATTGATTTTGAATATTAGGGAAACTAAATGAAAGTCTTTAAACTCTATGATGCCATTCTGAGCTAGGTAAAATAATTCCCTTGTATAGAATAGTTTATTGGATTCTTTAAAGAACATTAAAGCAAAGTGCCAAGAAAAAAATTCTACATCTATCTCTATGTATCTATTAATATATAATCTATACATTATCTATATTGCATGTGTTTTAAAAGAAGGTAGGAAAACTTACCAACACTTTATCAGACTGGGGATGTCTCACCAACATAAGTTCACTCCTTATACCATTGTTGTCCTCACTAATGGTAGAAGGAATCTCTAAACTTACCTTCTTCCAAACAAACAAACAAACCTGAGCAAGGTCAGGGGACCCGGCATTAGAGCTTCAATATAGTTGGAACACCCAGAATCTGGACCTAGTGATAATGCTGAGAAGCTGAGAGGTAGAGAACCAAATACAAAACAGAACAACGTTGAGCAGACAAGCTGGGGGCTGGCCTGAGTCTAGATGCCCTTAGTCACATGACCGTAAGAAGAGTAGGAAGATGAGGAAGTGAACCAGAGACACGTCCTCTGAGTCCGAATCTTTGAAAGGTGCAGCTGTCAGAGAGGCAAAAACTATCTCTGGAAGAAACTTTGCCCAAGATACCTGTAGGATTAAAATCACAAAGATTACTAAACAGACTAAAAGCCTATCCTCTGCAATGATGAACAGCAGACAAAGATACAAAAATTGGGGAAACAAGCACTAAAGATTTGAGAATGTCTGATACAAACTGTTGGACAGCGATGTAGAAAATTCAAGAACATGAAAAAATTCAATTATAAAGTAGGCAAAGAACAAAAAGCCATGAAGAATTGTTTGCAGATATGAAAAATAAATTAAATTTCTAGAAATGAAATATACTGCTGAAATGAAAACATATTAAATGGACAGATTAATACATTGACTACCACGCAAAACAAACAGAAACTTTTCCTTGGGGACATAGTGTTTTATTATGAAAATAGAATAAAAACTTTGAGTGTAATTTAAAGGTAAACATAAATAGAAAAACAAAATGTATTGACTTCTATTCATTTAATCCACGTTTTTAGAATTAAATTGTCAATATTAATTGTAACAATAAAGACATCAACAAGATTTTATATATGCTTCATGCAGCCCGGGGATCAAAACTAGAGTGAGTTAAATACAACTTTCATGGTAGTTAATGTGTTAAATGGCAGATTAGATGCATTTGAAGAGAATTTATGAACTGGAAAATATATGCAAAAAATTACTTTGAAAGTAATAAGGAAAAATCAGAAGGTGGAAAACAAGAAAAAGAAAACAAGAGACATGTGGGCTAGCATGAAAATTCTTAACATATCTGTTTGCAATTCCAGGTGTAAGTATTAGACAGACTGTTGAGGAGGCAATATTTAAAATAATTATGGTAGCAAATTTTACAGGTATACAAACATAGATTTCTAAATCCAATGCATCACAATCAGGATAAATTTTTAAGAAGACAAGACACATTAGTAAAACTAAAAAATAAAAAAGTCAAGGACAAGGATCTTGAATAGAGAGAGAAAGGAGAAAGAGTGCCTATATTAGAATGTCTGTTAGAAGGACCACAGCATGGTCAACAGCCAGTATGAAAGCCAGAATTGAGAGATAACTATCACTAGGAATTAGGACTTGGAGTATATTATGTTATACTGTTATGATACTCTTTGCATAGAATTTCAGGTTAATCACACCTAAACAATATATTATATAGGATAACATATAGATAGCTAAAACCATTTATATGTGCGATATATGTATAAATATATGTATGTATATGTATATAGCAAGGGAATGGTTAACACAGTGTATTCTGAAATATGGTTATCATAAAAGGAGAAGAAGTAGGAGAATAGGATAAGAGAGAGGTACACTCATAAGTGTAAGTTACAGGTAGTGTTGCATTTTTGATAAGTATAGTGAGTGGATCATGGGTTCACACTGTATCATACACAATAAACAGGTGAAAGCAAGCAAGCATAGACTAAGATGATAGTGCATCATGAACCAAGTAAAGGTTAAAATAAAATCCAAACAAAAAATAATCTCCCCAATTAAGTAATTGCACAAAAGAAATAGATTACATGAGACAAAAATATTCACTTAGAATTATCATTAACTGATAATAATAAACCTTAAAAAGTTACAAAAGAAAAACAGCTATTGAGTTTAAGGAAGGACTATGTGAATAGTCCTTCTCATCAACATAAATTTCTTTTCTTGCCTCATGGTTGAGAATAAAAGCCAGCCACAGAATAATTTTCTAGGATCATGGACTCTCAATCCCCTTTCTATTGCACATGGTAAAATACTTA
Organism: Microcebus murinus; assembly: GCF_040939455.1. Taxonomy (NCBI): domain Eukaryota; kingdom Metazoa; phylum Chordata; class Mammalia; order Primates; family Cheirogaleidae; genus Microcebus; species Microcebus murinus. The sequence goes on along the minus strand of NC_134120.1, from coordinate 38,484,783 downwards.
TCATCAAAATACATAGTTACTAATCTACTTCTAGTGGTTCTACACAGGCTCAACAGAAATAGGTTGCTGTTGCTATTCCAGCATGAAAGAAGCTTGAAAGTTACCACTCTGTCCAAATAACAAATAAAAGGCTGAATAAGCTGAAAAAATCAACAAATTTCTTATATCCATAAGAATATATCCTGTGACCCTGAGGTCACAGGGAAATCTTCTGCTCTCAAAATTAAAGAGATTGACAAGTGAATACAGAGAATCACAATTTACTGGAGGAGAAATCTCAGATGCCTAGGTAGGAAAACTGGAGCTATAATTGACAAATTGCTGGAGGCTCAATGTGGACAAGTCTGAGAGATAAAAACTCCAGGGGATCTGGTGAGGGGACCCCCCACACTTTTCTGAGTTTTACCTCCTGGAACTGTACTAAGTTCTCATGATGACTGCTGGAGAAAAATCTCCTCATGCTTTTGGCAGGGGGAGGGGAAAGTAATTATTTTTAAATACACCAGAGAATTCTGTTCTTAACAAAATTTGCCCTCAGAAGAAACTATTTAACCGGAGTCTCACCTGCTGATTTTATCAGAGCCCAAGCGATCCGGTGGAAGGAAAATATACAGCTACAGCTCCCTATAACCTTCCATGAAAGAAAAGAGAAATACTCAATCCAACCCACTCTAGCATTGGGTCCCCCGTAAGGGGAAGAGAAGGGGAAACTGAAGAGCTGGTGTGAATTTACAGTCCAGAGGCACAGGTTCATTAAAAGACTGTGGTGTAATTATAGGACTACAGAATTCTTCCTCTCTCCTCATATCTTACTAGTACATTATTAAAGGTCTACTCATAGCAGTTCCTTTTATCCAGTAAATGATGCCCAGCTATGAAGAAAAAATTACAAGACATACTAAAATACAGTTTGAATAGGCAGAGCAAGCATCAGAACCACATTCAGATATGGCAGGGATGGTAGAGTTATCAGATGGGATTTTAAAACAACAATGATTAATATACTAAGGACTCTGGTGGAGGATAAGATGGAGAAAAATAATAAAGAGATATTCCATCTTAGTGGTAGACTTGGTGTTGTCAAGACATCAGTTCTTCACAACTTTATAGATTCAATGTAATCTGAATCAAAATCCCAGCAAGTTATTTTGTGAATATCAACAAATTGGTTACCAAGTTTATACAGAGAGACAGAAAACCCAGAATAGCTAGCACAATATTGATGGAGAGGACCAAAGTTGGGGGACTAACAACACAACCCAACAGCAAGACTTAACACAAAGCTACGGTAATCAAGATGTTAATACTGGGGAAAGAATAGGCAAGAATAGACAAATAAATCAATGGAACAAAATAGAAATACCAGAAATAGATCTACTTTAATATAATCAGTTGATCTTTGACAAAGGAGCAAAAGCAACACAATGGAAAAAAAGATAATGTTTTCAACAAATGGTGCTGGGAAAGCTAAACATCCACATGTTAAAAAAAGGAATCTAGCTCCTTAGTACAATATTTAGTCAAGGGAGTTGAAAATTTATATCTACATAAAAATCTGCACATAGATATTTATAGCAGCTTTACTCAAAATTGACAAAACTTGGAAGCTGTTCTGGGGTAGATGAGTGGATAAAATGTGTTATATCCAGACAATGGAATAGTATTAAGTACTAAAAACAAATGAGATATCAAGCCATGATAAGACATGGAGGAAATTTAAATGCATCTTACTAAGTGAAAGAAGCTAATTTGCAAAGGCTACATACTGTATGATTCCAAATATATGTCATTCTCTAAAAAGCAAAACACAGGGATAGTAAAACCTCAATGGTTGCCAGAGTTTTGGGTGGGGGGATAAATAGGCAGAGCATAGGGGATTTTTTATGGCAGTGAAACTACTCTGTATGATACTATAATGTTGAATGATGATGAATATATGTCATTATACATTTGTCAAACCCATGGAACATACAACATCAAGAGTGAACCCTAATGTGAACTATAGACTTTGAGTGATAATGATGTGTCAATGTAGGCCCATTAATTTTAACAAATGCAGCACTGTGGTGGAAGGGGGGATGTTAATAATGGAGAAGTCTATGCCTGTGTGGTGGTAGGGGGTCTAGAAAATCTGTACTGTTCACTCAGGTTTGCTGTGATTCTAAAACTGCTCTAAAATACGTCTATTAAAAAACAAGAAATAAACGAATAAGGTGAATTTGAAATGCTGCATTAAGTGAAGGAGTGATAACATAAAGAAAATAGCTCAATGACAATATTAAATATAAAGTACCTGGATATAAATGATTCAGGATGACACTGTCTATGAAAGTTCTCTCATTTTATTTTGTAAGTTATCAAGTGACATTATTTTAGGAATACGATGCAACTGGAATTGTTGTCTCTATTTGTCCTGCATCAGCTAATGTTGTTCCTATCATTAGGAGTCCCTTTTGTTCACCTTGGCCTTCTGGAATGAGACAGAGAAGAAAGACTGATTTGGATCACAAAACGTTGCCAAGATTTGTTGATTCTGTGTTGGCTGCTAACATAATAACAATAATGCTATGGATAAACTCAGCCAAGTTCAAAGGGTATACTTTTGAACAAAATTTGCACTAGCCAAATACATACATTTTCAATTTGTTTTTTATTATAAAAATTATGGCCTTTTGAAGAATTGTGTTTTTTTCACATGTGAAGCAAAGAAACATATTAAACACAGAGTACAGAAAGTATAGGACATTCTCAAAGGTGGTAGAGAGCAGACTGCTCCAAGAAGGAACAGTGCCACCTTAGGGTTAGGGTCTATCTTTTTTTTTTTCCTTTCATTTTTTTTTTTTTATTTCAGCATATTACATGGGTACAAATGTTTAGGTTACATATATTGCCTTTGCCCCACCAGAGGACATGCTTGAAGCTCTGAAGAATTGTTTATACTCTGTTTACAATTACTTTTTAAAATCTGGCTTCTATTTTTAAAATTTCTTTTTAAATTTTGGTAAGAACGCTTAACATGAGATATACTCTCTTAACACATTTTCATGTGTCTAGTACAATATTGTTATCTATAGGCACAATGTTGTGCATCGTATCTCCTGCACTAATTCTAATTCTTATTGCATAATTGAAATTTTGTACATGTTGATTGACAACTCCCCACCTCTCCCTCTCCACTGCCTGTAGCAACCACCATTCCATTCTTTGCTTCTCTGAGTTTGACTATTGCAGATAGTATCCCATATATATATATATATATATATATATATATATCCCGTGTTTCCCTGAAAATAAGACAGGATCTTATATTTATTTTTCCTCAAGAAGACACCCTAGGGCTTATTTTCAGGGACTGTGTTTATTTCCCCTCAAAGCCTCAGCTTGCAGCACGGACAGGATGGCCAGGACCTGACAGGGGGAGCCGACCTTGTTGGTGGGGCTGCCCACACCTTTCCAGTCACCTCTGGGATAGTAACTGTCACAATGGGGCAGATGAGAAGGGCTGCTAGTCTTCTTTACCACTCCGCTACAAAATGCATGGGTTGTGCAGCTACACTGCATAGCCACGCCCATCACTAGGTCTTATTTTCAGGGTAAGGCTTATATTGCACAAATGCTTAGAAATCTGCTAGGGCTTATTTTATGGGTAGGGCTTATTTTCAGGGAAACACAGTACCACTTTTCTCTTTATTCATTCATCTGTCTATGGATATTTTGATTATGTGTGTACCTCAGCTATTGTAAATAGTACTATCATGAACATGGGAGTGGTAATATAATTTGAGATACTCATTTCAATTATCTTGTATTAATTCCCAGAAGTAGGATTGATAGATAATATGGTAGTTCTATTTTTAATTTTTTGAGGCTCTCCATATTGTTTCAAAGCAGCTGCACCATTTTGCATTCCCATCAACATTGGGCTTTCAACTAGGTTCCAATTTTTCTACATCTTGGCCAACACTTGTTTGTGGTTGTTGTTGTTGTTGCTGCTGCTGTTTTGATAATAGGCATTAGAACAGGTGGGAGTGATATCTCATTGTTATTTTGAGTTGCATTTCCCTGATGATTAGTGATGTTGAACATCTCTCCACATACCTGTTGGCCAAGTGTATATCTTCTTTGGAAAAAATCTATTCAACTCTTTAGTTCATTTTTAATTGGGTTACTGGCAGTTCTTGCTAATAAATGGTAGAGGGTCTTATATATTTTGGATATTAACCTCTTATATATCTCCACATATTTTCTCCCATTCTATTCATTGACTTTTTGACTCTGTTGATTGTTTCCTTTCCTTTGTAGATTTTTAACGTAGTTCCATTTATTTTTACTTTTGTTGCCCAAGCTTCAGTCAGATCTGTGAAATCATTGCCAAGACCAATGTCATGAAGTGGTTCACCTATTTTTTTTTTTACAGCTTCATGTATTATGTTTGCATCTTTAAACCTTTTGGAGTTGATGTTTGTGTATGGTGTAAAATAATTTTCTTCTTTTATATCTGGACATCCAGTTTTCCTTGCACCATTTGTTGAAGAGACTATCCTTTTCCCATTTTTTGCCCTTATTAAAGATTGAACATGTATGTGTGGATTTATTTCTGGACTTTCTATTCTGTTCCACTGGTCAATATGTCTGTCTTTATGTCAGTACTATATAGTTTTAATTACTCTAGCTTTGTAATAAAATTTGAATTTTTGAATTTTGAGGCCAGACACAGTTGCTCATACCTGTAATCCAATCTTAGCACCCTGGGAGGCTGAGGTGGGGGATTGCTTGAGGTCAGGGTTTCTGGAGCTTTGTCTTGTTCTTTTATTTGGAACAGATCTCCTTGTTTCTTCATTTTCTTTTACTCCCTGTGTTGGTGTTTGTGCATTACGTAAAAGAGCCATCTCTACCAATCTTCATAGACTTGCCTCGCAGAAAAGAAGAAGATCTTCACCAATTAGCCTGGTCAGAGATTCTGGGTGTCTCTCAAACCTTTGTAATCTTCGAAGCTACTGTATTTGTTCTTAGCAGTCCCCAGAAATCTAGAGTATGTCAGGTACTATTATGACCCAGAGAGAGGTAAGACAGAAGCCAGTCCTTCAGGTGGCAGATGGAAATGTTGGGGTACTAGGTATGTGAACCAATTCCTTCTGTCTTCACTGAGAATCTGGGAGATGGAGCTTAGCACCCACTTGCTCTAGAGGCAGGAAGGGAACTTCAGCGAATGCTCACATATTCCTTCAAATTGCATGCTCTTTCAAACCATTACTTTGCTCTCTGTAGCCGGGTGACTCGAAAATGCAGCAATCAGAGACAAGAGGGTTAGAAACCAGTCTCTCAGGTAGCAGTCCAAAAGTTGGGAGGGGGACTAGATTATAGTCCAACTATTTCTGGGGAGAAGATGAAAGCTTGGTTTTAACACTGGAGTGAGCTGAGGAGAGGAGCCATGGCAAGAGTCACATGCCCATTTAAAAGTGCAGATTTGTTCTTTGTAGCTTCAAGGTGACTAGTGATTGCCAGCCCCATTAGCTACCAGAGACAGTCGAGTTGGAAGCCAACAAGTTGGAACAACAAGAAATGTCAGGGTGCTATATGTGAGGTCCAAAACTTTCACTCCTTAGGGAGAAGCTGGAAGTTAGGGGTTCCCTCCCAATCATACATCACTGTGCCAAGGGTGGAATTTATGGGGAAAGTGTGTGTCAGCTTTCCCTACCAATTTTGATGTGGATAGTTTCTTACTCACCCAGGATACAGGAGCCTCTCAATCTGTTTCTGAATTTATCACAAAGGAAAATGATTCACATGTTACTATTGAACTTGTCTATTGAGCGGAGTCTGAAAACTCTTCTTCTGCCATGGTGTTACTCTTACTTTTTAATAAACATTATCATAATCTTGTGTTAAACTTTTATATTTTTATATATCTGCATTAATTGACAAGTTTTTCATGCATGAAAAAATACACATTAAATATTCACATTAGCATATTATTGTTTTAGAAAACATGTGAAGAGATTTTAGTACAAGTAACTATGTTCAGAAAGCAGTACCATTTCATATAAAAAAAGACTTGAAATAAATCTGGTGCATATATCATAATTTTTAATAAATGTTGCTCACATAATAAGAATAAAGCTATAGATAAATTCAGTCCAGGTCAAAGAAAACACTTCATAGCATAGTTTTCAGAGTCTCTTTTTAATACCATTAATGGTTTCAGAGCAACAATAAATCAATTTTTATACCATTGCAAGCATTTGAATAGCTTTATAGAAATATAATATTTAGTCATATAAAATTTAAATAAAATATATAGGCATAAATAAATATAATACATAAGGCAGATTTTTCAGTGTAAGAATATATTTAGCCTAAATTCGACCCTACTTATTTCCCCCTATGGTGTCATAAATACATCCAAAAACTTCAAATACCACCAATTAAATTACGATCACTTTATTTATTATAAATATGTGGAGGGAACCCCAAAGATGATGCAGTGTCCTTGAAGATATGGAATTTTTACAAGTTTGCAAATATAAACCTTTAAGATAAATATAATAATGTCTACGAGCACAGACATCTGAGATAGACCTGGGTTTGTACGTTGGCTCAGCTGCTTGCCAGTTGGTGACTTTGGGAAAGTCTGTACCAGAAAATGGAGATGATAAGTTTTTAATATTAAATGAGAAATGCACATAACAATTTGGCAGAATATCTGTCATTGAACAAGCACTCAGTGAAAGATCATTATGCCCACTAGCTTATTTTGAAGCATGGCATAGAAATAGAAATAGAACATAAATACTAGCCAAAGTGCTGATAATCTAAATAGTCAGTGGGCTTAATCAATTTCAGGGTTCAATCCGATGAAACTTAATTATATATAGTCATTCACTCATTTCCTTTCTCATATAACTCAATTTTCAAAAAAAAATTGATATTTTTGAGATGGATTTTACTTCTTTGCAAGCACTTGGCTTTAGCCTCATGATGTGAAACTGAAAAGCAGAAGTGATGCTAGGAAATATGAGGTGGGAAAGGCAAATTTAGTGGGCCACATAGAATTTCTGTGGGTATAATGATTTTTAGAAACTGACAGCAAGCTGTCTAATACCATATTTCCATATTCATTCTGGAGTAGCAGGAGCCACAAAATTCTTAGCTCAAAGCTTTTCTGGTTGGCTGGGTTATAACTTTGGGAAGCTTTATAGCTGAACTTTAAAATAAATCCACATGATTTGGGGCTTTAAATTCCATTTTTGGAATATTAATCTAAGAGAACAACAGACATTTATTCTGTCCAAATGTGCTATTGGCCCTCTTAAAACCATGCTGCACAATTCTTCTGTGAATGATTGAGAACCTTATATTGCCTTCTTGTCATCGTAAGTTCCATGAAAGGCAGTAACTCCTTAATGGATATTTGTTCACCTGTCTCATCTATTCCAATAAAAAGCTGAAATAAATACACACTTGAATTGCTCTAAGGATTTATTCACAGGGAAATTATCTGTCAGGAAGTTAGTTATATCCACGAGACATTCATCTCTTCTCTGTGTGTAGTAGGCCACCAGATGGTAGCTCTCCACAGCTCTCATGGGCTGTGAATTGGCACTAATTGAAACATCAACACTCACTTCAAAGCTCCTATGGAGGAACTATATCCTCAGATCTCCAAATACTTTAAACCATGAATTTAGAGTGTACTGCATTATATGTTATTGTTTTTATCTTGCAAAAATCAATAATGTATTCACAGAAAATGTTACATATGTGGTAGGAAAAAAAAAATCCTTGAAGCTTTATCATTTACATTTTACATAATTTTATCCTGATTCTAAATGACATCAAATAGCATTTTTTTCAAGACTGTATAACACATTGCCTGTGACAAATTTCACTCAAAGAAGGATATTATTTTGATTTGTCTTGATTTCATTAAAGATATACACATTTTTAATGAAAGAAAGTGAAATTACTATTTGATTATCTCCTATGTCATTTTCTTGTCCATGAGCCAGATAAACAAAAGTATATTTAAACTGATAATAACTACTCAAATAAGTAGTGCTTAATCTCATTATTTCCCAGCAAATATTTTATAATATATTGGTCAAGATACTAATTATAGACAAAATACTATGGTGAAACTTTGGTTCAATTAGCCAACATTTGTTGAAAACTCACATGTACTATTCATTGTGCTAGTCTTGATGGAAGAACAAAGATAGCTGTGAAATAATTTCCAATAATTTGAAGCTTCCTTTCCAGTGGCAAAACCAGCATGAATGCTGATACTAAAAGAATTATTTCAGAAAAATTGTGGTATTATAATAGCAGCACAAAGAATAACTTTTCCTGGGAGGAATCAGAAAAAAAAAAAAACATTGAAATGTAATGAAAAATAAATTGGGTTAGAACACATGAAGTTAGGACAAAGACATTTCAGACAGAGAAAGCAAGGAGGCGATCAAAGAATAACATACAAAAGTAGTCAGTGGGGGTAAATTCCAGAAAAGAGGTCGAGAAAACAGTAAAATGAGAGAGATGTAGACTTCACACCTGGAAGTTAATTGGTGACTCTGCATTGATGTATTTTCACTGACATGGAATTATATTATTATTAGGAAATAGGCAGAATCATAAGTTTAATCTTGACATAAATTCTTCTATCTCAAAGTAAATACATTTTTATGTTGCACAGCAATCCCTCAGTTTAAAAAGATGGAGTTGAAAGTCAGATTACAAAGGAACTAAGGACTGAACACTGAATGACAACCAAATAGGTCAACATAAAGTGCACTGATAATATGACATGTGAGAAGACATCAGAAGTAAGAAATCAGATAGAATGTAGGGAAAATATTATTAATATAATTAAGGGAACTCTGTTTTCGAATGAACTTCCCAAAACTTAGTTTAACAAAAAGATTAATTTTTTTTACTTAAGAATATTATGGGGGTACAATCGTTAAAGTTACATACATTGCCCTTGTCTCCCTTTCCCCCTCAAGGCAGAGCTTCAAGCGTGTCCATCCCCCAGACAGTGTGCATCGCACTCACTATGTATGTATATACCAAAAAGATTAATTTTAGCAGGGAACATCAGAGTATGAGAAATTCTGGAAGACTAATGACAATAGTATAGTGGAAGTAGTTAAGAACATGAATTTTGGCCGGGCATGGTGGCTCACGCCTGTAACTCTGGGAGGCCGAGGCGGGCGGATTGCTCAAGGTCAGGAGTTCGAAGCCAGCCTGAGCAAGAGCAAGACCCCGTCTCTACTATAAAAATAGAAAGAAATTAATTGGCCAACTAATATCTATATAGAAAAAATTAGCCGGGCATGGTGGCACATGCCTGCAGTCCCAGCTACTCGGGAGGCTGAGGCAGGAGGATTGCTTGAGCCCATGAGATTGAGGTTGCTGTGAGGTAGGCTGATGCCACGGCACTCACTCTAGCCAGGGCAACAAAGTGAGACTCTGTTTCAAAAAAAAAACATGAATTTTAAACCCTACCAAATTGCATACATTAAATATGTACTTGTTTGTATATCCTCAATAAAGCCATTAAAAAATAATATAAACTTTGAGGTCCAACAGACTTGTGTTCAAATCTAAACCTTAGTTGTATAATTTCTGAAAAACCACTTAACTTATCCACTGCTCTGTTTTCTCATATATATATTGAGGTTAATAATACCTACATCAAAGTATTGCTTTTGAGTTAGTTAAATAATGCATGTTAAGTATTCACAATGGTGTTGGAACATAATGAGCACTCAGAAAATGATAACTATGGAAAATGATCATGGTTTACAAACTAGATAAGTGAAGAATTGATTAGTAAGAACAAATTATCTGCTAAAAACATCCATAACTGCCTATTCTCACACATCCAAAAGGATGGAGATGTTTTTTGGTAACACTTACTTCCATAGTTTAATTTCCACCGTTTTCTCTGTCTTTTCTCACAGGGAACAGCCATGGCAACAGTTTGTTCATGACAGTACTTTGAGAGGTATTAGTTGCTTCAAATACACTTCCAACAAATTATTCAGTATATATTTGGTGTCTGCTGAGGTCCTTCAGGCAAATGAGTTGAACTTCAAAATATATCACAAGGATTCCAAGAACCGATAGTGAGGGAAGTTGTTGGGTGGGTTTGTTTGGCATCCTCAGGTGAACTGAATCTTTCTCCCACTTGCCATCATTCTTTAGTAGCCTGGACACCACACTGAGTCTCATCCACAGCGTTATTGCATCATATCTAGGATATAACAGTTTCATAAAAGTCACATCATTCAGATAATATTTAATAATTAGAATCTTATGTTTAAAAGGCATGTAAAGTTGGGATGCTTTTGGAAGTGTCAATTAAAATAAGTTGAGTGGTTTGTGGTAGCAAACAATCAAAATGTGTGTGTTCTGTATATTTCAACTGAAAAAACATCTCATGCCAGTAAGTGGAAGTGAAAAGAACAGAAAATTAATTTGTTTGATCAAGTTTATCTTATATAAATGCAGACTATTGTAAAATTGTAGAAAAAAAGTCAAAGGTATACACCATTACACAACAATCAATTTTACATTCCATGCAGATTTTTCCCTTTTAGTTTTATTTACATAGATAGCACAGTCAACATATTCCTTATTAATAAAACATATATGGAGAGCTACTTCAGAAAAATCCAAAAAACATTTTGAAGGCAGTACATGGAGAGGGTAAGAAAGTCTGACTGCCTTATCTGAGAGCCCAGCACCACAACTTTCCATTGTCTACTATGGTCTTTCAAATAATAAGAATGGGCAGATTATGGTAAATACCAATCAAAGGAATAGTTGCTAGATTGTTAATCATGCACAAAGATAGCATGTGTTTACAGATGATCCAAGCAGAATTCATGAGCTGAAATGAGATATTTGAACTGAACTTTAAAGAATAAATGTAATTTTTCAATTATTTATTAATATTTTGTTTTATTTTAAAATGTATCTAACTCACAAATGTGTGTATATGCACATATACATTATGTAGTATATATCCATAATTTCAAGAATAAAAATTAACACTCATGAACCTACCACCTATCTTATAAAATTAAACATTCTCATTATCTTCAAATGCCTCTATATTTCCTTTTTCAGTCATATCTCCCTCAGAAGTAACCACTACTCTTGAATTGGGGGCCAGCACATTCTCTATTACAGACAATGTTATTATGAACATTCTAGACTATCCCTTTGGTATATTCATGCAAGACTTTTTTTTAGGTAATATATCTAAGATTGGTATTTTTCAGTCCAAGGATGTACACACCTTCCGCTTTACTAGATAAATTCTTTTCCAAGTTGTTACACTAATTTACAAACTTACAAGTGATAGACAACAGATCCTGTTGACCTCTACCTCTTCTAATATTTGATATTTTTTGGACCTCTTAATTTTTGCCACATGGATCTATATTCTCAAACAAATTTACAGTTCCAGATTCACATATCTATTAATATTGAGCAACAACAACAAAAAAAGAACTAAAATTGACATGATCATAAAGTTCTAGTGCTGGTAAACAGAATTTTTTTTATTATTTGTGATTTTAACTCATGTTTGGAAGGGATTTGTAATGATATGCACTCAAATGTACTCTGTAATTTTCAGTAGCAATTAGGATTATAAGTAGTCCATTCTCTGCTATTTTTTCTAATTAAGGAAAAAGGAATAGCAGATGATAAAAGAACACAGAAAAATTCAAAAATTGCTTATATGCTCACACACATATACAATCTTCCCATATTGTAACAAATGCATATTTATATACTTTTTCTATGCCTAAACTCCCTCATGCTTTATGACTTGTGATCTAACCCTGGAAGTTCAACACATTCTTAATTCCTTTGATAACTTGATGTGATATACTCATGGATTTAATCGTTTGATAAAATCAATAAGATTGTGTGACAAATTAATAGAGTGTTTACAGACTTTTCCATGAGGGACATATCATAATATTAGAGGCTTTGCACTCATTTTCAATTCTATTTTCAATTGGGGGGAGTCACTAAATGGAATTGTCAAAATCACAGAGACTTTATAAATTTCATGTTTCTAGTAGCCCAGTTTAATCCCAAGGAAACAAAATGTTAAATGTTTATTGATTACACTGAGCCACACTATATCTTATAGAGCTAGGATCTTAGTAAGTTCGGAAAATAGTTATTAATTTGAAATGGATGGAGCTCATTTTCCTCGTTTATGTCTCTTTTATAGGCTTTTGTTTAGATGTAATGTAAAGAAAGAACAACTATTTTAAGCTTTTTGTTCCTTCTCCTCTCTTTGTACAATGATTCTATTAAGTGATGTTCAATATTCTTTAAGCACCTCAATGGAACAATTTGCATAAAATGCCTATATTGTTCACATTACTTCGATGTGTCTTTCTTGGTTCTCATTGCCAAAATTAGGAAGAAATCTATATAAATCTATAAAATTGCTTAATCATTAATGCCATTTCCTCCAGATTAAGCTGCATGAAAATACTAATGAACCTTAATATGGCTCCATGAAAAGTGCTGTGATGGTCCCGAATATGTGACCAGTGCATGTGCCAAGCTGATTGAACCATTTTTTCCCCCAACAATAGCTTTTTAGTTTGATGTAGGGAAGGAGAGAGTCTGCTTTTTCACACAATGCCAAACCTTGAATAGTTCCAATTTCAGCCTAATCACACTGTCCTTAAAATTTCACTCTGCTTGAATAATGAAAAAGGGTGATATGAAAATTGTATGAAACTAGCATGCCCCAGGACAGGTAGGGTAGGATGTAATTACATATGCTTCAACAGCTGGAGTAATCTGCTGTAAGAGAGGCTTTTAAGGTGACAGGAGTTAATTGCACAGGTTTTAGGGCAGAAGAAAATGTATGTGAAGAAGCAAAGGGGAAGGACGCAAACCCCAAGAGGGTGTCAGATTTAGAAATCTGAGAGAAAAAGGACTTTTTTCGAATTAGACATGGACATAAAAAGGCAAATGGTGAGCCACTTTTTCCTATAGAAGAAATAAAAAAGGGAATCTTGGCTAGGTGGAAAAATACTGTGTTTCTAGCTAGCTTCCCAAGCATAAAGCTCTTTATGATGTAGCTGCATATAAAATAGGACAGCCTCCCATAAACCAGGCTGTGATATTCCCCTGTGACTCTGGTCCACAAGGCAGCTCAGTAAGAAATAGCACATTTTCCTGCAATATCTGTAATGACAGTGGCATCTATCTTGGGCTACATATTGTAGGGCCATAGAAACCATGATGTATTCAGTCTTGTCTCCAGCTGAAAAACACAAAGGTTTTGAAAGAGACCCTTTGGGTGGCATTTCTCTAATGAAGGCTGAATCACTTTTTGCAAGCTGTGTGAGTTTGTCACAAAGAAGAGAAAGGGACTGTTATGATGGTAGGTGTCACATTGAAAATAAAACTTTGAAAAGGAAAAAGGGAGTAAGTTGTGTTATCAATTTCAGTTGTATCCATCTTTCCCAGAGGGCTACCTTTTTGTGGAGCTAGCTGGACACGAGCTACTCCACTCACTACTGGTGAGTGTATAATACACACAATATCTTACATATGTATTCTTCAATTTCTGAATGTTTTCAGAAAGAAAACATAATAAATCACTTAAAGAAGAAAACCTCATGGATGTTATAAAATGGTTGTTCTCTTCTAGAAATGAGGAGAGGCATAGAAGTATTTTTATGAAGCCTGGTACTGTGAATTATAACATTTGCTCGAGGATATAGCACTAGTTTTTTAATTGATACTAATAAATTAATTGCTTGGCACTAAAATACTTAAGACCGAGGCTTGCTCAGAGAATGAAGGTTTACCGTTCAATTTTAATGCATAATTCAAATATATCAATGTAATTGCTCATTCTTCCCTCATTCTTTGGACACTTCACTTTGATTAGCTAAGTGTGTGTTGAAGATATTTCTTCAGTTTGCTGAAAAAGTCAAAATCTTTCCTAAGCTAGAATGTAAACACAAACACTAAATCATTTACTAAATATCTGTCAGCAATTTACAATCCCCTAACCTCATTTCAAATTAAAATCTCTTAATGCTCCATCATTCTCCCCAGGGGAGATCAGCTTGAAATTCTCAAGGCAAATACAAATTTCTTCTCCAGATTCAACTTAATCCTGATTTCTCATTAGAAGGCTTATTTAGAGTTACATGATGTAATCTGCTTTCTCATTATGGACAGCTGTGTTTTTCAGCCCCCAGCTATATGTTAAAGGTACAGATATATTCATTTACAATTTAAAAAAATCATAAACCAATTTCAGTCATCATGTTTTTGTATGCCTTTTGTATACCTTTGCATGGAACACTTCACCTTAATTCTAGATTTGTTCAATTTCATCCTCATCTCACCAGTCTGTTGTGATTTTAAAGAAACAGGATGTTTAGGAAGGAAAGCATAGCTGAGATTTTACTTGTCCTTACACTGTTTTCAGTGCATGAATCCAAACACATACGTAACAAAATGAAAAAAAAATCAGACTGCATTTATGCATAATAAACACAAATATTTGGGAGATTGATAGAAGTGGGTGGTTGCAGGGAATTAAAGATCATCATCAAACTATCCCCCAGTCTTTGACAAAATTATCCTTAAGCCATACCAGCGAAAAATTTTGAAGAAGTTTTTGAGATCATCAAAAAAATTCACTCACTGGTCTATCTCCAAAAGACTCTTCATTATATATACATGAAATATAGAATATTGTAAAAGACATTTTCCTTATTATTTTTGTCATATTGATAAAGACTAATGAACTACGATTTTATAATAATAATCTCTCTGAGGCCAGACATCTTGCAAAGTACATCTGGGACCAGTTACATTCTTATATCCACCCGTGTTGATCACCACTTCTATTTCAGATTGTACATGAGCCGAGAACCAATTAGAAAACATACTCACACCTCTAGTGTCTTCAGGGAAGCAGATAATATTCACCCTTTAACCCTAATTCTTCTTTGACAGCAAGAGAGAATGTATAGTAGATAGCTCTCCATCACATAAAGACAAGAATAAGCCAAGTGTTGCTATTTTATGTTGACCTTATTTTTAACCCCTACAATATCTCTGTGATTCTATAGTAAATTCTCTAATCATTCATTGGTTGTTAATATTTAACTTTATATAAAACTATCCTTGATTATAGAGATATAGAGATAATTCTGATTTCCTTCTTATTTGGTATTATTCAAGTTGATTAAAAAACACACAATAACAACAAAAAACATTGTAGCATATTTACTTTCTTATGGTAAAGTTCATCTGAACGCATTTTTTTACAAGCAAAGTGGTTATTTACTAAAAATTATTTCTTGAACACATATTAAAACATGGCTACATGACCACAATTGATGAAGACATTTTGGAGACACCAAGGAAAGAGGAAAAAATAATGCCATTGCTCCTTCAAAAAACTTAACAGGCTATGAAATAATACAAAATCAACTATAAGAAACTGTCATAATTATATCTATGTATGTATATACATTGCCTATACATACATACTTAGGCATGTACATATGCATGTGTATTCATGTATGCACACACTGATATAGCATTCAGAAGTGACCTAAGATTTGGACTAGAAATTCCTAGTTGGATAAGAGAAACGGATAAGAGCCATGGATGGAACAGATAAAACTTTTAATTGAAAAATAATAAAAATTAATTTGAACACAAAATGTAAAAAAATCAATTGAGATATCTAAATTACTTCTCCAAACTCTCCTATTACTCCAAATTCCTAGACTATTTTTTTGGTGGTAAGTGGTTTCAGGTGTTAGGTGGTATGCTCTACCACAGATAAACATGATATTTGATAAATTGAGAAAATAAGAGA
Organism: Microcebus murinus; assembly: GCF_040939455.1. Lineage (NCBI taxonomy): Eukaryota > Metazoa > Chordata > Mammalia > Primates > Cheirogaleidae > Microcebus > Microcebus murinus. The sequence goes on along the minus strand of NC_134120.1, from coordinate 38,468,885 downwards.
GTTAAAAGGAAACTGCTCCTTTATTGACACATCAACTAACAACAAAATCTATACGTCTACCACCCATAAATTTCTCCTTTTTATACCAACTACAAAAAAAGTAAAATTTTTAAATGACTTTTGAGAATAATACAAAAAATAATACAAAAAATAATACAAATGCATCCATTTTTATGGGTGCATGATCATAAAATCAATCCATTATACAACTACAAAGGTTTTCCTTGATGTAAGAGAAGCAATTTATTTATCTCACTGAAAGGCCCAAACATTCACCTGAATGTTTCAAGACATTTAAATAACACATGAGTAAATATTATGAATTCATTTCTAAATTCAGAAGATCTCTGACAAACTTACTAGTTTGAATAAGAGACTTTTCCTGGTAAACAGGATGATCGTTGCTGAACTAAATCATGAGAGTGGACACACAAGTAAGCCACAGAGTTAATTCCTCCTAAGACTAAAAATTGTGGCTTAAATGGTATTCATACACACCTTAAAGTATAAACAGGAGAAAGCATGCAGCAGGCTTGCATTTGCAGGTACCAGCTAATGATGCCAGTGCTCATATCAAGTCTCTGGAATCTGGGTTTCTGCACAGCCATATAAAATAGCCTACAGCCTTCTCTCCTTTGCCTTACCCAATTTTTCTTGACTTAATAACTCACTCATCTTGATCCACAGTACTTACTGGCTTTTCCCCCGGCCAATCAGACTGATCATTGTTAATCAGTCATTTCTGATTGGTCCCCAGGCCTCCAGCATGATTAAAAAAAAAAAAATCGCTTTCACCTTTACCCAGAAGTTGCTGCAAGTCTTTCATTAATCCAAACCCCTTTAGTCTGAACAGACAATGTAGTGAGAAGCATATGCAAAAGGTAATGAGCACAGTAGTATCCAACAGTCACCAAAGAACAAAAAAAAGGTAGTCTCTGGTGGAAAGGGTAGTTGGAAAGACTCATACATTGAAATATTCAAATAATGCTATCCTTGGATCTTTAGCAAAATCAAGGTCATAGTGAATAATATGTAGAAAGACGTGGGGGGAAGAAGAAGAGAGAGGGTGTTTATATATTTGTATTTACTTATATGTATTTATGATACTTAGGGGTTTATGGAATAATTAGGGTTATAGGTAAGGTGAACACTTATCTTGGTTTGCCAGGGACAATTGTGAATTTTGTCTTTTACTGGTATGATTACTAACAGCACTTTTATTACTCTTAAAAGTGTCCCAGTTTGGATAATAAATCTCTTGATCACCCTATCTATAGTCAGAGACGTCGTCATGGTGAGGATGAGTTATAAATAAAGTTTTAACTGAGAGCAGAGTGTTATGACTTGTGAAGAGCAATGAGCCAGCATTCATCTGTGAAATGATAGGAGTAAGATTCGAGGTTGAGGCTGCTGAGTTTTGTGTGGGTGAGAGTGAATATATTTGCTTTTAGGGAGCACAGTGTTTGACTTTAAATGTTACAGAAAATGAGATCAACTAAGCAGAGAGAATCCCCGTGATTAAGAATTTTGAAGCCTGTAATTTAGAATTCTAATTAGACTTTAGCCAGTAGTCATTTTCGGTCTCAGAAGAGGAGCTTTGCTGTCCAATTTATACTGAAATAGTCTCGATTCCTGTTTGTTTCAGAAAGTCTCAATCGAAGGCGAGAGATACTGAAAGCAGCAGAAGGGACTGTTGCACTGGTACAGACACAGTGTGGCTAAGGTATGGACCACATCTGTGCCTGCTCAAATTAAGAAGAGGCAAAAGTAAGAAATCCAAATCCTACCTATAGACCCTGTGAGGGTGAGATAAAAGCAGCAATCCCTTTCAAAAGATACAAAACATTCCATTTACTCCTAAAGTATGAAGAGAAAAGCATTCTAAATACTAACTAATATTATGCACCAAGATTTTTAATTTCAATGAATTCCATTTCTTTGTTGACTCTTCTCCTATTTATCTCTCATTTAATGAAAATAAAAGCAACATTTTAAGCATATAGTAAAAACCCATCTCGGGTTATTTATTTATTATGCACACAAGTCTTACCTATTTTAATAAGCAAAATAAAATAAAATAATCTGAGTTACACTCTCCTGTGCCCTTGACTAGAGATATTCCATCTGCCAGCATCATTCAGATCAATGCTTGTTGGTTGCAATCTAAGTTCCCAAGGAGTTCTGTAATTGCTAATATATGATTTAAACAAATGGAAAAATCTACCTTGTTCATGGATTGGTAGAATCAATATTGTTAAAATGTCAGTATTACCTAAGGTGATCTACAGAATCAATGAAATCCCCATCAAAATACCACCAGCATTCTTTGCAGATCTAGAAAAAATAATTCTTCACTTTGTATGGAGCCAGAGAAAAACACATATAGCCAAAGCAATCTTAAGTAAAAAGAACAAACTGGGAGGCATCAGTCTTCCTGACTTTACGCTGTGCTATAAAGCAATAATAGTAAAATCAGCCTGGTACTGGCACAAGAATAGAAGCTTCAATATCTGGAATAGATCTGAGATACCAGAGATGAAACCATCAGTATACGGTAACCTAATCTTTGATAAAGCAGACAAAAATATACAATGGGGAAAAGATTCTCTCTTCAATAAATGGTGCTGGGAAAACTGATTAGCAACATGCAGAAGAGAGAATCAGGATCCCAACCTCTCACCTCTCACAAAAAATCATTCAAGATGGAAAACAGACTTAAACCTAAGGCATGAAACCTTAAGAATCCTAGAAGAAGATGTCAGGAAAACCGTATCAGATATTGATCTAGGCAAAGAATTTTTAAGGAAGACCCCCAAGACAATCACTGCCACATCAAAAATAAACAAATGGGATCTGATCAAATTAAAAAGTTTTGGCACGGCCAAGGAAACTATCATTAGAGCAAATAGACAACCCACAGAGTGGGAGAAAATATTTGCTCTCTACACCTCTGATAAAGGTCTAAAAACAAGAATCTATCTAGAACTTAAAAGAATAAACAAGAAAAAATCAAACAACCCCATCAAGAAATGGGCAATGGAAATGAGCAGAAACTTCTCCAAAGAAGACAGAATAATGGCCTGCAAACATATAAAAAATGCTCTACATCTCTAATCATTAGAGAAATGCAAATCAAAACCACAATGAGATACCACCTAACCCCAGTGAGAATGGCCTGTATCAAGAAATCGCAAAACAACAAATGCTGGTGAGGATGTGGAGAGACAGGCACACTCTTACACTGCTGGTGGGACTGCAAATTAGTGCAACGTTTGTGGAAAAGAATTTGGAGATACCACAAACAGCTAGAAATAGAAATACCATTCAACCCAGCAATAGCACTGTTGGGCATCTACCCAAAAGAACATAAGTCACTCTATTATAAAGACATCTGCACCCGAATGTTTATGGTAGCACAATTCCCTATTGCACGGTCGTGGAAACCCAAGTGCCCGTCAATTCATGGGTGGATAACTAAAATTTCGTATATGCTCACAATGGAATATTACTCAATTCTAAGAAACGACAGTGAGCTAACACCATTTATGCTATCCTGGATTAAGTTTAAGCTGGTTTTACAAAGCGAGGAGACACAAGATCTGGAAAATGGGCTACACATCTACTCGACATCAAATTGGTACTGACTGATTAAAACTATGGTGCTCAAATAATGATGTGTTCACCAGGGATTTGTGGGGGGAGACCCACATCTTAGGGATGTGGCGAGCATTGTTGGGGGAAGGGATTTCCTCTAACCCTTTTTAGGGAGAGACAAAGATATACAATGTAACCAAAATGTCTAAAAAAAACCCTGTTATTAGGAGGTGGGCTGGTGGGAGGGGGGAGGAGGGGAAAGGTGTACATTTACATAATGGGTGCGGTGCGCACCACCTGGGGGTTGGACGTGCTTGAAGCTCTGGCATGGTGGGCTGGGGGAGGGGTGGCGGAGGCAATATATGTAACCCTAACAAAAATTTGTACCCCCATAATATGAGGAAATAAAAGTAAAAATTATTTTTTAAAATGTATTAACGTTAACCAAAAGAAATAAAAAGCACAATAACAAGAAACATATAGAGCTCATATAAAAATAAAATGACAAACTTTGAGATATATGAAAAAGTTTTGACTAAATAAAAAGAAAAAAATGTTTTTAGATGGTATTGTATCCACAATTAAGCTATGTATTTAATAGAATAAAATAAAATCTGAGTAAATTTTCATAAAATCTGGAAAAAATTCTAAAACATTTTGTAGAGTATATAAAATGTTTAAAATGAGTAATAAGAATATTTGCAATAGTGATTAAATTATATGTTGAAAATTATAAAATTATGATAATTAAGAAACTATAACAAAAGAGGGATTAATAATGAATAATGATTTTTAAAATTATTTTGTAAAAGCCCTCACCTCACATCATGTATAAAAATACATTTCAAAAGAATTAAAATACTGAAAATTAAAATAACATATTTCAAAACCCGGAAGGATTTGAATTCTTACCTGAATTCCAAATATTTTAAATTTAGAATCAGTGGATAAATCACAGTTGAAAAGATAATCAGGTTTGGCTGCATAATATTTTTACCTAGGTTAAAAAATAAAACATAGTAAAGATGAGAAAAGAAACAAATGATAGTGAAAATATGCAACAATGTCTTTATTATCTAATATGGTTATAAAAATTGAAAAAGAAAGGCAATGATAGATAAACCGCAAGAATAAATGTAAAATTTATGAAAAGGAAAAGGAACTAACAATGAAATATATAGACAATATTCAGCATTATCTGGTTCAATAATATATAATTTAAAACAATGAGATAGTATTTTTCAGCTTATTAAATTAAACCAAAATATTTTTAAATAGTCCAAGGCAGTAGAATAAAAACTAATAGTTTTGTATTTATTTATCCACTCAGAAAATCATTGTTATGTGTTTGTTCTGTGCCAGTCCCTGGACTAGGTGATGAAGAAACAATGATGAACTATACAGAAAAAAATAGATCCTCTTTTAATGGGGCTCCATTGCTAATAGCATGGAGAATTGGTACCATGGCCTTTTCAGGAAGTAACAGAAGTATATATTAAGTGCATATATTTCCACATCTTTTAGCTATTAATTACCCTTAAATATTAATTCTAATGAAATAAAAACAATTATAAATATATAAAACCCAATATATGAGATATTGCTTGCAATGCTGTTCATAAACTCTCAAATTGAACAAACTATAGAATATTAAGTAGACATACACAGCGCACACATATAATTATATTTTTGCTATTATTACAATTACATTAAAAACTATAATGTAAAAATACAAAATTAAAACCAATTATTATTTTTGTCTCTATTTTAAAAACTTTCTGTAATGTTATTTTCTTAAGTTAAGGCCATTTTAAAGAAAGAAATAAAGAGTAAATCTGCACCAGCCTTACTGGTAATTAAGAATGTAAGACATTAAAGTTTCAAGTCACTTTCTGCAAAATGCAAAATTAAGCACTTGTGCAATGAATAATTGTCTGCCTCTTTCCATACATAATAATGAGATGAGACCACAGTGCGATGAAAGACAGTGAGCTGGGGGTCACAGGCTGGGTGGAATTTTTCTTGCTTTCCTGCCAATACCTGTTTGACTAAAGTTCCTTCACCCTGGTTACTTATCTGTAAATTGATGATTCTAAACTAAATAAACTATCTTTAGAGTAAGTCATCTCTTGAGATATATGAAAAGCTAAAAAGAAAAACAGAATTAGTTTAAGGCTATGAAAAGCTGTTATTACTAACAACTATTCCTAATTATATTTCCATTGTAAAATTAATCTGATTTGAAATGAGGTTTAGATCTGTAAACTTTTATTCATCATTTTATATCTAAAATGTATTTTATAGGTCACTGATAAATCCAGGAATACACAATTATAATACAAATGGTATAAAAATAGTAGTCACTATCATTTCAGCTTAGAAAATAAACATAGTCTTCCTTCTTCTTGTGACAGTATTGGTATGTCAAGGAGCAGTGGTGCCAAAAAAAAAAACCCTCATGTGCATCATGGCATTGTCACTCTTTCCTAAATGAAATATAAAGATAAAGAGCCCCTGGGTAGAATGTCCCTAATGAATCAAATTGGCATTAAAAAGTGATAAGATGGGCCGGGCGTGGTGGCTCACGCCTGTAATCCTAGCTCTCTGGGAGGCCGAGGCGGGCGGATTACTCGAGGTCAGGAGTTCAAAACTAGCCTCAGCAAGAGCGAGACCCCGTCTCTACTATAAATAGAAAGAAATTAATTGGCTAACTAATATATATATATATATATATATATATATAAAATTAGCCGGGCATGGTGGCGCATGCCTGTAGTCCCAGCTACTTGGGAGGCTGAGGCAGAAGGATTGCTTGAGCCAGGAGATTGAGGTTGCTGTGAGCTAGGCTGACGCCATGGCACTCACTCTAGCCTAGGCAACAGGCGAGACTCTGTCTCAAAAAAAAAAAAAAAAAGTGATAAGATGAAAAAATAATCAGATTATTCTGAAGAGCTCCAACATTCTTACTGCACTGTGTGAATAGCCAAGAGATGAATGATAGACAAATTTACTATCTTAATTTATCGTTGTTATTGGAATATACATTTTAATTGATGCAAAAAATTGTTTAAAGTCCATTTTTGAAAGATCATGTTCATAAAGAGGCATTTGTATGGAAGCCTGTGTTATACACATATTTCTATGTATACATAACATGTCCTCAATATGTATTTATTTAGTGAACAACTGATAACTAGTACTGAAATGTAAGTTCCATGGGAATAAGATTTTTTGTTTCTTTTGTTGACTGATGTATCCCAAGCTCCAAGAAGAGTGGTTGGCACTTAGCAGGTGTCAATAAACATTTGTTGACTCACATTCCCACACAAAAAAAATAATTAAATTTCTAATGTAAGCACATTGAGTAATATTACTATTAGAATGTCTTTTTCAAAACTGTAGTATTTAGAAAGATGTGTAGCAATTTAGTTTATGGGGATAACAAAAAGGTTCTGGCGGATGTAAAGTGAGTAAGCACAGCCCAGTGAACTACAGAACTTTCCATCTTCAGGATGAATTCTTAGATTACTGGAAATGTAATATTTTAAATAAATTCTTCAGGAAATGGAGTAACAAAGATATTAGAATCAAATATAACAAGTGTGTCCACTGGTTGTTACTGCATACTCAAAACTTAGTGGCTTAGCCAACAATAAACTAGAACAGCTCTTACAATTTCTGCATGTCAGGTATTCAGGGATGTTTCTTTTGGGCAGTTCTGACTTAGCACCAGCACTGAGACTGCAGCTAAGATGTCAGAAGGGCTGGAATTACCTGAAGGTTTGTCGCAGGTTTGAGGATCCACTAAAAGTGGCTCACTTGCCTGACCCACACATTGGTGCTGGCTATTAGCAAGAGAGTTCAGTTCCTTCCCATCTGGGGTTTTACTAGGGCTATTGAGTATCCTAACAATATGGCAGCCTGCATCTACCAGAGTGAGGATGCAGAGAGCTCAAGGTCTTCCTTGAGAATGTGACTTCCCCTCTGAAATCACGAACTGTCACTTCCACTACATTCAATTCCTTAGAGAAGAGTCACTAAGTACAGTTCACATTCATAAAAAAGGAGGAATTAGGCTGCTCCTTTAGAAGGGAGGAATATCAAAGAATTTGTGGGCATATTTTTTAAAATCTCCAAAATGTGACCAACCATTTAACTGATTTTGTGAGTTCCTAATTCACTGCTATAGCCATATAGAAAAATAATGAGGCTGTGAGATTTGTAATTTTATAATAAAATGAGTCATATAATAATCTAAGGTGATATGTCTGCATACTAAAGATTTTCTCCCCAAACTAGTCAAATTATTATCTCTACTTTCCACTTCATTTTGTCTATGAATACATGTTAACTATATAGGAAAACTTTATTACCAAAGGGTCTCATATTTATTGCAGGTATCCATAAGAAACTCCTGGGCACAGTTGTTTAAAATGCAGACCCTTGGGTTTCACCTCACCCCTCTGAAATTAGAATCTTGTATATGAAATGCTGAGATCTTCATTTTTAACAAAGCCTCTAGGGTGGTTTCAATTCAGGTGATCTATGAACTCTAATAGGTTCAGAAAGAAAGAACAGGCAAAACAAAGTATAGCTTTTAGTGTAACCTCACTAGGAAAAGTGTCTGGGCATAATTCCCCCATGTCAAGGGCTGGTTTATGAAAATAGGATTACAAATGATTTTCTCAACTGTATGAACTACAGCATCAAATAGAACTTCTGGAGGAAAATTATAATGTTTTCCACAACTTTGCTTTAGGCTAGAAACTAAGCAGGAAATATTGATAGGCTTAAATCATTATAGAAACCTGGAAAAGTTTTAAAGTAAAAAATCGCATCATTTAAAATTACGCTCTGAGTTACAAAGCAGGAAGGGAAAAGAAATCAAGCATCACTCATCACCAGTTGAAAAGGATATTATGGAAAATGTTGCTTCATAACGACAAAAGGAAGGAGAAAGCCCTGATAGTGACTCTTTTGAGACAACGATAATGTTTATAATTATCTTCTTCTGAAAATAAAGGGATAAACCACCATTTAATATTTATAAAATGTCAGAAAATAATTGAATGAACAGCTCTAGCTTTATTAAATTTTAATTTCATTGAAGCAATTTTGAATGCCCATTTTACATTACATTTTAAGTAAATTTGGAGATTCATAAAAGATAGCCTAAGCCCTATTTTTTCTCGATTCATCCACAGCACTGGAGGAATGAGGGGAACAATACATGGCATGGATATGAAAGAATGACAAGGGGTTTTTTTTGGCTACTTTCTGCAAGTATATACAAAAAGTGTAGCTTTTCAAGGTACTCACTTTTAGATCATAGACTTTCTACAGAGAGATACCATTCATGATTTAAGGATTACTTTAAAATCCATTAGAAAATATGTACCAAAAAAAATGTTATATATGGCTGTATTTCTTGCCGAATATATGGATATGTGTTCCAAATACAAAAGCTACTAAGTGCCAAAAGTAGAATTTGAACTCTTAACTTCTGAGCCGCAAGGCCTAGGCTATCTCCATTATACAATCCTTCCTCCTCGGTGTGATACTCACAGTTTACTTTTGACCACAAGTCTCTTATCTTATTCACTTGAATTCTCACCTTTTCATCAAACTTTATGTGAATAATTTATTTTTCCATTGCAATTAGTCCTTCCTTAGTTGTAATTGTAAATCTTCCTTCCAACATAAACATTATTTTACATTGAATATATATCTCTTTCCATAGAAGAAAACATAGATCATGATATAAATCAGGTTTTAATCACTAATTATTCATGATGTACACTCTCTCTATATATATTAATATTAATTTAGACATAGAATTATAATACCTTAAACTTTGTATAGGCAGTTATAATTTATAAGATGCATCTATCTAGCTATCTAAGTATATAAAAGTTCATTTGAACCTGACATATTTAATCTCTGTAACAGGCAAGAACCAGGACAAAAATAGTTAGAAAATTTGATTAAAATTGCAATACTGAGAAAACCTTGTCTAATGCAGTTCACATTTAAGAAATTGAAAGTACTATTTTCACCTCTCAAATGAGAAGTATCTCAGTTCATGTATCACTGTCCTCCTGAAAAAGAAAATCTCTTCTTATTTTTTAACACCTAAGAGCTATATATAATATTTTAAAAGTAACTAATCATCAATAGAGAATAATTAAATAACTTTACATTTTAATAGATAATTTTTAAATTTATTTTCAGATTACATATGGCTGTATAAGAAACAATCCTGAAACAGTAGTTTAAAATAATAACCATTTTAGTGATATCTAACATGCTGTGAGTCAAGAATTTAGTCAGGGCTCAGCTGGTGATTCTTCAGCTCCATGTAGTGTCAACTGAGGTCACACAGTGATATTCAGCTGCTTATTTTCTCTAATCAAGTGAGTCTCAAATGGACAGCTATTCTTAAGGGTCCAAAACAGCTTCATTTACCTGCCTATTGCCTTGAGTAAAGACTGTTCCCAGCTGGGCCTGTTTACCAAAGCACTTACACATGGTCCCTTCCATGCAGCAGTTCTGGGGCTGTTGCACTTCTTTCACTGTGTCTCAGAGCTCCCAGGGATTGTGTTCCAAGAGAAAGGATGTAGAGGGTGCTGGTCCTTTAAGGTGTGAGCCTGGAAACTGACACAGTGTCTTTTCTGCCATTTCCTATTAGGCAGAACCATCATGGAGCCTTCTGAGTTTCAAGGGAAGGGAACACAGACTTGACCTGTCAATAAAGAAAGTAACTAAGAATTTGCAGCTATCTTTAATCTGCCATAATTACCCATGGCTTTTTTAGTGGCCAATGACAGATAACTAAAATCAAACTGAATGAAACAACAAGGGGAAATTATTGCTTCACACAATGTAAAATCCATAGACTTTGGATGCAGCTTGATCCAGGGGCTTGGCCTCTGTCTCTAGGACTTACCATTTTTCAACTTCTAGTTCAGTGTTAGCTATGAGCTCCAGCAACATGTGGTACCTTGATTGCTGGCCACAACTTTCAGCCATATTTTCTCAAGCCCAAGTCCTAGAGAAAGATATTTGCTTTGTGTCTGTCACTCAAACTGAGAGACCTGGCATAGTTCTGAGTATGCCTAATTGACTCATCTGGGATAGGTATGCATTCCTGAACCAATCATTGTTACCAGGGGACAAACTCTAATTCACCAGGTCTATATCACACATGGCCACTTCCTAAGCCAGAAATTAAATTAGCTCCACTTAAGAAACATCAGTGGAGAATGGAGGAGGGGGCAGCTCTGCAGAAACCAATCAGTCTACTGTTATCAGAAGAGTGACAGATGCTGGGCAGAAGAACAGCAAATGTTCATCATACAATTATATCTTCATATATGACATGTAAATATGTGTGTATATTTACATGTTTTTAAAGCACAGGGGAAAAAGTGGAATGAGAAAGCCCAGCTGCTCTACATTTTCTCATTCTTATGATAAATATCTAAGAAAAAAATTATTAGGCACTGGTGGAATTTCCACAACCCAGATGAGGAAACAAAGATAAACAGGAAATGGACTCCAGAGGATACAGAGAGAATTTAGGAAATCAGAGAACCTCAATGAAGGAAGCAAAGAAGAGAAGGAAGAAAGGGAGGTGGGGAGGGAGGAAGAAAAAGTCTAATTAATGTCTTCATGGAGATTCAATATTGAGTCAATGAAACAAGAATCAGGTCCTATGAATAAAATAATAATCAGAAAAAGTGGAAATGCAATGTTAGCACTGTCAAAACACAAATCTAAAGTTGAAAATCAAGAAATGGTCATATGACCACTTTTTAAATATGAAAAATGCAAGTTTAAATATATGATTAAAAGTAGGTGCCTCTAGAGACTGAAAATCAAGTGAGGAGGAGTATTAACAAAGAGATTGAAATAATTGAAAAAATCAAACAGAAATTCTGGAGCTAAAAAATTCAATTGACACACTGAAAAATTTCTCAGAGTGTCTCAACAGCAAAATTGATCAAGCAGAAGAAAAAATTAGTAAGCTTAAAGACAGGCAATTTGAAAACACACATAGAAGAAAAAGAAAAAAGAATTAAGTGTGCTTCAAAGATCTATAAAATAGCCTCAAAAAGGCAAATTTAAGAGTTATTGACCTTAAACAGGATATAGAGAAAGAGATTAGGGTGGAAAGTTTATTCAAAGACATAATAGAAAACTTTCCAAAGCTAGAGAAAGATATGAATATCAGGTACAATAAGGTCAAAGAACACCAAGCAGATTTAATCCAAATAAGACTCTACCAAGGCATAAAATATCATAGGATCACATATAGATCAAATAACCAATTTGAAAAGGATAAAAGAAAAATAAAATATTATTTATATTTTATAGTTGTTTTTAAACTGTTTCATAATTTAAAAGACATTAGTCAAAAATATTTGGTCAATAATATTTTACAGTTTTGATAGAACTTTAAATTTTTTTTATTTTTGAGCTAGAAATCAAACATCTTATTATCTTCAAATACTAGAAAGTACCCCAAAAAAGTATATTATCATTGTCCTAGATAAAAGAATACCTTTGTACTCAATTTTATTGTAAAATAAAATTACATTTCCATGTAATTATTTCGATGAAAATGATTTTCCTTTTTATTATCTGAACTGGAAGATAGAAGAAGTACTTGAAAACAAAAATAATGTCTCAGTTTAAAAAATTGTTCTCAAAATTCACTCCTAAGAGTGTAGGGTCAAAAACTCTATATTGAAAATAATAATTAATTTTAGGAAAGTCTTGTTTTAGTGAAACCATTCTTGAAAAATGGATAGTATTATTAGTTTCATTTAAAAATATATTTTTTTCTTATTCCATATCAACTTAGCTAAATAAAGGAAAAGTAATGAAATAAAACTCTGATTTGGATAGAATAAAGCATACGTTAAAGAGCAAAGATTAAGTTGCAGAAGTAAAGAGAATTTACATGTAATAGAATGCAGCATAATTGTAGGGGAACAAATTATTTAAATGGCAGAAGATTGCAACCACCTCTCTGCCCTTTGTCAAGAGCAAGGACACTTTTTGTTTCATGGTAAGAGGAAAGACTGATGTAGAAAGGTGCAAGAGGGTGGCATGCTGATGATATGACAATAATGAGATAGTTAATGTGTCTCAAATTGAACATGAAAAAAAATGAACTATTTACTTTCTAAGACACACACACACACACAATTCTCTTCCATTTGTCTGAGTAAATTGTAGCACTTGATTGCTCAACTAAAAATTGTGGAATTTATCTTTTGTTCATCCTCCACTTTCCACATTCAGGCATTGATCCTTTCGTCTTCTACACCAGAAATACCTTCACTTCTATTCCCATATCTTTTTTCTCACTGCTATTATCTTAGTTCAAATATTCATCATTTTATTTTCTGTAAATTGGCAATAATCTCTGAACTGATAACCCTCCGGTGTCATCTTCCCAGAGCTGTATTGTTTCTATACTACAAACCTAATCCTAACACTAGGTTCTGAAAATCCCTACATGCATCCCAATTGTTTTCAGGACAAAGTTAAAAATATTAACCAAAAATGCAAGGTTCTTCATGATTTGATGTCTATACTATTTACCTAGTAGCAATTTCTTTGTTCCCTACCGTGCTCAAGCTAAACCAAGAATTTTATTTTCCTAGAAAGTTCTGTATTGACATGTACCTATTTATATGAGGTCCTTGTTGCCTTGTGAAAGTGGAGCTTAATAGAACACTGAAGGATAAGGTCAGATCCCAGGATGTATATGAATGAAATTGAAGTAAGAATATGTGGACATAAAATAATCATTTCAAGAAACGTGTTCAGGAAAGGGAGAAGAGCAAAACAATGTCATCATCAGAGATGGGGGCAATGGTCAGACTCTAGGTCTGCAAGTATTTTCTAATGTTCTGTTGTGTTTCAGTTTGGTTTGGTTTGGTTTGGTTTGGTTTGGTTTGGTTTGGTTTGGTTTGGAGAAATGGATCTGAGAATGTTTACAGGCATTGAAAAAATCTAGGAGGATGGGTGAGGATTGATTATAAAAATGAGAATATGATTGATTAACCAGGTCCTCCAAATATAAAACAAGATGAGATCAAGAGTACAGGGGGAGAGGTTAATTATCTTAGAAAGAAAAAGGATTTCATTTTCCTTGGAGACCCCACTTACTCTGGGGCAGTCAGTAGTTCAGTAGTTAGGTAGCAATGAATGCACCTGAAATCCATGAGACCTAGGTTCGGTGCCATCCCTAGCTGTAAACAAGTTATTTATCCTCTCTGAATTTCAAATGTAATAACATCCACTCTTAGATGTTCTGGCGATTAAACAAGAGGTGCCTTTAAAGTGCTTGGTACTGTGTTTAGTACATAATATGGGCACAATAAAGAGTGGATGCCATTTAATTAATTTCTTGAGACTAGGGGTGAATTTTGGATACAACTGCAGAATGCTATCATTTATCTGTTTTTGTATCTTCTTATAATTTATGAATGTGTTTCATGAGTTGCATCAAATGACAAGATCTAAGAATTAGCACAGATCTAAAATTTGACACCAAGGGCTGGTCTTTGCCATCCCTCTGACTGCAATTTCTAGATGGAAGTAACTTTCTAAGTGACGATATTCTGACTGATGACTTAAACTGAACACAATAATCATAAAAAGCTCATAGGCAGTATATAAATGGAAAACACAAAATTCTCAATTCCTTCTGAGCTGACCTACAGAACTCAAGTCTGAGACTGCTGAGCCTCAGTTATGCAAATGTGTGCCCAGACTCCATTAAAACTATAAGAGAAAAAAATTTATTTTAAGAAAATACTATTGAGAATTTCCAAGTAATTTTTTGTAATTGTAAATGACATGAGTTTTATAAGTAAAAAAAATACCTGCTCATTTTTGCAAATAGGAGTGTTTTCCTAAGATAAGCAAGTAGAAGATTGAAATATTATTAGATGCTGACACTGCAGCATAGCTCATATGGCTACATACCATGCTTGACAAAAAGGATGAAAATATTTTTGAAAAGTTGGCTTGGTTAATGTATCTGAAAGTAAATACTTCAGAAATTTAACTTTGATTCCATCACAGAACATGAGTAATATATTTTGAGATGGAAAAAAGAAAGATATGCTTATAGGTGAAGTGTAGTTATTCCACCATTAACACCATCATCATAGCTAATATTTTTGAGCAACTTTCATATATCAGACATTGTACTTAAAGATATACATGATTACTTCCATTAATTCTTGCATAAATTCCATTTTAAAGATGAAAATGAATTTTAGGACTTTTAAATCAACAACCTTAGGTCATTGTCTTAGTCTGGCTGGGCTGCTATAACAAAATACCATAAACTGGGTAGCTTATAAACAATAGAAATTTCTTTCTCACAGTTCTAGAGGCTGGGGAGTTCAAGATCAAGGTGCTAGTGGATTTAGTACCCAAGGAGGGTCTGCTTCCTGGTTCACAGATGGTGCCTTCTACCTGTGCCCTCGGTGGTGGAAAAGGTCTGGTCTATTCAGCCCCACATAAGGGCACTAATCCCATGCATGAGGGCTCTACTCTCATGATATAACCATTTCCCAAATGGTCACGTTCTAATACTATCATACTGAGGATTAGGCTTCATCATATGAATTGTGGGGGGGACATAGACATTCTGTCTATAGCAGTCACACCTTCAGCAAATGACAGGGTCACAAGGGTCTTAAACAAGATATTACCCTTACTTCCAGAACAAATATCTCACCCTTATATAAATATTGCCTCCTGAGGTATAAACACATTGTGATTGGGAACATACTAAAAATCTTCGGGTGGACTAAGTCACATGAACTACTCCTCTTCTATAGAAAGCACACTTCCTTGTCAGATTTAATTTGAACACACTTGGATAAGAGTAACATTGTTTTTTTAAAGTAGAAATTTTGATTCAAGGATCCCAGATTTCTGTAATTTAAATAAAGTATCTAGGTTCCTTGGCAATAGAACAGAAGACAAAGTAATAGAGATGAATAAGACAAAACAACATATTTTGGGGTGAATGGCTTTGTTAGACTTTGATTGTGACTGTTGATCTGAATTTCATTTTCATTTATTCAGTGTTAATGAATAATATAAAAAATATATAATATTATTCATATAAATAATAATATGGCTTGTTTATCACAAATCACTGCAGGTATCATTGTAGGAATCATTCATACAATGATAGTTCATTTCATTTTGGTAAAATCTACCCAGTTGCTATAGTAATAGACATTATAAAATGTGTAAAATAGAATGAAAAACACCACATGTCCCTATGTGTCCAGAGTAAAATCAATGAGGTAATACTCTAAAAGTAGGCATTTGGTATTTTGTATACTAATATTAGAGCACTGAAATAAGATTGCATTTACTATAAAGAGTAGTTTCAGTTTTGCATTAATGTGTCTGAAAGAGAGTGAAAGGAGTGCTAACACAGAATTGCATGAAAAAGATATGAATTATATAAGAAGGTTAAGGACATATAACAAAGCATATTGGTTTTGTCTTAGAGGTTATAAAATTAAATATTTTGTAAAGGCAATTGATGCCTCATACATGTTATACTAACTGCATGATTTCCTCCTTTTTGTTCACCTATGCTCAACGAAAGAAAAGAGAAAATGCTGTTTTTTTCTTTTCTTTAAACCACTTACTCAATTACTACTTGAGTATTTAGCAAACAACCAAGAATAGACAATACTCCACATTAAAATTTTCTTTTGTTTCCTTTTTTATAAATTCATCCTCCCCAAGTTCAATGTGTTTTCCAATGACAGTAAATTGAACATGGCTTTAGAAAATTTGAGAAAATATTCTAGAACTCATGTGCTCTCACTACCTCTTATTTATACCAAACAATGCTGCCCATCCCTCTCTCTGGAACAGAGAAGCTGGTGGGAGTTTGAAAACAGAGTCCATAAAATTTAATCTGGTCTCTTACATTGTAAGAATTTTGTAGGTCAGTGCCTTACCAGGTGCTGTAATTCTTTCGGATTGAAGATAAATTGCTGAATTCCAAGAGACTACAGTATAAAGAAAACCATTAGCCTTGACAATGCATAGAAAAAATAAAACACATTATTCATCAGCTGTTCTTGTAAAAATAGTATTAGGTTTCAATATTAATGAAAAGGATGCTCACGTAAATCTTTTCACCAATTTAGAAAAAATAATGGACTTATTTTCAAATAAGAGCTCAAATTTCATGAAGGAATGTAAAATAGAGGAAAGATGGGGGGTGTAATACAGAACTTAGCAAAATTTCAGTGGTTATGTTGACAGTCAGAGCTTCTTTTTCTTTGTTTTGTTTGTTTAGTTTTAGTTTTTGTTCATAATCATCCTGGTCTGGTGACTTATTTCTACATTTCAAACATGTAGCATCAGGAATGTTAGCCAGTTGGTGATGATATCTTGAGATTTTCATTCAAAAACCCTTGCAAGTTTCCCTCCCACATACAGAAAAAAAGGCCAGGATCTAGAAGAGAGAAGCCTTCTTATTTTATTACTAAGCACAGATCTCCAGCCTCTGTAAGTTTATCATTCCCTCAATCACTGCCTATCTCACCCTAGAAATTAACATACATTTTATTTTTTTCTCTAACATTAAAAATGCATTGCAATGAATAATATAGCAGAACTGTGTATAAAACTAAACCTTCCACATCCTCTTTTAAATGTTTGTTCTTCAGCAGTAATCCTCTGGGGAAAACATATTGAAAGGATGAACAGTAATTTAATTTTTTATCATAAGCATTAGTGGCAAATAAAGGACAAAATACTTTGCAGTGCTGAAGAAAAAAGATGAGATATTCATCAAGGGAAAATGCTGCCTTCAGATCGACTGCCAGGTCATGCATATTCTTTTTCTTTTCAAATAGAGAAAATCACAAGATTAACATGCAGACCCTGGAAACATTTCCAATGTATGTCACAAGTAGCGAATATCGAAGACATTTGCACTACATTATTGGTGCTTTTAGAGAGATCTCTAAAACCCCTTATGAAAAAAAATGAGGCTGCTAAACAGCATTTTTATTAAAACATGAATCCAAAATTCAGAATTGTCTTATTTTTCAAAGTCTCTTAAATTATGATCTTTTCAAAAACTCAGATAAGAAAAATAATCTATTGTCAAATTAGATTGTTAATTAGTTGTGTAAAGTGAGAAAAACAAAACTCAATTTTGGCGCCCCAAATCATAGCAATGTATGACACTTTTATATTCATTTATTTAATTTAACTAATAGAAAGCTTTAAAAGGCTAGTATGACTGTAGGTAAAATTCAGTGAAACAATACTGCCAATCAGTGCTTTAGAATTTTGCAGCAGTAATACAAAAGAAAACTATGAATAAATCACTGTCATATAGTTCTAAAGGAAAATTTAGGATTTATTTTGTATTGACTGTCATATCACTAGGTTCTACAATATTTGATCCACAAGTAATGAAAAAATTATTTAATTGGGAAGGCTTTATGATCTTTGAGGAAATAAAACTAAGATTCATGTAGCAATAACTCTATTAAACAGTGGCATAGTTAAATTTTTCACCTAGAACTTGACAGTCTCTATTTAATTATCTGTCCTGATCTTCAGTTGAAGATCCATGTTCAGCAACAAAACCGTAACACCAGCAGCATCTTCTCATCCTAGACCTCATTTCTACTTTTCCATTCTTACCCTTGAGCAGAGATCACCAAACTTTTTCAGTTTACAATGTTCTTAGTGTCTTAAGAATGTTTTTAACAGTGTTCTTGGGACAAAAGAAATACTTAACGTTCTCATTAAGTTGTGACATGCAAACAAATTAAGAAGTATTTGAGTCCTAATAACATAGCAGACATTTGAAAAGATAACACATATAAATTGAAAGAAAATTGGTATTATTTTATTATTAAATAGCTGCAATTTATTACTAATGGGATGTGTATTCCTGTCAGGCACTGAACAACTTCTCAAATTTTGGAACCAAATTGGATACCTCAATTTTTATTTGGTACTTGCTTTTCATTTCAACAACTACCAAAAATAAGCTACTTCTCAAAGATGTGATATAATTGAAGGGAATGTAGTATGATCTAGTGATAAGTCTATGAACTACCTTGAGCTAGTAGTTCTCCCAGGATTCAACAGATGTCAAGTATTGGAGTTTCCCTAAAAACAGTTAAAGTTTCCCACAGAGCCTCTAAATTTACTAAAGCACTAGTTAACCTTGGCACAGAGTCTGAGATCCACATTCCTTGAAGAAATTTTAGAGCAAAATCAGACAAGCTAATTGTATATCTATACTTCCCTTAAAATCTCAACAATCTCGTGCCTCCAATTTCAATTCTATCTCTCTCTCTTGCTCTCTCTCTGATATATACAGCTACATATATCTACCACTCATTTCATTTATTCATTCAAGAAATATTCACTGAATGCCTACTGTAGGCACCTTGCTAAATTTTAAGGACATAGCAGTGAACAAGATTCGGCCTTTGCTCATACACAGAGCTAAAGGAAGCTAAAGATGGAGTTAGTCAGTTACAATGCTGTATAGGAAAGAGAAAAAGGTAGTGTGGGAACACATAGGTGAGGCTACTAGCCCAATTTGATGGATTTGAGGAGGATCATAGAAATAAAAAGTCTAAGATTATCAATAGATATCATATACAAATATTCTTTGTAGAGCTCAGCATTCTTTAATGTATACATGCTGTTTTTCCTATTCTATATATATAAAGTCTTTAAAATTGGGAAGCATTTGAAGGAATTGCACCTTTAAATTATTAAAGGAAAAAAGTAAAACCTATGACAAACACTAATGCACCAAAAAAAAGTCTTCATAAAATGGTATCATAATAGACAAAAGCAAAGTATATAAACCTAAAGGGATCCTTTTTGGAGATAGTGTTTTGGGGCACTTCGGAAAAAGGATATCCACTCTATGGGAATTCTAAGGGAAGGGTATCAACTTCACCAACTCCCTGAAAAGGATCTTTGGTATCCAGAGTCTTTCTAAACACATGCTTTTGTCTTAATGTTTAAGATCACATATGTATGTCCATCTAAGTGTGTGAAGCTTGCAGTACAACTCTATTAAACATTTTTTTCTTTCTTCTCTAAAAATATTTCTGTTTGAAAAGCCATTTACGGACCTAGTTAACTACACAGTTTGTAAGCTTACTGTCTTTTCCTCTCCAGTGGCAAGACATCCCCATCATTGATACACTTATTCCTTCTGCCTTATGCATGTACACCACGAAGCCGAAAGCACCTGTCATGCCAGAAGTCCCAGGACGTATCCCCCAAAGGGATCATGACGTGGCATCGAGAAACGGTGCCATCTGAAAGAGAGCAAGCTCACTGGTCAAACTCTTGCCTTTGATGCTCTCACAGCCTTCCCTAAGGGAACAGAAATGACAATAACAAGCTCTCCTGTCACACTTACTATGAACCAGATAATTTTCATCATGCTTTACCTGTATAAACTCATTGACCCCATATAACTCCATGAGTTAGGTACTCTCATTATCTCCAAATGAGAAATTGAGGCAGAGAGAAGAAGTCAGCAAATAGTGGCACCTAATTTAAAATATAATCTGGCGCTGGGCGCGGTGGCTCACGCCCTTAATCCTAGCACTCTGGGAGGCTGAGGCCGGCGGATCGTTTGAGCTCAGAAGTTCGAGACCAGCCTGAGCAAGAGTGAGACCCCCGTCTCTACCAAAAATAGAAACAATTAGCCAGGCATGGTGGCCCAAGGCTGTAGTCCCAGCTACTCGGGTGGCTGAGGCAGGAGGATCCCTTGAGCCCAGGAGTTTGAGGTTGCTGTGAGCTAGGCTGACACCACAGCACTCTAGCCCAGGCAATAGAGTGAGACTCTGTCTCAAAAAAAAAAAAATAAGTAAGTAAAAAATAAAATAAAATCTGGTTTCACTGCCTGTTTCCAAACCAGTGCCTCCTTTCACAGATCTTTAAGCTGGTTAACTCATACCAGAATGAGATACAGATTTACCCACAATCCCTGGAGAAAATGAACTCAAGAAGAAATGTGAGGATTTTCGAAAAAGGAAAACAAATATTCTCAAGTTCAGTGACAAGATTCAAACTTACAATTATTGCTAATTAAGATTTTCTTTTTGTGTGAGTTTCCTTCCAAAGGTTGGCACCATATATCACTAGACATAAACAGACCTTTCAAGCTAAACACAATTCTTCCAAATTGGTGTTAACTAATATGCTAATAGGAGGCATCTGGACCCCTCTCAGTGACTATTTAAAGAAAGCATGTCCTGTTCTCCCTCCGCTCTTGCAGTCCATGAGCACCTAGATTTGACTGACAGCCCTCAGCCTTGTTTTAAAACTTTAATACTGCTTTGCAAGACTAACCTGTATTCATGAGATTACAAATAATGTTAGGTGGCCTGACCTCTATTTTAGAGACCTGAGAATGTTCTTGCCCTTCCCTGGATCTTTCACAAGGACATAAGCCCATGCCTACACCTGGTACTCAGCAACTCTTCCCAGAACCAGAACCAATGGCCTCCAGGTGTGACCATAATACCGCTTGGCATGTGCAGAAGGAAAACTCTTTACCTGTTCTCTGACCTTGCTTGAGTACCACACCATAGGAGTATTTATCCAGTGAACAACCTAGAGTAACAAAGTGTTTTTCAACATTCTGTGCCCAGGAAACATTAATATTCATAGGCAACAATATTGCATCGGTTTTAAATGTCTGGCTTTTTCTTGTAACCAGTGGGCGAGGCCTGGATGTTCTGTAGTCATTGCAGATAATGCTAAACCTCACTGCATGAAGGGAAACAACATATACTACATTTCAGAGCTTATTCCCTCCCCCCCCAGCTTCCAAGATTTACATAAAATAGGAAAAATTACATGGTTGAAGCATTCTTCAGGTCATTTTTAAGTAGTGAAGTAACTGAAGTCAAATGCCAGAATACATGTCAGTTGACTGAGTTTTTTTGGTTTTTTTTTTTTTTTTTTTTCCGTTCAGAGAAGAATGGTTGTGATGATAACAGCCCCATCATGAGTTTGATAGAAAAATACGTGGCTGCGTATTTGTTCCTAATCAACAGCGCCACCTTCTGTCTGCCGGATGTCAGCTATGATAAAAGGATAGCTCGCTTTGCCATGTGGCATCCAACTTCTGGAGGTTAGACAAATAATGTAAATCCCATTTTCTCTTTACCGTGACATCAGTGAAGTTAATTCATTTTAAAAGAGTGAAAACTACATTTTAGGACAAATAAGCTAAAAAAAATTTAAGCAAGGATTGCACATGGAAAGAAACATCACTGCTTCACTTTAGCTCTGCTAGCACCACTATGGGCCCTTTGGTATCCTTTTATCTATTCTTCTCACATGGAAGTTCTCCAAAAGAAGCTGCCAATTTCATGGGTTTTATAGAAAAGAGAGTGTGCGCTCTAGTTTGCTACAGTTGGAACGATTTAGAAAACTGTGTCTCAAATCTTGTAGTCACCTCCGTCTGAATGTTACACTAAGGAGAAAAATAAAGAGATCTAGAAGTGTGAATAAAATCACACAACCCCTGTAAGTACATGGAACTTCCAAATAAAAAGCTTTCACATAAACACACACAGTCACTCTTTTTTTGCTATTTCAGATAAGTGAACTAAAGCCTTAAGCAATTAAAGAAAGTATAAAGGAAAAGCTAATTTGCTACTAAATTTATCAAATGCATGAAGTAACATAATGAATAGTAATGCAGGTGAATGTGCGGGAGGTAACAGCAGGAGTCTAAATGGTGCTTAGATGTATCTGGGCAAGTCTATTAAATGAGACATGGTTTCTCCAAGATTCTGTCTTCAGGAGGGCTTACACAAACTCATCCTGAGGTCAAATGAATCCAACACCATGATCTTAAACCAGTCATGCCTCTTAAACCATGAATAGTAGAATGATTCTGAAAGCATGACTTTTGTCCTCACATCTGCCTCCCAAATGATTCTTTTGAAGAGCCAAGAACTATATAAAAAGTGAGGAAATTTTGGCATTAAAACTTTGTACCACATTGGAATGCAGGCAGATCTACGTCTATAAGAACATCAAAGAGAGAGAGAGGCTTTCTCTCCAAAGCCTCACACCCTACTGTGCAATATTGGAATTGTACAAGCTCCTATCCATTATTGATAGTGATGTCGGGCAAAACATCTCTGGTTTCTGGGGAGTGAACAATGCAGAACATATTTTTGGTAAATCCATTTGAAAAACATCCTAGTGGGGCTTCTGAAAATAGATGGCAGCCAAAATAGGCAGGGGGAATTCATAAGAAGGGGGGATTTGCAGGGAATAGAGGAGAGAGAGAGAGAGAGAGAGAGAGAGAGAGAGAGAGAAAATGCAATGTCAGTTATCATTGTTATCATAAGCCCATCCATTCCCACTTGTGAAATTATAGAATCCAAGTATGAACACAGGAGGGCTCAATTCTGGAAAAAAAAATAGAGAAAGAATACATATCATTGATATTTTATATTTCTCAAAGGACCTCACATCATTTCACCCACTTTTCTGAAATACCTCTATATAGTCAAAGTATTATTGAAAGGTATGAGCTAATTTAAGACGGATCCTTTGGGCAGAAATGGAAGTTTTCCCTAAAAAAATGCCTACATTGGCTGTGAAATCAACTAAAATTCACTGGAGAGTTACACAGCTAACCATTTAGTTATGGCTAGATAAGTAGACACTGATATTATCAAAGTGATATTTTTTTCCACCTGCCTGAAGACATACAAGGGAATAAATGATCTTTTTAAGTCCCTTGCTATCTGTGATTCTGTTTGTTATGTCTATTCAAACTTTCTACAGAAAGAAGTTTCAATTAGAGTCAGGAAGTTCCCTGGTAAATGAGTGACATGACTCTGTCCAAGCCCTGATGACATTGATTCCAAAGGACCAAGCCACAGGGCCAATAACCCTGTGGATATTATAGAAACCAAATTTTTGCCAAATAGAGAAATTCAAATATCTTGAATGTAAGTTCAATGGCAAATAGTGACTTTTCCTGCAGAATAGAAATCCTTACTGATGTTTCATTTATTGCAATTCAAAACTACTTAAAAACTATTGGCTACAGAAATCCACTAATCAATGCAAAAATAATGTAGAATAATAGTTTTCTATAAAAGGAGCATAAATTAATCATCGGGTAGAAATATTAGTGAATTTTTCATAATTCTCTCCTTAATCTTTCACAGCCTCCATTTAAACTTCATTAAAAAGTTCTTAGAAGCAACACTCACAATGCTGTTTTCTTAGTTTCCCTCTTTTATTAACTGTGTTTCCCAGTCCAATAACTCTCATTGTAAATATCATTTTAAGATACCTGCTTTTCCAAGATCCAGTTAACAAGCGATGAGAATGTTGTTTTTAAAAGCCATGTCTTAAGTTTTCCAAGAAGCAGACTATTTTCAAGCTGTCAGTTAACAACATAAAAAGTGATTTAGAGAATTTTAGTTGTTTAATTTTTATAGCAGATACCTGAACAACTATCTTTCAGCACAGTTGCCTATGTTGTAAACTTAAAGTGACTCTTTCAGAAGCATACAGTGACCTTTCCGAGGCAGCACAGCTATATAGTTTATAAAAGAACCATCTGTTCTCGCTAAGTTTATGCTTCGTTAACCAGGCACTAGGCAACTATCTCTGGTCTCTCTGCTCGCCCTGTGCTCCCTCCCAAGGTCATTCCAGGGAAAATAGACCATTTTTCACTGATATTCAGCTTTTCATTCAAAGCTTTCCCTTGTTCTTTTTTGGATTTTAATCATGTCCTTAATGTGAAATGGCATCAGGGACAAATTATCTAAGACAAAAGGTAAAATGCTTAGTTTCTAAGATCTTTACTTAACTATTCCACTGCCTTATTTGGTTATTAAAGAAATAGGAAAACAATTAAGTAGGTAAGCTCTTTCTGTTCAGAGTCAGGACCCTAAAGATTAAAAATACTAAAGTTGGTTCTGAATAAACATTGATACCGGGGTGACAGGTGTTATAAAATCAGCCTTTCAACACCTGCTTCCCAAAATTCAAAGCTAATAAAGATGCTGATTAGAAACCATTAGAGCAGGAGTCCTCAAACTACGGTCCACGGGCCACATGCAGGTGTTTTTGCCCATTTGTTTTTTTACTTCAAAATAAGATATGTGCAGTGTGCATAGGAATTTGTTGATAGTTTTTTTTTTATTTTTTTATTTTAGCGTATTATGGGGGTACAAGTGTTAAGGTTACATATATTGCCCATGCCCCCCTCCCCCCTTGAGTAAGAGCTCCAAGCGTGTCCATCCCCCAAACGTTGCACATCTTACTCGTTGTGGTTGTATATACCCCTAACCTCCTCCCCCCTCCCACCCTCCTGACGCCCGATAAATGTTACTTCTATATGTCCACTTAGGTGTTGATCCGTTAATACCAATTTACTGGTGAGTACACGTGGTGCTTGTTTTTCCATTCTTGAGATACTTCACTTAGTAGAATGGGTTCCAGCTGTATCCAGGAATATACAAGAGGCGCTATATCACCATTGTTTCTTAAAGCTGAGTAGTATTCCATGGTATACATATACCACATTTTATTAATCCACTCATGAATTGATGGGCACCTGGGTTGTTTCCATAGTTTTTTTTTTTTAAACTATAGTCCAGCCCTCCAACAGTTTGAGGGACAGTGAACTGGCCCCCTGTTTAAAAATGTTTGAGGACCCCTGCATTAGAGTAAGTAAAGAACTTTAAGTAAATCATTAAAAGGAAAGATTCTGGTCCAAAGGAAACAGGAAACTGACCTTCACTTTCCCTTTTTATATCATGGCACATTGATATTTATTGACTCTTCTTATACAATAATTACATGTTGCTCTGTAAATTCCTAGATGGAGAGGTGGGAAAATCAAGCATAGAAGCCAATCAAAATATATACCATAATGTGCTTTTTCCAGAAATATGCAACTAAAGAGCCATAAATCAGAGGTTGTGCTATCATTTTAATAAATACAAAGAAAGTCACTGACAAGATTGAAATCAGTTTTTATCAAATTTTTCCTTTTTTTTTTTTTCTTTTTTGAGACAGGGTCTCACTCTGTTGCCCAGGCTAGAGTGCAGAGGTATCATCATAGCTCACTGCAACCTCAAACTCCTGGGCTCAAGTGATCCTCCTGCCTCAACCTGCAGAGTAGCTGGCCCTCAGGCGTCCACCACCGCACCCAGCTAATTTTTTTTATTATTTTTTTATAAATGGAGTCTATTGCCCAGGCTGGTCTTAAGCAATTCTCTGAATTCGGCTTACCAAAATGTTAGGATTACAGGTGTGAGCCACTGCGCCAGGCCAGTTCTTAGCAAATTGGATAATTAGTTAACAATTATAATAATTCTATTAGGTAGCCAGCCAGGGACCTCCATTCCCTCCTGGGGACAAAGCTGGCCAAGCAATTGCTACATCTGGGGGAGGAGGGAATGCCCTATGAATCTGCCAATCAGAACTTAGCACACCAGCTACAAAAGAATGCAGAGGATTCTCCAGCCCACTGGCAAAGCTGCACAGGTACAATGGGATCTGGAAGGTGACCTAGGACAACCTAAGGCTAATTATCACATCATTAGCTTAAATTTACATTGTAGTTCACCCCCATCCAAATGGGCTTTTAGAGAGACTCATGGGAGATCCACTAGTGGAGTAAGACTCAGTTCATATAACTCCCCACTGTCCATCAAAGTGGTTTCATGGTGATGTCTGAACCATGAGGAGGGCCCAGTCCAGACACTATAATACAAGACCCCAGATCGTGACCAAGGCCTTCTTTGTAACAACAAAGGGGGTCCATTGATCATCTGTGGCAAATGTATCTTGCTTTTGTTCTGTAAACCTATATCTTGCTCTTGCCATATAATTCTATCTTTCAATAAACCTCATTTTGTGCTTACCTTGCTTTCAGTGTGTCTGGTCATTCCTCAGCCAAGAGCACACTAAGAGCCAATATTTCAGACTGCTCGCCCAACAATTCTCAAAACACCCTATTTTTTCCCTGTTTGCATTAGTCTCAATCACAGAAAATTAGTAAAATCTTCCTTTAGATTGATACCAGTTTACCCGAATAGTGACTTTGAATGAGTAAAACATTCATTAAAAAATGAGCTATAAATGTTTTGTGGGAAAAGTTTCAATTTAAAAAGAAATCTTCATAATTTTATGATGTTAAGAAAACTAAATTCACCTGCTCCTAAGTTCTTAAAAAGGCACATGCCAAATTTTTATATATTACCTACATTCCCTCCCACTTCACCAACCTTCTGCTTAAGTAAATAAATATTAAAAGTATTTATCACAGTTCTTCTTTGGGTCTTTGCTCAAATATATGAGCTGCCTCTCTGAAATATCCTCTTGGAGTCATAAATTCCAAAGAATTCACTGTCTTTGTATGGAACATCTGCTAAGAAATTTTTCCTTCTCTGTCATGAAGAAAGATCTTAACCAAACACAGACATGAATAATTTTAGAAGATAAATAAAGGATTATTCATTTACAATTAGATTATAAGGAGAGTCAAGTCATTTGAAGTAAATGTAAGCTATTTTTTTTAATGCAGGGGAGCTAAGAGTCTGCAAAATCATTAAAGCATATTTTACATTGGAGAATTAGGAGGTCAAGCCATTAACTTTGTGAATTTGCAGAGGTTTCCCAGAAGCTTACTCAAATCCACTTCTAGGCCAATGTTAAACTTATTCAACTTATTAGCATAATAACATAAATGACCATTTGCAAAATGAAGAATGACAAGAGTTTCTAAACACTGCTAGTGAAATCCCAGGGTCACATTGAAAAATGATAAAATGATAAACAAGAGTCTATACTAGTACCAAACCAAACAAGAAATAAGTAGGCTTTTTAATTCTCCTATAAAAGATAACTAGTTTTATTTCTCTGAATAAAGTTGTTTTAAAATAATTATTAGAATTAAAAACCAGTGGATTCTATATGTAAAATGGGCATCAACTGAAAAGAAAAGAAAAACACTATGTATTGTTATTACATATTTCTAAAGCATTTACTAAGTAGGTTTTAAAATGTTTTTATGTTGCTTAGAAATTAACAGAAAAAAAAAAGAGATGGTAAATAATAAAATTTAAATAAGGTAGTCCTTTACTTCTTCCCAGCTAAGTCATACTTGCATTCAATTGAAGGAACTAAAAGAGATGGTAACATTTAGCCATGATAATTCTTAGCCTTTATAATTCTTGACATACATAATTTTGAGTCAAAACTCATACTTTATTTTATACATTCTATCTATGATTTTTCCTCCAGTCAAACATCCAGGGTGTAAGAAACACTATTAACTCACCAGAACCTCAGAAATACCTGTAGAGAATTTTTTATTTACATATCTCAAAAGCCTTATACATGCTCATACATGACTTGATCAAACCACAAAATCCTAGAGGGCTGTATTACCATATAAAAGCAAAGCACTTCTTCATGACTTAAGTTCAGAAATGCTGACAGATAAGCATTTAAATTTTATGGATTATGCAGAGATATAATCAGATGGCCTAGATTCTGATTTCAGTTCTATTACTTATCTCCTATGGTTGTAGTCAGGATTAAATTAGATAATATAAGTAATGTACCTGGAGCCTATTGCTACAAATAATAACAAGATTCCCACATATCCTCTTCAACTCCTCAGGGATCAATAGATATTTAGGGCATCATTTGTATACAACACTGGACTAAGTTCTATAGGGCTGTGGTCCCCAACCCCTGGGCCACAAACTGTTACCTGTCCATGGCCTGTTAGGAACTGGGCTGCACAGCAGGAGGTGAGCAGCCAGCAGGTAATGCTTCATCTGTTTTTACAGACGCTCCTCAGCACTCTCATCACCGCATAAGCTCCACCTCCCGTAAGATCAGCAGCGGCATTAGATTCTCATAGGAGCGTGAACCCTACTGTAAACTGCACATGTGAGGGATCTACGTTGCGTGCTCCTTATGAGAATCTAATGCCTGGTGATCTGAGGTGGAGCTGAGGTGATGATGCTATTAGTAGCAGAGAGGTTTGACTGCACAATAAATATAATGCTCTTGAATCATCCCAAAACCATCCCCACCAGGTCCGTGGAATATTTTTCTTACATGAAACTGGTCCCTGGTGCCAAAAAGGTTGAGGACCACTGCTATAGGGCAATACCACAAAAATATCTAACATGATCCGTGTCCTTAAGAGGTTTACATTAATGATGGGCAGTTAAGAAACATCAGCTAAATTAAGCTTTGAATACATAACATCTATAGGAGCTCAGAAGAAATAGTAATCAAAGAAACCAGGGAAAGAATCCAGTAAAAGAACATCAGAAAATGTTCCACTTGGAAGGACTCTAAGAATTATTGTTTGGAACATCCACCAATATGGAATCCTTCTTAGGTCAACTTTCATTTCCTAGTTGATAAAGATCTATAGCTTTTTAAAGTCAAAATCTCCTTTTCTGGTATTCCAGCACTAGATCCAGTTTTCCATTCTGGGAAGACTTCAAAATATAGATACATCAATATTCAGAGATATTATGAAGGGAAAAGTTTAAAGTAAAGACATTAATAAAATTTATTAATAAAGTTAAAAAAACTATTTTATTCTATAAACAGATAAAGTTTGACTTTCTTCCATTGTTGTTAACAAATTTACTATGTGTAAGTCCATCATCTAAATCTGCAGTGAAGTTAATTCTTTATTAATTGTTTGGTGTGATGACATTCTAAAAAGCATTACTAGCTACATATTACTAACACAGATTGATTCACTTATGCATTTATTCAATAAATATTGTGGAATGCTTCTATGTGCTAAGCAATGTCATAAGCCCTGGGTACGTAGCAGTGAATGCAACAGATGAAAATCCCGACCTCAGAAATTTATATTCAGAAATGAGAGCTTAAAGATAGTGAGCACAGTTCTTTGTCTTGCATTTGGGCTTATCACTGTTCTCAATTTATGCCTCAGAAATCATATTGACAAACATGAAAGCGATTCTACTCACCTTCTATTTGCTCTCTCTTCCCAACAGAGAATGAAATAGGGGGGGGAAACCATGCTTACACGATCTAAATTTGACAATGCTCATACAGACTGCCTTGCTAATAGTGAATTCCTGAAGCCTGTGGGAGAATAAAGTCATTTGTTTTCCAATTCTAAATTTTTGAAGAGTCTCTTCTAGAATGTCAAGGAATGTCATACTCTTTGAAGATGATCTAAGTAAAGCTCAGTTCAGCCAAATATGCTCAGATTACTATCAACTCTCTTCTCATCAATTCCTGAAAATGAGGATATCCTTTGCTTTGAAACTTGTTTTTTATAAAAGCAGTATATCTTAAAGAATTGGCCTTGGCTGTGGGGGAGAAGGAAAAATTTCCTCTTCCCCCATGGAAGTTTTGCTGAAAGATCAACTCACAGTAAGACAAATTAATAAGAGAAAGAGATTACAAATTTATCTACGATGCACAGAGGGAGAATCACAGAGAAATTACCCAATATCCCAGTGGGGTCCAGAAGTTTATATACCCTCATTTTAGAGGGGAGGGTGAGATGAGGAGTATAGATGATTGTTTTTAGGGGCAATAAATGGTTGTTAAGGAGGATGATTATATACTTGGGAGAATGAATGAATGGGAGAAAACAGGTTGACTTGTAAATGATTCTCTTTGGAAATAAATTAACCTGAGAGATAGATATTTTCTTTAAAATGGGTTGAGCCAGGTCTTGTTGCATTCTGGATCTTCTTTCCAGCAATATGCTGGGATAACAGGGTTGGAAAGGAAAGACAATTGTTTCTGTTGATGGGTTGGTCTGGCATTATGCAGATAGAGGGAAAGTTTTTTCAAACTCCTGTTGATCTCTACGGGCCTTTAACTCAAAATAGTCTTTATTCCAAGAAGTCATATTTTGGGGTGAAATTCCCTGAGCTCCTTCAAAGCCCAGTAAGAGAAATGCTAAAAACCTTTAGGGGGGAGTTGGGGGATTGCCTATATACATAGTACAAAGTATCCTATCTCCTGTCATTAAAATTGGTGGGCTAATAGTAAAAACTGAGAAGCCCAACTATTTTAAACAGATTTGTATAAATAATTGAACATTCAGAATGCTTAGTCATTTTTTCAAATCACACCAAAAACCTTACAACTGATACATGTCAAAAAAAAAAAAAAAAAAAAGAAGAATCTGGATCTCCTAGCCAAGAATGTCAGGCTGAAATTTTTGACATTTCTGCAATGTATTTTATTTTTGTATTAGTGTAATTGAAAAGAGCTCCTAGGGACACAATTTTGGCCCCTATGAGTCACAAAGGAGTTAAAAGAAATACTGCATGAACTAGTTTCTGCACAAAAAAACAAGATAAAATAACAGGAGTATTCAAAGTGTCACCCTGCTTGGCCTCTTGTACTCACTCTGATGCTGTTCCCTTAGTTTGGGAGAGAAAGAAAGATTCTTTATTTACTGACAGTGTTATCCGCACAGTACTGACCCTTCAGTTCTTTTCAATCTGTTTAATAATTTGGTCACCAGCCATATCTTTAGGCCAACCATTTAACATATAAACATACTATTTCACTGATGTGTGAGGAAGCATCATGCAAAACTACATGCAGAAAACCCAGAATTTATCTCCATAGAATGCAGAAGAGAAGAATAGATTAACATTTACATTTCAGATTATTTTCATTCTATTCCCCAAAGACTCTCCTTTCTCCTCTAGTTCAGTCTCTGCTTAATTTCTCATGTTATATTTTTGTAGATAGGTTTAATCTACTCCTATTAGCAGTGCCAAACAGTTAGTTTCCCTATTTTCCTCCAGGTATCTATGTAAATAAAATCTCTTCCCACTTGAGATTGTAAGTAGTGTGTTTGTTTCTCAATCATTAAAGTGTCTTGTAATCTTTTAAGTGGGCTCCAAGCCAAGCAAATCACTCAGGAGCTATTTCTTCATCTCTGAAACAGGGACATCAATTCCTAGGTCACGGAGTTGTTAGGAAAATTGCAACAAATAAAATATGTCAAGTGCTAGCACTGCTCTGTGCCAGGCTGGCACTGAGTAGCTGCTATGATTATGCTGTTGCTCATCTTCTCTGACTTACCTGTCGTCCAAACCCAAACCATACCACCCTTTCCTGCCCACCACTTAGATGCTCAGGTGTTGTTCTGCTTTCAGTAGTTCAGTTTTGATCCATTATTCTGCAGATCATTGATTACTCATGAATTTGTGGTTCCATCTGCCCACTGTATTTAATAATTAACATTTGCATGAGGTTTTTCTAAATAATAACAGAAATACAGATATTCAAAATATAAATTTACTTCTCTTATCAGAAACTACTCACTCCTTCCTCTATGTTATTATAATCACTTTTTTGTAATTATATATATATATTGTTCTTGTCAACACCTGCAGTATATCTGTGTGTGCTTATGTGTATATTTATATATATATATATATACACACATAAACATTATGTGTCTATGGGGGAAATACTAATTTTTGAAGATAAAGGTAAAAACTCTTATTTGGCATTGTGGCAGCAATGAAATCCAACAACAGATCATATGTAGCAGCATATATTTGACAAATGTTTGCTGAATTATACTTAATAGCGACAGGACTTACAAATCACAAAGGGTTAAGATGCCACAAGAGTGGTGAGGCATGCGGTGCTTCTTAGAAATATAAAAACATCGCTGAATTCAACCTTCCAGTGGCAACTCCATTCTGGTTCCTTGAATCCTGACGTATTCGTTGTACAACTTAGACTGCTGCCTTGTCTAACTCCCGCTCTCTCTTACTGCATGGGCCCAATATAGGACCTCTCTTTGCCATGAGTATAACTCATAAGAGGCCGAAAGAGATAATTTTTTTTTCTGTTTCTTTGTGAGCTCTCATGGTGCCTAGGGCTCTGAACAAATTGGGCACTCAATAAAAGCTATTAATTGTCACAATCACTTATGGGGATCTCTCATATTCCCAGCATCTGACATCTGTATTAACAGTTCTGTCTATGAAAACTCAGTGGACCAATAATGCTGGAGATATGACAGTGATACAGGGGGTTGGAGGGCCAGGTTGTGCACTGTTACACTTTGCCAGTGGCCAAATGCTGCTAGGCTTTGGGTATGTCAAATTTTCATAGAGAAAAAACATTTTGATTGCATTAATAAAGTCATATTAATTATGTTAATTTACTTAGAGATGCCTGTCTGCGTCAATTTTGTTACCAACACAGAAAATTACTTAGGAAGTCCTATGACAAATGTTTCCCTGAAATGAATTGAGACTATAAAGTCATATTCGTTGTTTGTCCCCATAACATACATTCATGTTGCTGAAGTGTCAAATTCCATAACAACCCATTTGCAATAATTCTGCCCGTGCATTAAGTTAGTGTTATATTTAACAACTCTCGGTGGTTTGAAATGCCCACCTCGTAATCACATTCGTCATTCCTTGGCATCCCTAACCATATTTGACATCAAATAAACACAACAGAGGTTTACCAGTCATCAATAATAAACTGAGAGCAAAGTAAAGAGCTTTTGTACTATAGGGACAAAAGGATGGATCTGAAGCACAGGAGAAAAGGAAAAAAATCAATTGTGGACCACATAAAGAGACTCCAACCTAATTTGGGCTTTAGCATTGTTTGAAATGTGGTTTGTTTCTGGAAAGTAAAGAAAAACACTATAATTAAAATAAATTGAGGGCTTGCAAGTTTATCAAAAATGCAATAATTGATTTAAAAAATAATTCAGTTATATATTATAGCCAATTAATGGAGAAATACAAAAAGATGAAGTAAGAACTAGTAAGAGGAAAGGTTTTTTTAAAGGCACAGGAAAAATAGAAAAGAGACTCAGAGAAATACAGAGTCAAACAAAATGTTTTCATAGAATAGTTTTATTTCACAACCTATGGGAAAAATCTTCCCAAAGCATTTAGAACTTTTTGTATTCTTGAGATCACAGGAAAAAAAGCAAATTCCAACCCTTGGCACATAATCCATTAGAATAAGAAACAATGAGTCATATGTAGAAATTGAATGCTGAAAAGCAAACTATTTTAGTATTTGTAACAGGACTAATTATATTATTGAGTTATAATGGCAAATGTTAACACTTGATTAGAACAGCAATAAGTTAATTATTGAGTTTATGGAAATGTATCAATCAAGACAAGGACTAGAATGCAATTAGAGAAAAAAGATAAAATTGACTTGGAGTGAGTCAAGAGGTCCTAAAATGTAGGCCGGACACAGTGGCTCACACCTGTAATCCTAGCACTCTGGGAGGCCAAGAGGGGGGCAGATCACTCAGGGTCAGGAGTTCGAAACCAACCTGAGCAAGAGCGAGACCCCATCCTTACTAAAAATAGAAAGAAATTAATTGGCCAACTAAAAATATATAGAGAAAAAAAATTAGCTGGGCATGGTGGCACATGCCTGTAGTCCCAGCTACTAGGGAGGCTGAGGCAGAAGGATTGCTTGAGGCCAGAAGTTTGAGGCTGCTATGAGCTAGGCTGATGCCAAGGCACTCTAGCCCAGGCAACAAAGTGAGACTCTGTCTCAAAAAAAATAAAGAATAAAAAGTAAAAGCAAAGAAAATACAATTAGAGTAATAAGTAACAGTAAAAGCAAGCTTAATCATTAACATTTCTCTAGATCCTACAAAGTTCTTCAATGAAGAAAATACAAAAATAGGATGCAAGGCAGGGCCAAAGTTATTCTTAAATGTCTTTCAAAGAGTTTCTATCCTGAAAATAGGAAGCAAGAATTATCAAGAAGAAAGCAATGCTACAGCAATGAAACTTAGACATATTTACTGCGTTTTGTATAAAAGAAAGGCCCGTTCCCTGAAACCACCACTAGACCTGTGTCCCACTTCTCCATGACTTTATCTGGCCAATGGATGCTGCCCTGGGAAGATCCTTCAAAATTGTTACAATATTAATACAATTTTAAAGGTAATATATTGACATGAAGGCTAGAACAGAGATGAAAAGACATTAGAGGAAGCAGTATAAAAACAAGCCCATGACAACCAGAGTGACTGGAGGCATATGAGGCATATCCAGAAAAGGTACCCATCCTTCTGTCCCAGCTGCCAGCTCCTGCCATTGACCATACTTCTCTGCACTGAGCAACTTGTTTGAATTGAAGGCAATTTGGGCTGAACTGGCTGACTTAGTACCTTCTCATCCCCTGTGATCACTTTGTTAATCTATAATTACATACATTATTCATTCATGATGTCTAGAGAGAACCTTTGACTTAAGATTTTAAACATCAATAAGGTCGATAAGCAAATGGTATCATTTTGACATAGTGTTGAGTCTATCTGAAAAATTGACAAACAAATCTGATCCAATTCTTTTAAAATCTAACTACATTCATCAACTGTCATCAAACAAAAACATAGTTTAAAACAAAAAATCCCCAAAATTGTGTTTGTGTTAATGTTGGGATTATATGAAAAACTAGAAAAGAAAAAAAACATTGTTCTGATCTAATTTTCATGTTTAATTGAAAATCGATCATCTCTCTATATAAATCCAACCATTACATATCTCTATTAGCTTGTTGAACATTTCAGAGTTGCTAATGTCTTCTAAAAATATTAAGAAAGAATAATATATGTCTTGGTTTTTTTGCTAAATATTTTCTAAAGTATGCTATTATACTCCATCATGTATATATATAATGATAATGATGACTTTGTTACCATTGATACACATTTATAGTAATAATAATTTTACTTATAAAATTTTAATAATTTTCTACAAGAAGTATAATATACTCATTTAAAATATTCTACCATATGCCTCTGAAAATATATAATCAACTTAAATATCACTATATCCTCCCTTTTGATGAAGATGGCCTTAATGTTCTCTTTAGCTTGTCTAAACTTAGACAGGCTTCTTCCTGACTCTAGATCCAGACTTCCCTTATCTCAGAGCATTTACTTTAGAAAATTTGCAATTTTAAGTTCTCTGTCACTTTGAGCAGTAAACCTTCTCCCAGTTTACAACTCAGGAATTTTTTGCAAGGACCTGCGAACCATCCCTTTGAAATGTGATCATCAAGAAAGTGCCCCATCTCCCAATCTCTGTGGGATATGTAACAATTAGCTATTCTATAAGGGACAATTAGTGAATGCAGATGGCATACTCCTTCAGTACTTTTCCTCTAGCTCACCCCAGTGCTTAAAAAATCTCCCACTTTTTATTTCAGCAGAGTTGAGTTCAATCTCTCTCCCCTATTGTCTCCCCTATTGTCTTGAGTAAATTTCTCCTTGCCTGTTTAACTTGTTTAGTGCAACTTTTCTTTGACACATTATACTCAGTATCTTCTGAAGGCTGAGGAGGACCACATTCCCTAAAGAAGTGATGTTTCAACAGATTTTTTTTACAGTAACATGTTGACTCAGCACTTTTTATGATTATGGTGAAAGGAAATCAAAAAAAGTGGAAGCAAGACTTGTGTCTTTCATAGGAAAGGTGATTTATGTGTTCAGTTCCCACACCTAGAACTGGGCTGCACTACAGCCATAGCCTGGACTCTCCCTCATATACTTGTCCCCTGATGTTAGAATCTGGCCACATCTCTGTGCACACTGAAGATCACATACTACCAGCAGGCAGAATCCAGCTAGGAGTCATGTTTGGTCTAGACTGCATGTGAATCTGAATGCCAGACTCTACCGTTACTCCTATATCTTACACAGACCCAGCTTCGTTTGTTTACATCATCTGACTTCATTTAAAATATTAAACTCTTTGATATATGGCACCTATTAAAAATTGAGTCATAGCCTTTTAGTGAAAGAAAATTATTTTCTAAAATGGAAATAACTTTAATATTTAATAGCTTCAGGCTTATACACATCTTTTTTTCCAAAATGTAAAGTTCTCTTTTTTACTTATCAAAGTAACTTCAGACCTTTGGCTTAAAGTGGTATATTGAGCACATTTATTATTTACCAACCATACCAAAATCTTATTGAAATGGAACTTAAAAGTTACACGAAGGAATACATAATAACAACACTGAAAAAGGTGGGGGGGAATGGGAGAAGGGATCAGGAGATCAGAGATTTTGAAGAATTTTTAGTAAAATAGGTAAATTACATTAAGAAGCAAAATGGAGATGAAGAGTTGAATTTCAGAACATTTACTGTACATGGCCACAAAACATATAGGATACATTCTTCCTGGTTAAGCCATGGAAAAGGTCTAAGCTTATAGTTACCAAAGAACAGTGAGCAAGAGTGAGATAGGCTAATCTGTTAAGGAACTGAATCTGAAATAAATAGGTTAATCTGTTAAGGAAACTCCTGAGAAATAGGAGCTTAGTTTCTGTGCCACTTAGTTTCTGTCATCACTCAAACACCCCAACTAGCAGGTATCAGAAATATATCTTTTAAGATATCTCTAAAGAAATTGAACAGTCAACATAAAACCTCTGGCAAAAGATGGTTTAAAATGGTAGATTGAGCACACATATTTCATTCCAGACCCCCCAAACTCCACAAAAACAAGAACTGCTATAGCCCATATTTAACTAGTCTCTTTTTAATGAATATCCAGGCTGTTTTCACATCAACTACAATTCTTCAAAGACTAGCTTTGTAAGAAAACTAATCCAAGAAATGAATAATCAAATTGCTTAAAATAAGTGATAAAAGTGAAAATCTCAAAAGTAGCCAGAGAAAAAAGGCATGTTTTATGTAGAGGAGCACAATAAGCATAATAATAGCTTTTATCCATGGGAACAATGCAATCAAGAAGACAATGAAACAACATCTGTAAAGCACCAAAAGAAAAACTGTCAACTTAGAATGCTATAGCAAGTGAAACTATCTATCCCAATTGAAGGCAAAATAAAGACTATTTCAGACATTCAAAAGCTGAAAAACTTCATCACTAGCAGATCTGCACTATAAAACATGACAGTCTTTGAGGCAGAAGCAAAATTATACTATATTGAAATATGGATCTATATATACAAGGAAGGAAGAGCTCCAGAAATCATAATAAGTAAGTGGGTAAATACATGACTTTTCTTACTACTTTAATATTTTTAAAATATAAATGCTCAAATAAAAATAAAACAATAAAATGTGGTATTTGTTATATAGAGAAATGAAATTTATGACAGAAATAGCACAAAAGATAGAGAAGAGAAATGTAAGTATACCAATCATATCAATAATTACATTAAATAAATTATCTAGACAACACAATTAAGAGACAAATTGCTAGGTGGATAAATAAGCAAGAGCCAACTACGTACTGCCTACAAAAAAACACAATTTAAATATAAAATCACAAATGGGTTAATGGCAACAAAAGCAATGGAAGAAGGCAATCACAGACACAAATCTAAAGAAAGTTAGAGTAGCTATCTTAATGTCAGGCAAAGTAGATTTCAGAGAAAATACTACCAGGAATAAAGAAGGTCATTTCATAATGAAAAACGGGTCAATTTATCATGAGAGTATAACAATCCACAGCATTTTTACTCATAAGAGAGCTTCTAAATACATGAAGCAAAAAGTGATGATCATTTATAAAATCAGAGTAATTCAAATGTTTCTATCATAAATAACATATAAATATTTAAGGTTATGAATATCTCAATTATACTGATTTGATCTTACAAACTATATGGATGTATTAAATTATCACATATACCTTGAAAATATGTACATCTATTATGTATCAATAAAAAAATTTTAAAAATGAAAAGAGAATATAGCTATATATTATACAGATAATAATAAGATATGAAAGTGATACAGACAACTTTATAATAATAAATTTGACAACTTAGATGAAATGGACATATAGTTGAAAGACATAAACTACCAATGTTCACTCAAGATAAAAATTCACTACTTGAATATTTATACATCTATTTTAAAAGTTGAATTTATAGGTCAAAACATTCCTGTTAAGAAAACCTCAGCCCTCTGTTGCTAGAATTTATGGGTAAATTCTGTAAAACTTTAAGGAAGAAATAATAATGTTCTACACAAACTCCGTGACAATACTGAAAGAGAATACTTCTGAATTCATGCTATGAAGCCAGTGTTACCTTGATACCAAAATCTGACAAAGACATTACCAAAAACAAACAAAAGAAAACTACAGACTATTTTGAAAATATATGGAAAAATTCTAAATCTAATACAATATATAAAAGTGGTAGCATATCATGACCAAGGTCAATTTACCTCAGGAATTTATTTTGTGTTGAAGGCCATTGGAGATCAAAAAGCTTGGGGGCGGGTGTGGGGGGTGTCCCTTTATCTTCATAAACCAGACTGACAGATCAAGAGATCAAAGTGGGCAACTGACTTCCCTTCTTCTCCCCGTTATCTCAATATATTGCAGGAAAGAAGATCAAGAGTATAACCAGACCTGGCCAAAATCATTTTAAACACAATACCTATTTCTCAGGTTAATTTTCAAGTCAACCTGTTTCCCCATTCATTCATTCTCCCAAGCATCCATTCATCCCCCTAGCAACCATTTATCACTCCTAAACAGAGTTACCATACTCCTCAACTCTCCCTCCCCTCCAAAAGGATAGGTATAAAAATACCTGAACTTCATTAGGATATTGGGTAATCACTCCGTGATTCTCCCCATGCACATAGTAAATAAACCTTTCTCTTATTGTAACAGAAAGGATGGCCTGAAAAAGAGGGGAAAAATGTGTTTTCTGTCTTTCACTAAAATCAGCTTCCCTGCCCAAAGCCAGCATCTGGGCAGACCAGGGTAGTGTTTTCTTAGTTCTTGCATTGCAGAAGATACAGACGACCAGGAGCCAGTCCCTGACTCTGGCCCAGCTCCAGACCAGTGGCAGATGCCAACAGATTCTGGAGATGAAAGGATCAGAATCATCAACTGTAGTTGACAATAATACCCTGAACCTGAGAACCCTCCCCTTAAAAGCTCTGTATTTTCACTTATGAGGGAGGAAAATTGAATTTGGGGATGATAGTCTGCTTTTTTCCATTTTTGCTGGCAAAGTAATAATCTCTTTCCTTTTCTTCAACTTCTTGTCCTTGTTCTTCTGATTCTACCTTGGGGACAAGTGCCGAGCTTTCATTAACGGTATTAATCTCCTTTAATTTGAATTGATCTTTCAACAAACTTTTGAGGGAAAGTACAGGTTTCCTCTCACCCTACATTAACAAGCTAAAAAAAGAAAACCTGTGATCATCTCAATAGTCACAGAACAAGCATTTGACAAAATTCAACATTCATTCTTAATTTTTAAAAAAAATCTTTTGGCATAGTAGGAACAAGAGTAGAAAACTTCAACTTAAAAAAGATATCTATAAGAAAAACCTAATTGTGAAATACTTAACGCTCTCTCACTCTGTGGTAAGAAATAAAGTAATATCTTTTCTCACTAATTCTATTTAACATGCTGGAGGTTGTACCCAGTAGTCTCAGAGAATAAGAAGTAAACATCACCCAGATTGAAAAGTGAGAAGGAATCTTTTAAATTCACAGACAACATAATCATCTGATAAAATATCTGATGGAATCTACTAAAAATCTCCTATAACTAATGGGGAGTTTTAGAAGATACAAAAGTAAATTGCATATCTTGATACTAGCAATAAACAATTGGAAGTTGAAATTAAAAAGCAAATCCACTTACAAAAACATCAGTTCTTCTCAAATTGATCTATAAATTCAACAAAATTCCAATAAAATCCCAGCATAATTTTTATAGAAATGGAAAAGCTGATTCTAAAGTCCACATGGGAAAGCAAAGAACCTAGAATGGCTAAAACAACTTTAAAACAGAACTACAAAGTTAAAGGGCTAACATTATCTAATAGAGATGACTACATTATCTGTGGGCCCTGTACAAAATGAAAATGCTGAACCTGTGTTCATTGTGGTTCTACTGGAATTCTGTGCTTATGGGGCATTATGACTATGCAAATTGGGTAGCAAGAATCATCAGCACACATATTGATTTTTTGTATCTCCTCTGTGTGCACACTTGTTCCATTGTTCCATAGGACTTCACTTATAATACACAAAGCTCAAAGATAAAATTTTTAAGAATTCAAAATGCAACAGCAGAGCATTAGACCAACCATGGGACACTCTGGGGCCCTGTGTGACTGCACAGGTTGCCCATCCATGACTCTGACCCTGTTGCCTAATTTTGACTTACTATAAAGCTATACTAATCGAGACAGTGTGGTATTGGTGTAAATATAAAGAAACATATCAATGTAACAGAATTAGAGACCAGTATTAGACTTGCACATATATGGACAACTGATTTCCAACAAAGACATAAAGTCAATTAAAAAGAAAGGCATATTTTTTTAACAGCTGATGCTAGAAAATTAGATATCCTATGTAAAAATTTAAAAATTAACTTAATTCATAGCTCACATTATATACAAAAATTAATTCAAAATGGGTCATAGACCTAAATGCAAAACCTAACACTATATAATTTCTAGAGGAAAGCAACAACAACAAAAAAAAATAGCTGTGATCTAATATAAGACAAAGATTTCTTAGATACAACACCAAAAGTGTAAACCATTAAAGAAATGTAATAAATCAGATTGTAAAGAACCATGAAAAGTCTGAATTTTTACCTAGCTTGCACACTAGCAAGTTAGCCTGCCACAGATTTGTAGATGCTAACAAAAGACACAGGACTCCTGGCTATGTTACAAAAGACTTTATCACTCAAAACACATAAGCTTCATGTTTACATCAATTCTCTTTGACACTCAAGTCCAGTGGGGGTTACACAGAACAGTTCAGGTAGCACAATCTGTGGATTTGCATGACAGCTACAGAGCACTGTGTTTTGGAAACCACAGTCTCTTAAAAAGAGCTGAAGGCAAATTTACCCAACTTTTGGTCAGGAGGGGGACATAATCTCTGTTTGATAAGGCTGTTTGCTATGCAAACACCTTTGAAATGATAATCTAGATAAAAATCTGTCAATGCATCTACTCAGAAGATATGCATAAATGCAAGAAACTAATGGGAAATTTTCTACCATAGATTTCATCAAAATTTTGAAAATTTATGCTCATTGAAGACACTGTTAGAAAAGTAAAATGACTAGCCACATACTGGGAAAATATATATGCAAAATATGTATCCAATAAAGTCTTGTATTTAGAATATAAAAGTTATATTCAAAACTCAATAATAAAAGAAAGTAATAGAATTTTTAAGGAGCAAAAGATTTAAACAGAGACTTCACCAAGTAAGTGCATGAAAGGAACCCCAAAGTTATAAATAATTAGGGAAATACACATTTAAACCACAATAAGATACTGCCACATACTTACTAAAAAAGCTAAAATTAAAAAGATTGACCATAGTAAGTGTTGGTGAGAATGTAGAGAAAATAAAACTCTCATATACTGATGGTACAACAAAAAATGCTATGGCATTTGGAAAAACAGCTTGGTGGTCTCCTACAGAGTTAAACATATACCTGTATATAATCCAACCACTCCATTCCTGGAAATTTACGCAAGAGAAATTAAAATATTTGTTACATACAGAGACTTATACATAAATATTCACAGAAGCTTTGAATCACAAAATACCAATTGCCAGATAAATGGACAGACAAATTTTAGGATATGGAATGAAATACTACTGAACAATAAAAAAGAATAAATTATTGGTACATGTAACAAATGGATGAATCTCAAAATTCATAATGACGTGATGAATTTCAAAAAGCTGAGCCGAAGAAGACAGACCAAATTAAGATGCAAACAAATATGTAGTGAGAAAAAGAAAGTTGGTGGTTGCCTGGATACTGAAAAGGGTAGAAAGAGGGGAAGAACAAAATAGAGAGATTCCAAAGAAACAGGAGGAAACCTTAGAATGTGCTGGATAGGTTCATTATCTTGATTGTGGTGATGGTTTCAAACACACACACACACTCACATACATATAAAACTTTAAAAAGTATATACTTTATACACATGCAGTTTATTATAGTCAATTTACCTAATTAAACTGTAATAATAAAGTAAAAAAAAGAAACACACATTCATGATAAAACTCTCAACTAACCATGAATTGAAACTGTAAAACAGTTTGGCAGTTTCTTATAAAACCAAACATACACTTACCATACAACATAGCAATTGTGCCCTTGTGCATTCAGACCAGAGACATACAAACATATTCATGCAAAAACCTATACAGGAATCTTCATGGCAGCTTTATTAATAATAGCCCCAAGCTGGAAACAACTCAGATGTCCTTCAATAGGTGAATGATTCAACTGTGGTACATCATACTATGGAAAACCCAGCAATAAAAGGGGAAAAAAAATCCATAAACCCGATGTTTTCTATGAACCTTCAGAGAGTTATTTTATAGTAATTATGTTTACATTATAATTATCACACCTTCTATAAGGTTACATAGTAGATGGTTCCATTTATATAGCCTTCTTGAAATAGCAAATTGATAGAAATGGAGAACAGATTAGTGGTTTCCAGAGTTAAGGAGAATATGGGAGCAGAAAGGAGCTGGTGAAGCTGTAAAAGGGCAACATGAAGGATCCCTGTGGTGATGTAAATATTGTATCCCTTGACTGTATCAATGTCAGTAACTTTGTTGTGATGACATGCTATAGTTTCACAAGATGTTACCATTGGGGGAAACTGGATAAAGGGTCCAAGGGATCATTCTGAATATCTTTCATATCTGCTTATGAATCTATAATAATCTCAAAATATAAAGTTTAATTTAAAAATAAAGGGACAATGTTTATGATCTGCATATTTCATATTACCCAAAGTTATTTGTCAAGTGCGAGACAAGAAGAAAAAAACTGTAAAAATGTCTTTTAAAAGATGTACTTGAAGATATATTAGCATCAGACAAAAACAAGGAAGTAAAATTGGGCTCTCAAGGATAGAAAATTCAAGATTTTTTAAAAGTCATGAGCTCTGAACCCTGTGAAACAAGGACGTAAGTCTAAATGTACATCTGGTTACAAAATTGAAATGCAGATATAACAAATTGCCTTTACAAGGAAGGAGTATAAACAAGAATATCTTAGTAAAAGTAATCTATATCCAAATACCAAATTTTATTAGTGTTAAAAACTTTTACATTTTAAATTTTATACTATACACTACAGTGTTTCCTTAGCAACTTCTATAGTGCCCCTGGGCTACAGATCTTAATTCCACCACATGCTGTAGGGGCACTTAAAGAGCATCTATCTGCTCCACCTTTGATTCTAAAAATATGAGAAGTATGTGTCCTACAAATTGTGATACTAGCATAACAACTTTTGAATCTAAAGTATTTTTTTTCATCACTTTCTCACAATTTCTCTGTATTCATAGCGGTTTTCTCAAAATAAAAAGCAAGATCAGATAAAAACCAAAATGACCTATTAAATTGTATATAAGGTTACATGTATCTGTGTTTATTTCGTTCAGTACCTACTTAAAGTTAAAATGTATTATCCTGCGTGGAGCCAGAGCCCATTCTTAGAAGTGAAGTATCACAAGAATGGAAAAATAAGCACCATGTGTACTTTCCATCAAATGGCACTAGCTGATCAACACTTATATACACACATGGAAGTAATATGCATTGAATGCCAGGCAGGTGGGAAGGGGGTGGAAGGGATGGCTAAATTCACAACTAATGGGTGCAGAGCACACTGTCTTGGGCACTCTT
This sequence comes from Microcebus murinus, assembly GCF_040939455.1. Taxonomy (NCBI): domain Eukaryota; kingdom Metazoa; phylum Chordata; class Mammalia; order Primates; family Cheirogaleidae; genus Microcebus; species Microcebus murinus. Next base: position 38,424,465 of record NC_134120.1, on the reverse strand, counting down.
CGAGCTCTGGCTTGGGTGGTATAAAGGCAATCTATGTAACCAAAATCTTTATACCCCCATAATATTCCACAATTTAAAAATAAAAAAATGAAAATAGTAAATGTATGGGTAAATAAAAAGAATATTAATTGTAAAATAAATAAATAAAGTTAAAATGAATGTTTGCAATACTTCATTTAACTTTCGCATCCAATTATTAATCACAAGTTCATCTAGGTGGTTAAGCTCAATACAGCATCACCCTTTTTACACAGCATTTATTTATGGTTCTGCACTACATGCTATTGTTTGGTTCTATTGTTTGTTTATGGTTTTGCATTAGGTACTATATAGTGACACGTAGCCCAGATGGCATGGTGCCACGATGAACACATAAAAACAGAGTAGATAATTCCTCCGTTCTTCATTTCTATGCTCATTTAAATTAAAGTGCCTAAACATAGTCTATAATCCTATATAAAATTATTTTGTGACTTTGGCACTTGATGTATTACAAGCACACATTAGAAAACGTTTTCTAAATCATTTGAAGAATTTTAAAAAACCAGGATTCCAAAGTAAATATCCACAATAAAAATGGTTAGGTCTTCGGCCCTAGATATCTGACTATGACACCCAAAGCAGATCTGTAAAAATTGTCTTTATCTAGAGAAAGAGAGAGAATAAGAGATTAAACTCAAAAAATCCTCAATTCAAATGTATTGTATTTGAACATGGAGGCAAACATTAAAATGATGCTCTGAGATAAAACCTAAAATCCAGTCACCAGTATTATCCATCCAATTGTCTCAACTATTCAACAAGCTTTGGATGAAGTCCCCTAGTTTATACATAAACTGTCTTTGAATTCTTAACATTCACAGTCAGAATTATCTTTTTCTTACCGCCAAGTTTCCATAATTAATTTTCAGACCTAAAAGTAAGCCTATGAATTGGCCTGAACAAAATTTTGATCTCATCCGTTTTGTACTATATATTTTTTCTGCTACCTTTAGATTTTAAAAGCTGCTCTTAAGGATGTTATACTATTTCCCACAGTGTTTCCTTAGCAACTTCTACAGTGCCCCTGGGCTATAGATCTTAATTCCACCACATGCTGTAAGTATTTTTAAAAAGTGTAACATGTTTAAAGCTTAATCCTTCATATATACAAAACTCAGCATATTCTCAGGTTTTCCTATGGGTACTTATAATAGCATCTTTTAGTAGTTGTAGATAGCTCCAAAAAGACAATGAATAGAATTCCATAAGAATAACTAAATTGTGTTTCTTTTGAATTAAATATCTAAATCCTCTTTAAAAGATCCACTATGTTGGATCCACATATAAATCTCATTTCTGTGCTTGGTCCAAATAAAGAATTACTGTTATCTGAATAGCTTTAAATACACCTCCCATAGATAACCCAAGGATATTGTTTTCTGAGCCACCTAATCCCAAACCATATGAACATTTTTGTATATAAACTGAGTCCAAATGCTTTTAAGCTTTAATGTGTACAATTACATAATGACTATTTTGCACTATTTTTGTTGAATTTAATTTCTATTCATTGCATTTCAAAGGAAAATAAAAAAATACAAGAAACTTTCCACTATCTTATTAATATATCATTTTGTTTATGTTAAAGTTATCACCCATTTCTTCATAAGAAAAGATATTTTACATTACGTACTTGGTAGGAGTAACTATGGTAGCAATAATGTGGTTATATTGATTGCATCTATAATAATTCTAATATTAAACCCATTTATTCTATATATACAGAATCCTTCTCAACTCTGTATAGGAGATGCCAGGTGATGATATGGAAAGATTACAAGCTGGACAGGCTAACAAAAGGGAGTTCAAATCCCAATGCCAGGTTTCACCAACCATTTCCTTTGGTAAATTACTTAATCTCTCTAATGCATCTAATGCACCTAATGCTCCAAAAGTATAACTGAGTAGTATAAGTATGTAAATGCCATGAAGGGTTTTTTTTTTAGGACTTTTTTTTTACATGTCATCTACAAAGAGAAAGCATTGTTTCTTAGTGGAGTAGATGTCTAAGATAACCTATTCAAGAAAGATTGATTAGTCCAACATGATGAAGCCTTCACAAAGTGATGGAAGCATTAATTCCATAATTATGCAATAATCAGCAGCAATTATTTTTTTTTTCTTATGGACAAGTTTGGTGGCAAATAGCAGCAATTATTGAGACAATATTTCCATATTGGACCATGTCATATAAGCAGATATGGAAAGAATGTTTGTGAAAACATGAACCCATGGGACATTTATGCTAAGTCCAGCCAAGCATAGAAAAAAAAAATACTGTCTGATCTCACTTATATGTAGACTCTAAAAAAATTGAACCCATAAAAGCAAAGAGTAGAATGGCTTTTGCCAGGGTCTGGGGATGGATGGAGGGGCAGGGAAGGAGAGATGTTGCCCAAAGGGTACAAAGTTTCAGCTGGACAGGAGGAATAAGTCATGAAGATCTATTGTACAGCATGGTGACTATAATTAATAATAAGGTATTATATCTTGCAAATTGCTGAGAGTAGATGTCAAATGTTCTCATTACAAAAAATAAGTGTGTGAGGTGATGAAAATATAAGTTAATCATTCCACAATATATACATATCCCAAAACATCATATTGTACACCATAAGTATATATAATTTTTCTTTGCCAATTAAAGTAATTAAGTATTTTTTAAAAAACAGTGGGATTCATGAGTGGATAAAGAAAATGTGGTATATATACCATGGAGTACTACTGAATCATAAAAAGGAATGAAATAATGTCATTTACAGCAATAGGGAGGGAACTATAGGCCATTATCCTAAGTCAATTATCTCAGGAATGGGAAACCAAACACCTTATATTCTCACTAATAAGTGGGAGCTAATAGATGGGTACATATAGTCACAAAGCGATATAAGGGAAGTGGGGAGGGCAGGAGAGTAGGTATGGGATAAAAACTTACCTATTGAGCTTAAATAACACTATTGTGATGGGCACGAAAGCTCTGACTTAAGCATTATATAAGATAACCATGTAATAAAAACACTTATACCCCCTTAATTAACATTTTTAAATAAAAACAAATAAAATAAAATATAAATAAATAAAACATCCCTTTCAAAATATAAAAATATTTGCTTATGTCTATTTCTCTCCTGGCATGAGATTATGTATAAAACCAACAGTTTTGGGATGTTCTGGCAAAAAAAAAATAGGGACCCCAGATTAATTTTCATGGGTGGTCCCAGTAGAGCTAATGATGAGCCATCTTGATTTCAGGGACATAACAAGGCAAAGATGAAAACACTATTTTGAGAATTAAATGAGAGAATATATTATACTAGTAGGATATTATAATAGTATATATTATATTAGAGAATATATACTTAATTTTTATAAGTAGAGTTATCTATAACACATGATAGATATTTAGAACATTAGTTATCCCTTGCCCCTTTAATTTTCAAATAACACCTTCTAAAAAAACAATATTGCAAATGGGAGTTTCTAAATATACTATACATTATATATGCATTTAAATAGGTAGAAATGGAGATATTAAGTAGGTAATCAGATAGCTACTAGTAGGTGTTTACTCAGTGCCAAGCCCTGTGAAGAAAGCTGTACGTTAATCCTCAAAATAGCCTTAGGAGAGGAGAAGGGTACTGTAATTACCCCACATTGCAGGTGAATAAACTGATTTGAATTTTTTTTGAACATTAATAGGAAAGGCAAGATCAGGACTAGATCCCAACTGTCCTACTCCAGAACCCAAATAGTTATTTAAAATAATATAAGGATTAAACGCATGTGACTCTTTAATATATAATTTTAAATGTATTGCAAAATCTTCTTGCTTATTACATAGCTATATTAAGACTTAGGAAATAATTTTAATGAAACTTCAAAAACTCTGATTCAAATCCCATTTCTTCTCAGATTTTTAATTAGAATTTGCAGACTTTTGTCAGGCACTAAATTGATATGTTCATAGACTGCAAATATGGGAAAAAAATTCTATTTAACAAAATTTCTAGAACTATCAAACACCTGATATAAATCCCACACCCAAATAGAAACACTGTCTTTTTAAAAAACTGTAGACTGGATTCTCAGAGAGATTAAGTATCAATTGGGAAAGACAACCTGTCTTAGAAGTCAACCCCAAACTATCTAACTCTGTAGGAGATAAATGGAGATTTGCCTGGAGAGGGAAGCAAAATATTGCCATGAATCACCTCCCTCACAGCAGTTCTGAAGCTTTTAATTTTCAGCATTGCTGGTCTCCAGGTATGTGCAGTTGATTAACAGTCAACAGAAATTGAACCAACTCCATGCGGAGCCTTCAGTGTTAGTGTGTAACACTCTTTTAAACAACTTCTCTCTTCTTTCTCCTTTTCACTCTTCCTAAATCTATACTTATCTTTCCTGCTTTATTTTCTTAAAAAAAATACTTGCACTATTTATTTATTACCTAGGTATCACCAATGTATTCTAGACAAATTTAGAAATTAATATATGTCTGAGTTTTTGTTTAATCACTCTTTTTCTTCCACTGTCATAGTCCTCTTTCCTAGACCTTATAAAACTGATTGGATCTCTGGGAAATGACTCATGATAATATATGCATACCACTGCTGAGAACATTCTCTATCTTCCCATCTTCTCCTTCATTTCTTGTTCATCTTTTATTCATCATTCTAGTTCCTCCTATGCCAATTATCCTGTCCTTTATCTGCTTGGGGTATTTGGCTTTGATGGAATTTAAAATACTGAATGCTCAGATTTTCCAGGATTTGTGCTTGTAAAGTCTCCCAAGAATTTGATTGTTTTGTTTGTGTTCGTAGATAGCATAAAATATATTTTCTCTCTCTCTTTTATTTTAGTGCAACCATATGGATTTTGTGAGATGCTTCACATACTTTTGTAGCTCACTGTGTAAATAGGTTTAAGTAACTCATCAGCAATCAAAAAGAGAAGTAACAAGGATTACCTTTTGGGGTGTCAGTCTTATCTCAATTCAAAAACTTAGATCGTAAGTCTTCTGGGTCATCTAATACCTATCATGCTATTGCATTTATACAGTATTAGAAGGGAATGTTATTCAGAAGACAGCACCAATATCAAATCAGGAAATAGCCTCTAGAACTAAAGAAGCCAAAGTGCCAGACAATCATCATTTCTCAATATCAAGTATAAGCTTGGGGTGGGGGAGGGCTGGAAACCGATGTAAATAGAATAGGATTCTGTTCTTTGTCTTCTAAATCTCATACCAAATGCAGGCACCAAATATCTGTCTTCAGCTCCAGCCTCCTGTTGTGAACCTGCTTCTGTGCCCTGTTGTCTCTGCAGTTCTGCTTCCTGATGGGTGATTTCTAAAGCACTATCACCTGCTCCCACATCTTCTGTCTTCTCCACAGGTGTAATTAACTTTTGTGTCTTTGCCTCCTTTTTATCTCCTAGGGCTGGTCTTGGCCATTCCACAGAGACCAACGTTATTTTTATTATTTTTTCTTCTTTTAAAATTTTTTAATCTGTTTTTTTTTATTTCCAAAATATAAGGGGGTACAAATGGTTTAGGTTACATAGATCACTTTCATAATTCTTGAATCCTGGCTAAAGGTGTGCCCATCAGTTGATTTTCACTGAGCTTTACTTCCCTCTGTGCACATGTGTGCCCATCAGTTAGTTCAAATTTAATAGTGAGTACATGTGGTGTTTGTTTTTCCATTCTTGAGCTACTTCACTTAGCAGGAAGATCTGTATTCAGCAATGGTTCTATCCATGTTCTGCAATAAAATTCACCTCTTGCACAAAATGCCAAAACCTAGCAAGAAGATGGGGAGTTCTCCAACAGAGGTCCTGTCTGTATATATCCCCTCCCTTTGGTGCATACTCCATTATCTCTGATCCTGCCTGAACCACCTCACTTAGCCCTGAAGTGGGAACAACATGACCAGAATCATGAGCCCTTTTAAATCCCTTCAGCACAACTAGAATTGACAATCAAATGTTTGTGTACTGGTTTATATAGCTGGAAAATAAATTCCCTTCCTCCAAGAGCTCAAACAATTTTACACTTGCAATCCAACATACAAATTCTTAAGTTAATGCATGTTAAAACCAGGTATTAGAGATCAAAACGCTAAATTGTATATATGTTGGCAACAAATGATTTTAAACTCCAGTATTATTCATTACTAATATTTTTGCAAAATGTCAATTATATGCTTTTATATGCCTAAACATTCTCTCTTATATTAATTTCCCAAGAAGGTAATTTGGAGTTAATTGCATGGCAAATGAATTTTGGTGTTGCATACTTAAGAAACCTCAAGCCATTTTCTTCCTGAGATCAATAGATATTTGACATATAATAGCTACATTTTGTAATCTAATTAAAGGATTATTTGACACACTTATAGCTTTGGCACGTGGAGTCAAGACTCTCTGACAGAGAGCACTGATGTTGAATGTTTATTTTGTCAGAAAATCTTTACTTATTACACTGAGAAATTTTTTTTGTAATGAAATACTTCATGTATAACACTAGCAATCATTGGTACCAGGAAGAGTGTTAAAGAATTTCTAGGTTGTGTAATACTATCCATGTGATGAGACTGTTTGTATCATATGGAAAACCAGACTAATCAATAATTCCAATGAATATTGAAGATTGAAAACCCTTCTGAGGGAAAAAAAGTAACAGAAATATTGCCTTAAGACTGTAATTTAAGCCACTTTCAATTCTTCAAGTTAGTACTTGATTTTTTATAACCAAATTTTACATCCTATTTTGCATTTAAACATAATCCATTTGATGCCATTGACCTCTTCAACTTGCAATGAAAACTGTATTATTCCCAGGCTAATTATTATGATAGTATTTTTATTAGCATGTTATTTTATAGAATACAAAGTTTTATAGTATATTTACTACTTGCAATGTAGATTATATTAATCTGGCTTTACCAATAATGAAATCAAGGTTCACATAGCTTGTCTTAACGTTACATAGCTAATAAATGTTAGCTGGAACAGAAATAAAGTCTTCTGTCTTCAGTGCAAATATTTTTGACATCACACATCCTCCTGTCGTGCCCTCAAGAGAAGCTTAAAAGCATTAACAGAATGGAACGCCCGTAGAAAATATGGTCATCTGGAATTATCGACAATTCCATATGCTTCATTTCTTGGGAACTCTTTGCAAATTTTTAGAGGGTTCTGAATTAAATTCTTAGAGATCATAGAGATTTCATAGAGATCACAGGTAGATGAATACACTTTTAAAAATACCAAGTTTCTTGATTTTGAAAATATTTTTTACTTGCCATCCATGCAATTCAATCTATCACCAAATTCCTTTGTTTATAATTATTAATAAGAGCAATGAGAGTAGCCGCCATTTACTATTTAATCACTTGTTTATTCATTCAACAAGTATGATATTCATAGACAGCCTACCATATATGCCAGGTTATTTCCCAAGAAGTTGAGGTGCAGCAATGATAAAAACAGGGTACTAGTAATTTATCCTGAATTATCTCAATCTATCTCGATCAATCAAATCAAACTACCATGATTTGAAAGACAGGGAAACCAAAGCTTAGAGTTGTTACTCACTGAAGGCCAAGTACACTTCTGTCAGAGACAGAACACAAATTCGAATAAGTCTCACCTAAAACAATCCTCTTTCTTTTTCTTCCTCCATGTCATTAACATCTATGGCTTCATCTTCATCCCATGGATACCAGCCATATTTAGTTTTTACCACCACCTCACACATTGATTGACCCATCAATTATCTATCTGATTAGCTTCAAGTTTCTTCCTATTCAAATCTATTGTACACATCAGTCAGTTCAATCCTCTTAAACAGCAATGTCATCATTTCATTCATCCACTTAACACCATTCTCTTCTCCAGAAGATGAAGTCCAAACTGCTTAGTCAAGTATACCGGGTTCTATGTATTCAGTTACAACATACCTATCTAAACACTTTTCTCTCACTGTTCCTTATTACCAGCCATGCCTTCTACCCATCAAATGGGACCTCTGCCCTTCAACCCCATTATACCCACTCCTTATACCCACACTTTATTATTGTTGTTTCTCCTACCTGGAGTTTCCTTCCTCTCACTTTCAAGTATCCATAGTTTACTTCAAAGTTCATCAGAAGTCCCAGTTTATTTGATTTCCTTTTTCCACCTTTGCTAGTGCACAGTAATTTCCCTTTTCTAAAGTCACAATGCACTTATCTTTATCAATCCATTTGATTGTATTCTGCAAACATAATTACTAAACTGCTTTCTGTGTCTATGTCCTGTGCTGTAACTCCTGGAAACCAGAAAACCTGTCTTAACATTTCATTTTCATTTCTCCTCAGTATAATATGCTTGATAAGTATTATTAGTTTAATCCATCAATATATTAGGTATGCTTACTATGCTATTAACATATATATTTCTCATTAAACTCAGAATTAAAGATAGATTCTATAATTTGGGCAAGAGATTTTGTCTGCTAGCATGCACATCTTGTTAGTATGGCATTTAATTGAAAAGAATAATATGATACTATTATTTAACCAATATCTTTGACTGCTTTTTATTCCATTATGTCAACAAATATTTCCTTCAAGTTACTCCATATATTTAATGTTTTCATTTGCAGTACCTTTTATATTGATCTTTCCTTCTACATTTACAGAATTACCACTCAAGTCTAGTTCTTCTTTATTTTATTTTGTAATTATATTTACAAATCTCTATAAGACAATGGTCCACCTTATTAACAAAACAATGAATAAAAGAAAAAGAAAACTTTCCAAAGTTCAAGCAATTAAAATACATAAAGGCATAATACTCTTAAGAGCTTACAGTCTAGTTATTAAAAACAGTCAAATACAAGGTGCAAAGATGGTGACCCCCTGGCTCACTGCTCCCAGACAAGGAGGTGGAGAAGACCGATGGCTACATATAAGTGGAACACTCCACGGCCAAGAACAGTGTCATGAATCTACAGAGAAACAGCGTGGGACACGTAGCACACAAAAAAAATAAATAAATAAAAATAAAAGGTGAAAGGGAGATATGATCACAAAGACTGGAGCATGCAAGATATACAATAGGGAACAGGGTGTAAGAGGGCCGTGCCCACCAGCCAGCCAGCACCATGCAATCTGTCCCATAGGAGAATGCCGGGCTCTCCCACAGACTTCCACACCTACTCAGACAGGGATGCACCTGTAGTCTGTGCAAAGTTGTGGCATAGGACGACAGACTCTGTGGAGAGGAGACAATAGCCAGAAACATTTTGAACTCCCCAGTGCTCTGTCCTGGGACTGCACTGGGTGGGGGGGAAGGGTCTAGTCTGATTGATCACTTCCTGCGACCAAGAGAGGGAGTTTGGAGACAGACACCTGGCTTCTGGTGGGCAGCGGGACCAGAGCACAGGAGGTGAATGCTAAAAAGGAGGCTCTGCCTCTGGATAATGCTGATGATTCAGCAAGGCTCAGGGCAGGACAGAAAGAGGAGGACTCTGCTGTGGAATGGGAAAAAAATATTCACATGCTACACATCTGATAAAAGGCTGATAACAAGAATCTATATAGAACTTAAGAAAATTGACAAGAAAAAGATCAAACAACCATATCAAAAAATGGGCAAAGGACATGAACAGAAGCTTTTCAAAAGAAGACAAAATAATGGCAAACAAACATAAAAAAGTGTTCAACATCTCTAATCATTAGGGAAATGCAAATCAAAACCACAATAAGATATCACCTAACTCCAGTGAGAATGGCCTTTATCAAAAAGTCCCAAAACAACAAATGCTGGTGTGGATGTGGAGAAATTGGAATACTCTTACACTGCTTGTGGCACTGCAAATTAGTACAACTTCTGCAGAAAGTAATTTAGAGATATCTCAAAGAGCTAAAAATAGAAATACCATTTGATCAAGCAATCCCACTACTAGGCATCTACCCAAAGGAAAAAGACATTCTATAATAAAGACATCTTGCACTCGAATGTTTATAGCAGAACCATTTACAATTGCAAAGATGTGGAAACAACCCAAGTGCCCATCAATACATGAGTGGATTAATAAAATGTGGTATATGTGTACCATGGAATACTACTTAACTATAAAAAAAACAATGGTGAACAAGCACCTCTTATATTATCCTGGATAATGCTTGAACTCATCTTTCAAAGTGAGGTGTCACAAGAATAGAAAACAAACACTACATGTACTCACCATCAAATTGGTACTAACTGATCAACACTAAGTTACTCACATGGTAATAATATTCACTGGGTGCAGGTCTGGTGGGAGGGGCATTTGAGAGTGGGTAGACTCACAACAAATGGATGTGGAGTGTACTCTATAGGGGAAGGGCATGTTTGTGCCCTAGCTTGGGCGAGGCTAAAGCATTATATGTAACCAAAATGTTTGAACCCCCATAATATTCTGAAATAAAAATAAATAGTCAAATACAGTAAACATATAATTACATATAATAAATAAATAAATTTTAATAATAATAAATAATAAATAAATAAATTTTATTACATATAATAAAATATCTAGAGAAGAAGCACTAAAGCCAGACTTGGTAGTAGATGAATAAAGCTAGAAAGGGAGATAGAAGGTTAAGGATAAAAGTATAAGAGAAGAATCCCTGGAGGAAGAGGTGTTCAGACTGAGTCTAGAAGGATTACTAAGCTAATATCAGGAAGATAGAAAGGTGCAAGGGAAGCATTCTGGGAAGAAATATTAATGCAAATATTCTTCCAGTATATCTATGCTTTTTCCAAGATTATCCACGGTTACACAGGTTGTCACTGAGCTAGTCAAAGTCATGGCAGGACACAGCACACTCAAAGAGGGTAACTGACTATTTACAAAGTCATGGGCAGGGTTAAGGGAAACCAACAAAAAAATAGGCATACCAGGACTCGCAACAGTGGGAGCTGCTACAACCCTGAGCCTACAAAATTTTACAAGTGGAGGGAAGAGTTACATAAATTTAGCTCTACAGAGAGGGTCATCTGAAAGAAACTCTGGCCTTCAGTAGAGAATGATGCAGCCAACCTATGGCACCCAAGCAAGGAAGGAGCCAAGGTAATACAAACCTTGGTATTAATTTATTCCCAATCTCAGATATCGTAATGATGTCTCCCATAGCAGTACCCCAATGGAGCCCAACAAGCAAGAGCTATTGCTACCCACAGGTTGGCTTCCCGGAGCAGACAACAGAGGAAGAATAGTGAGTAGATATGGAGGGGCAAACAGTAAATATCCAATACAGTTCTTTAATTTCTCACAGCACAGAAAAAAACAGGTATATCATTTAAAATATTTCATAAAGCACTCGGGGGTAGCAGGAAAGAAAAGGACCCTCAGAATTTCTTACAACTGTCTCCTAGACACATGACCATCCTCAAAGACTGCCTAGATACCTACCTTCCTACCTCATTAAGCATTCTCCTCCTGCCTTGCCCTCAACTGGTTTTCCTGTGACAGAGGTACACTATGTTTCCCTGTCACTCAAGAGGCTCCAACACGTTGAGATTCTCCAGGCCTAAAAGAAGAAAATATGTGGTCCCAAGGCTTGTTTACTATCATAGGACCTCTCTTTCCATAATAATTGAAATTAAAATATATACTCACGTTAGCAGATGTTTTCCCTTCTATCTATGACTTAAACCTACAGCCCTTGCAGTGAATAAAATAGCCCAATATCTCTACAAAAGTGGAGTATCAGAAGAGTAATTTTATCACATTTAACTCTTCTGAATTATCAAAAGAAAGGGCAACTCTTTCCCCCTTTATATTTCTCAATGTTTGAGTTACTCACCTGTAGATATGTCGTCATCAATACTATCATCCTACTTGAGCTTCACAAAGCTAGATAGTTAGTGGTTCTTCCCCCCAAATGGGTAAATAATATAAAGAACAAGACTGATATTCTTCCTGAAGTTTGTAGGTCTCACTTCCAGACTCTTCGAAGCTGCATCTTAAACAACAATATATGTGTATATCTCTACAAAACAAGCAACCATTTGCCACCATACTCTAATTAAAATATATTTTGAAAAAGATACTTTTCTCAAGAGGAAGCATAATATACAGACGCAATTCTGCTTACAACACAAAAATGTTATACATTGTTTCTGAAGGTAATTTAACTACTTAAAGATACAACTTCTCAAACATTTCTACTTGTGATGGGGGTCCCCAAGATCACACTCAGATTTGATGATATGCTGAGATTCATAGAACTCATAAAAGCTGTTATACTCAAGGTTACAGTTTATTATAAAGAAGAATACAGATTATAATCAGCAAAGGAAAATGGCTCATAAGATGAAGTGTAAGAGAAGACAGGCAGATATTTCTATTTCTCCTCTCTCAGCGGAATTGTATGGAGAGAACTTAATTCTCCCAGCACGGTGTATGATAAGACATTAAATGTGTTGCCAACCAGGGAAACTCACTAAGGCTTGGTGTCCAAGGTTTTTACTGGGGCTCAGCCAGTAAACATGGACCATCCACATGACTAACCTCAGTTTCTCAGTCTCCAGTGCTCCTAGATCAAACTGTAACAGCACATCCTAGGGCCCCAGGCAAAGAAAAACAGACATTCACCATAAATCAAATTGTTAGCATAAAATATCTGGTGTGGTCCAAAGTGCCAGGTGTATAAAGACACTTTTATTGGCCTGGATATTCCAAGATCTCTGGCCAATCAATGGCCGGTCCTGAGGCTTTTGGAGTGTTCAGGGTTTGGACAACCTAGGCCTGCTGAACTAACTCTCTAATGCACACTGATTATAGACTTTTTTCACATATTTCCTTAAGAAAATAGTCCATTGCTTCAGTCAGTGCATTACAAAAACCCTAGCATGAAAAGTGTATTCAGAACTCTATTTCTAAAACAAAAAAACTGCTTGTAGCTTTAAAATAAAAAGTTTTCAGGTATCTATTACCCCCACTTCTCATCATTTCAAAATTCTCAAGGCCAAATTTTAGCCAATTTGTACTTCCCTTTTCCCCAGTAGTTATTTAAAGAAGAAACCCTCTACCAAATATATGCCTACAAATATGGGTTCAGATCTAGGAAAATGGCAAAAGAAAGTCAATCCCTTTTTGCATGTTGATCTCCAGATCCCAGCTTTTTCAGCTTTTAGGAGCTGAACTCTATCTAGTCTCAGAGTGGATCCAGAAAACCAAATACACTCTCTTTTAGAAAGCAAATAACACTATCACACCAAAGTAACCATAGAAATGTATGGAACTCAAAAGAGGCAACAATTGATAAAACGAAAATAAAATTCAGCACTATTAATGTTAAAAACAGATTATCTTACATCAGGAGTAAGCTATTTTCAATTCTTTACTATCTTGTGTTTTATAAACATTCTTTTTGATAAATGCAATTTTCTTTCCTACATTTATTATATAGGACACAATTATTGATTTCCACTGAAAATTATTTCCAAAATATTCATCTTGCAGACAAATCATTGTTGAACTAAATGGCTCTATGAAAAAGATATAGTGTATTGATAATCTAGTCTTTTGGATTGTGTTCTATTGCCCTTAATGCATCATCTGTTCTTATACGCAACGCAACAACAACAAAAATAATTCAATGATTTAATGGAACTCCTCTAGTAATTGAAGGAAATTTAAATGAAAAAGGTAAGATAGTGTATAATGAAAGACAGGTGAAAGAGGCTTTAAAGAATGCCCCCTCTTGCACCTTTTATTTGGTGACACTGTAACAAAACATGCTGGTCTTGTGTACATTAAAGTTCAAAACTAAAGAACAATGTATTAACACTTGGACAAAAGTGACTTATGTATGAATCTAAATAAGTCCTTCAATTATCAGGTTTAGCCACACACTGCTAGAACTGGAAATTAGCCAATAAAAGCATAAATTCAATTACATTACTTTGAAGCAATTAAACCTGCCTGATCACTTTGGCTGTGATGGAGAAAGAGCATTTGCTGCGGCAGTATTAGATCAGCAAGAAGCAAGATAGTGCAGCATGAGGTAAAAGACTGATTTAAATTTTGCCTCAAGGTCTAGAGGGACTTGCTTTCATTTACTAGAAATAAGCAAAACACAAGAAGGTTTAGTGTCGCATATAAACAGTTATCAATCAAGATCTCTACCTAATGCCAATAGACCTCAGGGGAAAGTTAAATGACTTGTATGCAACACAATGCTTTGTTGAACATCTGAAGAAAACCACAGCATGATAGAAAAAATAATATTTCATTTTTATTGAGTCATTTATTGTAAATGATAATATAATAGTAAAGATTTAATAGGAAATACGTCTGTTGTTTGAATTAAAGTATTTATCTTTCTCCTTTCAAGAAAGCATTAGGCATATACATTTATTCTGACATTCTGAGCTCCAAAAAAGCATATGGTCAAGTGTTTTGTGTTGAATCTCTTGGACTAAGCTATTAAGAAATTAATTTGATAATTTATTTTTAATGACACATCACTAATCTGTATGTCTTTGTGCTTGGGTAAACCAACACATTTCTACAGATTGAACGCAGCATGATTTCCTTTTCAGATTTTTCTATATAATAACTACTTATAAAAGGCTTTTAAACTTTCAATGCTTTAGCCAATATAATGTTTAGAAAAACATTTGATTAGCGTTTTCACCCTAGCATCACGGCTTCCTCCTCCTCTGTAAAATTTTATTCTCCCAGGTCACTAATGCCTCCATAATTCCAGCATTGATTTTAGGCAAAACTGACCCAAAATGGTCTGCTTCCTTCTTTGGATTTCCATATGACTATTTTTCTCAAGCATTCTCCTCTTATATAACAGATCCTTATATAACAGATCCTTTTCTACCTCATATCCTACTCCTCTTTCTCTTGCTCCTCCCAAAAAAACTGAGTCCACATTGTAGGACTGCTCCTCTACTCTTTTTTTTTTTTTGAAATTATTTCTCTTAGTGACATCCTAATTTTCATAATATAAGAAGGACCCCCCAAATCGATGTCTCTCCCTAACCTCCTCTCTTCATGCTTCCAATGCCTGATAGACATTGTCAATAGGTGGTCCACAGGAACCTCAAACTGAACACACCATAAACAAAATGCATTATTCTTTTTTCATCCCTTCATTCCTTCCTTCAACAATCTTTGAATACATATCATGTGCTATCTTTCTTCAAGATCAGAGATTAGCAAACTTTTCTTATAAACTCCAAATAGTAAATATTTTAGGCTTTGTGGGCCACATATCTCTGTTGCAACTATTCAGCTCTGTTGTTGCAATATAAAAGCAACAAAGTGGACATGACTTTGTTAAATAAACCCACTATGGATGCTGAAATTTAAATTTTATATTATTTTCATGTGTCATTAATTATTAATCATGTTTTGATTCTTTGTCAACCATACTTACCTCATAGGCTATAGTAAAACTTATGATCGACTTGTTTTCACCCATGGGCATGGTTTGCCCATTACAGTGGTAGATACGAGAGATTCAGCAATGAAAAAGAAAGTTTATGCTTCTTGCTTTCAATAATCTCAATTTGTAAAAAGAATCTCCCATCTGTATGCCAGTAGTGACTTCTTCCTCTAGTCAGTCACACAGCAACCTGTGTCAGGGTTATTCCTTATAACTTACTATAACCTACTCAACCATCAAGTAGAATAAAAGAATCTTCTAAGTATTAATTTAAGCTTTATGTCATTTCAAGCACTTTCAATATCAATAATTAAATGTTTATATTTATAAATAGTTGAAAATATTTTGTATTTCAAAATTTCATTTTATTTCTTTCACTTTGTGATTTTTATATAGGCATTATCATTCTTAAGGGTTTTTTTACAGCTTCATTGAAGTATAATGAACACAGAATAAATTGTACATGTTTAAAGAGTACAATTTGAAAATTTTTATACATTACTTTTTTAATAATAGGTTTATTGAGATGTAGTTTACATACCATACAAGTCATCATTTTAAAGAATAAAATTCAGCGGTTTTTAGGACTATATTCCCAGAGAAGTACAACCATCACCCTACCAAATTTCACAATCAGGTCCCTGCAAAAAATAAAATAAAATAAAATAAATTATTCTCTATTTCCTGATACCCCCATCCCATGGCAAAAACTAATTTACTTTTTCTCTCTATGGATTTGCCTCTTCTGAGCATGTCATATAAATGAAATCATAAAATATGTTGCCATTTTCATCTGGTTTATGTCACTTAGGAAAATTTTTCAAGGTTCATTCACATTGCAGCAGGTTATCAGTACAGGTTCAGCATAACTCATCTGAAATGCTTGGAAGCAAAAGTGTTTTAGACTTCTGATTATTTTGGATGTTGGAGTATTTGCATATACACAATGACATTACTTGGGGATGGGACTCAAGTCTAGACAAAAATTCATTTAGGTTTTATATACACCTTATACTCATAGCCTAAAGATAACTTTGTACAATATTTTTAATAATGTTGTGCATGAAACAAAGTGTGTATATATTGAACCATCAGAAAGATAAGGGTCACTATCCAGCCACCCATGTAGACAGTCTATGGCTTGGGGGCATCACCAACATTCTTGACTCTGAATTTATATGATACTAATAAGCAATCATTTTCTTATACTTATTCATATGTCAGTACTTAACAATGAAAACTATGACATACCATCAATACAGAAAAAGTTAATTTCTTCAGAGTAACTAAGCAATGCAACAAAATCACCAGAGTAGCTGTATCAGCCATGAAACAACTGCAACAACAAACAGCAGCAGGCTTTCAGTCTCCACCTACAATGCTGTGTTTTCATTACAAGATTACTGTACATTGTATTTTAGGTTTTTAAGTGAGAAGAACCATCAGAAGCAGTTGAGGGATTATGAAGTGGGTCCTCTAGGGATGAGGAGGCATGCTGCTGAATGGCTTTTCAATATGTTTCATTCAAAGTTACCTGCCTCATTAACAACAGCTTTTTTCTTAGAAGTTATTTTTTGATTTTATAAACTGACATTATTTCCTATTCTGTTATGAATGCACACTGCTCCAGTCCTTGAATAAGGCCATCATACACTTTGACCATGTCATCCTTAGGCATTTTTCTGCAATGTTAACAATGTCTTCTTCATTGTCACTATTGTCATGATCATCTTGATTCAGAACTATTTTGGCTATTTCACCATCAGTCAATGAATGTATAACTGGAGCTTCATTATCAATGTTTAACACTCCTTTGGGTATCCCCTAGGGGAAAGAAGAAAAAGCAAAAAGCATGGAAAACCTATGTGAGGGAATAGTTGAGGAAAACTTCCCTGGTATCCCCAGAAATTTAGATATCCAGATACAAGTTGGTTATTGAACACCAAGAAGATTCATAACATATAGGACATCACCAAAACATATTGCCATCAGTCTGGCCAAAATCAATATGAAGGAGAAGATCTTCTCAGCTGCAAGATGAAAGCAACAACTAACTTGCAAAGGGAAATAATGCATCAGACCAATAGCAGACTCCTCCGCAAAGACTTCACAAGCCAGAATAAATTGGGGTCCCATTTTTAGTCTTCTTAAACAGAATAATTGCCAGCAAGAATTTTGTATCCTGCAAAACTAAGTTTCATAAATGAAGAGGAAATAAAGTATTTCCTAGACAAACAAACACTAAAAGAATTTGTCACTACTAGATCTATACTACAGGAAATGCTCAAAAGTATTCTATATATGGAACAAACGATCAATACCCACCAGTGTAAAAATACCCCAAACTTAAAGTTCGCAGATCTTATAAAACAGTAGCATAAGAGGGAAAATGAAACAACAAGGTATCATTCAACATGATGAACAGACTAGTATCTCCTATATCAAAACTAACATTGAATGTAAACGGTATTAACACTCTACTTAAAAGATAGAGATTGGCTACATGGATGAAAAAATATAACCCCAAACCATGTGCTGTCTCCAAGAAACCAATCTAACTTGCAAGGACTCTCATGGGCTCAAGGTAAAGGTATGAAAAAAATATTTCACAAAAATGGAAACCAAAAGCAGACAGGAGTAACTATTCTCATATCAAACAAAATAGAATTTAACTCAATAATGGTTAAAAAGCACAAAGATTATCATTATATAATGGTGCAGGATGCAATTCAGCAATAAGATATAAACACATATGCACCTAACATAAGAGCTCCTAAATTCATAAAACAAACTCTATCAGATCTAAGCAAAGAAATAAACAACAGCAATATAATAGCTGGGGGCTTCAACACTCCACTGCCAGAACTGGACAGACAGATCATCAAGGCAGAAAATCAACAAAGAAACATTGGCCTTAATTGAGACTCTAGAGCAGACAGATCTAACAGACATCCACAGAACATTCTACCCCAAAACTATAGAATATACATTTATTAGTTCATGGAACATTTTCCAAGACAGATAACTTTTTAGGCAAAAAACCAAGTCTCAACAAATTCAAAAAATCAAAATCATGCCTTGTATCTTCTCAAGACCTACTGGATCGAGCAGGCCTGGACTCTGAGTACACTGGAGTGAGCCTGGAGCCTGGGTTCTCTGGATCTTGAGGCTGCAGAAACTTTCCTAGTGATCTTATGGGTCTGGAGCCTGGGTCTGTGGTGGCTGCCTGTAGCCTGCAGCTGTGGGAGCTTTCTTGGCACCAAGGGCTCACTGGGGTGAGCTGTTTCTGGGCCACACAGTAAAGTTAACTGTTAACTTCACTCACCTTTCCCCACTCTTAGGATATCTCTTTCTGTGCTGTCTGCCCAGGCTTGAAGGAACAGTGACATAGGTAATGTGAAAATGTCTTCTTACTCTCTTAGATGCATCTTTTCTTATTTCAGTGCTGCATCCAAATGCTATAATCTCTTACCAGGGTTCCTCAGGTACCTTCCTTTTGTGAAGGTATTTTTATGCACGGATGGTTGTTCAAATTGTTGTTTATGTCAGGGAATATGGTACTGGAGAGTCCTATTTTTCTATCTTGCTGATTTTACTCCCAAATCTCTTTAAAATTTTTACATATGTTGTAGCAAAGGACCCCATATTTTTATTTTGTGGTGAGTCCTGCAAATCATGTAACCAGTCCTATCTGCGAAAGTTGGGTTCCAGTGTTTAACCCAACTCAACTCAGCCTACAATATTTGCATCTCAACTCCTCTTGTTAAGATTGCAACGCACTTGCATTTATTTCACATTAGTAGATAACTTTATGTTCCTTTTATGGCATTAATGATCACCAAGTTTTTGCTCTGCTGTCAGTTTTCATTTTTATTCTTTTAGAGAAGTCATGTTACCTGTCATTGTTTTATTTTTAGTTCATAGCCCAAGCTGATATATAACATGAAATAGTTTAGCAACTTTACTTTTGACTTTGAGATACAGATTCTTTGGACATTTTCTTTTTAAAAGTACTCTAGCTTAGAACAAAGGCTGTCATAGCAGAGGTTTGGATCAAATACATACCTTGATATTGCCAAAGACTCTCTGGAAAAAACAAAAATGTAATCTCCAAGTGGAAAAAATGTCTGGACTATAAGTCCTTTTCTGTACTAAAAAGCATCTAATGCTTTTTAGCTTTAGCAACCTTACCATTTTGGCCAAGGCATATAGGCATACCTCATTTTCAGAGAACTTGCATGATCCCGGATGAGTGTAAAAGAATTGAAGTTTTATAAATTAGATACATTCTTTCATTGATTTAAAGTGCCATCTCATAGATAGGAGGTAGAATTCCACAAGAAATCATCTAAACTTGGTAATATAAAAGAAGATATGATGCCATAAGAGTAATCTTTATAAAGGCTTCAGATGCACATTTTAAGGTCTAATTTTCTATTTAATTTACCTGCTACCAACAATGTTACAATCAATAGCAAAATATGTCCATTTTTATAATTAGTGAAATTGTTTGCTCTTGAGATTTTAGATAAATTAAAATAAGATTCACCTTTTCTGGTCTAAAAACAAAACAAAATCCAACAAACCACTTGAAGAATTGCAAGGAAATAACAGTCTTATTTTCCATTTCATTATTAGCTTAAGGTTTTGCTTCACAATTTTCTTTAAAATGTGTTCTTCCTTTCTTCCTAACAGTCATTGACTATATTTACCCAAAGTTTCATGAAATTATTTCTAGCATTTTGGACATAAATTTTGACAAATTTCCTATGGATATGAAATAAGTGAGCAAAATATGGAACATAGAATATACATTTTATTTGTCATCAAGACTTAGAAAAACATGGAATTTCTGGCTGTTGGCTTTTGAATTGGAGCTATGCATAGTTCTAATCTATTTGCTAATGACCTCTATTGATCTATCAGAAGGTAGTGTGTAGACCTGTAAAAATTCCTTATCAAACACTTCACTGAAAATATAAAAGGATGTTCTCTGTTTGGCCAAACTGACCTCTTCAGTCAGAATAATTAAATCCAACTTCTAGGAGTCTCTTGAATCAATATAATAAAAAAAAAATTAAGTCTATGAAATTTTACTTTAGAGTGCTTAAATTTTGCCGCCCTGACTTTAAATCTGATCAATGGGATAGTTTATCTTCACTAACTAGTCCACAAGAGAATGACTACTAATTAATTACTCATCAACAAAACTACCCCAGATGAGAATATCTATAGAGAATACAAACAGCTGTACTATTACTTCAACTATCAAGACAGTATAATTGAGTACTTTCAATCTTGGCTGCATATCAGAATAACCTGTATATGTGTACTGGGGTGAGGGAGTGAAGATCAAGATTGAAAAAATACTGGTGCTTGAGTTGTTTGGTTCTGGTGGAACTGGGAACTGGATATATTTTGAAGCATGCAAGGTATTTCTAATGTGCAGCTGTGGTGGATGTAATTATTTTTTTTTTCAATTTATCATCAAGGCTTTCAATACAGACTCAGACATATGAGTCATGGATTGGTTGTGGTTTTGCATGAAAAGGTCTCAATATACTTTTTCTCTGTGTGAAAGAAGTTGTTCTGTCTTATGCTAACATAAATACAGGCACTTTCGTTGAAGCAGATTCCCCAAATCCTGATGGTGAAGGTTCTGTTGCTTTGTTTCACTTTGTGTTTCATCTGTGGGCAGATAATTACAGCTGAGTCCCAGCAGCATATGGCAGTGGGCTGGGGAGCAGAAAACCAAATGAGGACAAAAGCACAAATACAAAAATAAACATAAGTCAAGTTTGTGCTGCTGGGTAGTTTTCTTTCATCTTTCTGTGAGGTTAATTAACTGCACAATATGTCTTTGCCACTCTGCTGCATCCGAAGCATCCCAAAAGACTCCTCCTCCACAATCTAAATTACAACGAGGCCTGACACTAGCAGAATTTTCAGTTTAACTAGAGTCTACCGAACCAGTCTGGACAACACAAAAGTAGACCTTAACCATTATGCATATTATAAACGGAAGCTATGTTGCAGCATCACACTGAGGCCAAGAGATGGTGCTGACAGGTTCCACGACCTGGGCCACACACTCTGGTTCTGGGAGATCCCACCTCACATCATCTCAGACCCATCAAATGCCCCATAAACACTGACTTTGCTTTAAAATATTTTGCAAGGAATATTATCAATTTACTTTTTCGATTATTTGCCTATCAGCCCTTCATTTAATTACAATCAACTATTATTTCTCTGCAATTCAGGCAATTGAGAGAAAAAAAATTACCTACAAATTATTTTCAAATTGTGAAGATGACAAATTTTCTTTTGTGGACACTTCATTAAACATCTGTTTCGTTTCTTTAGATTCTGACTTTATGTTTTACATAAACATTTCCTTTTCAGTCCAAGATATCTTCCTAGTTACCTGATATCTATTGGGCCCTAGATTTGGATCTAAGTATCTGATGGATAAATGGGACCCTGGTGCCCCAATTCTAAGATTCCAGATGAAACTTAATCCAAAAAGGGACAGTGACCAGACCATATATGACAATAGAACTTTGAGCTACAACCCTCTGAGCCAGCCCCATGCAGTCAGGACTAGTCATGGCCTGCTAGATGCCATGAGTCTCTGCTAACCACCAGTGAGAGTGGCTGACTCCCTTCTGCAAGAGCAGGATTAACATCTTCTGCTTGTTCTCATTCAAATAGTCTTAATTTATATCCAAGCCAGCAAGGAAATAGTGGGAAGGGGCTGGTGATTGAATCTATATCTGTCTTCTAATGGTGTTTCTCATTCCTGCTTACATTTGGAGGTCTAGATGATATTATACAACTAATGAAGAGAGAAGGAATCAGTAGTTTATATTGTAGACACTTAAAAAATTTGTTAATTCTATTCCATAGCAGTTATAGTCTATTTTAATTGATAAAATATTAATGTATTTTAAAACAATGCAGTATTTATTAACTATATTTAGTAATAGATTAATCTGCAAAGAGATGGCCTTTATGCAAAAGGCCAGATAAGCCCTGCCCAAAGGTGAGAATCATTTAGGATCATTCAAATCCAACTAAAAGTATCACTATGAAGAGAAACAGCTGTTAGTCACCTGTCAAAATTATTTCTCTTTTATGACAATATAAAAACATACCTTGGGCTACAACAATTTATGTGAATGGACATAATTAAATGAAACAACACAATGTTGACTAATTATTGTCTTACCTTCATTCATTGCCTTTGGCTGTGGTAACTGTCCTCATTCCTCCACAAACATCAAGAGCATAGTATAGGAAGTCAGCAATTTGAAAATAGTCCTTTTTATTAATATTATTGTTGCAAAGACAAACCAATGAGGAAAGAAACACAGATCTTAACTTCAAGTCTCCAAAGCTGTCTAATTAAAACTCAAGCTTATATTAAATCATCCAAATTTCCCAATTGTGCAAGTAGTACCCTAGAATTAGGGCAGTCTTGGCTTGCTATAGCATCTTTTATTGTTCTCATTTGATAACTGAAATACTATAGCCAGAAATAAACAGAAAAAAATGGGTGTGTGTGTGTCCCAAAGAGCCTTATTCCTGTTATTTCTACATGTTCTTGATCTTCAGTGCTCTCACCACAACACAAACACAAATGGACTATATGAGTTGATGGATACATTAATTATCATGATTATGGTAATTATTCCACAATGTATATACATATTAAAACATCATGTTGAACACCTTAAATATACACAATTTTTATTGTCAATCATACTTCAATAAACCTCAAAAAATGAAATAAAATAAATCCAATTTACTATAAATATATGAAAGTAAAAATATGTGGAAAATAAATTAATTTTCATTTATTATAAAATATACATTTTAGCATTTAATTATTGATAAAACATTACCACATAATAAAATTAAGAACGAGGCTGAAATAGCTACATTCTATAAGATGCAATATTCAATTTTACTATCAATTATGTTCAGGTGTGTTACCCAGCTTCCAAGATGGCCCTCTAAGACCCCCATCTTCTAGAATTTATTTCCTTTTGTGTCCTCTCACACACTGGACCAGGGTTGGTCTGGGTGACCAATATAATATGACAGAAGTGATGAAGAAATTATGTTATATCACTCTCAAGATTAAGTTATAAAATTCTCTGTGATCTATCTCTCTTTCTCTTTCTTTGTATCTCTCATCACTTGCTGTAGGGAAGGCCAGCTGCCATGTCCTGAACAGTACTATGGAGAAGTCCATTTAGGAAGGAACTGAGGCCATGAGTGAGCCATCTTAGAAGCAGAACGTCCAGTCCCAGCTAAGACAAGTCTTATCTCAGTTGACATTTGACTGCAACCTCATGAGAGACCCTGAGCTAGAATCACACAGCTAAGGCACTCCCAGATTCCTGACCCTTAGAAACTATATGAGATAGCAATGTTTGTTGCCTTATGCTGCTATGTTTTGCAGTGGTTATGCAGTAATAGATAACTAATATAGGTAGGGGTAAAACTATACATTAACTAAAAAGATAATAATTAAGCTGTTGTGATTTATCCTATAAGTGGAAATTTACTTGCCTGAAAAAGATAATATATTTCTATCCAAGTACAGTATCATTTTAGACAACTTTCAAATGAATAAATATATGTAAAGTATTTAGAACAATGGGTGCCACATAGAAAATTATATATACATAGCATATCTGATAATAATGAATTAAGACAAAATGAAAACAATTACTACCTAATCAAAAACTTTTCAGAAGCATAAAGTCAAAATTCTTACAACTTGAGAACAAGTATCTTTTATATATTGTTTTTTAGCTGGATAAGTTAATACCCACCCCTTCCTTTTAGATGAGATTTGGAATCAGAAATATTCTGACTGGAGCCTGATGCCCCATTTAAGACAAACTTTTCACTGTTAATCAAATGATTTTTGTGACTTACCCCAGGACTAGGAAAGAGTCAACAAGTCTTCACAAACTGTAGGATTGACTTCATGTTACCAGACAGGATATATGTTTCTTATATGAGATTGGAATGTGTTTTCAGATGTCACAGCCTCCTTAGTAACTAGGGAAAAAGTTGAACCTAAATTATATTTTTAATCAGGCCAGAGGCTATGCTTCATTAGCATTTAGCAGAAGACCAAGGAATTTTCCTACCTTTAAAACTAAAATCTTTTAATGAACTTACTTTTTTTTTCCTGTTATGTTGGTGATGGTAATAGTTTTTTCTTTAATTTTTAAAAAATGTTTTAGAAAAACTCGAATTTCAAACAGAGAACTTCAAAAATGGCCATGTTAGAAACAAAAGCCATGAAAAGGGGCTGTTTCAAGCTGCAACAGCTTCAAATGATTAGCCTTTTGAGACAGCAGGTGTTAGATTCAGCTGGGTCCTAATGCCAGGAACACATTTACATTCAAATTAAAGTGAACACAAGTCTAAGTTATTTCTTCAAAGTAGAAACCACCTTCTGTAAGAAAATAATTGCAACTCCCGCTTATGCAAAATTGGAATTAAATTTCTACACTTAAAACAACCATCTTGGTCATACTAATAAAGATGGTGAATATTGGCTCAACATTTTTCCCTTTTGAGTACCACTGTATATTAAAAAGTTAATCATTTTGGTTAACTTCCGTATCATTTACTCTGAATTCTAATGTGAAAATAAAAAATGTATACCCATATGCAAAACAGTGACTATAAATGTAATTTTCATTATGACTACCAAAGCTATCTGAAACTTTTTAAATAGAGGACACATAAGTTTCTACAGCCAAAGCAAAATACTTTCTGTCAACCATCTCCTTTCCAGCAGCCACTGTTGATACCTCCACTGAAACAGGTAAATTTCCCTTAATGTAAAGTTGGATGGTGATTTGTCAGCCTTGGTCCGACTTGATCACTTTCCAACACTGGCACTATGGTTTTCTCTCAGCTTGCATTGCCCGAGCTCTGCTGTTTCTCCTCTTGTATTTTTATCTATTACAGTTCAGACCTCTTAGCTGACTTCTTTTTTCTTTGTCACTCATAAATTGAGTTGTTCCCAGAGTTCTGTCCCCAGCTGATGTCTCTTTCCAAACTTTACTGTATAATCTTCCATGGTTCTGACTTATTATTGCCGGTCACTTCCAAGTTTCCATCTTCCAGGATATGCTAATTATCTCTTATGCATCACCTTCCTCTTCTTGCTCAGCAGATTTCTAGGGCTATTGTTTTTAAAGGCACATTTATAACGCAACAATCGGCAAGAACTTAAATTCAGCATATCAAGCATGATTTCATTTTCATATCCTACCTCTGGCATCTTTTGGACATGGGTAGCCTGATGAAATAAACATTGGGATTTATTATGTCTCTTCTCTCCCGGCATTTTCTATACAAGTCCATTCCAGCATTCTCCTTGCTAGCATTTCTTCAAGTTATCCTCTGTTTTGGCTACTACAACTTCCTTAATTTGGATTTTCATGATTTCTTGCTAAGATTCCTCTATTAACTTCCTAACTACAGTCCTTACCTCCAGCTGTGGTCACGGTAGGCAGAATAATGGTCCTCCAAAGATGCCCAGGACCTAATCCCTATAACCTGTGGATATGTTACCTTATATAGCAAAGAAACTTTGCCAGAATGATTAAGGTTAAGGACTTTAGGGTGAGGAGATCATCCTGGATTTTCTGGGTAGACCCAATCTAATTATATAGGTGCTGCTTTTAAGCAGAAACATTTCCTGGTTGCAGTTATAAAGACAGGTGATAAAATAAGAAAGGTCAGAGAGATGCAACATTACTGCCACTGAAGACGGAAAAAGGGGCCAGAAGCTAAGGAATGCAACTGCCTCCAGAAGCTGGAAAAGTCAGGAAAGCAGATCCTCTCCTGGTGCCTGCAGAAGGAAACAGTGTGCTGACACTTTGATTTTATCCCAGTGAGTCCCACGTTCATCTTCTGATCTACAGAAGTATAAACTGATAAATGTGCATATTTTGAAGCCACTAAGTCAGTGATGATTTGTCAGGACAATAGAGAAAACGAATACATATCCCTATGAATAATTTTTTGCCTCACTATCAAGAGATCTTTTCAAAATGCCAATATGCTCATTCAAATACATTTATTAATTCTCTATGCTGTATAACACATTACCACAAGCTTTGCTGCTAACAAAAACCCCACATGTTTTTATCTCACAGCTTCCATGGATCAGGCACAGCTTGGCTGAGTGCTCTGCTGAGGATATGAAACTGCCCCCACAAATTAATTAGAAAGGGGTGCAAGGCGAGAACAGTGATAAGGGCCTAGCTAAAAATAAGGCACAGGCCTAACTAAAAATAACGATAATAATTAGTCACTGTCCCCCTGTTTTCTTCTCTGTAATTGCCACTGTGGAGCCAAACAGCTGGTGATCATAAAGATTCTTAACTTCTCCCCATAGCTGGTGTCCATAAAGATTCTTAACTTTCTCCATAGATAACACCACCTTTTTGAAACCTAAACGTAGTTTTGAAGATATCTTCCAGGCCCCACATTCCAGTGGATGGATTGACCTACCCAGACCAGTGGCCCATACCAAGAAATTGACTCAGTGAGAATTGTGAACCCAGGGACTGAAACAACACAGGAAAATGATTTCACATCCCTATAATTTTGACCCAATTAAGAAACCTAATTTCCTGCCAAACTATCCTTAAATACCCTGTCTCTGAAATTCTTGGAGAGGCAGATTTGAGAAATTCCTTCCACTTAGCACTATGAGGAATGAAGACTCTCTGCTGTAAGACCTGCTGACTCAACATATTGGCTGCTTCTTGGGCAGTGGGCAGATGAACCTGGTTGGGTGGCAACAGTTGTGACCTCACCTAAAGCTCACGTTCCCCTCCCAAACTCTCTAGTTGTTGGCAGCATTATGCTCCTTTTGGTTGTAGAGCTGTAACAGAGTAGTCGTCCCTCCTCCAAAGATATGGAAGCCTAAAATTGAGAGTGGGGAATATGTAACAGAGGGAATGGCCTAAAAAAAAAAAAAAGGCAAAAAAATATTTACTATCTCTTTAAAACTTCCTCCACTCTTTTTGGGAACTGAGGGCCTAGCATGGCCTGCATCCCTGCTTGGGGCAGGTGGTCAGGAGGAACAGGGGAAGGTCTTTTGTTCTTTGTGTTACAAGAGAGAGTTCAGCCATCCCAGATCTGGCGCCAGTCCCCCAAGTGAGGGAGGTCACAGGCTTTGTCTTAGGCAGAGATAGGACGTTTAGAATTGTTAACTATATAGCCTAGAACTGAGGGCCCTCCCTTTAAAAGCTCTGTATTTCTGCTTATGGACAGGATTTTGGATTTTGAGATGAGAAAGTCTACCATTGTCCTCCTTTGCCAGCAAAATAATAATCTTCTCTTTCCTTCTCCTTAGACCACTTGTTCT
The DNA here is from genome assembly GCF_040939455.1 of Microcebus murinus. Lineage (NCBI taxonomy): Eukaryota > Metazoa > Chordata > Mammalia > Primates > Cheirogaleidae > Microcebus > Microcebus murinus. The sequence continues at coordinate 38,396,568 of NC_134120.1, read as the reverse complement.
TATTCTTCTGATGTGGCCTCAAGGACAAGAGCCAAACTTTCAGCAACAGAACAGAGGCCTTTATTAGGCCTCCTAGAAGGCACCAATAGTTTCTGGCCAGGTTCCTTTTACACGCATAGCAGATCATTTCTTCAAGGCCAATAGGAAAGCAACTGCTTTGCTTCTCCTGCCTGTGATTTCAAGAGCGTCTCATGAAAGGCTCAACTGATTAGGTCACATCCACCCAGGACAAATCAAAGTCCATTATGAGGGACCTTAGTTACATTTTTGAAATCCTTCATTTTGCCATACAACATATTAATAATTATAGGAATAACGTCATCACATTTGCCATGTTGCACAGATGAGAAGCAAGTTACAGGTTCTACCTACACTCACGGGGAGGGGCCTGGGTGCAGTGGCTCACACTTGTAATCCTAGCAGCCTCTGGGACGTCAAGGTGGGAGGATTGCTTGAGATCAGGAGTTTGAGACCAGCCAGAGCAAGAGCGAGACCCCGTCTCTACTAAAAATAGGAAGAAATTAGCCAAGTGTGGTGATGCATGTCTATAGTCCCAGCTACTCGGGAGACTGAGGCAGGAAGATCACTTGAGCCCAGGAGTTTGAGGTTGCTGTGAGCTAGGCTGATGCCACAGCACTCTAGCTTGGATAACAGAGTGAGACTTTATCTCCAATTGAAAAAAAAAAAGTGGTGGTGGGGGGAGAATCCTATAGTGGTGAAAGCCATTTGATCATCTTAGAATTTGGCCTTCTGTAGTATGCTACTGAAAATTCTTGCCACCCCCCATTGCCTCCTTCACCTCCATGCTTTTTTACTTGCTGTTCTTCTAGGATGTCCTCCTCAAATGCTTCCAATACCTCCACTAAGATTCTAGATGCTATTACCAATCCTATGTTTACCTCTAGCACAGCACATCTCACAGTGAACATGCATAGTATTAATAAATTATCACACTCTGAATTATTTTCTCTAAGAATACATTTAATACATTACAATACCCTGTGTGTTTATATGCTTAAATCTGTGCAGCAAATTGTATTTCTTCAGCCAGTGTCCCAAGAGAGCTGAGTATGGCCAGCTGTATCCTTCATTCTCAGTCAATGAGCCTTAGCACATTAGTCTACAAATGTTTTCAATCAGTAAACTTTCTGTGACTCTGCCTGAGGTGAGCATGTTCTTCCCTGTGTGTTGTGGCCATTAATTTTATACTTTGGGAAATGGTTTTGATCCATAGTTGCTGACAAAAGTTGTACAAATAATAGCATTAGACCTGCCACAAAGAATCAGAGAAAGACAGCTATGACGAATATTAAAATGCAAATTTTTCATAGGAAATTGTAGTACAAGATAGAGAATAAAAATCATCAGGCAATTAGGTGGTGACAGAAGCCATTTGGTATTATGGCAGTCATTGCAAATCTCAGTGTATAAATTGGATGAAATATATCTGGAGAACCTTGGTTCTATGGCCTGAGGCCTGTCTTAACTTCAGAGGTGTTTTGGACACCCTGAAGAAGCAGGATGGACTCCCACCCAAAACACACTAAGAGGTGCATTTATTACTCCCATAATGTGGCTTTCAGGGAGAGGAAGGCAGGCTTCCTCTGCTAGTCCAAAATGTCTTGAGGGAGTAAGCAAAATAGAGTGGCTTGGGTTTTTATTGTAGGTACAAGGTGGGGCAAGGGTGAAGGATCCCACACGCAAACAGGGACTTATGTGGTTTGTTCTTTCCACCAGCGACAAAGGAAGAAGAGCCTGGGCTTTTTTTTTTTTTAATCAGCTTGCCCGATGTAGAGGAAAGGGGGCATAAAACTTAAAAGCTATCAGCATCAAACATCAAAAAAATGGAGTCAGATTATTCACTGCAAAGAGATTTGAGGAAGGTTGCCAATGTGTGCTGCAGGGAATGCCTTTGCATAGGGGTACTACAATGACTCCACAGCAAAATTATTTTATGTATTGTATTCAGGTTTGCAGTACCCACTCAATTCCCAAGGACAGGTAGGAACACAGGTAATTGACTGTTTAACATTCATGTATTTTTAGCACTAGACTTTGTACAACCTGAGGTCAAGGAACATGTTTTACACGGTATACCATTTCCAGACTCTAGTATGGTGGCTGGCACGTAGAAAATGTTTAATAAATATTTATTAAATAAATGAATCTATTAATGCTGATATACTTTAAATTTTTATTTTAAAATACTTGAGTATAAATAGTGTGGTAGCAGGTATAATAATTCACCTTATGGGAAATTAGACAAACTGTACACTACTTTAATCAGGATTACACACTCCAATGTGGTTCGTTAGCATTTTAATACTCTTACCAGGAATCCTCATTCCAGAGGCAGCTTCTACAAAAGCTTTAATTATATTTATTTATCATGAGCACTAAAGGGTATAAATTGATACAAGAGACTTAGAGATATTATCTCATTGATAAAAATGAGTCATGTCTAAGATGTGTGTATTGACTAGAAATACTTTGTAGCCCCTTGGACATGGCACGAGCACAGCAGAAGAATCTGGCATGTCCAATAGCCTGTCTCCTCATGCATGATATTTATGAATTAGGGCTCTATTCAGCCTTCTACTCAGAAATGTACAGAGGAATCTGAACTTCAGGGCTCCCAAATAGCCAAAGAGACTGAAGTGACCAAAGCCCACAGGCCAAACATCTCTGGACTTGGGTAACCTCATCCTTTCACCACAGTTTATCAATTGCTGAGAGTGTCATGGGATAAAAATGTTTGGAAGAAAATACTCTAGTAGAATATTGTTGCATCTGCCTCATGTAAGCCTTTTCTAGAAAATGGTTTATCAGAGTTCTTAAAAGGGCTGAGAGCTGGGACCTCATAGAGCTTATAAGAACATGAATGATTATTTTTTTTCCTGTTTTCTCATACATGTTTTTACATGTGCAGAATTTGGTCTGCATCATGCTTTATTTTAACATATTATACAATCAGGTGGTGAAGTGGTGTAGGAAGCCTACACCCATCGTCTACCTCCAATCTTCAAGGATTACTGATATCTGCAGAAGGAAGTATAATCAATATAAACCACTAAGCTAGTTTAAATAAGTTCACGACAGCTCCCATCTCTAAAATACACTAGTTTATCATAATAACAATGAATATTCCTTAAGACTTTGTGGAGTGGTCTATATTAGTTTCCTAAGGCTGCCAAAACAAAGTACCACAAACTGGATGGCTTAAAACAACAGAAATGTATTGTCTCACAGCTTTGAGATGCTAGAAATCTGAAATCAAGGTGTTGGCAGGCTGTGATCCACCTGAAACCTGCAGGAGAGAGTCCTTCCTTCCCTCTTCCGAGAGTCTGGCAGTCGCCGGCAGTCTTTGGCATCTCTTGACTTGTAGAAGCTCTACCTTCATTGTCACATGGCATTCCCCCTGTGTGCCTCTGTCTTTGGACATCTTCTTATAGGAACACCAATCACATTGGATTCAGGACCCATATTACTCCAGTATGACCTCATTTTATAATAACTTAGCTAATTACATCAGCAGTAGCCTGGTACTCGGGATAGGACTTCAACATATTTTTTTGCTGGGAGAGATACAATTCAACCCCTAACAGAGTCTATTTAGCAACTTGCACATCTGAAGTGCCAACAGATAGCTGATTTTTAATTATTTAATCAAGAGACACTTGTTTAGTTTCTCTTATGTAATAGATACTGAAATCTCAGTCTAATGCTTAGGCAAACATGTAAGCAAGTAAACATAATACAATAAGGCCACTGTTCTTAACAGGGGTATAGGCTGCATTGTGGGGAGGCATCTGAGAGATGAAAATAATTAAAACACATTATATTACCATTCTATTGATAGTTTAAAAAACAAACACATTTGCCCTAAATTCTAACATGCTCTAAGTTCCCATTAGGAACTTTCATTTCTCCTGAAAAGGAAGTAAGAATTTTTAATATCTTCTCTCAGAGAAAATAAGGCTCATACCATAGCAAGATGACTCGGCAACTTAGAAAAGAGTTTAGGATTCGGAAAACCAGCATTTGTTTATCAGCTCCCGAATTTCTTGTTATAGGAAGTAATCAGTACTGTCAGCCACAAAGAAGAAAATATGACAAAAGCATTTTTGTTTTCCCTGACAGATCAAATCATGTTTCAATCCCTTCACCAACAAAGCATTTTTACTTTGAAATATAATGTCTAATAAGTTGAATGCTTATGTAACCCCTTACTACATACTTAACATCTGAAAGTCAGGACAGCATATCTATTTCCTATAAAGAAAAAATGAAAACAATAATAACAACAAAACCTCAGTTTTGTTCTTGAGGAGCACAGAAGAGTTAAGTTCAAAAACATATTCATTCAGAAAAGCTCTTAACCTAAGGCTCAAGCTGTGGGTTGCACCTGTATAGAGACGCCCTTAGACACAGAATCTTTGCAACTCACCCACCTGCCCCTCAAGTGTTTGAGCAGCCTGGTTCTCAACCCTCAAGGGTCCCTGGCTCCCTGTAATACCCTCCTCACTGGTCTCTGAAGCTCCTACCCACTTTCCCTCTCTCCTTCCCTCCCAGCCTTCAGGGTCCCTCCTCTTCTCTCAGCCTTACTAGTTTTATCTTCTCTGATGCTGAGGAGGGGCTTCAGATGCATGGACTGGGGGAATTCCTTTTGTCTATTGTGCTAAAATGTCTGTCTCTTTCTCTGTTTTGAATTATTAATACATTCAGAGCAAAAAGCCTTTTTCTCCCCTAGTTTTCCTAACCTGGGAAGTGCCTGGTGCCAGAATTGAAATTGGCAAATATCATGTCCCAGCTACAGGGTGAGTGGGGAAAAAAATCCTCCCATATGTAAATTTTGGGGAACATTTAATGTCATGTTAATCTTAGGCAGGCGGAGAGAGATAAAGAGATTCTGACCATGTATGTTTAAACTGTAATCTGGTCTTAAATGTGTCACAGGAAGAGGTACTGTGGAAGAAGGAAGGAAAGAAGGAAAAGGGGAAAAGAAGAGAAAGAAAGAAAAAGGAAAGAAAGGAATAGGGAAGGAAGGAAGGGAGGAAGGAAGGGAGGAAGGAAGGAAGGAAGGAAGGAAGGAAGGAAGGAAGGAAGGAAGGAAGGAAGGAAGGAAGGAAGGAAGGAAGGAAGGAAGGAGAGAGAAAGAAGAGAAGAAAGGAAGGAAAAAGAGATAGAGTAAGAAAAGAAAGAAAAAGGAAGGACTGGAGGAAGGAAGGAGATAAAGAAGGAAAGGAAGGAAGGTAGGAGGGAGGGAAAAGAAAAAGAGAGAGGAATGGAATAAAAGAAGGGAAAAAGGTAAAGAAAAACGAAATGATCCCTCAGAATGTAACAAAAGGTTGTTACTTGTATTAACATTTTGAAGGATGAGATGAAGAACAGAAATGTACTCTATGAAGTTAAGAATTGAAAGAGTAATGACAGTAGTGATAATCTTTTCCCTTTTAGCTGTTCATGGAAAAATTAATATGTATCACTTTGTATATATATTAGATTGGATATATTAGATTTATTTTTAAGAAACAGAAACAAAACACTCTTACAGTAATGGCATTTTCAATCCCCAAAATACTATATACTATCCTAAAAGTCTTCACAATATTCTAAATATCTTCTCATTCTAAGACACATTAAAAACAAAAAGATATAGATTCAATTCTCTCCTGCCTTCTTACCTTAAATTATTCTTTTTCTGGATGGCTATAATTTGGTAATGAAGTATTAATACATGGTCCTTTCACCAGGGGTATTTTGCGTAGTAAATTTTAAATGGTATGATATAACTATGATTATAAAAGAAATTCTCCCAGTCTGGTGAGTGTAAACTGCTAGAGATTTGTCCTACACAGATGGTGCTTGGATGAAAGAATTTACCTTCTAGCAGGAGCCTTGCATGGTAAAGTTTGACCCTCCTGCCAGCCAAAATATGCAACCTACAGATTCACAGTGTAGTGATCATATTAATCAAGCTTTCATCATTAAAAAATGCCAATTGGATTGTACCATTCTAAATAAGATACTTTACTGCCATACATAGAGTTAGTAGCCATTTTCCAAGACACATTCTAAAATATATATATTTTTTTATTTCAGCGTGAGTATAGTAGACAAAATAGTGGCCACCACAGATGCCAATCCTCAGAACCTGTGAACATGGCAAAAGGGACTCTGCAGGTGTAATTAAATTAAGGCTCTTGAGATAAGGAGATTCTACTGGATTGTCCAGGCTGGCTGGATGTCACCACAAGGGTCCTCCAAAGAAGGAGGCAAGAGGGTCAAGTCAGAGAACGAGAAGGATCACAGAGGCAGAGGAGTACTGGCAGCCTCCAGAAGCTGGAGAAGGCAAGGATTCTCCCCTGCAGCCTCTGGAAGGAACTCAGCCTTTTATTCCAATCCTATAAGACCCATTTTTAAATTTCTGACCTGCAGACAGACTCTAAGATAATGACTCTGCGTTGTTTCAACTTCCTAAATTTGTGGTGATTTGCTATGGCAGCAATGAGAAACTCATACGATCAGTCGTATTATTGGGGATCAGAGAACCAATAAAGTGCAATATTTAAGAGCAAAAACTCGGGATTCAGACAGACCTAGTTAGCATATGCTGATCTGCCTCTTGTTAGGTAATACTAGGCTGGGCGATTAACATCTTCCAGCCTAAATGTTGCTTATTTGTAAAATGGATATTAAAAATAGATTTTTTGTGAAGCGGTATTTGTAAAGTACTTTAAATGGTGTCTAATACTTAGCAAGCCCTTCCTTTAAATATTAGCCACTGTTATTACATATGATAAATATATCAGCACGTATCTTTTATCAAAACTTCAGAAGTGTCTTTTACTGTTATCAGATGGACAGTACTGGAACCACCCTGTCTTAGGTAGCTGTTATTATCCCCTGATTGCTGCTAGGGAAATGAAACTTCAGAAGTTGAATTGAACAAAGTTATCCAGAGCCACTGTCAGAATTTTATGGCTGCATAGGAAGCAGAATATAGAAGTGCTGAATCCGAGAAATATGATCCATCTATAACATCTCAAAATGGAAGGAAGAACAGAAGATTAGATTGTAACTTGGATCACATCTTTTTTTTTAAATATTCTTTTTCGGAAACAAAAGCATAATCAGGCAATTTGTAGTCAGCTTTCTATTATAGATACCAAATCATACTCTTAGAAAACTGGAAGGTAATTGACTTTTTATTCATTTTTAAATACCTGGAGCCATAACTTTAACCCACCTTATAAAACAAATGTGGCTTTTTATTTTCACATCAGGGATATTTTTAAAAGGTTAGTGTGAAGTGGCTATAAATATGTGGAGATTTCAACAGCTAAGACAAACATCTCAGTAAATAACTTAATTGAGCTGTGAATATTTAGTGATTGAAATCCGATTACTTTGTGGCTTAATTTGTGTACTGCTTGACTGCTCTGCAGTTTCAAGCAATTTAACAATGTAGACAGTATATGAAGATGGAATGTTAAATAGTGACTGAGGCACTCAAAGTAAAAATGTTGGCGTTGTATTCATTTTTCTAAGCCGGCCACTGAGTGGGATGCAGCCTGGATTCGAAGACTCCAAGTGGGCAGAAAACTAAAAGTCATGGAAGGCATGGGTTCTTTCTCCCCACATCTTTGGATAATTAGTTTTTACTCTCTTGTTGAATTTTGGTGCTCATTGGGCTCATAAAGATTAATAGCATAGCACACAGAATCACCTTCACCCTGTAAAACACAGTTTTCTCTATGACAGCAAATAAGTAGGGCCCATAAGTTCTTGAGATGACCTCATACTTTTAGAAGAGATGGGGGGTAGAGGCACTTCGGAGAGACTTGTTTGTTATCCTAAAACCCAACCAAATAGGCTTCTGATATTTTGCAAAGCTGTATACCCAGAGACACTGAGCTTTAAGAGATTCACAATTTAGGCCAATAGAGAGAGCAAATTTGGACACTGAGTGACAAACAGGTTTTTCTTGGCATGTCTTTTTACTAGAACATTTCAGATGGGTGCTTGTATTAGGATTCTCCAGAGAAATAGAAACAAGAGGATGTTTGTGTGTCTGTGTGTTTGTGTATTATACATGCAATTTATTGTAAGGAATTGGCTCACATGATTATGGAGGCTAGAAAGACCTGCAGGGTGAGTCAGCAATCTGGAAACCCAAATGAGCTGATGGGTTAGTTCCCAGCCATAGGCTAGCAGGCCTAGGGCCCAGGAAGAGTTGATGTTTCAGAGTGAGAATGAAGGCAGGAAAAGGCAGGGAAAAGCAGGTATCTGAGTCTGAAGGCTGTCCAACAGACATATTATCTCTTACCTGGGAAGGGTCAGCAGTTGGGAAAGGTCAGAATTGAGCCTTTACCTGGTTGGATGAGAACCACCCAACATTAGGGAGAGCGATATGCTTTAGTGTGCCAATTTAAATCCTAATCTCATCTATAAACACCCTCACAGACACACCCAAAATGATGTTTTACCAAATATCTGGGCACCTTGTGGACCAGTCAAGTTGACTCATAAAATTCACTACCACATTGTTTCTGTTGTTAGTTCACTTTATTCCACCTTCAGAATAAAACTGTAAGTCCTGTTCATCCCTACCCCTTGCACTCCAGCCCTGGACAAACACAACAATCCCAGTGTTTCTACATTGATCTCACACATCCCCTCTTCCATTCTTCTCACAGAAACCAAATGAGCCCTTTAAAAGCTAATTATGTTGCTGCCTTTGCAAAGCCTGTCAATATCTTCTTGGTCAGTTATAAAAAACTTTCAAAATCCTCACCATGGCTCTCAGGCTTCTACTGCTCTGACTGCCATACACTTCTCCTGGTTTGCTCTCATCTTTATTTACATCACTATATCAAATATGATTATTTCAACATGTCATCAATATGACAATATGAATAAGATATTTTATATCCCTTTTGCCACACCAAGTCTGAAAAAATCCAGATCGGCCCTTCTCAATTTGGATGGGCCACCTGTCTAGTGTTCAATAGCTACCGGTGGCACTCACGTTGGCCAGGGCAGTTCTGTCAATTAGTTACTGTCAATGAGAGTATCAGATCAGGAGAAATATATGTCATGCAATATAGTGTTTCCTTTACCAACTAAAAAATATTTGTCTAGAGTAAAAAAAAAAAAATGCCTGAGAAGTAAAATTTTTTCTCCCAATGAGTAAGTAGTAATTTCTAAGCTAAATTATTTTATGTCACTATGAATTACAATTAACCACCTAATATATTCTAATTCCTCAAATTTAATTGTTGTTCATTTTTTAGTATTAACTTTTCTCTTTATAATGATTACATATTAGTGTTATAACAAATTATGAAGTTTCGATATGTTCATACTAAATGTGTCCTTACCAACAAAGAAGTGTTTCATAAAAAACATTTTTGGGCATTTATAATCAAATTAATGCAACAGTAAACACAATAGCACATTCATAATTACTCTGATGAATGTGGAGTAATTGTAGGAGCTAATAGCATCTATCCTTAATATATTGTAATATTCCTATTAAGGGAACTTAAAATGGATTTTAACCACTTTCTAATTTTTAATTTCAATAATTTTAAAAGACTGAAAACTACTGAAATTGACTGCAATGTGACCAAAACTACACTCCATTAGTTCTGCCCTGAATTAACTTTTTGTCCGATTGATTGTACTTTTTTGGCTTTTATATCACTGAGAACTAAGCAATTGTTCCATCATGAATGGCCATTTCCATTTTGTGGTTTTAAATGGTCATTTGGACTTACTAACTACAATTCTGAATGCCCTGTATAAATTGCAGTGATCATTTAGCAACTGACTGATGGGCCATCTATTCTCATAGAAGAAACAAACTCTTCAAATTAATCAATGGTCACAGACACAGCAAGAAATAGGAGTTTAAATATAACTTCACTTAAACCATCTACATTTCAAACATAAGATTAATATGAATCATTACACCCTGAAATGAGAAGTTGTTTATCATTCATACCCAAGTATCTTAAAGGCTGTCTACAAGATAAAACAATTTGAATATGCCAAAATCTCCTTCAAAAGAATAATTCTTCCTTGTCTGTAGATGCCATGGTCATCCAAGGGAACACAGGATGTTCTTTTATTTAGTTTTCACTTTGAAATTCAGCTTAAATCTCAAAATTTTCTATTTCTATTCCATTAGGAGCAATCAACCAAAAAGAATGAAAGATTTACCTTTGTCCACCGCAGTAGACATTCACGGTACAAATGAAATAGATGTCAGCAAATTGCTAGAAAAGAACAATGTTATAAGGGTTTGGCGAACCTTGCTGTCTCATTCCTAACATGGTTTAGCTCCAGCCTGGATAAGTTATTTCTTGAGTTCTAGTTGAAAGTAAGATTGTCCCTGTTTGTATTTCAGAGGTAACTTCATGTCGCAAGGAGAGACTTTTTTCTTAAATCCACTGATACTCCAAGCTAACTTTCTCCCCAACTTGTTATAAATACAGAACCCATAAAACTATCTGTCCCCAAGGGCCATATCCCAGGTACAGTTTTATTGTCACTCTTCCAGCTTTTTCTGGTTTGATGCCAGTATCTTTCCAAGCTTCTGTTTAGTCTCTTAGATCTTCAGACATTGTTTCCAGACATTTCCTTCATTTTTTCATCTCCTATCTTAATTCACATTTCCTTCCCAGGAATTATCTCAGCCCTAAACTTTCTGCTTATGATCATTCTGTCTTCCTTCAGTAAGGTTTTGTGACATTAGAAGAATAACATATATAGGAAGAAACATGCCAACTTGCTAAAATAGGTATTTCGGTTTTCTTCAAATTGTTCAGAAGAAACAAAGTCTCAGTACCTATACAGCAGGGATTCTCAAATCTGATTTTGTAAGAGAAAACAGATTTCTTTTCTCACCCATCATGAGGTTCATGGCTGACTCTCCTATAACAAAAGACAGATTAACAGGAGAAGCACATAACAAAAGACCCAGGGAAAACTGTATCATTATGGATAGTCAGCAGAAGTATCACTAGCGAACAAAAAGGATATGATCTAACGGTAATAAACTGAAGGGAACGTGACAAGGTGTGTTTGTTCAGATCCTTCTTGGAGGCGTGTGTGTGTGTGTGCCTGTATGTGTGTGTGTGTGTGTGTGTGTGTGTGTGTGTGTGTGTGTTTGCATGTGTTTGACATTCCTTCCCTCCAGGTATGAGGCAGGACACCTTTCACGTGAGGGTCTTCAGAGGAGAAGGGAGGGAGACGGTGAGTGAGTGACCTTGCTGGATATTATGACTCCCTCAGGGGAAGGTGAGAGTGGCCTTCCTGCATCTACTGGCTTCTCAAATGCCAACGTGCCATAGTTGGGTGTAGCATTTCCTGTACCCCATCAGCCACCACATAAGAAGTGCATGCTGGGGCCTGGGCCTACCTCAGAGATTCTGATTTAAATGGCCTGGGGTGACCCCCAAGCGTCTGTATTTTTTAAAGTGATTCTAATGTACATTCCGGGATGAAAACCTGCCCTAACGTGTTAGACTGAAGCATTCTGGGTAAAAAGAGCAGTCCTGAGAAATGGCTGCCAGCTCGGGCTCTGTGGAGAGAAAGAAATCACTGAGAACAGATGCTGTGAGGAGAACTTGCGTGAGAGGAGGGAACGAGACCATCAGTGAAGCTGGGAACCAGAGAGTGGGGTAGGCTGTCTATGTTCAAAGAACTTAAAGGCCATTTGTGAACAATTTATGCCCAGAATTAAGAACAGAATAGTAACAGGAAGATGTTAAGGATGTATTTGGTGACTGGACCTAGCGGCAGTGTGTTAAACTAAGACCAAGAGTGTGGCCAAAATCAATTAAAAATGCAGTTTTTATATGTGAAAAAGAGATAATAAACCAGCTCTCAAGAAAGAAAGATGGTCAAAATTAATGCCTAAACAAGTTAATAATAAAAGAAAAAAAGAAACCAACAAAACTAAAAGGAACCTTCCCTGGACCCCTGAGACCACTTCTTCCCATTTGCTTCTTCCTCTTCCCTCTACAGCCCAGTCAGCATCTCTGAGAAATGTTGTCTTATTGCTTTGCCTGCAACATGCTCATCCACTCTCTGTGGTCAGGTTTCCATTACAAGGACTGGAAATCCCTTAGGCCCCTTGTAGTAATCTTATAGGGACCCTCAAATGGGTTTTGACAGAGTTGACCACTCACTCCTTGAATTCCTCTTGTCTGTGACACTACTGTCCTACTGGTTAGTTTCCTCTATCCTAGAAACTCTTCTTATTTGTTTCTTTGGCAATTAACCTACCCCTAGTGTTTTCTTCTTCCTGTTCTCAGGATCTGTCTTTAGCCCATCTCACACCCACACTATGCCCAGGCATTTTTATCAACTCCTATGGTTCAACGACTCTCAGTAAATATACACATACACGACATACACATCTTCATTTCCTGTCCAGACACCTTGACCAAGCTCTCTCGTATTTTTTATGGGCACATTTACACTCAATATGCTCAAAACTGAATTCATGATCTCTCTTCAAACTTTTATTATCAGATTCCCTTAGTCATCCTAGTCAGAATTAAGAAACCATTCTTAATGGGGTTATTTTATCTCTCTTCTCTACAACATGCATAATCATAGTCCACAAGATATGGCCCAAGTATCGGAAGCATCATCTGTGAGCTGGTTAGAAAGGCAGGATCTCAGGCCTCATCCCAGATCTACTCAGCACCCAAATTTTTCAAGATCCTCTGGGTTTTTCTTATACTCAACAAAGTTTAAGAGGCACTGCTCTGCAATTCACAGCTTCAAATGTCTCACATTCAACTCCCACTCTTCATCTCTGCTGCAACTATTACAATCCAGGCCATGGGGTCTCAAAACTTGCTGCATATTACAATCACTTGGGGAATTTTTTTGAAAATACCAATGCCAATTTCTACTTCCGGAGGTTCTGATTTAATCAGTCTAGAGTGGAGCCTGGGAATCAGCAATTTTATAAAAGGTCCCCCATATGTTTTACCACGTAGCTAGCACTGAGAACTACTCATCAAAGCCATAATCCCCCTTTCACGAGATTACTATATTAACAATAGTCTCCTAGCTGGTCTCTCAGTCATCAGTCTTTCCAGTCCTCATTTCCAATAGAGTGATCTTTCTTAAAATCTCTATTTAAGACCTTGCATTGGCTAATATTGACTCCAGCATTACGTCAGCACACTATCCTGCTCATTGATCCAAAGTCATTTCTCAACATAACCTGTCTCCCCTTGCACTCTCCCACATCTCAGTCAAACTGAATTACATACAGTTCATCAAAATGGACTGTGATTTTTTTTTGCCTTTGTCTTTGCTTTTCCTACTCCCCTATCTGTAATGGACTTCTTGGTCCTGAGGCTGAAGGTCTACTCTTTGCGTACTCAGATAAGTATCACAGTCTCTGTTACACCTGCTGTGAGCCTGCCTTTCCCTCCTGTGGTAGATTTGAGCACTCCATCCTTTTGCCACTTCTATACTTAATGCCTATCTACAATACTACATTACAGCTGTATGCATGCTAATTGCTTGGTTTTTTGACTACCTCTTTCTGTCTGTCTGCCAATTGGGAGCAAGAAACATGTAATTCACTTCTGTATCTCCAAAGCTTCAGAGATACATACGTACATATGGGAGGCATACGTAAATAAATAATATTCAATCTTATGTATTTGTCTTAAACCTGTTTAAAAGAATATATTTCATAATGTAGACCATGTGCCCTTACTACAATAATGTAACAATATTTAAATATCTCAATATTCAAATTTTCACCATTAAAAGACTGGTGGAATTTTTATCTTAAGATAATTAGTTTCCTGCCTAACTGTAAGATTGAAGAATTATTATGCTATTAGTCGTGTGTCACTCAGATGACATTTAGCCATCACTTCTTGATTATGAGGTATTTGTAGAAGTTACGATTTTTGGAGTTATGATGGGATGTTGGGAATTAGATATACCTGACTCAAATCTCACTTCTCCTATCTGTTACCTGGGCAACTTTCAGCAAATTTCTAAACCTCACTATGCTCATCTGTAGTAGAAAGACTATTTATCCATAATAATAGAAAGTAAAGTGAGCTATTTTGACATTTTTTTAAAATTTTGATGGTAAGAAATGTCTTACTTTCTCAACTAACCTTCTCCAAAGAAATGGATCTGCTGTGACCTCCTTATGCAAAGGAGACCACTAATCAGTTGCTCTCTCAGAGATAGAACTTGGAGGACTTAAAACCTACTCTATATAAAAAGGGGGAACTGATAAAACAGAAGATCATTTTTTTACACTTACTTATTAAATATCTACTGAGTATTTCCTGCCTACTAGGCACTGCGAAAGATATTAAGCCAGTCCCTGACATTAAAGACATTACTATGGGCATAATAAAACATGCATGCAATAATGATCTCTAATTTTCATTTAATAACTTATTTTATGCCAGACAATGCCTGAATTACTTTGTTTAACCTTCATATTATCTAGAAGGTAGACATGACTTAAATTTTTGTACCATAGATGTTTCATAATTTGAATAGCAAACTTTCCTAATCTGTTCAAAGATGCCCAGCTAACAGGAGACAGTGGTGGCATTCAAACCAGGTGTTGTCTAACTCTCAAGGTTCCACTCTTCCTGTTCCTCTACTAACTCCTTACAATCAAGGCATGATGGCTAAATGTCATCTGAGTGATGCACACCATTGGTGGTATAATCATCCTCCAATCTTACAGGCAGGCAACAAGATAATTAGCTTCATATAAAAAATTGTCAGCCTTATGATACTGCAAATTTAGATATTTGGACACATCTGGTTAATTCACAGAACTTTTACTTTTCATCCAGATGGCTTGTCATTATCAATGTCATAATATGAACACAACCAAACTTGAACTACTCAAGCTTTCCTAAATGAACCTCAAAGCACTCATTGCTTTTTCAGGAGTATAATGTTGATTTTGATATGCTATTGTCTTTTATGTGGTGCCCCATAATTAAAAACTTTTGATGCTTCATTACAGGGCTACAAAACTGGAAAATAGAAAGTTGTATTTATGAAAAATACTGAAGTTTCTTTCTGAAGAATGTAGATAACTGAGAAATATCACTGGTGTTAGTTACAGTCACCTCTGTAGACGGAAGAGCTCCCATTGATTCCAAGAGCACTGGCTACTCCAGGGAGAATAAGATATGGAGGGATCCAGACCTTAACTACTGAAGGCAAAACATGGCATTCAAAACATAGCAATGAAGTCTTCCCACTAGACAAATAAGAAGGCAGGAAAGTTGCAAGATTTTTAAGCTGTCTTAGGGCTTTCCATAGAAATTTGAGTATAATTTTGTCTATATCTACAAAAAAAAAAAATACTTGCTGGAATTTTCATATGAATTGCATTAAATCTATTGATTTTATTT
The DNA here is from genome assembly GCF_040939455.1 of Microcebus murinus. Taxonomy (NCBI): domain Eukaryota; kingdom Metazoa; phylum Chordata; class Mammalia; order Primates; family Cheirogaleidae; genus Microcebus; species Microcebus murinus. Next base: position 38,381,125 of record NC_134120.1, on the reverse strand, counting down.
TAAAACTACCAAGCAAAGAACTACTTTAGTTATTAGTAAGTACTGACATTTAACAAATAACATTGTCTCAATGAATGTGTTCCTGCTCAGATGGTCCACAGATTATATCAGAGTATGGTCAGGCTTTGTTTCAGGAGAAAGATTACAGGTCATGATGTCATATGTCAAGTAATTCAGTAACCAATATTTTTTTTTGTTTTCAGCAGATGCCAATGATATGTAAACAAGAGGAGCTACTCATCTTCAGATATTCTTTCAATAATTATAGGCCATACATCTTTTGGAAATTGAATAGTAATACCTTCCTGTGCTCATACTCTTGCAGAACTAAGATTACCATGACTTTATCTGTCCTCTTATTTCTTTGGAGAGGGAATTGGCATCGCAGCTAATAGTCATTTATTTTACACTGATTAATTTTAAGCTTTTACCCAAATTCATCATAATTAGAATCAGATAATAGAGTTCTGTGTGAGGCACCAGTAGTCTCCTTTAGAAAATCAAGCGGATTGTAATTAAGAATTGATGTGATACTTGGCAGAACCAGAGAGTCTTCTGGGTCACTTTCTGCGTGTTCTTTGTGAAGAGCCATCCACAGGAAGCAGCTGGGGCTCCAAAAGGACATTTGACTGGTAAATTGACTTGATTGATTCAAATTTGATTACATACTGGAAACACATTTAGTTCAAGTTAAGCACATTAATATATATCAGTTAGAATAAAGACCCAAGCCCTTCTTTGTTATTCATTAATAAAACTTAATTACTTCAACAAAACATTAATGAAGAAAAAATATTGGCTTGCATAATTCATTTGGAAAAATTAATTAATTGTTTTATTAAGGGCAGCCTGTTCCACAAAGTAATTACCGAGGCTTTGATGGAAAATTGCTTTATGTTATTTATTTAGCAAGCTGTTGTTTACCTCTTTCATTGGTTATGTATATAGCTTTTTTTTCTTCTACACAAGGAAATTAAGTATAACTTGAAATAATGATTATAACTATATACTTATAATTGATAAGATGACTTCATTTTAATATGTTGACTAAATTCAACCTGTATTACAAAGATAGAAGGCTTATTTAGTGGCAATAGTCTTCCCAACTAGATTTTTAACACAATAATATTTGACAAATAATGTCCTTATTTAGTAGGTAACTAGCCAGGCATAAATGGCATAAAATAAACTTCAGCAAGCTAGTATCACAGCTCTCCTTTAGATTAGGAAAAGCCATGGTTTGTTAATACTTTAACATAAAAGTACCAAAAATAAATATTTATTATGAAAATTATAATATCTAATGTTTTCTTAAGCACAATATCAAGGGCTGTATGAATGAGTAAACATAAAACCAAATCCATGGTTTAGAATCCTAATTTTCTTTCAATTCTTTTTCCCTTTATGACTTTGATCTACTTAGTAAACCTCATCACACCTATTAATGTAAAATAGAAATGTTAACAGCAAACTTCTTAGTAAGCATGTACTGAGTACTGACTTTAATTGGTTTGACAATTAATACAATGGTAAATATCAGTATTATTTACATTAATCCTTAATATAATATTTTAAAATTATCTTTTCATTAAATACAACTAAGAAAGAGCAGGTAATTTTATTTAAAGTATAAACAGGTGATCAGAAGCTAGCCTTCTTAGAGAAGATAATTCATTAGCTGCTGCAAATAAGTGAAAGTATTTCTGCCTCTAGTTGCCTAAAAGAGACTTCCATTCCATTACAGGGTAGATTATTCTGCAGGTAATAGCAAGAACACTTGCATAATAGCAGCATGTTTCATTAAGATAAAAAAAAGATAAAACCTGGAGTAGTGGCATTCCAAAATAAATCAGCCCAGCTCTGTGCTGATCAGCTTTAGCTTTTACATTACTGTGTGGATATGATGGATATTTTTTAAAGCCTAGTTTAGACAAACTGTTCAGAAAGGAATGAGTTCTCCCGATCAAACGAAAATTAAGGTGAAAATAGATGTCCTTCTTCCCTCCCCCCATGGAAATATTTAAGAATAAGAGACAATTACTTCTGAGCACTGTTAAGTCCTCTCAGGATTTTTCTCCTTCATACATTATGCAGCAACTATTTCAAACTCAGCCTATCTCTGAGGGGTGGAAGATGGAGACAAATAAATGAAGGAACGCCACTGAATATCATTCTTTCTGGAGACAGAAGGCACATGTCTGCTTGAGTCTCTTTTTTAATACCATTCCACAGAAGCAGATGGTGCAAACCCTTTTTTTACACATTGGATTTCTTGCTTTACTCATTTCTCAGGTAACCACACGATGGCAGCATAGGACGATAAATCAAAATTGATTGCTGACTTCAGAATCATACCCCAGACGTTATTAATCAGATTTAAATCCTTTCCTGCCCAACACATGGAACTGGTAGCAGATTCATTCATGGGGAAAGTGTGTGTGATATTTAGCTCTACCTGTGTGTTGTTGCAATGACACCTCACTAGGGGATTTCTCAATTTAGTACAGTAAAAAGGGCATAACAGAATGTCTTTCATGCTCTTGTATCTTGGAGTATCATAGTTGTATCAATCCAAACTTGATTTGTAGTGAGAACTATTATAGCTTCAGAGAAGATGGAAACGATCTGTCATGTCAGCTTTAGAATTTCCTTTTTTGTAGAAATCAACACCCTGTTTCTTGTTTCTGCTCCACTTCCCTCTTTCATAATTATAAAATTAAAATGTGCAAAAGTCCATTCTGATTATATCCAGTTATTTTGGCTCATTAATGCAGGATTTTTTGTTTTCCCATTATCCACTGCAGAACAGATCTTATTTCTAATCTGAATGAACTAGCCAACGAATTTTAGGTTCTTTTTTATGTTTAAAAATTGCAGTCTTTTAAAAAATGACTTGGGGTTTAGAATGCCCATATTCTATATTTTCCACTTTCACACATGCTACAATTTCTTCAAATGATATTATTTGTCATGCTTAGAAATCCTCACTTAGAACAGTATTTTACCTTAGGAATGTTCCCTAAGGAAAGGTTTTATTAAAAGGGTTCTATTGAGGAAGTTCTACATATTCTTCCCTTTGAAGAGAAGGGATATACACATTAACATATGAAATCTCTGAAAAGTCCTCCAGAAAAAAAACCTATTTTATCTTTTATGAATCCAGCTTTTTAAACCTCGCTATTGACAATCACTGAGAAATGCTGATTTAGAACATATAAGCGAAAACATTAATATTATTCTCCAAGATCCATAATATCTCTCACATCCAGCACTGGCATTTTGACACGGATACTGAATAGCCGGTCTACTTAGTTGTCAACCCAGAGTATTCTTTAACAGTGAAAACTCCATCAGCTTCCAAACTTCCTAAAAGAACTATTTTAACCTTATTTTTAAAATTTCTCATGTTTCTGAACTGATATAAATCATTGAGCCTATCTATTTTGTATATGTGTGAAAATTGTGCACCTCATAGCTATACTTGGACCTGTGAAAACTATCAAATTTATCAACATATATTGCCATCTAGTGGCCATTTCTTGAATCACAGTTTGGACTCTCAAAATGTAGTGGACATTTGGCTAAAAAGGGCCACACTGGAGTGATTACGCCCAGAAAGAGAAGTTTTGAGTAGATCATCACTGAACTCAGATTAATTTATTATAACTCCATTATAATAACGTTTTAAATTGTTATGACTATTTTCTTCGGGTCATCTTCCATTTGATTTTCATTTCGTTTATCCATTTTTTCTAAATTTACTGAGTATATCTAAATATAAATAATACTTAACTACTACTGTTTCTAAGGGGTTGAATGTTAGACTGTATCTGACCTACCTACTTACGCATTATTTCCACCTGGCTGTTTAAATTCAATTTAATTTATAAATTTTCTAATCATATCATGTTAGAGATAGTCATACTGCCTTTTAGAAGAAATAGCAGTTATGATATCAGTTCATTGCAACTAACTAAAATTAAGTTGTGGTCAGTTCCCCAAGTGATAGAATGCTCCTACTCTAAGCCCTAAACATAGTTACCATATCACTGATTTAAGAAATATTTTTAAAATATCTATTTGGTGATTTGTCATATGCTATAAGTAGAAATAAATGATAAACGAGATATATCTAAACTCTTCTCTATGGGGGATCTATGGAGAAAATAAATGTTAAACAAATAATTATACACGAAAAAATACGTCACTGAAATTTAACCTAAGAATCAGTTCTATTCATTCAAGAGCCACCGTCCTTGAATATATTGGGGAAGAAGGTGGTTTCACATGTCTGCCCATTTGTGTACCCGGTGACTACTTCACCAAGTCTGTTCCCCACTGGTCACCCACCACTACCCAATATGGTGTGGCTGTCTCCACAAAAGACTCTGCAAATGTGGGAGGGTCTGCTTTTCTTTACTGAATTTCTCCTTTGTGTCTCAAAATTCCAAAACAGAAGACTATAAGGACATATAAGACAATACTAAATGTTTGGGGGATAAATAAAAAGAATTACAGCCTAGAAGAGAAAGCTATATATTAACCATAAACATAACCATAGTCAAAAAAAAAAAAAGTGCCAAGCGTCACAATCTTTAGAGCAGACCCCTCTTGATGGATCCAAATTCCTAGCAGCGCCTCCTTGTCATTGGATCCATGTTCCTCTCAAAACACTCCTGACTTTTCAAACTTTTCCATAGCTCTCAAGACGGTCCAGCTGGGAGGCATTCAGAGGTGTTCCATTCTTCCCACTTATCCATCCAGCTGGTAACTACTGAACCAAAAAAGCACATGCATTACACACGTGCACACACACACACATTAATTCTCAGGCGCAGGACAGCTTAAATTTATAATAGGAAAAAGACATATTTCCTAAAATAACCTCTCCAGTTGCCCAGAATAGAGGCAGCATTTTATGTGTTCCAGAGAATAGTGGCAGTTCCCTTTAGTTCCTTTTCCTTTATTTTTTTACATGTTTTTATTTCCGTATATTATGGGGGTACAAATATATTGCCTATACATATATTGCCTTTGCCCCACCTGAGTCAGAGCTGCAAGTGTGTCCATCCCCGAAATGGTGTGCACCACACCCATTAGGTGTGTATATACCCATCCCCTCCCCGCCCTCCCATCTGGACAGCTGATGAATGTTATTCCTATATGTGCACTTAAGTGTTGATCAATTAATACCAATTTGATGGTGAGTATATGTGGTGCTTGTTTTTCCATTCTTGGGATACTTCACTTAGTAGAATTGTCTCCAGCTCTATCCAGGATAATATAAGAAGTGCTAGATCACCATTGTTTTTTGTGGCTGAGTAGAATTCCATGGTTTACATATATGACATTTTATTAATCCATTCATGTACTGATGGGCACTTGGGTTGTTTCCACATTTTTGCAATTGTGAATTGTGATGCTATAAACATTCTAGTGCAGATGTCTTTTTTATAGAATGTCTTTTTTAACTTTGGGTAGATGCCCAGTAATGGGATTGCTGGATCAAATGGTAGTTCAATTTGTAGCTCTTTGGGGTATCTCTATATTACTTTCCATTGGGGTTGTACTAGTTTACAGTCCCACCAGCAGTAAGTGAGTGTTCCTATCTCTCCATATCCATGCCATGTGTTGTTTGGGGACTTTTTGATAAAGGCCATTCTCACTGAACATAAGTGATATCTCATCGTGGTTTTGATTTGCATTTCCCTGATGATTAGAGATGTTGAGCATTTTTTCATACGTTTCTTGGCCATTAGTCTATCTTCTTTTGAAAAATTTCTGTTCATATCCTTTGCCCACTTTTTGACAGGGTTGTTTGATTTTTTCCTTGCTGATTTTCCTGAGTTCTATATAGATTCTAGTTATAAGCCCTTTATCAGATGTGTAGCATGAGAAAATTTTCTCCCATTCTGAAGGTTGTCTGTTTGCTCTCGTGACAGTTTCCTTGGCTGTGCAGAAGCTTTTTAATTTGATCAGGTCCTATTTATTTATTTTGTTGTTGCTGTGATTGCTTTTAGGGGTCTTCTTCATAAATTCTTCTTCATAAATTCTTTGGCTAGGCCAATGTCTATAAGTCCTTTTCCTTTATATAAGCCTGTGTTCTAGGCTTTCTCTTGTGTATGAAACAAATAATAAATTAATATTCATTATACAACCAAATACTCTTTGATGATTACCTCTTAGCTGCACAAAGACACAGCAGACATTTTGAAACTAAAATTGCTGGGAGCTCTTCTGTTTGTATGCCAGGTCAAGTTTATGAACAAGGCATTCTTTGATCATTTAGGTAAAAGTTTTTTATTCGTCTCTTCATTCTTCAAAGCAAGCAACACCCGGAAGTAAGTGCTCCACAGCAACAGTGATGGTGTTGGTAATGAAGGGAGTAGCAGGTGAATTTGCTCTGATTGTGCAGTTGGAGTAAGTCCTCACAAGGAAATCTAATCTAGTAGTAAAAGTTTGGAATATCATAACATTTAAGATGATTCTTCAATAATTAATAGAAATTGCCTTGCATAAAGAAGCTAGTAAAGAGAATGGGAAGAATTCCAAGTAGAATAAGAAGCATATGCAGAGGTCTCAGTGCAACAAGGAGCTTGACTTCATAAGGGTCAGATAGTATTAATAGTAAATGAGGGTCATCATTCCTTAGCCATGGATTATGGCTATTTCAACTCACTTGGGGATATGCATTTCTTCCAGTGAATTGTGTTAACAGTGTTACATCTCACTGTGTTAGTGGAATTCAGGCATGCTTATACTCCAATGTTATTTACTCTCCCTTTTTCCCAGATTGAATACACTCAACAACCCAGTTCAACACCAAAAGTATAAGTGAGAGTCCATTCCTAGCCACATATTGATTTCAGCAGATGTCCAGGAATCTCCTTGGAGACTCAGATGTTGGCACCAGTAGGGAGCAGATATCATAAGACAACCAAGGACTGTGGTGAAATCTTAAGGTTGATCCCACTCACGTGTTGGACTGGAGTGCAAATTTTCTTGGGGCAAGCAGTGTAATGTTTCTACTTACATGGGAATAGAAGAATTGATAGTTTAGGGCTCTGGATATAATTGTGTGACCTCCCCAATGACACCATGAGACCTGGGAGTTTCCCCCTCATAATACCAAAGGCCTGAGATCAGCTCTTGAGTCTGACAGTGAGGCCCTTTAAAATGATGCTGAGCTACTGTGGATGCTTTTATCCCGATCTAGAGAGCCCCTCTCTCTTCAAAGACTTAGATATCTTCTTTCATTGCAGCCAGAGACAGAGGGAATGGGGAGAGAGTGTAAAATCAAGAGCCAGAGAGCCAGAGAGAGAGAGAGAGAGAGAGAGAGAGAGAGAGAGAGAGAAGTAGAATCTTTATAGCTTGCTCACTTGAAAAGATATTCAAAAAGTAACTGGGGAAATATAAGAATAAATTATCAAGTGAAAGGGGGGAGAAGTTAGATGTTTAATAAAATGATGATAGAAAATAATGCTACCATGACCACTGACTAAAGTTTGAGATGGGTAGCCTAAGACAGCAGTGAAATGAAAGAAAGAACAAGAGAAAGAAAGACAGAGAGGCCGGGCGCGGTGGCTCACAGCTGTAATCCTAGCACTCTTGGATGCTGAGGCAAGAATATCATTTGAGTTCAGGAGTTCAAGAGCAGCCTGAACAAGAGTGAGACTCCATCTCTACTAAAAATAGAAAGAAATTAGCCGGACAACTAAAAACATATAGAAAAAATTAGCCAGGCATGGTGGCACATGCCTGTGGTCCTAGCTACTTGGCAGGCTGAGGCAGTAGGATTGCTTGAGGCAAGGAGTTTGAGGTTGCTGTGAGCTAGGCTGACACCACGGCACTCTAGCCTGGGCAACAGAGTGAGACTCTGGTCTCAGAAAAAAAAGTAAGAAAGAAAAATATCCATGTCATACTAAGATTTGCTAGTCCTCTCAGTTTGAACAATCTTTTCCTCCTCACTATTCTCACACAGAGATTAAAAATCTATACCTTCCTGCAAAAGGAAACTCTCACGTTACAAAAGGAATCATAAAATACAGTCTTGAAATATTTATAATGACTTATATTTATGTTTTTAAAACATTTTCTCTGGCCGGGCGCGGTGGCTCACGCCTGTAATCCTAGCACTCTGGGAGGCCGAGGCGGGCGGATTGCTCAAGGTCAGGAGTTCAAAACCAGCCTGAGCAAGAGCAAGACCCCGTCTCTACTATAAATAGAAAGAAATTAATTGGCCAACTGATATATATATAAAAAAAATTAGCCGGGCATGGTGGCACATGCCTGTAGTCCCAGCTACTCGGGAGGCTGAGGCAGAAGGATCGCTTGAGCCCAGGAGTTTGAGGTTGCTGTGAGCTAGGCTGACGCCACAGCACTCACTCTAGCCTGGACAACAAAGCGAGACTCTGTCTCAAAAAAAAAAAAAAAAAAACATTTTCTCTGGCACCCTCTCTAATGGAAACAAATCATGTTTAAATTTGCAATCAATTTTGGGAAAAAATATTTATCATATGGAAATATTTTTGACACATCAAGATTTTGGGCACTTTTTCCCCCAACTAGAACATCTGTATAAAAATTAAAGAGACAGCAAATAAGAATGAAAATAAACTAAATGACTAACTAGATGCTGGCATTCAAATAAGCTTTTGAGAATTCAAATAAACCCATCTTTGATATATTTTTAAATTGACTGAGGTAATATATTTTGTTCAGCACTACCATTGTTTTCATGGACTGAGGACAGATAATTTCTAAAATCTCTTAATGAAAACATCTGGATTCTTGGCATGATAGGAGTAAAAGGCCTGTATATAAAAGGTGCGCTTTTGCTCTTACCACTCAAATTTTTCATGTTGGCACATACAGCTACGACATGGTAGTCTAATATGTGCAGAACTAGACAATCCATAATAGTTTCTTCTCAAACTGATTTCATCATAAAATAGGATAGAATCAGTTAAAATAAATTCACCAGTTACAATCAAACAAGAAATAGAGCTTCATCAGATATCTCCAAAACCTTGAGAAATAACAAATACTAAAGTGAAGAAAAAAAAAAAAATCCATGGTTTTATATGTAGCTTCTGGCCTCTATCCTACCCCAAAGAGAGAGTCCTGAGAAAAAGATATAAATTATTTTTTAAAATCCTGAGTATTCCTACTAATAGCCTACAATTCTGAGTTAAGCTGACAAATGCTTCATGGCAAATTACAAAGAAATAAACCACTGAGAGTAGAAAACCCCTGGGAGCAGAAGTTCTCAGTGTTCACCTTGAGACCTCAGCTTCGGCAAAAAGATCACACAGAGCTTTTCATCCTTCGGGGCGCTAGGCTGAGTGGAGGAGGAAACTTTGTTACTGTAAGAACAGAAAAGATCTCTAACTGGGATAGTTCAGATTGGTAAGGATTTAAGGATGATAGGCATTTTGTTATTTATATTTTTCTGTCGATGTTTACGTTTTTGAACAATAGCTATGTATCATTTTTATTATAACAATATATATATTTTAAAAAAACAGAAACATGAAAGGGTATAATGGGTAAATCAAAAGTATTTCTAAAATATATGCACAAGAAAATTTATCCTATCAAGTTAAGTGGTTATTGACTCGCTTGAACATTGACATTCTGGTACACTCTTATGGGTAGTCAACACCATGGAGAAGCCCATCTCTCTCTAATGTTTACCCTTGTATCATTATTAAAATAATCCTTTAAAAGTTCTTGGTTGACATTCTCTCAAAATGACCCCTGTATTCTCAAAGGTCTCATTTGGACAAATTTTCATCCATGAAGCACTTCTTAGTTAATTGAAAAGGTAATTGGAAGCAAAAACCAACTTTAAAGGCTACTTGTGAGGATATTCCATAATTACAACATTAATTGGTTTGATTAAATCAACACGATTTTGAAAATTACCTTCACAAAGACAGTTCCTATGTCCACATGTTTTTTTCTCAGGAGAAAAAAGTGTCATTTCTTTACAAAGAAAAATACAAGAAATCTCTAAAAACATTAAAAAAGGATTTTAAACATGAAAGCAATGCTACTAGGTATTTTAAATTACATTTTTAAAAACAGAAACAAATATATCTTTTTAAAAATTGAAAGCCAATAATTGTATGACTTGAATGAAATGTAAAGGATATTTGGACTACATGTTAAAACATTTGAAGTATTATATAAATATATTTATCAAACATACAGGGAAATCAAGCATAAGATGTTTTACATAAATACTACCCCAGTCAGAAAACATTTTATAAATAAATAATATCTATGGGCAAATGCTACCATTGAGCCTGAGTTTTAGGACTTAATATCTTACTTGTGTCTCAATAGGAAATAAAGCTAAACTTTTAGACATTAAACAATACATCATTTGATTTTTTTTAGTCCTTTCACATATTTTTACACATAAAATACCAGAAGATGGGTAGACACATGAAAAAAGAAAATTATTTTGTTAGTTAGGAACTCTATAGGATTCAACATGAGTAGAATGCAGACTAGGAAACTCCAAACTCTCCTTCCTTCATAGACACATTGAAAAAACAACCATAAAGTACCTAAACCAACTTCGTAGGAACTCTAAAAACAAAGGTGAGTAGCAACCAAGCAAACCCTAATTAAGAAGAAAACATCTCCCAAATGGTAAGGAAGTTTGTGGTGTTTTTACTTTCCCATACTCTCCCTGGCCCGCAGGCCATATTGGTCTGGAGCAACAGCTGCCTGGTAGTTCTCAGTTCCCCTCATCCTTCAACCACAGGAAGCAGAACATACCTTATTTGCAAATTATTATGTACATGGATTCTAACCTGGATGGCAAATATTTGAAGGACTAACTTATTAGGCTCTCTCTGACATAACTTAGAATGCAGGGAGGGGAAAGAGGTAGGCATTCCTCATAAAAGCTACAAGGGACTACAAACCTACACATGCCTGGGATCAGAGATCAGGAGTGGAGAAATATAATGGGCCATCTAAGACCCAAAAGAGAAGCTGGTGTGAAACTCTTTGGGAAATCAGAAATTTTAAAAGCAGTGGCTTATATACATGGGGGATTTTAGAAAGCCACAGGTGCACGACCAGGCAAGATGCACGCTCAGAAAAGTCCAGAGATAACCTTAAGCTTTCACCTTGGAGTGATCTCTAGGCTCAGAGCAGGCTTAGCCAATTGGTGAAGTGAAGGGCTGTCCCTGAACAAAACCAGTTTGCATATACTGGGAGAGGTAGTTGTTTTTCTTTTTAGTATTTTTAAAAATTTATTTGGGTGTGTTTTTGTCTGTTTCAGTTCCTGGCACACAAGGAAATCTCTATCAAAGCATTTGCTTAACACAAGCTAAAGGAACAGAGACTTCAGTGAGCACATGTAACAAGAATAATTGCTTCCCAGTTTGAAATTGTCTCAAAACAGATGGACTACTACAGCTTTTAACAAGTAAAAAGGCAGAAAATCCTGGCGAATGGGGAAAATCTGATTTTCAGAGTTACCGCATTATAATAATCAAACGCCCAATTTGCAAAAACAAAAAAATAATCACAAGGTATACAAAGAAGAGGAAAACATGACTTCAAAGGAACAAAATAAATTCACATAAACTGTCCCTGAGGAAGTCTAGACATCAGATTTACCAGACAAAAAAATTTAAATTGACTATCTTAAATATGCTTAAAGAGCTAAGGGAAAACATGGATGAAGAACTATAATAAAGTAAATCAGGAAAATGACATATGAACAAAATGAGAATATCAACAAAGGAATAGAAATTATAAAAAGGAACCAAATAGAAGCTCTCTAGCTTAAAATACAATAAATGAAATGAAAAATTCAATAGAATGTTTCAACAACAAATTTGAGCCCAAAGAAGAAGATAGGACCATTGAAATTACTGAGTCTGAAGAATATTATCAAAATATTTTTTCTTACATAGACTATGAATTTCTTTATTAATATCTGTCTTAGATATCATTCTATATTTCTCAGAATAGACCTTGTTATGGACTAAATCCCCCCCCCCATATTTATATGTTGAAGCTCTAACCACCAATGTGGCTGTATTTACAGATAGGACCTTTAAAGAGATTATTAAGGTTAAATAAGGTTATTAGAGTGGGACGCTAATACCACAGGACTGGTCAGGAAGATACTGTCTGTAAGCCAAGTAAAGAAGCCTCCTTGCAACCCTGCTGGCATTGTGATTTTGGACTTCCAGCCTCCAAAACAATGAAAAACCAAATTTCTATTGTTTTAGCCTCCCAGTCTGTGATATTTTTGTTATGGCAGTCTAAGTAGACTGATATAGACCTTAAATAGACTCTGGGGCTTGAACTTCAATGTATTATTTGCAAATTGGTAAGTCATGGAGAAAAGTCATGTCAAATGTTTGTATCATCACCTTCTGCTTGCCCTCTCTATGGTCCCTCCAATATTCTCTGACCTGATACTCTTAAAACAAAGAGTTTAAAAAAATACTGATGATCTCTTTAGTTGTTCTAATTTTTCCATATCTAAGAGCTGGCCTGTGTCTTTGTACATTTTGCGTTACTATAATATAACACAGTATGTGATGCTGGATAATTTACAAAGAAAAGAGGTTTATTAGCCTCACAATGATGTGAGGTCCAAGATTGGGCACCTGCTTCTGGTGAGGGCCTCATGCTGCTTTAACGGTGGAAAGTGGAAGGGGAGTGGGTATGTATAAAGAGATCACAGGGTGAGAGGAAGCAAGAGATAGAAACCAAGGAAGCCAGACTCTTTTTAACAACCTGCATTCTTGGACACTAACCCATTTCTGCAAGAGTGAGAGCTCACTCATTCCTAATGACTAGATTAATGTCCTCATTAAGCTGTTCACAAGGGATTTGTCCCTAGGATGCAAACACCTCCCACTAGGCCCCACCTTCCAATACTGTCACATTGGTAATCACATTTCAGTACAAGTTTTGGTAGGAACAAACCACATCCAAACCAAAGCAGTCTGCAATAACTTAGTTAACCATTATTGAAAGTAAAGATATTTACATTTTTTTCAGTATACAATAGCAAGCAACATCAAGAAAACTACCATTTTTCAAACTTCTAGAAAATAATAGATTTCAAGTTTCAGTTAAACAATAATCACTTGCTGAAATTATAGGTAAAGCACTGTCAGCAAGAATTTTATGTTCATGAATATATGTGTATGTATTGAATGTGTAAATGTTGTTTTATCTAAAAAGTAAGAGTATATAGATATGAGGATTAGAGTAATGGAAGAGTATGTAAGAAATACATGATCTGAAAATGTAAAAAACTACAAATCTCAAAAAAATTAGAAGTGAAAAAGAGAAAAAAGGGAGATAAAATATATATACTGATTCCCCTATCTGTAACAACTTCAGAAATATGTCATGTAAAGAGGACAATTCAACTAACAGAAGTCTCAGCATATTTAAAAGAACAAAGGTAAACACCATGAAAGATAATACTATTGACTAAAATTGTGTGATGGAGAAAATGTTAAAATAAAGAAAGAGGAGGTAATAGGTTAATTATATCACCACCAAACATTCCTTTAATATCCATAAATATAAAAAGCATTAATATAATTATTTTTTTAAAAAATCTCCCAATTAGGAAAACAAACCAAAACAAAATTATCTATTTCAAGAATATACAAGTATTAAGAGACAACCCTAAAACAAAAGTGATATAGACAAAGAATACAAGACCACTATACATAAAACAATTGCAGTTTTATATACTTGCAATAAACAATCTAAAAATGACTTTAAGAAAACAATTCCATTAAAACTTATATTTTGAAAACCAAAAAATATTGTTGAAAGAGATTAAAGGTTATCATATAATAAATAGAGAAAAAATATCTCATCTTAATAGATCAGAAGAGGCTGGACATGGTGGATCCCACCTATAAACCTCGTACTTTGGAAGCCTGAGGTGAGAAGATTGTTTGAGGCAGGAGTTTGAGATTGCAGTAAGCTCTGATGACATAACTGCACTCTAGCCCAGGCAATAAAGTGAGACATTGTTTCTAAAACCAAAACTGGACCAGAAAAATTAATAAGTGTTAAAATGGCAATAAACTCTGGATTGACTGTAGGTTCAACACAATCCCCATCAGAATTCCAGCTTTTTTGCAGAATTTGATAAACTGATACTAAAATTCATATGGGAACTCGAGAGACCCAGAATAACCAACCAAATTTGACAAAGGAAAACAAAGTTAGAAGATTAAACTTTCTCATTTTAAAACGTACTATAAAGCAATAGTAATCAAGACAGTATGGTGATGGCGAAAGCATAGATATATAGATCAATGGAAAAGAATTAAGAGTTCAGAAATATATCCATATATCTGTAGTCAACTGATTTACAACAAAGATACCAAGCCCATTCAGTGGGGAAAAGAATAGTCTAAGAAATGATTTTGAGACAATTCAACCCAGCAAAAGAAAAAAGCTGGATCTATGCCTTGTATCCTAAATAAAAATTAACTAAAAATGGATAAAAGAATTAAATATAAGTTAAAACTGTAAAACTCTTAGAAAAATATATAAGCATAAATCTTTGTGACCTCAGATCTGGCACTGGATTCTTAGGTAAGGCACCAAAGCACAAGAAGCTGTTGCCAAACCCACAAGATAGTTCTGAACTAAGTCCAGTTGCTCACCACACAGAAAGCCAATTACGGAGACAAGGATCACCAAGGAAGAAAGTGAATTTATTACAGATGATGTCAACCAGGAAATGGGAGAACTGCCACAAATCTGCCTCCCTGCTCAATTGAGGTACGGGATTTTATAAGGAGTTCAGAAAGGTGGCTATATGTATTGGGGCAGGTTGAGTTGAAAGCAACACATGCAGGAGGTCTAATTCAGAAGTCACAGGCTAGTGGTGGATGGTGAGTCTTGGTGTTGTTATCCTGTGAAGAGTCTGCCATTTCTGGGAGAAGATAAAAGAGTTTAAAGGTAAAAGAGTTAGTTAAACAGAAAGATTATATTATAATACTCTGGTCATTGAGCCCTACTGTCCTAAGAACACAAAGCTTAAGAAAGCCACAAGGGAAACACATATGGGGTGCCATTTTGTGTTTCTTCACAGAGCCAATTACAACTCCTCCCTTCTTTTCATTCATTCCTCAATCTTGGGGTATCAGAGCATCAGTCTACTAGCTCGTGGCTTCCTACTGAAACAGGGTGTAGTTGCGATATAAAGAATGAAAATGCTAGGCCTGAAAGTACTCATGAGTTTTAAGTTGATGATTAGATGTCTTCAACATAATTACTTGAGTGCACTTGTCTATTGTTTTAGAACATTTCAACCCACAATTTGATTACTATATTCACTGTGAGATAAATTTTAAAAATAGCTAATAAAAGAGAAAGACTAAATTTTAGGATCTCCCCCAAAAAAGCAAAGCAATTCCCTAAAGAATCCAAGAGAAGAGTCCTGAGAACAAATCTCCCAGCCCCAGTCCATCCTCTCCAACATGTTGCAACTAAGAAGCTGCTGTCTGATTTTATCAATACACATTTCTATTTTTGCTGAGGTATTTATATACGTGCAGCATGAGGAATTAACTATAACACAAACAGTCCCTTGTTCTGCTAAAATATAATCAATAGCCATGTGATTATCAAGAACTACTCGAGCTAAAGATTCCAAAGATTCTTACTGGGCAGCTATTTCAGCTACAGTTTCATTAGCAATGATCCTCAGGGTTATAGATAGGTTGTCAAACATGTGTTGTTGATCTGGGTAGTAAGGTATACCTGAAGAAATATCCATCCCATTTGAGATCCCTCCTAGGAGATGCTGTCTTGGTATTCCCCAGATGGAATCTCTACTCCATCCATAATTCCCCTAGTTGTCTGTGAAAACAATTTTAGGGAACTGGCACGGTGTTTGGTGTCTGAGTCATTATATACAGAGAGAGGATTAATAAAATATCCTAATAAACCTTGGCCATCATCTCCCTTTTGAATGCAAGTATAGGCCCAAGGCTCTTCTTGTTGGCATACAAAACATATCCTTCTGGGGCACAAGTTATGAAGTCATATGACCTGATAATTTTGCAAGGCTATTTCCTCTAACCAAAGGTGTGCAGTGGCTAAGTCATCTAGAGGAGATCCATCCTACAAGTCTGAGCAGAGTCTAATATTTTGGTTACGGGGGTCTCATCCAGATCCCCATTAGGGGCATATGTTCTTTTACCATTGCTCTAATTACAAGGATTTATAGGGACTGAATATCCTCATCAGGAGGCCAAGAAGAAACAAGGAGATTTTTGAGTCCCAGCCATTAGCTAAGTGAGCCTTACCCAATATACAGCTCCTTTAGAGTTTCAAACATGTTTAAATGTACTTTTGGGAACATCATAAAAGTTATGTACTGGTTGAATGAGGGGATCATGTTGGTCCAGGACTGACTGAGGTTTAGGGTGATTGATATAACCAATGTTTGGATAAATAAGCTGAAGAAGCAAAAGTCTAAAAGATTTGAACTAATGAATTATCTTTCCAAGCAAAGGATGACAGGACTGACGGAGCAATTCCAATTCCAAATTTAGGGATCCAATGCATCCTATCTGCTAGAGGGCTTGACTCAGAATAATAATCTAAGTTCACTTAATGGCTCACAAGACCAATCTGACTTCATCCTTTGTTTAAGTTCACAGGGAGCAAGTTTTACCAGAGTATGATGAATCCACAGTTTCAGTCCTGCTAGTATGACCAATGAGTAAGTTGTCAGGAGCACCTTAAAAGGGCCAGTCCAGCATGGCTTCCATTGATCTTCGGGATGCTGGCTCCTCTAAGTTTTCAGCAAAGAGCACATCCCTTGATAACTGGAGTCTGTTGGAAGCAAATTCAGAAATGCTAGTTAGCATATTACCAAGTTGTTTTACATATGGTTGAGCCTCCATTTCTGGGGACAAAGGACAGTTGGGCAAGCCCTGACTGGAAGCTCTTAGGAATGGTCTCCCATGTAAAATTTCAAAGTAGCTAAGTGCCAGCCTACTTCTGGGGGCCACTTGAATTATCAACAGGACAAGAGAAAACACTTTGTCACAAGTTAAGTTAGTCTCTTGACAAATTTTGGAAAATATCTTCTTCAAAGTTCTATTCATCTATTTGGTTTTCCCCAAAGATGGGTCTCCATAATGAATGCAGTTTCCAGTCAATTCCTAGAAATTGTGATTATTTCTTAAGTAACTTTGGCAACACAAGCTGCTCTATTATCACATTGGAGAGTTAAAGGAAGTCCCAACTTAGGAATAACTTCCTTGAAAGGGGCTTTAAAGACCTCTGAAGCTTTCTCAGTCCTGGTTGGGTAAACTTCAACCCATCTTGGAACAAAGTCCAGCAGATTTTGAAAATGTCCAGGGACTGGCAATATCATGGTAAAGTCTACCTGTCAGTCTTCCCCCAAGAAAGTCCCTCTCCATTGAGTTCCGTTTTTTAGGTGTGACTGCAAGCACTGTGAAGATTTTGGGTTATTTTGCAAGGGTATAGGGCAGCTTTGGACTACTGGATGAATGGTTCTCTGCAAGTTAGACCCAGCCTAACTATTCAGTTCCCATCTCCTGGATGACGTCACATGTAGCAAGTTCCCTTTCTTCCTTGGCACTCCTTATTATCTCAGTAATTGGCTTTCTGTGCAGCAAGCAGCTGGACCTAGGCCAGAACCCCCTTGTTTGTTCAGTAACAAAACAACAACAAAAATAGATAAATCAGACTTCACCAAAATTAAAAACATTTGTGCATCAAAGGACACGATCAAGAAAATGAAAATACCATCCACAAAATATGAGAAAACACTTGCAAATCACATATCTCATAAGGGGTGCATATCCTTAATAAATAAAGAACCCTTATAACTCAATAATAAAAAGAAAAATAATTCACTTTCAAAATAGGAGAAGGATCTGAATAGATATGTCTCAAAAAAGATATGAAAATAGCCAATAAGCACATGAATAAACATTTAACATTAATAGTCACTAGGGAATTGTAAATTAAAACCACAGTGAAATATCAGTTCATTCCCATTAGATGGTTATAATCAAAAAGATAGATAAAGCATTGGCAAGGATGTGGAGAAATCAGAACCTTCAGATGCTGTGGGATGTATAATAGTATAATTGCTTTGGAAACATTTTAACAGTTCCTCAATAATTTAACATACAATTATCATGTGATCTAGCAATTCTACTCCCAGGTATATACTCAAGAGAAATGCAAACATATATCCACACAAAAAAACTTGTACATGAATGTTCATAGAAGCATTATTGATAATAGCCCCAGAATAGAAACAACCAAAATGTCCATCACCTGATGAATAAATAAGTAAACTGTGACATATGCACATATTGGAATATTTTTTCAGCCATTAAAAAAGAATTAAATAATGATATATACTACAACATGGATAACTTTGCAAATATTAAGCTAAGTGAAAGAAGCCAGTCACAAATGACCATGTATTATATGTTAATAGTTTAGTTCCACTGATAAGAAATGTGCAGAACAGGCAAATCTATAGAGACAGATAATGGACTAGTGATTTAAAGCTGGAGGCACTATGGGATTGTAGCTGTGGGTATGAGGTTTCTTTCAGGAGTGATGAAAACATTTTAAAATTGATTGTGAAGATGGTTGCACACCTTTATGACTATAATGAAACTCACTTAATTACACATTACAAATAGGTGAATTGTATGGTATGTGAATTACATTTCAAGAAAACAATATTATGTATACATTCTTATTTATATGCAAAAAACTCTACTCAGAGATACAATAAAATAATTTTTTAAAAACTGAATTGATGCAAATGAAGTCAGAAAAGAGGAATACGGGAACAACAGCAGATAGGACTAACAGAATACAGATAGCAAGATGGTACACTGAAACCCAACCATATTAATAATTAATTAGATTAAGTATAAATAACTTTAAAACTCCAATTAAGATATAAGTATTTTTAAGCCGGGCATGGTGGTGCACGCCTGTAGTCCCAGCTACTCAGGAGGCTGAGACAGGAGGATCACTTGAGCCCAGGAGTTTGAGGTTGCTGTGAGCTAGGCTGATGCCACAGCATTCTAGCCTGGGCAAGAGGAGACTCTGTCTCAAAAAAAAAAAAAAAAAAAACAAAGCAAACAAATAAAAAAACCAAAACAAACAAAAAAGAGATAAGTATTTTTAGATATTATAAGATGAAATCAAACTGCATACTGTAGGCAAGAAACACACGAAATAAAAAGACAGGGATGTGATGAAAATGGAGACAGGAGAGATATATATCATACAAACACTTAACAAAAGAAAACTGATGTAGCTGTATTACTATCAAATAAATTATAATTTGAGGAGAAAATATTATAAGAGATAAAGAGAAAAATTTTATAATGCTAAAATTATCTAATGAATAAGAAGATATGAAAATTTTAAATTTGTATAAAATTGTCAAAATACAGGAAACAGGCAAATTCATAATCATTGTAGGAGATTTTAACACACCTCTCTCCATAGAGATGTGTGATAGAATGAGCAAAATATGTGGTAAGAAAATACAAAACTTGGACAATTTGATTATCCAAATGTACCTAAAGATCATCTATAAAACGATTAACTATAAAGACTTTAGAATGCATACCCATTTCAAGTTTGAGAAACACAAACTTGAGTTTCTCAAGTTTCTCAAGTTCTTCAGTGACGTAGAATACTCCATTTTTTGACAATCTCAAATAATGTTTACCATAGTAATCTGAGACGTTTTCTACATGATTTTTAGCATTGTAACCATTTAGGAACAAGAGAGGAAGTGGGCCTTCAGTTGGGGAAGTGTCTCCCTAACTAGCTGACTCCAGAATTTACTCTTCCCAGGAAGGGAAAAACATATCATTAGTTGCATAAAAACAGTCAGAGATATTTTAGGTTAATAAAAGAAATTTGATCAAGGTTTACTATAAAACATAAACTCCATCATGTAGAATATAGCATCATGGCTTAAAAAAGAGCATCTTAACCTGTATGCTATGATACTCAGGCAACTACTCATCAAATAGGGTTTTTGTTTGTTTGTTTAGATTATTGAACCACAGGGGATAAGACACCAAAAATTTATGAAGATTGAGACCCTAAATGTACCTTGCTAGTTTACACCCCTTGATATATTTTTCACAGAGTCCAGATTCAGACAAATGAGGGAATCTAGAAAGATGTAAAACTGGGAATTCCAACTCAGTTCTGACTTTAGATCTGGTAATATCAAATATCCAAACAAATGCTGACATTTCCTGAACACTCACTCTACGCCAGGCAATGTTTTAAGTATTTCACATGTACCAGCTCAGTTAACCTTTGGATCAATCAGTGAGGTAGGTACTGTTATTGTAGCTCATCTTTCTACTCATGAAAAGCCACCAGTGGGCTTTCATTGTATTCAGAGTAAAATCCCTGACAAGAAATTTACAAGAGTTATATGTCATTTACAAAATCAAAAAACAATACTTAGCAAAATTCCTCTGAGAAATTTCCAAGTTCAGAAATCATGCCAACTTGTTGTTTAATATCACTATGAAAGAGCAGAAAGGAACCTGTCAGTTAAAAGTGTCTCAAAGTAATACATTTGATGTCATTAATAATTGACCATTTTTTTTTCTGACTCAGGATTTGTAGTGAAATACATAACTCTACTTAAAAGAACTCCCCATCGATCCTTCAAAGTACATGGATTCTGGAACTGCCCAGATTTCAAGGAAAAAAAGAAAAAAAAAGTCTCCTTACCATCAGAGGTAAGAAATGAGCACGGGAGATATCTGCAAGTTAAATAAGTATTATTTTAGATAGAAAATATAGGGGCAGATTTTTTTTAAAGCTATTTAGATTGTTCTCTATGCTGAGAACCTCATCAGTTTTAACATAGAATTTTTTTAAAAATAGACCTTAGTTCTAAACTGGGCTTTTCACTTAATGTTGGCAAAGTATGGAAAATAAATTAAATTTATCACAGAAACCATCTCAAGCACATTTATTTGATTCATGTTTGGTAT
Source organism: Microcebus murinus (assembly GCF_040939455.1). Classification (NCBI taxonomy): domain Eukaryota; kingdom Metazoa; phylum Chordata; class Mammalia; order Primates; family Cheirogaleidae; genus Microcebus; species Microcebus murinus. The sequence continues at coordinate 38,360,054 of NC_134120.1, read as the reverse complement.
AAGCAGCAGCAGCAGGAAGAAAGCACTTATAAATATCCATCACACATGAATTGCACTGAGCTTTTATGGTGTGTGAAATAAAGCATCTGGTTTTAAATAGAGAAGGGGAAAGGACATAAAAGGAAACACTGTGTTAATTATAGATTAAGGTATAGCCAATATAGTTAACAATAAATAAAATTGATTAATAATTACCACATCATACATTATTCATGTTTGATACCTTCCACAAATTATCTAAAACTTGTTATTTGGACATGTAAAAAAACTCAGAGGTAAAATTTACTCTGTAGTAAAAGAATTTGACAAGTGACCTCATTCTTTTATAATAAATGTCAGTAAACACAATTGAGATAACTTTTAATTTATAATAAAAGTACATGAATTACCAAATTACATCACCCTTAAATCTTTGTTATAATCTGCTTAATCATCAAGATTGTTCTATGTGTTTGTTTGACAGGCTCCTTGGAGCATGAATATTTATAATTTTTACCTTTCTTACCAACATGTAAAATTTTAAGACTATTAGTACAGGGATGAAAAGAAAACCTAGACTAAGAAATATAGGGGGACCAAAGCATGATACAAGGTTTTACTAAGGACACCCAGGCCCAGTATAAGGGGGATGTTTTCCAAGCATGGTAACAAGAGTGGATTGACTTGGGGTGGAGACAAAATATTCAAAGGTAATGTAAGCTGGCTGCAGGGCAAACATCAAATATGAAATCAGATCAGACTCAGGGCTGTGAAGACATGTTAGAAGACAAGTTAGAGTCCCATTGTTTGAAGAGAAACAAAATGCAAAATGTTGATCCTGGCAGCTTAAGTTCTCAAAAACACTTGCCGGTTCATGCTTTTTGATGTATTTTCTGTGATCTTCCAAAGTCACTCACATGCAGCCTTCCACTATGGCATGCAAATAAGACATGTGGCAAGTGGCAAAGGCAGAATGCAAATTCAGTTCTAACTCTGGGAAACAGTAAAAATATGACAGAAGAAGGAAGGAGAATGAGGAGGAAGGAAAGAAGGAAGAGGAAAAGGGGAAGGAGGGGCAGGAGGAGGAGAAGAAAATAAAAATAAGAGAACAAGACAAAGAAAGAAGAAGAAAATATATGTACTAACTCATTTAATCTACAGTGTAAGCACTATTATAACTCAGGTCTCTTCTCTGCTCAAAAGCCTCCAATAGGCTCTTACCTTATTCAAAGTGAGATCTGGCTTCCCACTGTGACCTCCTACAACTCCTCCCATGCTTCCTCTCTTCCACTCAAGTTCAGCTGCACTAGCTTAATTGAACATATCAAGCAAAATACCACCTCAGGGCCTTGTGTTGTTTCCTTTCCCCAAAAATGTTCTTTCCCCTTCCTGCCCCATTCCCACATGGCTTGCCTCCTCCTTTCAAGTCTCTACTCAAATGTCATCTTATCATAAGGGCCTTCCTTGACCACTCTCAATAAAATAAAAATCTCCTGTCGTTCTCTATGCTCTTTTCTCTGTTTTATTTTTCCTCATATTATTTATTGCTGCATGATGTATTTTACATATATTTGTACGTTTGTTTATTATCTGTCTCCCCTCCTTTCCAATGATGTATTTAACGGGAGAACACAGACTTTGGCTATTTGATTCACTGCTGTATCTTTAGCATCTAGAACTGTGCTTGGCAAGTGGTAGTTGACCAAGAAATATTTATCAATGTCTGAATAACTGAATAACTGGATGAAGAGCCTCATTTTAGACAATGAATTGAAACACAGAGAAATTAAGTAGCTTGTCCAGGTTACTTGCCAAGTTAGTTAAATAGTTTTCACCTGCGAGGCCAAGAAATTGTACCTGTTTAGAATATAAATTTCATTAAACTTGAAGCTTATCTTTTGTTTGTGTGTATGTGTTTTGTTTTCTTGTCCTTCTCTTTGGATCATTGTTCTTTTGTTTTTTTACCCTCATCTATCAATATTAATGATCTTATTCTACTATTATGTGTTTGATGGACATGTTGGCATATAGATTGGAGGTAGGAAGTTACTTTCTTTGGCTGGCTATGATAATTTGTTTAATTAGATTACCTAGCAAATCTGGTCAGAAAAAAAATGGCTAGATTCAAAAGTTATAATTTTTTAAAGTGATAGTGAAAGGTAGCCTTACTAATAGTCTATCTAATAGAGGAAAATAAACAATCTAACAGAAAGTAAGGGAAAAAAACTCACAAGGCAACTACACCCTTTGTTTTGTTTACTTAAAACACCTGTGTTCTAACTCCTTATATCTGACTTCATTTTCTCAACCTGAAAGAGCCCTAAGTGGACAGTAGGGGTGCTAGTTCCCTATTTTGGTTCTCACCAGCATCAGATTTGAAGGACCCAGCCTCACAGAAAAAGAAAAATAAAAAACACCTACAACAGCTTCACTGCCACTTCTGTTATCGGTCTGCTGAAGCAGAGAGGGAAAAAAAGCCATTTTTACCCTTTAAAACTCCAAACAATTTTCCTCAGGGCTCAGCATTTTCACTTCTTCCTGTGTATCATGGCCATTGTCTCCTTTTCTATCTCTCTATTTCTTTTTTTTTTGAGACAGAGTCTCACTTTGTTGCCCAGGCTAGAGTGAGTGCCGTGGCGTCAACCTGGCTCACAGCAACCTCAATCTCCTGGGCTCAGAGATCCTACTGCCTCAACCTCCCAAGTAGCTGGGACTACAGGCATGTCACCATGTCCGGCTAATTTTTTGTATATATATTTTTAGTTGGTCAATTAATTTTTTTCTATTTTTGGTAGAGACAGGGTCTCGCTCAGGCTGGTTTGGAACTCCTGACCTTGAGCAATCCGCCCGCCTCGGCCTCCCAAAGTGCTAGGATTACAGGCGTGAGCCACCGCGCCCGGCCTCTCTATTTCTTTATAGGAGAAATAAAGACACTTTTGTAAAAAGTTTATCACTGTGTGAGAAATCTTTGTCAGCCTGCACACGGACTTCACACCCTTTCAGTTAGTAAAAAATAGTATTAAAAAAAGAAGTTGAAGTGCTGAATCTGAAGATCTCGGGAACAGGGACCCCTCACTCTGACTCCCGATTATGTGAAGTGTCATATGTTCTTTGAAATTCAGATACAATCTACGAATACAAGAGCGAGGCAAACCCTAATTGTAATCTGACTAACAAAATTATATTTTTATTCCATTCTTTCCACCCACCTAAATGGGGGAAGGGGGTGTTAAGATAAAAAGTAAAAATTTTCATACTTTATGAAAAAATAAAGGCATATTTTCTACATCTGAATTTGTGATTGATGATATCATTGGTAGTCTACGTTAACAAATAAAATCTAATTCCTTCTAAATGATATGTGATCTTTCTGGATCAAGAGGGTGAGGTGAGTGGGGCCTCCTTTTGAAGAATACAGCATTTCAAGATTCAGGCTGAGGAAGAGATTCATGTTTAACTCTGAGACAACACTTTCCTTATAGATCAGATATAACCCACGTCACCAAGTTAGAATCACAGAACAAAAATGTGACTAACTCCATATGATTCCAAGAAAATTCACATCCCTTTTTTTCTCTCTACCTTTTTTTTTCTCCTCTATGCTTTAGAAGGAGAAATGCTTAAGCCATTTTTTGCATTTCCCCAAATAACCTTATATTACCATGTCTGCTTTAACTTGTCTGTGATGATTCATATCAAGAAAAAAAACTGAGAAATTTCAATGTCCCAGGAATTTCTGTGAAATTGCCCTTTAGCTTGGAACCTGTCACATCATGTCACAGAAACTCATGTAGCCTATAATCCATAATTTCAATGTCACAGCACAATTTTATAACCAGTAATGCAATTTAACTATATGGACTCAGATTACACATCTATAGGAAGTGAATTTATTAAGGTTAAAATGAAATTTATCTTTTAGTAAATTAAATGTATATACATTTATGGCACACAGCATACATTTTATCTTAAAGTACTTTGAAAAGTAAACAATAAAATCAAAATAACTTATGCAAGAATTCATAACAAAATATTTAGGTTCCTTGTGGAATTATATTGCATCTAATTAGCTTGGGCTAATAAAAAATACTGGTTCATAGTATCCATAGTGGATATTTTCCTCCCACTATGGTTTCCTTGTGCACAGGAGGCAGAGAAAAATTGTAGAACAGGTAAGTTGCAGGTATTTCTGCCTAAGTTTAGGGGTTTTTTTCAAATTGGCTTCTGAAGATCCTTCTACTTTTGATGAAGTTATGTGTAATAACAACATGCTTCCTGGCACTGTCAACGATGTTTGTTCAGTCCCAGGTGTCTGATCCTGTTTGCTCTTAAGCACAAGATAGGGGTGAGTCACTGAAGGGCGTGTCCCCCACTCTCTTGTAGATACTTGAATAGGAGCCACTGACCGTGGGAGCCAGAGGCAAAGGCAGAACCACGGCTCTCCCACCTTGGGAACTCACATGGAACTAACCTAGCTAACACAAAACAAAACAAAACAAAACATGTAAACCAGTTTTTCTTGAAGGGAAATGTTTCTTACCTCGTGTTCATTCATTTGCAATTGCTCCTTTGTTTGAATAGTAAGAACCTTTTCATATGTTCCAGCAACATAGTTCCTTTTATTTTTCTATTAATCAATCTCTATTTCAAGTCTTTATTGAGCCAACATGGTCGAAGATAAATCCCAGTCATTCCCACGTGATTTTATCTTCACCCTAAGCTTTCTGTGGTTGAATGTAAGTGTCACCTATTCCTATGGGGTAAGGGGAACGAACATCTGGTGTTTGATCATTGACTTACACAGGTGGTCCCTGGGACCGTTCTTACTCTGGTCATGCTCCCCTGGGATCATCAGACCTGGAATATCTATGTTAATTCTATGGTACACTCATAAGTATCTAATAAACACAGGAGGGCATAGTTGTTTAAATGGAATGGGAGTTGGGGAGTAAGAACAAATTAAACTATCAGCAAAAAAGAGCATGTTACAGATTTTTGCGTGTGTGGGTATTACAAGCTTATGCTTTGGGGGAAAAATTTATTTCTTCCCCACCCTCCCAGCTCTCCCCCATATCCCATATGAAATCCTGCAGCTTCTCTATTACCCCGAAAATATAACGTGGGGCATCCAGCAGACAGAGGCATGGGCTCCTCTTGAAACTCAACAAGGACAGTCTGGGAGAAAGAGCATCTTATATAATGGCAAATATAATAGTTTTTAAGTAGACATGATGCTGCTACTTTTTTGGTGTATTTATTTTCAAGCAGGGGTTAGTATTTTAGTGCAGGCCCCTCTCTGTCATGAATGTAAAAAGGCTAGACAAAGACTCCCTAAGGATCATTTAATGGTGTTACACAGAAAGTGTTCTGGCATAGCAACATAGCGTGTGTTTTTAGCAGACTACCCTCCAGAATCGTTTCTATTTCGAACAGCATGCTGACTAGTGTATAGGGCAGGTAGACAAAAAGAAGGATCCATTTGGGTAGTTCCAATCTGAACAACAGAGAGGTTAAAGCAAGTTTTCAACACAGGTGTCAACTTTTTAGAAGATTTTACTCTTTTGAGTATGGACAATACAATCAGAATTATGCCCAAATTGATAAATTTCTGTCTAGAAACTATTTTCCAGCTCAAATAAAATTAAGCCATTTGGATTTTCCAAATTCTTGTACAGCAAAGTTAAATTCCTATTTTTTGTTCTTACTATTTCATTAAAATAGTTTTAGAAAGAGTAAATATTTTTGCTTATATTTTACAATGTAAAATTGATTCATTTGATCAATGGGCTATTTATATAAAATTTTACCAACTAAACCTTCTGGATTGTCAGTCTTCTTGGTGGTCATTTATATTAACCAATTTTTATATCTCTAAATTTTTGGCAAGAATACATGATGTTTCTACAAATAACGTATTAGTACATATTGTTATACTTATTATCCCCATTTATATAAGTAATATAAGTTACTTACTTATATTACTTATATTACCCCAAGTAATATAAGGTTATTTGCTTTATCTCATTTGATTTTTATGAAATACTCATTTTGAATTTGATGGAAGACTAATAGTCATACTGTTTCTGAGAAAAGTCTGGACAAGTCCTTTCAGATATTCCAGGATTTCTTTCCAAAGGAAAGTGATGCACAAAAGTTTTCAATTTCAATGAAAGAAGCCAGACATAAGCCACGTATTATATGATTCCATTTCTATGAATGTCCAGAATAGGAAAATCCATAATGACAAATAGTAGTTCAATGGTTGCCAGCAACTAATGAGTGGGGAAATGAGGAGTGACTGCTTAAACAGTTTCCTTTTGGGGTGATAAAAATATTCTGGAACTAGATAGTGGTGATGGTTACACAACATTCTGAATGTTGTGTTAAAAGTTACTGAATTGAAAACTTTAAAATGGTTAATTTTATGTTTTATGAATTTTACCACAATTTTTTTTTAAGTAAAGGGAAAATGAAAGGTCTGAAGTTCCAACCTGTAGAATCAAAACAAACTATCAGATTAGAAAGGTCTACAAACTTAATCTTGATACTATTTGTTTAAGTTTTCTGTCCATGAAACCAATCCTAACTCTAAATAATGTAAGAGTCAAAAAGAAGCTGTCTAGCCTGCTATTAACTGTTTTGGTAAATTAAAAATGTTATTAATGTTCATTGTGGAAAATCAATATAGAAAGCATAAATCATCTATAATTCCATTGTCTGGAAATAATTTGTTTCAGGAATTTTTTTATATGTACAAGCATAATTTTTTCCCTGAAAAGAGATTAGATATTGTTTTATAGTATATCCAACTACCTAATTTTACTATGTACCTAACACTTATAATTCTACTACATGCAATGTTCTATGTGCTTTAAATATATTAATAACTGATTTAATCATCCCTACCATCTCACGGAGTTGGTATTGTTATTCTGATTTTAAAGATGAGAAAATTAAGAGAGGGAATAAGTAGTCTTTCTAAGGTCGCACAGCAAGTAAATGGCAAATCCAGATTCAGAGCCAAGCCTGCTGGCTCTAGGGCTCATGCTTCTCAGCCATTAGGACCCAATATTCAACCTAATCAATACTGCTGGACACTTGGAATTTGTCCAGTGTTTTACTATTACAAACAAAAATCCAATGAACATTCTTGAAGCCACCCACAAAAATAACAATCACAATAAAATTCCTGGAATTTCAATTGTGGTACAAATTATATTAAAATTTGAGGCTTTTGATATAACTAATACATTTTTGAAATGGTCAGCCTTACATTTGTGGGAGAGTACACTCATACATGAGGAAAAGATTTGCTATGAAGCACACAGCACCTTAGTTGGTTGGATCATCTTGAGATTAGTGCTCAGGCATTATCTATCCTGTAAGTGGCAGAATCAAGACTGGAACATTGCCCGATTTTTTAACTCATAATGCTTTACCTTGACTACAATGCTCCTCAAAGTAAAATTTCTTTATCGGTGTATTATTTCTGCAATATTCAGCAGTTGCAACCACCTTCTCATGCCTTTTATACCTAATGGAAATTCAATATACAATTCAAAGTGTGGGGAACCTACTGCCTTGGGGCCACATGTGGCCTTCTGGATCCTGGAGTGCAGCCTTTGAGGAGCCACACTTGGGGATCTAGAGGGCCACGTGTGCCCTGGAGGCTGCAGGTTCCCCACCCCACAGACCCATTCTCTAAAATAGCCCCCACTAATACAACAAAGACATTATTGAGGTTTTCTACTTCCATGCCAGCCTTAAGCACAATTTTGCAACATGATCACCTTGGAATCACTTAATCTCTAAATATAGCAAAGACAAGAAACCAAATTAACATTGTTTTATTACATCCTATATCTGTAAATATTACTTTATACATCCAATTTTTACGTGTTTAACCTGCCACGTTTCTTTACAAGCAAAGTAACTTCTTTTAATAGCAAAATTAAAGTTCTATTTAAAACATTGCAAAATAACCCTACTACGTTTAGACAGTTAATTGCTTCTTTATGAAAATAAAAAAAAAACTGTAAATTTACATTAAAAAAATTGAAAATCATTCACTGGGGAAAAAAATGAAAGTTTTAAAAAGCTATTTTCTTGCACACTAAAATAGCATAATTTTCACCTTACACAAATAAGGAAAGAATAATACTACATGTTTCAAAGTCAAATAAATAGACAAATGTCTACAATCTGTAAAACTTTTATTAGGCAGGAATGAATTGCAATTTGGGGTATACACACAGAACAAGTGGTCTACAGAATGTCCGAAGAGCAAAGGGAAAATTAGAGGTTTTACAAAAAGGGAGATGTTATGTATTGTGCTTTGAGCAAATTCACTGGCACTCCTAAGGTCTTGGGAAATGGCAGGTTTTGACTGGCGGTGAGATAAACCACAGCCGGTTGTTTGAGTGGCCATTAGATAAAATTGGTTTCAGGTTACAGCAGGCAATTTCGGCAATGAAGCTTGCAGAGATTTACATTCTTGGAGTGGTGTTAGGTATCCTGAGTTCTTTTTCCTCCTGGCTCCACTCTGTTTTAGTCAGATGTGACAAGATTGACCCAATTCATAGGATCGAACTTTCACACGTTAAAAATGATTCCATTAAACTAAGAAGACTTAAAAAGGAAAATTACCCTTTTAAAAGTCTAAGTCTAAAAACACCTAGATTTTAGGGGCAAATTGGAAAACAGACAATGTACAATCAAATCGGAATTTTAGATACACATTTTAATTGAAGACCTTCTTAGTGCCCAGAGGGCAAGGGAAGGAATACGGCCTTTCCCATGAATGCCTGGTTTGTTCTACACGCCCAGTTTAGGCCCGCCCTGCACATGCCTTTGGACTCATCATGTGGTCAGCTCTCATCTCCTACATTCCTCACTCCTCAGAAGGTGAGGCGTGGAGAAGGGGTTGGCTGATACTTAACCAAAATCAAATGGCAGCTGCCACTGGCCTGAGAAAAGAAGCAAAAGGCAGGGCTGGGCCTCGGGAAAATTGTCATGTCCTTTGTTGGCCTCTCTCCCTGCCGTGGGAAGGCCTGGGTCTTCATGTTGCTCTCTGACTGCTCCCCAGGTTCCCTGTGTCCAAAATGGAAACTCAATCTTTTCCTTTCCCACATTAAAAATGTCTATTTCTTCTATTATTTTAAAATTTCTTATAAAAAAGCAAACTGATAAAAATTAATTCACACTGAAGGATGACTGAAAATCTGGAGTATTGGCCGCCTAAAGGAATCTCTACTGAAGGTGTTACGGCAATGGTGGCAGCGGGCTGAAAGAAGAGGGCCCTTCAGTCCTGGATTTCCTTAAATGATACCAATGCCACTGTAAAACAGGACAATGAGGAAAATGAAATTTTGTAGTTCCCAGGCCCTGAGTACAGCATGGTGTAGGCCAGGCTTGGTAGCTCTCCCATGTAATCCCAGCACCTTAAGAGGCTGAAGCAGGAAGATAGCTTGAGGCCAGGAGTTCAAGGCCAGCCTGGGCAACACAGCAAGACCTCATTTCTAAAAAAAAAAAAAAAAAAAAATACCCAGCATAGTAGTATGCACCTGTAGTCCCAACTACTTGGGAGGCTGAAGTAGGAGGATCACTTGAGCCTAGGAGTTCGAGACTGCAGTGAGTTATGATGACACCACTGCAGTCCAGCCTGGGTGACAGAGTAAGACTCTGTCAAAAAAAAAAAGAAAGAAATGAAAAGAAATGGAAAAAAAAAAAAGCAAAAGCCAACAAACAAACAAAAAGAACACTGTGTAAGCAGTAATAGGTTCGTGGGCTTGGGTCTGAGAACAATCACTCTCCACACGTCACTTTCAGCAAGATTTCCCCCCCACCTCCCTCTATCTCTCTGAGAGGATGTGATTATTTGGCTCTAAATTTAAAAAATGTTGGTCAATAAAAAAGAGAGAGAGAATGGTAATAGAAGATATAATTTCAGCAGAAAAACGTTTTAAAAAGTTTTTAGAATTAGCACCCAAGAAAAATAGCTCATCTCTGGAATCTCGAAACCAGAAAGCAGGGAGTCCTATCTGTGGTAGGTATTTCCAGTTTGCTACTAATTTGTGGGTACAAAAATAAATCTTTAAGAAGACTGCAAAGCAAATCTACTGTTCCATGTGGTTCCCTCTTTTCTACCCACAGAAACCAGAAAATTTAATTTGTTTACGATTTCAAACAAATTACACCAATGGACATGAATTATTTCCTGATATGCTCAGTTATCACGCAGTATGTAAGAACTAGGCCTAAGAAACTCTCTTCTTTAAACCTTGAATCCCTACTTTAGAACAAGCTATACCCCAGCCTCATTTTAAGTTATTACCATTTTTCTCTTTCTTTTCATTTTAAATGTTGCATCAATCAATAATTTTATACATAAACATATTAATTTCCAACTATATTCCTACAGAAAATAGCCACTCCAGGGCTTGATCAATAAATTTTGCCTCTTAAGTCAAATGAAGAATTTGAGAGTGGTGTAGGGGGAGAGGGCTGATACCAATTTTTCATGAGCTGCAATCTTTTTAGTTTAATTTAGTCTTGTTTCTCTCCCAAAACTTTCTTCAAACAGTGATACTTATTATTTCTTGTCTATTTTTTAAACTATCACTTGAAGTGAGTATATAATAACGTGATAGTAGCATAGCTTAGCTATTGTTGGACTAGTATTTGCCCAACACATTTATTCGGAAAATATCTGTAAAGAACAGCAGATCCTTTATAGACCTTAATTCCAATGCTGTGGTATGAGACTGTCTATGTTAATATTTTGTACTTCTTGAACAAGATAAGCAACAAATTAAGCTTTAAAATTACAAATTGGTGAGTAGCATAATTCAGAGTTTACAAAATATTCATTATTCATATATATGTTGTATTCAATATTCATATATATATGTTGTAATTTAACTTTACAATATTATTTTGGGAAACCACCAGAATGTCTGGGAAAGACTTAATAGTAGCACTCTGATATTATCTCTTGGTGCAGGCTTCTGCTAACGTCATAAATTTGGGTTCCAAATTATTTAAAAACTCAAGGCCATCTTCTTCCTGTTTTTCACTGCAGCAGCCTACAGAACCAGCTGGGGATCCTCTTCCTTCATAGTTATATGTAAGGACATAATCTTGAGATGGCACATGGTTTTCATTCTGACTGCACTGATGTAATTTCTGTAAAATTTCAAAAAAATGAATTGAATTATTGTTTTCAACAACTTAAACATATGAACATAAAATGTATTTTTTTATTTACCTTTTATGTTTAATTTTTAACCAGTGTGTCCTCTAATGGATTCCTACACACAAAAAATGCACATGATTGGTCTCTATCACAATCATATCATAAAGTCAGTATATTTTACATTTCTAGTAATCCATATAAATAAAAAATCATCTAAACAAATGTTATCTTTAAGTACATTCAGGTTATTATTAAATGTTTATTTCTAAATTTTATATCTAGGAAATCAGGCTAGACTGTAAAACATAGACAAAAGGCATAGTGTTTAGGAATTTGAGATTGGATATCCAACAGTCCTGGTTTTGAGTCAAGCAAGGCTCTGGCTTTTCCAACTAGCTATATGACTTTGTGCAAGTTACTAAACATCTTTAAATCTCACTCTTCTCAAATCTAAAATGGGAATGCAGACAGTGACCATCTCACAGGATTATTGTGGAAATTAATGATGACATAATAATTCATAAAATGTGCTTATTATGTCCAGCACATATTAAATGTACAATAAATGGTAACTTAAATTGCTATTATATGTAGTTAGAAAGTAGGTAAAAATTACCACATTAGCTTTGGAATCAAGTTTCCAAGATAGCCAAAATATGGCAAAATATTGAGACGCACAAAATAATTTAGTGAATTTAGAGTAATCAACATAACCCACCCTGCAAAAACTGGGCTTTTGTAATGAAGAGGCCAAGCATTTGCCCACATCTACCCTGTCTGCCACTGGCCTGTCTGCCAACTTGTCAAACTGCTGTGCCACCTCCCTTGCCTCAGCTGAGTGTCCTCACCTGAGTGTTCTCTAGCTACACTGGAGCTCATTTGCACAGCTTAAGTTACCAAGTGTCTTTCTTCATGACCTTGACAGCTTTACCTCCCATCACCTGATGTGCACACTGAAGGACATTCCTAAGAGTGTGACTTAAGCTTCTCTCCACCTCAATCTGCTCTTACATGAATACTGATTATTTAAAAATAGAAAAAGGATTAACATCTTAATTTGACCAAAAAAAAAAAAAAATGCTATGGCTATGTGATAACCTACAGCCCTATCACAGCCTATTGCCCATCTGTAGTCCACGCAAACATGAAGGGCTTCTGGCCCAGTGTTTCTGCAACAGTGGCACTGGGATCCTCTGATAAAAGAGGTGAAAACTTAGAAACAGAAAAATATCTAATCCAGTGGCTCTCTAACCTAGCCACACATTTGAATCACCGGAGAAATTTTTAAAAAGAAAAAAAAAAAAGCCAAACCAAGTAAATTAGAATCTTTCAGGGTGGAGTCAAGGCATTCGTATTTTTTAAAAACTTCCAGGGCATTTTGATGTGGGCTGAGAACTCTTTATTTAATCCCTCCTTTCTTTCACATTCTTGCTTTCTATTGAATCAAAACCCTTTATATTTGTCTGGTGCTTTATATATTAAAAATATTTCATAAAATGGTGGCTACAGTTAATAATAATATATTGTACATTTCAAAATTGGTAAGAGAATAAATTTCAAATGTTCTCATCACAAAAAATAAGTATTTGAGGTGATAGGTATGTTAATAAGCTTGACTTACTCATTCTACATTGTATACATATTTTTTTGTACATTACATTGTTTTGTACCTCATTTATATATATCAATTTACAATAAAACAAAAAAATTATTATATGTTATATGGAATTTCTAAAGCTATATACAGATGTTTGTGTTTTCACAGGGAAATACAGATTTGATTTTGGAAAGTTTGTGGCAATTTTTTTCACATTCTTTTATATCATATTCTTCTATATTTAGGAGGTAAAGGCACATCTAAAAATCAAACTTTAGTGAAAGACATTAGAAACCTCCAATTTTTATGGGATTTTAGAAATTAAGTGAAATATGACAGATGAAATAAAATCTCTTTTAAATTACATAACATAACAAAATCAAAGAGCACAGAAAAATAAACAGAGCAAGCAAAAGAGGGAATATCGAAAAATCTAGAAAAGCACTTTCTGAAAATATATGCTAATTTCAATTTCCTATTGTTCTGCACTTGGATATTGAAACTTTAGATCAAAACACCTAAGGAAACTCACCTCACAGAGATGGGGCTGAGTGAAACTGTGCCACTCCGAGTAATTGTATCTGCAGTTGTCCATCTCCGTGTGTCCTCCCCTGCAGGAGTCCAGGGTGTGATGGTGCCCAGCTCCCCGGCAGGATTCCAAGGTCTGGTGTCCTCCTTTCACCATTTCTATGGTCTCCTGCCCTCCATTTCTGTTTCCTGATCCCATAGTACCACAAAAACCTTGACTACAGTTGTTGGCGGTCTGGGTCGTGAATCCATTGGCAGAACACTGAAAAAATAAAATAATAAAAGATAAAATAAAATAAAAAATAAAACCATTCATGTTGAGAGGAAATGAATGCCAAGTAGCTACAAGAAAGCAAAGGAAAGAGAATGTTTATTCAACAGTTTATTCATTCATTCATTCTTTCTTGCATTCAACAGACTTTTATCAAATTATGTGCCCAGATGCCGTCTTAGTTCATTTTGTGCTGTTATCACAGTATCCTTGAGGCTGAGTAATTTATAAAAAACATAGATTTATTTCTTTTACAGTTTTAGAAACTGGAAGCCCACAACTGAGGGGCCCACATGTGGCAAGGGCCCATGCTGTGTCATCCCATGACAGAAGGTAGGAGGGCAAGAGAGAAGAGAGTGACAGCAAGAGCAAGAGAGAGAGAGAAAAATAGAGAGGAGCAAGAGGTGGCCAAACTCACTTTTATAACAAACTCTTACAATAATGAAACCACTCCCACAATAATCCATTCATGAGAGCAGAGCCCTCATGACCTAAGCACGTCTTTAAAATCCCACCTCTCAACTCTGTTGCATTGGGGATTAAGTTTCCAGCACATAAGCTTTGGGGAGCACATTCAAACCATAGCAGATGCAAAAGCACAGGGATACAAAGATAGGCATGGTCCCTCTGTGGCTCCAAGAATCGGTTACTCCAATGAGGCAGAAAAATAGATAATTATCTTAAGAAAGAGATTACTATATAGGTGAGCACAGAATGCTACCAGAGCACAGGGGTAGAGCATTAAAATTCAAACCCTGAGAGGGTAAGTGGAGTAGGCTGGGCCAACCCTGAGCTGAGGGACTGAAGACCAGGACAAGAGGGAGGAAGAATGCAATGCCTGCAGGAAGGTGTGGAGGCAAAGGCAAGCAGGGCACTTCGAGGTCCTCATCTTTAATCAGTTGAGAATAGCTACCATAGAGGTGAGAGAGAGAAGAGGCTGGAGAGGTTATAAAAGATCAGAGGATATAAAGATCTATATATACCATGCAAAAAAATGGAGACTTTATCATGAAAATTATGAGGACCATAAAGTATTTTAACTTATTTCAGACAGGAACACATTTTCAAAATGTCATTTTAGGCAGTAATGTGGAAGACAGATTTAGTGTCATGGAGATCAGATGAGGTTGCTGAATTATTCCAGGTAAGAAATGATAAGGACCTAAGCCAAGGTAGAAGCAGTGATGATTGAAAGAAGTAAAGGGGCTCCATAGAGAGTCTACTAGAGGCCAGAGGAATGAGGCAGCAAAAGACAGTCAGGAATTATTACTTTGTGCTCTACTTGGGCAACTAGATAGACAGTGCAAATCACTAAAATAGGGAAGAAAGATGTGTTTGTGTACAAGAGAAGGGTGAGCAATTTAATTTTGAATGTGATGCACTTGAGAAACGCGTAGGATGTCCCAGATGAATATATGAATATGTGCATTTGGAGCTCAAGTGAGAGAGCAGAGTCACAACCAAATAGGTGATAGTTGAAGCCACGGGAACAGATAAGATATCCAGAAAAAAACTGTGAACAAAAAGAAAAAAAAACACAAGAAAAAATCATGTTTTGAGGGGCACATAACAGAAATATACAGCTGTGACAGAAATGATCTGAACAGACACTGAGATAACAGAGGGACCAAAGAGGCAGGACTGAAGTCATGCAGAGAGAACACAGTGAGGAGACAGTGGTCAATAATGTTAAAAAAAAAATCACAACAAGATAAAAATAGGTTCGAATAATGTAAGAGCCTATTGGATCCAAGCCTGTTGGAGTGGCCACTGGTGGTCTTTGTCAAAACAATTTCCAAGGAGTCCTGAGTGAACAGGAAGTAATGTTATAGAAAAATCAAGGATAAATGGTTCTTTCAAAAAGTTCAGTTACAAAGAAAAAGAGAGATATGGAGGGGACTAGAGGGTGACAAAGAGTCAAGGAAATGCTTGAAAATAAAAAGGACTTTATTAAATAAAACTTAATATTGGAGCTTCAGTCCAACCCTCTGAGCCATAGGACAGATATAGCAGTGATCTCAGCATGTCGGTTTTCATTATAAATCATTATGTTATTTTCATGACAAGAACATCCATTATATTCAGGTTCCATTGTGCCATCTTCTTATCAATTTAAATTTTTTCTATTGAAAATGCAGAATCTCTAACTAAAGTGGAAAATTTTTCAAGTTCAGATGATTTCCTGAACCTGAAATACATCTACCAAAGTCATACGTACTATCTCATTGCCTTAGAAAATAATACCAGAAAAGAGAATTGAAAAGTAGCCATGTGGTGGCAGTGCTACCCTATATTTTTACTTAGGTTGCTGATACAGTAAAATTCTATTTAAAAAATCCTGATTATTAAATCTACTTCACAGTATAATTTTGTCATAATGAATACATTTTCAGAGATAATATTTCTAAGCTAATGAAAGGGGAATTGAAAATAAACCAAAACTGATGCCAAGGCCACAGAACTAGCTTTCATACTCTGTTCTCTGTTCTCTCCTGCCTACATCCATTTCCTGCATTCCCCAAAGGATAGTCTTGCTGAGTATCAACAACTCCTTATCCATGTCAGTAATCTCCAGACTTACTTTTCCAAATTTTTCACCCAACTCAAAACCCCATCTGAATGCCTTCAACTGAAACTCACACCTAAAACTAAAATCACCACCTTCACTCATTAAAGTGAGTTTATATATTCACTTTGAAATTTTGTTATAGTTTAGGAAAAGTTGCCTAATATCATCTTCTTATATAAATTCATAATGCCAGGCCCTTTTTAGAAATATTCCTAACAGAGAAGAGGCGAACATGGTAAAATGGCCAATCGATACCATCAGCTCTAACACAAAATGGCAAAGAACAAGTAAAGTCATTCTTTCCATTTTTATGTATAAAGTAAGAATTTACTATGAATCACGGACTATCAAGGGAATAAACCTATTTTCTGACTAAAGAGACAATCATAGGGTTCCACATGCAGACATGTCAAGCAGAGACAGACTATGATTTTGCATGATGGTGGGGAAGAGTTGAAAGAGGGAAATAGGGAATAAGAAAGTCATCTTCACCCTGAGAAACAGAAAAGGACTAATATATAGTCATTATCCCTGGTTAGATCCTCTGCCGCTTCAACTAGGCCTTTTACATTGTTCCTTGAGTTCATTCAGTCAACAACCTTGTCGTTTATATCTTTAAAATATTCCTTATTCATCCCTATCTCAATAATACAATTACCATCCTCCTGGTAGAATTATCTCATGCTCCAACTCTCAAAAGGTCCTAAGTCTTCATCTTCCCCGACCCTAACATCTTCCTATTCTTATTGACCCCCCTATTGACTCAGCGTCACCCTGCTTGCATTAGACCACTCTCTCGCAGAAAAACCTTGCCTGGCTCTCCCTTACCAAGAAAATAAATCCAACATCTTCAGTGCAGCGTAGGAAGGTCCCTTCTCCCACGTCCCTCTTATATCCTCTCCCCTAATGCCTGACATAAATTTCAAGCTTTTATTCCAACCCATGATTCCTTCTATTCTTAACCAATTTATTTATTATTTGTTAGATAATCCCTAAACTTTATCATCTCCTTTCTTATTCGTTAGGCTGTTTTCTTCCTCGTTAATTCCCACCATCTCTTCACTTTCAAACTCTCCTTTATCCTTTAAGTTCCAGAAGTGATTGGTGCCTCTTTCCCCAGGCCTTCCTCTGAACTCCATGACTATGCTTGTGTATGCTAATTATCTCCAAATTCTGACAGTGCTTTATCATGTTGGTTTATTGTCATGTTCCTGTTTCTCTTTTCCATAAAAGTAGATTCTATTTCTCATAAATGAATATAAACCTTTTTGAGGAGAGAACATGCCTTGTAAGCACTTTTCTTATATGTATTTTTCACAAAATAAGAAGCATAGAACCAAGTACCTCAGAAGTCCCCCCAAAATATATAAGAGTAGCAGAAATCTTCCAAGCCCCTCCCTCATTGTTTTTACATATATCTGTTTGATATTTTCCTAGTTATCTTGAGAGATTTTAGAAAGGTTTTTTTTCTATCATAAAATGGTCAAAGAGTTAGATAAACAAATACTATCTGGAAATACATTTTGTAGAGGGCAGCCAAAATAATTATTGTTATAATAAAGTCACAAAAACAAATAACAAGTTTTAAGTCACAACATTAGAGAGTGGAAAAAAGATAACTAAAACAATACATCTGGGTTAAGAAGTTTAAGAAATTACCAATACATAAACCATTGAGTATTGACAGAATATTTATTCCTACAAAATTTGACCCAATTAAAAATATAAATTAACTCCTAAATCTTGAAATAAGTTCATGAGGATAAGTTAAAGAAATTATGGAAGATACAGATAAATATTCATTAAAAAACTACTTACCACTCTATCATCCCCAGGTGCTTCTGTGTTTGAGATAATTAAGTTTTGCTGTGCTAAATCTTCGGGAAAACGCTTGCCTTTTTTTGTACCAATAACTCCACACACTAAAGTTAGCAATACAGCTGAGTAAAAGAAAAAAAATAATTAATCATCCATAGGACAAAATAATCATCCCTTATTTCTTACATCCTACAGGTCTACAAGAAGAAAATGAAGCCACCAACCAGTTTCCTATGAATTATCTTGGCCTTTCTAAATTAACAGGCCACAATTTTGTTTAGATTTTACAATGTGAAGCAATCATATTTTTTTATTATCTCTCTCTCTAATCGAGAGTTTGAATTCTTCCCATCATGGAAAAGTACTTAGAATCATGAGTTAAGTAATACAAAAATAAAATCATTGACATTTATTTAAGACAAAGACTTTGAAAAGTTTTACTGATTCCCAAAAGAATGATTTGCCTATACGAAAACATGAAAAAACAGACTTTTTTTCCTAGACTAATCTCCAAGTGCCTCAATTGAACCTGCTTTGTATCTTACCTTTTCAGAATTTTTATTTCCATCATAATTGTGGGAGATAGAAAATATACGATAATTAAACTAACAGTAATAACAATTCTTCCCAATGATCTAAAAGACCCTACATCATCGATTGGCAAACTACACCCCCAAATCTAGCCTGATACATATTTTTATATGGCTCATGAGCTAAGACTGTATTTTAAGTGGTTGAAAAAATCAAAAGAAAAATAACAGTTCATGACATGAGAAAATTATATGAAATTCAAATTTTTGTGTCAATATATAAAGTTCTATTGGAATACATCTGTACCATGCCCAACATTTACATAATCTCTACTACTGCTTTCTTATTTCAAAAACAAATTTGATAAATTACAATGAAAAACACGTGGCTTTCAAAGCTTAAACTAGGCACCATCTGGTCCTTTACAGAAAAAGTGCCAACCCTTGCTTACTCTATATGGCCAGCTGCTACCTTTCTGGTTCCATTTCCTAATCCTCTTCCCCTCACCCACTACTCTCTAGCCATACTAACCTTCTTGCCATTCCTTGATTTCTCCAGACATAATCCCGCCAAATTAGGGCCTTTGCATTAACTTCCCTCTCTGACTGAAAGCTGGCTCTTCCCCCAGGTATTCCATATGCCTGACTCACCTCTTTCCCAAATCCTCAAAGATAACGTTCTCAGGTCAATTATCTATTGACTGGCACCAATACTCTTAAAACACTGCAGTTCCCAACCCCTGGGTGGTGGACTGGTACCCATCCGTGGCCTGTTAGGGACCGGGCTGCAGAGATCCACTCCCCCCCCAACCCCGCCCCTCCCTGGCAACTCTCCCCACCCCACCCCTCTCTTGCAACTCCCCCCACCCCACCCCTCCCTTGCAACTCCCCCCAACCCCGTCCCTCCCTTGCAACTCCCCCCACCCCGCCCCTCCCTTGCAACTCCCCCCACCCCCCTCCCTTGCAACTCCCCCCACCCCGCCCCTCCCTTGCAACTCCCCCCAACCCCGTCCCTCCCTTGCAACTGCCCCCAACCCCGCCCCTCCCTTGCAACTCCCCCACCCTTCCCCCTCCTTCCTTCCCACCCCTTACCCCCTGCCACCCCTCACACAACCCACCCCCAGTGTAAAAATTATTTTTCATGAAACCGGGGCTACACAGCAGGAAGTGAGTGGTGGGCGAGCAAGGAAAGTTTCATCTGTATTTACAGCCACTCCCCATCGCTGGCATCACCGCCTGAGCTCCGCCCCCCTCAGCGGAAAAATTATCTTCCATGAAACCAGTCCCTCGTGCCAAAAAGGTTGGGGACTGCTGCTCTAACACACACTCCACAGCACTACAGATCCTAATTATTTTGCTTTATTTTTCTCCTCCATAACATTGAATTTATTTACTCACTACCACAGGAAGATTGCTTATTTTTGTTTGTTTGTTTGTTTAAAAAATTATGTTTATTTTGTTCACTCTTGAATTCCAAGCACGTGGAACAGTTTCTGGCCTACAGTAAGTGTTCTATATATGTTTATTTTGTTGAGCTGATGAAAAATAACGAACACATTAGAAATTTGCCACGCACTGTTCTAAGCAGTTCACATGCATTAACTCAATCCTCAGCACTACACCATACAGTAGGCTACTCTTAATACAATTATCCCCTTTTACAGGTGAGGAAACTGAAGCACAGTTAAGTAACTTGCCCCAAGTCCCCTGGCTTGCAAGTGATGAAGCTGAGATACACACCCAGGCAGTCTGGTTCCTGAGTCTTGCTCGTAAGTTCTACTCCTATCACAAAACAAAGCTAATCTAGGCTGGAGGGCTGAAGAGAAAAAAATATGGCATCACTTGGGAACAGCACAACTGGTAAGAAGGAGGGTCACAGAATTTAAAATTGGCAAGATATATCCAAGAAGAGATGGTGCTATGAAGTGAACATTTCCCATAGGCCTGTGACCAGACGGTGAGGAGACATGAAATGGATGTGGCTTTTAGTGGACTTTCATATAGCAGAAGTTTTAGATTGTTCTATTTAGCCCTAAAAGGGATGGCACTGGGTCCAAGAAATCAAACCTATTTATTTGACAGATTCAGTACAATCTAAGGAATTTTCAACAATCCTGCCCAAGTATAAAATCTTGTACCACAAGAAAGATCATGTTCCCTTCCACAGAAAATATTCAAACAGAATTCATATAATATTAATAACACAAAAGGAGCTTATAAAGGGACTCACATCTGTGGATGCTTGGACCGGTTTCTTTTGCAAAGACCCTTTCCTGCACCCAGATATTTTATTACACATTTTGACTTCAAGTAAGCGAAAGTACTCACAAAATAGCAGTGCTATTCCCAGTAGTATTGCAAGGATTGCCCACTTTCCAAGTACGACTCCTGCACTCCTGGAAGTCGAGCGACACTGACTTGGATGTGTGCAGTCACACAGATTAACTCTCAAGATCTTCGTGGCAGATTGACCTGCTCTATCTTTTACAGTAACAGGAATAGTATATTCTTGAAATTGAGCATTTTTCTGATATGAAAGACGGGCAGCTGTATCTGAGAGAAAATTTAAAAATTTTATTTGTTAGTGATCATTTATTCCTCCCTCAATATCTGTTTCACCACACTGGCACCACTCTCAAGGAACTGCCTGTCACATGAAAATTAAGAGAAATGGAGGACTAGGTCCAACCTTTTCAAGCACTGATAATTACCTTTTATGTGTTGCTCCTTGTAACTCTTTAGAAGAGAGCCCTAAAGAAATAATTTGGCATTGGAATGACCTGGTAGTATTCGGCAATATTTTTAATAGTTTTTATTCTATACAAACTAATAATCATAGATTGGCTCTTAATATACAGTTAAAACATTTTTCTTTAGTACCAGTTTATAAACTCATAAAGAATTAGCATCTTCGGGTACGCAAAAAGGCTGCTGGAAGTTCACATTCTCTTATCCATTGACCTTCTAGTATCTATCCATTATTCTTACAGATAAGGTATTTTTCCAAAGCACAATAGATTTTTTTTATGATTAATGCTTTGCATCTAGAAGTAAACTCAATACTACAAAGCTAATTAATGTCACTCAGGCTAGTTATAGGGCTTACACAAAAACCAGGTACATCTTCTATATCATAACTGTGATAGTCAATTTCCCCCAGTAGTCTTGATACCTTACTTTAACGACCCTCTTATCAACTGACAAGAAGCTCCACAGACTTTCAATGACAATTACAACATCCATAAGTTTTTATGATAGACTATGTAAAATGACAAAGTGGCACAATGTACATCCTGGAAGTCATCTGGAATTTCTAAGCCTTGATTAACTGCACTGGGGTAGCTGTAAGAACTTCAAAGATTTTGGCTGCACCTGATACCTGAAAGCTCCTCAGAGGAATATGAATTATGACTTGGGTTTATTTAGGACCCTTCAAGACCACATTATGTCTCAGGTAAGATCCTTCAGGTCCCTCTCCTCCCTCAAGACCACAGTCGAACCCATAGTCAGGTCTTCGTTATCAGCCTCTGATCTTCCTTCACTCAATTCTGCTCTCTTTAAATTGTCCTCCTGATTGTCACCAATGTGACTTTTAAAAGACGTAGATCTGGGAATGGCACTGCCTTACTTGCACATCCCCCATGCAGAGCTACTGTCACCTACTGTGCAAAGGCCACTCTCCCCAGCCTGGGACATTTCACCACCAGATTCCACCTTTCCTCCCACCCAAACTCTTGGCATTCTTACTAAAACCTTTGAAATTCTAATGACACTGATATACTGATTCCCCTCATATGTTTCTTCTTCTTATATGCATATTATTAATCAATTATTGATTAGATAAACATTTATTAAGTAGTTAGTATCTAATAAGCACTAAGGCAAGGTGCTGGAAATATAAAGACTATAAGAAAATATATAGACTATAAAAATATTCTGAGAAACTCATGTATTGGAGGAGAGAGGTAATGAGATGATAATACAACACGAAAGGTGCTATGACACAGGTAGCAAAAGGGCAAAATGCCACTCCTTCCACTTCAAGAAAAACTTCAGAAGTTGGGCATCTTAGCTAGGGTTGTGTCTATTTTGTTCATCCCTATGTAAATCCTCAGGATCTGGAACAGGGCCCAGGAGGTGCTCATAAATATTATTAATTGATACCAAGCTGAGAAATGGGGAAAAAAAGATATTCTAAGTAGAAGGAGCAGTACACACAAAAGTCCAGTTGCATGAAGAGCATGACATGGTAACAAAACAACAGAGTGGAGTGTAAATGAAAGATAAAATACCATGTCCCCCAGAAATTGCTATAGTAGGAGGCAGTCCCTGAAAGCTCCAATGCCAGATCCCTTCCCATAGCCCACCAACTTCACTTCCAGAAACTTCATAGAGGGTTTGTCCCATGCACCCAGATCCCTCACTTCCAAAGTCAGCTTACAATGCAGTTTATACTGCACATCTTCTGGTCTCTCCTTACCTCACTGGTATTACTTTAAAAACACAACAAAAAAAGTATAAAACTGCCCAATATTGTAACAAAACTTTTTTGTCTTCGTTGTATATGTAAATTTTGCCTTCATAAAAATTATGATTTCCTTCATTTTATACATAATCTATAACACCGCCTCAATACAATATTTGTAAGAAGGTTAATTTAACCTTCTAAAATATATTAATGAGAATCAATTTTACTTTATACTTTGTGTGAGTAAACAAGTAAATCCATTCTCTAGTTATTCTAGGCTATTTCAGAGTATATAAATCATTGTTTTTTGTTAAATACCATTAATTTTGGTGAGGCTCCAGATTCTATTGATTTCTGGAGAGGGGCTTGACAAACTGAAATAAAATGGCGCTCCATGGACAGGTTCATCAGGATCAACAGCTGAAATGTCGGTATACCCCATCTTTGGTTTGCAGATTGTTAGATAATGTTGAAGTATTTCTGGTGCATTATCATTCACATCTTCAATGTTCACAGCCAATGTTCCAGTACATGATCTACCATCTAAGAAGATATTGATAAGCTTAAGTGTTATTTTTAAATTATTTCACACTTTCTTAAAGAAAGTCAATTCCATTCTATATGTGATATGTATTTTTTAATAAACTTTGATTATTAGAGGAAATAGTAAATAAATAAAAATATACATGGATAAATGAAATCAGATAATCGAAAATGATTACTGCTGTCCATACTATCAGATACAATTGCCAATCTACATTTCACCAGAATGACTACCAAATAATAAAAATAAATGTCTGAATTTCAAACTCTATTTCCTTGGGTTCCTGGTGCAGATGTTAGTAACCAGTAAAGTCACTATGTAAAAGTTATTCTAATCCTGGTACACATTCAAACCACTTAAAAAGATGTTTTTTAAAATATATGATGCCCAGGCTCCACAACCAGAGATTCTGAATCATTTAGTCTAAGGTGATGCCTGTAGATTGATAGTTTTATTTTAATATGAAGCTGAGGTTGAGAAATTCTAAGTTACTTTCAGGAACAGAATTCAAGGAAAAGATCATTTTGACCTAATAATGAGCTGAACTATTTAAAGGTTCAATTTAAACTGGCACAAAGAGATGTGGAGGAATCTAACGAGACCATTTTATCTAGTTCTAGATTTGTCCCCTAACACAGAGACAGACAGGCATTTAAGGTGCTGCCATGCTGGGAATATAAAACATAAATAAAACATGGCTTATTGTCAACAAGCAGCTTCACCTTTTTAGACAATTAAGAGAGACAGAAACAGAGTTTTTAAAGTCATTTCAAAGAATTCCATATACTTATCACAAGAATAATTTTGCATAAGAATAATTCTGCATTTTATTCACCAAGTCCTTTATAAAATACCAGATTAAAACTTTTTTGTTTTTTTTACCTTGGTCTATTGCCATAACTGTAATATTATATAAACCATGCTTGGGAGATATGGCCTCCCTGTCCAGGATTTTGGAAGTTGTGATTGACCCTGAAGTTTCATCAATGGCAATCCACCCTTTAGGATCATGCAATATTTTATACCTGTTAATGAAAAATAAAAATAGTCATTAGCATTATACAATGTTTTAAAATAAGTCACTATCTCAATTGTTACAAATACATTATTAGTATGTGGTTATAGATTTCTTTGTACCTTAAACCACTGCTACTTTTAGTTTCAGGGTCATATGCCTTATAGCCTTTGATATTTGACCCCGCTGCTAAGTTTTCTTTAATCTGCACATATTGGGCCGGAGGGCTGCATTCAGGCCCCTCGTCCACATCTTTCACGTGGACTGTAACCAAGGCTCTGTTCATGGCTGTCACTCTGGGTACGTCTCTAGTCAATGGAACTTCATTGCTTACTCCAATTTCCAGGTTCACTTGATGGTTTTCTTCATAATTCAGTGGCTTTAAAATAAAGCACACGTATATCAGCATCAGCGTAAAAGACATTTGGCATTTCAAATAGCAAGTGAACTTTTGTCAATACGAATAATGCTGCATAAATTCTACGTTCAAGTTTTGTTCATGTTCACCTTTACCCCTTGCTGAAAAGAGGGCTGATCCTGTGCTAAGCCTTTAGCAAGAGCAGTGCAAATGCTTCTGCAGGTGGTTTTATAGAGTTGTGGAAATGACATTCCCAAAATATTTTCCCATTTCACTCTTACTAAGGAAAATTATCCTGATCCTGGAAATAACGTAAACAGACGAAAGTGTTCTTAAGGCCTCGCTTAGAGCACAGTCTAACAGGCTGGCCTAAGTGTTATCCAACTAGGAGAAGGCACTATTGTTTGACTTGCTATTTACTATTAACTATGACCCAGGTGTTTTACAACACTTGTAAGGTTAGATGATGATTTTGGCAAAACTGAAAAGGTGTAGTGATTTTATTTTCTGTCGGATAGAAAACATATTCCAAATGTCTATTTTGAATTGCCCTATAAGGTATCTAACTGAGCCATCTCATTTCAGCTTTTCCTTTTATCAAAATCCATCCAGAGTCTCATTTCTTCTTAGGAATCTTGCTTTGTCTTTTTCCTGGTTTCTTCATGAATGAGCTAAATAAAATTTTTAACCATATTCACTACCTATTTTTATGAAAATTACACTTTTGACAACTTGAGAATTCTACCTTGGCATTGTCTATAGTTTATCCAATGAAACTTTCACAGTGGATACACAAGGAGTAAGAAAAATTGAACGTGCTTACTTTTAATTGTCGTTAAGCATATAGCACTAAATAGCGATGATAAACTCACTGAATCTTCACACTATTATAAGATAGGTATTATCATCAACTTCGTTTTACAGAGCAGGAAACTGGAGAAGAAGGAGGTAAACTGATTTTTCTTAAGGCTGAAAGATATTCATTTGAGTTTGAGTTTGAAGCCAGATAGTCTGGCCTGAGTCCACTTCCTTAACCGCCATGCTAGAATCCCTCTGCTATACTGTCCTGCAGTAATGGGCTCACCAGCCTCTAAAGACTTTTAAATTAATCTTTGATTAAAATTGATTTTTTTGACAGCAAATCAAGAAAAACACTATTTTACACTGTACTGTAAAGTCTAAGCACTTTTGGTTTTATTTGGTTTCTGCTTATCAAAACCTTCAGTGGCTAAACATTGAGCAAAGTCAACACCAGTGGAAAAAAGATGTTTTAAACCTTTTCCCACACCTAGGTATGTACATATTGAGATACTAATATCATGAGTCCACTAAGAAGCCAAGAAAATTCCCGAACTTCAGAATCCACAAAATGAGGGTGGGGATGTAGGTCAGTGGTAGAGCACATGCTTTGCATGTATGAGACCCTGGGTTCAAACCCCACCCATTAAAAAAAGTGGGGGGTGGAGGCAGCATCAAGAAGGATAAAGACCCTTACAAACCAAATGTTACAGAATCCACAAAATGTATGGGAAACTCTTTTAATTTTTATGAATAGCCCAGAAACTGGAGAGCCAAGAGGGGGAAAAAATGTTAATATCTGTTTATTTGATGCTGCTGAACACAGCTTCACAAAGTACACGTGTTGGTATGATCATGCAGAGCAACTGTTGGCAATGAGAAATGGATGGAAATTTAGGGAACAGCTGCTGCACTGGAGGAGGTGCAACTATTCGATCCAGAGCTACTTGCTAAAGCCTTGGAGTTTCTTTGTGCAATTTTTCAAGGCTTAAGATGGATATTGCCTTAGTGACTTAGAACTCTGCAAGACTAAAAATCTAGTGAGATGAAATCCCGATGATTAATGAAAGCATGTGAATTCTCTTCCACCTCAGGGTATGCTTTTGTTTCAACACTTGGGAAAAAAAAATGTTCAAAAGTATCCCAAACTCCACTGAGATTTTAACAACTCCCTAGAAAAAAATGTATAGTCATGGAGATGGAACTGAGGACTCTCCAAGTTGAGAATGGCTGAGAATAACATCATCCTCACTCGAGGTCATGTGCACCACTGCTGCTGCTAAAATGGACAGCAAACACTGAGATGACAAGATCACCCAGGACTCAGCTACAGACTCCATCAGCTCATGCTCTATGGCTTCAGAAAAGTTACCTATTATGGAAAATTATACCACTAGTCTCAAGAACATAGTATAAATTTTTAAAGTAAAATAATAACATCCTACAGTTTACCCAGTGCTTTTGTTTTCATTATTATATTCATTATATTATATTATATATCATTTCCCTAATAACTATTAGGGAAGCAGAGAGAAGTATTATTTCCATCTTACAATTAATACAGAGGCTAACTTTCCGAGACCACACAGCTATGGAAAACAATTTAATATAGTGCTTGAAGAGCACATACTTGGAATCAAAGAGACCTGGGTTCAAATTCTGTCTATACTACATCCTAGCTGTGTGACTTCGGGAAAGTTTCTTAATCTCTCTGAGACTAAGATATCTCTTCTGTAAAATTGTTATAAGAATGACAGTTAACACTGTAGCATAGAGTAAGTGTTTTACACTATAGTTATTAGCAATCTTTCAAGCTGTCACACAGGCAAATGAAGAGAATAAATGATGTGTTTTTTGTTAACAGCCAATACAATGCAATAACAAGAGACACCAGCTAACAAGACAATGTTTGCAAGCTTTATTCAGCTAAAAGAAGTATATCTGAGCAATTCTTGGTTCAGCCTACTAATTACTTAATCCTCTTAAGATTCAAAGGAAGGGGCCGGGCGCGGTGGCTCACGCTTGTAATCCTAGCACTCTGGGAGGCCGAGGCGGGCGGATTGCTCAAGGTCAGGAGTTCAAAACCAGCCTGAGCGAGACCCCGTCTCTACTATAAAAATAGAAAGAAATCAATTGGCCAACTAATATATATATATAAAAAATTAGCCGGGCATGGTGGCTCGTGCCTGTAGTCCCAGCAACTTGGGAGGCTGAGGCAGTAGGATTGCTTGAGCCCAGGAGTTTGAGGTTGCTGTGAGCTAGGCTGACGCCACGGCACTCACTCTAGCCTAGGCAAGAAAGCGAGACTCTGTCTCAAAAAAAAAAAAAAAAAAAGATTCAAAGGAAGGAATTAACATACACACCTCTCTTGAACATCATTTTTTTTTTTTGAGACAGAGTCTCACTCTGTCACCACAGCTGAAGTGCAGTGGTGTCATCATAGCTCATTGCAACCTCAAATTCCAGGGCTCAAGTGATCCTCCTGCCTCAGCCTCCCAAGTAGCTGGGACTATAGGTGTGTGCCACCACACCTGGCTAATTTTTTTCTATTGAACATAATTCTGACTAACAAGATAAAACAACCAGGGTATTGTAAAAGAAGGATTCCTTTAGAGTTATCAACATAATGATGCCATTCTTTAGCCAGTATGTGAAAAGTTAGTCATCATTAGGTACACAGTCTACATGACTGAAGATGGATTTCAAATGCTGGGATTATACAGTGCTTGATTTTAAAATAAAAGATGACTCATTGATGCTAGAAAGTACCTAAAGATATACCTCAACTGCACAATCACAACTCTTTCTCAAGGAAACGAATAAGATACCTTCAAAGACCAGTGAAGCTACCAAAGGAGCTCTGTGATGAATTAAGATTTTCTAAGGGTTTGGATAAAATATGAAAAGGAAGACATAAAATAGCAAATGCAAATTTTGTTAATCAAAATGTTAGCAAATAATACAAATGACTCAAAGAAAAAAGGTAAGATTAGCAAAGGAGCTAATAATGACAAAAGGAAAATATAATTTAAAAAGTAAACTCATAAAAGTCAAAATTAATTCGAGTTCCAATAAGAGAAGATCCTCTTGGGCAAATGAAGTTAGGGATTTATCTAGCCAAGTAACGCAAGTATGGAAAAGAGGAGACATGAGGGACCCAAAGATACCAAGGAGAAGGGAGGAGAACAGCACAGGGATTATGAGCAAGGTTCTGTATCAGACAGATCTGGGTTTGGATCCTGGCTGTATGAACAGTGCTATCTGTCCTGGACGGTTTGGACATTCAACCGCCTGAACATGGGGACATAAATCACCTATCCCAGATGCAGGGACTGCAGCATGTTACTTCTCTTTATCTCAGCCTCCACATCTGGAAATGGGAAGAAAGAAAGTAACAACCACATGGGCTGTGGTGAAGGCTAAAATCCTTAAATGCATGGTTGTTGGAATTTTTTGGACACTGTTTTAGAGCATGGAAAAGAGGAAAATAAAATTGCTTTATTTGTATAAAGCAAACATAAATTGATAGTAAAAACTTAACAGCAGCTGTACCAAAAAAAAAAAAAAAAAACTACAGACAAATCCATTTGTAGATATAGATGTAAATCCCAAACAGAAATTAGAAACAAAAGCCAACAGGAAAGAACATTTCAAAAATGATAAAATATAGATGGTACTTTTTTCCAAGAATGCAAAGATTGTCCAATAGTAGAAAATGTATCAATATAATTCACTATATTAATTGATATAACATTGGCCTGGCACCCAACTAAGTAATAAGTTAAAAGTATTGGAAAGAAGGAAGTAAAATCATCTCTATGTGCATTTGTATTGCATGCAGCATCTGTGTCTACTAGGCTATCAAAGGAATCAATTCAAATAGAATTACAAACAACCAGACAAGTTAATAGGTTGGTTGAATACAAAATGAATATACATAAATCAGCAATTTTCATATATACAAACAACTAGTTAGAAGCCATAATAAAAAGCCCCATTTCAATATAAATAAAATTTCTATAAATAAACTTACTGAGTAATGTGCATAATATAAGCGAATTAACTTTATAATACCTGAAAAAAATAAAATTATGATCTTGGGTATGACAATCTGAGAAAAATACTAATTCTCCTTAACTTTTCCTAAAAAATTTATATAATCCCAGAAACATCATGAAGAGCATTTTTTCATGTAGAAGCTAATATGAAAGTTCATATCAAAAAGCAAACAAGCAAAATATTCTTAGGGAAAAAATCCAAAAAGAAAGAGTATTAGGTAAGGGTGAGATGGAACATTGCAAATGCTAAAATACATGTTATGTATTTTATATTCTTATAGGGGCATGTGTGTACATTTCTAGTGAAAATGTCAACAGGCACTACCATGCTGGAAGACAAGTAGAGAATAAATCTACTACATAAAAACAGCCATGTCCTTAACTAAGCAATTCCATTTCTAGAAATTTATCATACTGCATATAAATTGTAATGTATGTTCATTCCAGCATATTTTGAAATAATAAAAAGATTAGAATTTCCATCAATATGGCCAAAATTTCCATGTATACATAACTAGTGAAAAAATATTTTGCATCCATTTCGTGGATATTACACTGAAATATCTGAAATATACAGCTGTAAGAAAATGATGAAAATATTTACATATTTAATACTAATATGTAATGACTTCAAAGATAAGTTGTTGAATGAAGAAAAGTGCAGAAAAGAAGTATAGAATACCCATTGATATGGTCTAAACTTCCATAGATATGAAACTGGTTTAAAAATATGGTATGTCCATACCATGAAATACTACACATGTCTATGTAATGAACTCAGAGATGTGTTAATAGAAGAAAAATGTATTTGTTTTAAAAAAAGAAACATGGTAAAACTACTTAAACATCTTTGCATATATATAAGATGCCTTATGAATAATACAAAAAACTGTTAACATTTATTGATTCTTCCAAGGAGAACTGAGTGACTGAGAGACCAAGGTAAAAGTGAGACTTTTTACACTATACTTTTTGTTTCCTTTGAACTTTGTGAATGAGCTGTTTATTCAAAACCTAAATTAAAAATAAATAGTAAATTAATAAATAAATGTAATAATAAATAAGTCTATTGGCATTGAAAACGATTAAATGAGACACTACGTGTTAAGCACCCAGCAGTATGTCTGGCATTTAGTAAATAACAAATGTTTGCCATTATTGTTAATTTGGGTCTAATATGCAATATGAATATGAGAACATAATTGGATTTCATGGTAAGAGGCTACAAATAGATGCTGTGACATATAGAATACAAACTGCTGTATGGGCTTAATGGGGCATGGCATGAAGTAACTGAAAGATCATTAACTTTGGAGCAATACAGACTAGGTTTGTATTCCAGGGTAAATAATTACTGTATGTTTGACTTTGAGAAAGTTATTTACCTCCATCAGTCTCAGGCTGTTGTTTTGTTTCATTTTGTGTTTTCATTGTAAAATGAGGATAATATCTTATCGTATAGAGGATGTGACAACTTCTATGAAGTGCCTAGTATTCCCTATGACATAAAAGAGATTTGGCTTATGGTAACTACTTTTAAAATTCTAAAAATACTAAAAGTATTTCCTTGATGTAGGAACTAGGATATAATTATTAAATATAAGTGCAACTATCTTATGTTTTAAAACAATGGAAATAAATGTATGAAAAATTTATTGGGGAGGAAATTTTCTATATTCTTCATACATGAAATTAAGTGAAACTAAACCAGAGACAAAGCAGTAAAATATTATTATCTAACTACTCTCCATACTAAGGAACCCTGGGGTGGCACCCAGAAATGAAACAGATGTTTATCAGTCACATGGAATGAGAAATATTTCAGGATATATATTATCATTTTCAAAGATATTTAGAAATGTTTTTCTTAATATTTCTATGATCAGAACTTCTTGGAAAAAAGACTTGTAAAAGAATACTAAGTATGTCTATGCATTGGTTATACCTCCTTTTTTTTTTTTGAATATATTCTTTTGAAAAAGTTTACTAGAGATCGTTTTGTATTGATCAAAAGAAAAAAACTTACAAATTGAAATTTAATTCCTAGTGTAATTTAAATTTTGCTTCCCTAAGCAAGACAAACCCATTGATATTAAATAATAATGAAAATACAGAGTTTCTCCATATGGGTTTTGAGTAATGGCCTTGAATGAGAGAGACCTGAGAAATATAAGCCTCTGACCAAGGAGCAGAGAGAAAGCATGCCAAAAGATCTGAGCTTGGGTCTCTAACTTGAGCTACTATCGTTAGCATAATCTATCCACCCCATATCTTAAACTCCTCCTTTGGCTTTTTTATAGAAGAAGCCAAGGCATAGTAAGGGGAAGAGGAAAAAAGGATGTCTAAGAGAAACCTTTAACAAAATATCTGCTGCAATGGCATCAATTTTGAGGTGACTGCCTGTACTACATATATGTCTAGCCATGGAAATTGTATTAGACGCATAGCAGCCCTTTTCAAAACAATTATACACTACAGCCCCTCAGCCAGTTCCCATTTATGCTGAAAGAGTCACATTTCAAGCACCCAAAGACTTGGCTCCTTGGATTCAGGGTTTCCTCTAAAACCAGAGAGCTCCCTCAGCTGATGACAGGCACAGCTCAGCCCACAAATGCAAGGGAATTAAGCCTCCCTGGGGGTAACCCTCAACCAATGGGGCATGGGTATTGAGAATGGGGGTTGATGGGTAAATATCCCAGGTACCTGTCTTTGAGGAGATAATTCTGAGGTAAGATCTACATGGTTCCTTGAATGGCTGAACACGAGAGATGACTAGCTCAATAATGCAGATGTGATTAGCCTTTCATCCTTTCCTATCTTAATTTCCCATTTTCACTCTGGTTTCCTGGGATCCATGTCCTAAATATCTACATATATTGATGTCCTTGTCTTGGGTCTAGCTTTCTGGAGAATCTAAATGAAGACTGGATCAATTTGAACTAAAAGAAGAAAAAACAAGTACCATTTTCTTTCTTATTAATCTCAATTATAAAGCTTAGTGGGTTTTTTTTATTTTTTTTAGTACCGGGCTTTTAGTCTTCAATTTGAGCAGATCATATTATAGAAAAATGAAAAAGGGAGAGATTTGAGAGTATATATTTGACTTTTCACATCTGGCTAGAACTCACCAAGGAAACAACTGCAAATAGAGATGTTTATGTAGCAAAGATGTCACTATATTATTACTGGCAGGTAAGCCTCTTTTATTAAATGAATGATTCTTCACTTGTCCATAGGACAATATTATTTTTTCTTCTGGACTAGAGGTATAAAATCAAGGATCCTTCTCAAACAGTGCCCTTCCTGCCCTCAAAGCCTGGAATATAGCCCAGAATATAATAACACAACCAAATATACAACATACAGAACAAAAAATAAATTCATTCACTGCTGTCTGATGTAGTACTATACTTCAACCTCAATATCACCTCTAAAAGCATTAGCTACCATCAGGTATATATTATAGAGAGAATGAGAAGTATTTGGGCTTCTAAATTATACCATGTAAGGATTAGTTAAAGGAATTGAGAATATTTATCCTAGAAAAGGTCAGTCTCAAATGGACATAGCAGCCTTTTCAAAAGAACTATTCCTGTTCTGAGTAGCACTGGAGGAAGAATCAGAACCAAACATGGGCTATAAATAAAATAACTTGGGCACAGTAGAAGTAAGAACTTCTGAGAATCAGAGCTCTCTAAATACAGAATAAGCTACCAATGAGAACATGGAGATCCTTATAATTGAGGGTGTTCACGTATAAGCTACATGTTAGTGACTGGCAATAAAATTATAGAAGACAGGCAGGCATTAGATACTAACAGTGGATTAAAATATATTTTAAATTCTCTTCCAACCTACAGAGTCTATGATCTGAAACTATTTAGTTGATTAAATCATTAGTTGAATAAAATCTGTTAACTTGCCAAGTTGTCAATTATTCAATATTACTGTACCTTTACAACACATAGAACACCTTCATTAGTTTCTTTATCTGTACTGATTTTGAAATTTCCATTTTCATTTCCCTTTAAAATGGTGAAATTGGCTCTCCAATTGGCAGTTTTAATTAAATCCTTATCTTCTATCGGTACCCGTAAGATTTCCACATTGAATGCATTTTCCTCTACTGATGCTTCATACTGAAACAGAAAGAGCTCATTGAAAATTTACTTTATAATGAGAATTTTTTCAAATAAAGTGAAATACTTCTTCCACTTCAAAAGTACTTATCCTTATCATTTTATATTGATTATTTCAAAACTATGAATCATAGATGCTATTGTTTCATTATGGGTTATCTTTTTAATAAAAGAAGAATTTCATTACAAATGCTCTAGTCTTACTGGCCTTTAACAAACGAGAGATAATATAAGTGCTAACATGAATTTAAAAAATAGATTTATATTATCATCTGTTTAAACTTTAATTTTAGTAATAAAATAAACATAAAAATCCCAAAGTATGATAAATATTTTATTAATTCAGATTAAATAACAAATGATAATAAATAAAGCAGAGATAGATTTTGATATTATATACTTACAGCATTTTGTCTGAAAGTGGGTGCATTATCATTTGAATCTTTTACTGTTATGATACAAGTTGATGTACCTGTCAATCCAAAAAATTGACCATCCATGTCTTGTACTTTCATTATCAATGAGTACTTGTCTACAACCTGAAAACAAAGCAAATATTTAACTAGTGTTGAAAATTTTTGTTTATATTTATAAATAAAACTTCAATTGCATACATTTCTATTTGTGTGGATCCATGCTTTTATTTGATTTCCGTATTTGCATATACTCTAGGAATCTGGTAAACAAGGAAAAGCTGAAAAGGTAGGCAGAGGTTAAACACGAAGAGCTATACCAAGAATTTATACTTAAGCTTTAAGTAACAGGTAATAGGGAAAGGTTTTATGGAAGTCATAAGGTAAGCACAAAATTAGAACATTTGAAATTCGGAAAGAATATCCTTTTCGGGGGTGGAGACAGGGTCTTGTTCTGTTACCCAGGTTAGAGTATAATAGCATGTCGTAGTTCCCTACAATCTCAAACTCCTGGGTTCAAGCGATCCTCCTGTTTCAGTAGCTGGGACTACAGGCACATATTAACACACCCGGCTAATTTTTCATTTTTTGTAGAGATGGGGCCTCACTATGTTGCTTAGACTGGTCTCAAACTCCTGGTGTCAAGCGATCCTCCCACCCCGGCCTCCCAAATTGCCGGGATTACAGGCTTAAGCCATTGCCCCCAGCCTAGAAAGAATATTCTTAAAGAAGTTTTCATGTAATTTGAAATGAGTTAATCTGAGAATCAGAGCAACCAGTCAAAGAGCTCTGGCGATAAGAACAGGGGTTCCAAATCTGAAGCTGTAGCAATAAATACAGAGAAAGGGTGACGGGAGAGTTACTCGGCAGTTAGAATGCAGTAAGATTTGATAATGAATTCTATATACAAGTTAAGAGAGAAAGAGGGGGGTTGAGAATTAGGCTCAGGTGTCCCACCTGGAGAAATACAGAGACAGGGGTATCACCAACCAATTAGAGCAAATGCAGAAGAGACAAGTCTCTGAGGAAGTGAACAGTACTAGGACTGGCAAAGAGGAGTGAAAATAATGAGTTTTATTTTGCATGTGTTGAATTTTATGTGCCTAAGGGAAATCTAAGGAGTACGGTCCAGGAGGCACTGGGTAGATGGCCTCATACCTAACGGAGAAATTGTGGCCAGAAATATCTATCTGCAAGTCATCAGTATGTAAATGGTGCCATCGAAATTATATCAGGAATCAGATTATTCGGGAAAGTTACAGGATGGGAAGAGCTGAAGACTTAAGGAAGGACAGCATTTCAAGCATGGGGCAAATAAGAAGACTATGCAAAGGCTACTTAAAAGGAAATATTGGAGATGCAGAAGGAAAACCAGGAAATCAAGAGAAGAGAGAATTTCAACAACTGTCAACAATAGACAGGGATTTAAGGTAATTGTTGGATGCAGCAATGGACTTTTGCAGATGGTGTGGTGA
The DNA here is from genome assembly GCF_040939455.1 of Microcebus murinus. Taxonomy (NCBI): domain Eukaryota; kingdom Metazoa; phylum Chordata; class Mammalia; order Primates; family Cheirogaleidae; genus Microcebus; species Microcebus murinus. Next base: position 38,324,300 of record NC_134120.1, on the reverse strand, counting down.
TATCGAACTGAAGTCCTTAATTTGTGAAACAATCATCTTTGCTGCCTTTCTCTTTTACCTTATTATTCTGTAGCCACCCTTTTGTTCTTTTATTTTTCTTCATCTTTTGTCTCCCTCTTTCTTCCCTTACTCCTCACTTTACTTGATCTCTGTTCCACATTGAAAATTAATATTCCCACTTTAAAACACTGCCCCCATAGTCTTCAAGACTCTCTGATACCCTATTTTTGCTTCTGCTTCTTCTAAATTGATTGTTTCTTTATCTCTTGTGTTCATTTCTTTACTTCTGGTATCGTTCCCCGCCCCTCCACACACATACCCTCAGCAAGAAAGCAGGCCTGAGTTTGAACCCAAAAATGTATCTGTGTAACCTTAAGTTTAATTTTTCTAAACCTCATTTTTTACTCTGTTGATTAAAACCTGTTAACTTGCCAGTTGTCAATTATTCACTTGATTATCACATCATCTCTACATACTCTACAGATACAAAAACACATTCATACTGTCCCCTTCAAACTTTCCCATTTATTACTATCCTTCTGTTTATAATATAAAATAAAACGCTTTGACTCCACAAAAATAAAAATAACTATAATTAAAACTTTTGTCTACTTTTGATTCCTTTTCACAGATTCCCACCATCCCTCCCTCCTTTTTTGGCATCAAATCCTCTTGATTTCTTCTTTGCAATATCTCTCCCAATCATATTGACCCTTCATTCATGGTATTCTAGTTGTAGTGGAAAAATACAAAGCCATTTTCTACATATGAAATCGATTCATCTGCTTTAGTCAATAATGCTTGGCTCTGAGTTAAATGGAGGCTGACAAAATGGACAGAATAAAAACAACAAAAAAGATTAGCAGATTCAGTGCAATCATTTGACTTGAGCAAGACAATCACTCTGACTGTCAGACTTCTCCCCTGAAAATTGGCTATCACACCTATCTCATTAAACAAGGACATTCTAACACTCAAATAAAATTATGCATAAAGAAGTTGATCATAAAGTGCCGTATACATGATAATATGCTATTACTATCATTCAAAAAATGTTCCATATTTTAAATAACCCATCAAGTTGATTTCAACTAATCCTTTCCCAACTAAAAGCACGCATATCTGTAATAATTGGACAGGAATCAGGGTATGATCTACACTCATGCAACAAGCAAGACTAATTGTCCTACATGAGAATTGAAACCTTTGCTGAATGAGAAACCACTAGCCACACATAAAAAATAAAATAATGTTCAATAACAATTTTTATAGGAAATACCTTTTTGATTTTTTTCTTACTCCTTCTAAATACTGATTGATTTGTATTTCTATGTCTTATGGCTACTCTTACATAAGGAGAAATAGAATTAATGTAAGTGTTAAAGTCTTATGCCTAAAATAAAATCAAAAACGCAATCCACCAAATAGCAAATTATAGTCAATGGGAGGAGAGGGGGTGCTCAATTCCCTGTGCAATGAAACTCCATGGAGCGTGCAAGCTACCTCTCTGTCCAAATAGTGAGAGATGATCGTGATCACGCCTGTGTTGGGATGCACGGAAAAGAGCCCAGGTGATCTTGGTGTTTGCTCCAAAATGCTGTACTTCAGGCGGGTATGCATCGTGTCTGGTTCGTCTTTATCTGTGGCACAAACCACCCCCACTGAAGTACCTACACATTAAAAACAACAACAAAAAAAGACCCTTTAATTTCCTGAATTTAAAAATTTATTTAGAAGTATGTATATTTTTAAAGTTTCAGCAATGATGGTGGACACTTAATCTAAAATATATTTCTTAACAGAGGTATTCCATCTTTAAACAATACTGATGAATGTGACTTCAAACTTATCATACAAAATATTTGGATGCTGAAAATTAAGGTATACTTTTATTTTGCTCACAGTTTAAAATGTTTGATAGTAAATAATATTTTTTTAGTCATTTACTATCATTTACTATTTTTTAGTCATTTACTAGTTAAATAACAATCAAAAACAACTTTACCACATCTTTCCACACATTGCAGTAACAAACCTAGGTGGAGGAATAAACCATGGCACCTAAGTAATTCAGATTTTTTCCATGGGACTTTTGATTAATAGCTATATCAAGACCAATTTGGGGGTATACAGTAATTACACAGACGGTCAAATTGACTTTCAGTAGCCTAGTCTTTCCTTTCTGTGATCTTTTTTGCTAGTCCCTGATTTGACTTATTCCCTCCATCAACTTAGTATCACAGCCTTAACTGGTTGGAACCTACTGATGTAATGGGTTTAAAGTACCCTGGGTTAATGTGGGTGTCAAAGTGTTTATCCTTTATTTTTCTCTGTTACTGTTAAAGAGTATAAAATCCTCAAAAAAGAGTCTGAAACCAATTACCCCTTTTTGAAGAAGGGAAAACATAACAGAGTCATAAATTGTAAGGCTAAAGACATTATAGGTTATAAAACGTAATTAATTCCTTTTACGGGTAAGAAAATTCAAAGGGACTTCCTTGAGTTCCCACAGTGAATTAATAACAGACCCTACATCAAAAACTAAGTTTCCTACACTATTATAACCATTTTTACTATTCACATGTATCCTATAACATCATACTGTAGATCCCCACTATGCACAATAAAATTTATTCAAAAAGAAAACAAAACTAGGTTTCTTAAACTCTAAACCAATGATTTTTTTTAATTTTGTTATTGTACCAGGTGTTTAACTTATAAAACAAGTTTAATGTCATTAATGTCATCAATGACATTAAATTTTCAAAGTAAAATATAAAGTAAAAATCAGATAAAAATAATGCAGTCAAGATCTAAGTGACTACTGGAAACTTTAATAGACAAGTTGGCGTGAAGTCATCCCTTATGACTGAGCCCATGTTCTTTCAACTTTATTGTGAGTGGCTATTCTCCATAGTGCAAGTCTCAGAACCCATCCTGAATGCCACATGTAAGGGCCAGGTAAAATGAACTACTTTGGTTTTCCACATGTGAGAGCAAGTGTTCAAGACGAAGAATATGTGATGTAAGTTTCTCTGAAATGATTCCAGCATTCATTCCAAACTGCAAGTAGTGAGGTAGCAGTTTTAAGAGAAGAGAATATAAATTAGAGCTTAAAATAATTGCATCCTCAGTGAATGTCATTTAACACCTTCCTAAACAAAACCTTATAAAAATATGTATGCTGATTTTAATTTTTTTGTTGTTCACTCTACCCTGGATGGCACATATTGATTGGAATTGGGATTTAATATTATATTTTCTGGTAAGTAAATAGGAGCTGAGTGTTATCTCAGGATGATCTGGCCTCGAGTATGAAAAAGCTCAGGGTCTCAAAAAGTGCACACAAACGTATTTAAAATGATACATTTTATGCTTAAAAGCAGACTTACCAAGTCTACTACTTTCTGAAACTTCAAAGTTATAAACTGCTTCTGTGAAAATAGGTTTGTTGTCATTTTCATCCTCTACTCTGATGGGCAGGGGGAGAGGCAAATCTGCGGAGTACCCGTCTGCAGTGGAGGCATAGGCGATCAACTGCAAACCAGGAAAAGGCAAGTTCAGTAGCCTGTCAGTATCAGATTCTAACAAGAAGGAATACGATGCTTTATCTACTACCTTCTTTGCAAGTCTTTTCAATAATAAACCACATGGAAGATTTTTATTCAATGCTTTTGAAATTATCAAAGCATTGAATGGAGAAACACTTTACTGCAAAGAGCATCCAGTATTTGGTGGAAATGGCTACTTGGAAAAAAAAAAAAACTTCAGTACAGAGTACTGAAGAAGAGTACAGAGTACAGAGAGAACAGAGTACAGAGAAGTAAGGGATGATTCTGTCCATTAGACTGAGGCAGGCGTCCTTAAACTACAGCCTGTGGGCCACATGCAGGTGTTTTTGCCCGTTTGCTTTTTACTTCAAAATAAGATATGTGCAGTGTGCATAGGAATTTGTTCATAGTATTTTTTAAACTATAGTCCGGCCCTCCAACAGTCTGAGGGACAGTGAACTGGCCCCCTGTTTAAAAAGTTTGAGGACCCCTGGACTGAGGAATTAAATGTCAATATAGAGACTTGCATTATAGTTTTTATTTTCTCCACAATCAGAAAGTTATACTGGGGAGGACAATTAAACCCACTGCAATGAGAAAAATCCCTACGACGTCTTCTAAATAAGTCAACAATTCCCAATCTTGTCACCACCAAGCCTTTTTATTGCTTTACCCAAGAGACCACATATTTGTAAGAGTTTTTCTAACAAAATACACTTACTGATTGCCATATTGCTAACTAAAGGCAATGTAATGTCAAATAGAATGTATTTCTATTCACATTATGAGAACGCTGAACTGAACATTTTCTAACCAAAAGCAAAGAACATCACATGGGGGACATCAGTCATGTTTGGTCATACAGCATCTTGTCCCTCTTCTTCTGGGAACAGAATCCCTCATTCCAATGAAGAATCATCCCCGTGAACCACAGGAATGGCATATGACCCTGTGGCATTTACCATTTATACTGAAAATTGTCTGAGTTATTCCCCATTGACTGTAAGCTCATCCATATCAGAATTCTGGCTTAGTAACCCTTATTTGGGTTTGGTCTCCCACTTTTGTTTCCTTATCTAGTTTTAAGACATGATCAGAGAATCATGCATGTGGAAGAAAGACAAAAATGGCAGAACAGTAGAGAAAGAGGACCCTTCCAATCAAATATGGACATGTCTTGGTGAGAGGAAAATGCATCAATGACCAGAGAGAGAGAGAGAGAGAGAATATTTCATAAGCAAAACCAATTGATGGGAAATTTACTGAAATTTACATTCAAATACAATTAAATCTCTTTGCTTCATTTCAGGCTTACCTAACAGAAGTTGATATAAAGAAGCTGACCAAGTATCCCCAAACATTGCACACTCTACTTTCCTTTGATTCTAAGATACCTTCTAAGCAGAGAGTGCAAGTAGACAGGAAAGAGTAGATGGAGTGAGTATCAGAAGAAACACAGCTTAATAATTTAAAGTCAGGTATATCAGTAAAACTCCTACGTCAAAAACATCATATTCTTCACGATCCACAGGCTTGGTGCAAAACAGATTTCCAGTGTCTCTTTCTATATAAAACAAATTTAAAGGTTCTTGGTCAACTCCACGCCCACTTATCGAGTAGAAGATGGTATAGTTCTGTGCTGCATCAGATTGAACCTAAAAGGGAAAAAAGTATGCAAAAAAAAATTACAATTAAATTCAGTTAAAATGATATTTTTAAATACAGTTGATGCATTTTTGTATGTCTATTATTTTTATTTTAAGGAGATAATTTCAATAGAAAAGAACAATAATACCTAATACCTTTGCCAAGAGTAAGGCAAATAGGGACTCTCATGTACCAATGAGAGGAATGCCAATTGGAACATACATTAGGGAGGGAAATTGACAAAAATTAAAAGAATGAGCTATAATAAGGATAAACAGGGAAGGCTCTTCCTGCCAGAACAAATAGCAAGTGCAAGGGAACAGGCCAGGGTTGTGCCTGGAATATTCAAGGAGTAGCAAGGAAGTCACTGTGATTGGAGTAGAAAGAGAAATGGAGAAAGAAATATGAGATGAAGATGTAGTAAGGGAATAGGGACCACATCGTGCAGAATCCAAGGATGTTGGCTCTTCCTTGGGATCATATGGGAAACCACTGGAGAATTAAATTTACATAAGAATAACATAATCTGATTTATTTATTTATTGCATATTAATTATATTGTTTATGTATCTTTGATCATTTTTAAAGTTCTCTGAACACATTAGCAAACTTTATACCTACATATCTTTTAATTAGAGACAGAGTCTCACTCTGTTGCCCAGGCTAGAGTGAGTGCCATGTCGTCAGCCTAGCTCACAGCAACCTCAAACTCCTGGGCTCAAGCAATCCTACTACCTCAGCCTCCTGAGTAGCTGGGACTACAGGCATGTGCCACCATGCCCCGCTAATTTTTTCTATTTATTTTAAGTTGTCCAGCTAATTTCTTTCTATTTTTTTTAGTAGAGACGGGGTCTCACTCTTGCTCAGGCTGGTCTTAACTCCTGAGCTCAAACGATCTGCCCACCTTGACCTCCCAGAGTGCTAGGATTACAGACTTGACCCACCGCACCCAACTGACTTATATTATTAAAGACAATACTTGCTATTTTGTTAAGACTAGATTTGGGCATATGGGTAAGGAAAAAAGTAGAAAGACCACTTAGTTACTGCAAAACTACTAGGAAGAGATGATAGTTGGTTAGACTAACATGGTAGCAATAGGGTGGTGAGAAGTGGCTGGATTTTGGATATAATTTAAAGATACAGCTCTCGGAATTTGCTGATGGGTTGGATGTATGGTAGAAAGATGGAAGTCAAGGATACCATAACAGAGGATGCTAGTATCTCTTAATATCTATTCTGCCCATTTTCTTGTGGATGAGAATTTATAACTGAGCATAAGAGGTTGCCCAAAAGAAAGGAATTTCTCAGTCACCTTTGCAGTTAGGCATAGCCACACTAGAAGGTCAGGTCAATGGGATGTGAACAAAAATAATATGTACAAGATCCCGACTGTGCTCTAGAAGGTGAGGGAGTGTGTCTTCCCTTTTGGATACAATGCAGAGCCATCTTGAATGTGCAGAGCTGACCGTGCTACAAAATAAAGAACCCTGGGTCCCTGGTGTTTTCTCAAATTAGAACCTTTTTACCTGATCAGCTACCTGATAGTTTAGCTATGAGAACAATAGATGGACATGATAAATTGGGGATCAACTTCCATTTTATTTTCCTTCTATAATGTCCAATGTCCTTTCATAGGGTAGATACTAGGAAGATTCAAACAAAAACAAACCAAAAACCCTAAATTTTGCAGAATCTCTTGAAACCAGAGTTCTGAATTTAAATTGGACAATCAGATGTGCTTGCACATGATTTGGAAGTCATAAGTAAAGCAGATATCTTGTTTGTGCTGATTCTACTGTTTTTGCTGGCATTATAGTTTGATGCATTTGTTTTATTTTCTCTCCTTTGCTTTTTCTATCTTTTTTTTTTCCCTGCAAAAACAGAAGTACCTCTAGCTATTCACGAACTTTGTGGGTGTTGAGAGACAGGTTATGAACCAGTCTTTTTGCTGATATTGGTTGGGGTCATTCAGAGATTGTCCTGTAGTTGCATGAGGAGGAAGAGTTTCCTGATTGTGGTGTTTTCCTGACTGTGCCAGTGGCACTTTGGTTCTAGAATCAGAGTCTTTTCCCTCATGGAGAAAGTAATATGTCCTTCAGTTGCAGGTTCTCTGGTATAGATAGCTTGAGGACTTGTTTCTGAAAGTTCAACCAAAGTTTGTTTCTTCAGCCCTCCCAACAATTCTGTAAACTCTTTAATACACTGCACTAAATCCCTATCTGTTGACTACTTAGAGAGAAGTATGCTTTCTACAACTAAAACCTTATGAAACAAACTCCAATAACCACATAGTTAGATGGAATAAACTGCCACTAACTCAGATGGGAGGATGTTTTTAGGAGAAAAATCAAGTATTTTATTTGTATATGTTAAGTTTGAAATTCTTTTAAGCTTCCAAGTAGAAATATTCATTAGGCAGTTTGGGCTGGAAATATAAAGTTTTCAATATCCAGTATATAAACAGTACTTAGAGCCATGAGATTGGGTGAGATCACCAAGAGCATGGATGTCAATAAACAAATGACAAGATTAATTACCCAAGCCCTGGAGTTTTCCAAAGTTTAGAGACTGGGATGGGGGGCAAGGGTGGTGGGTGAGGAAGAACATTCTAAGGAGTGAGTGGTCAATGAAATAAGTGGAAAACTAGGTGAATGGTGTTCTAGAAGCCAAGTGAAGAAAATATTTCCAGGAGGAGGGAAAGATCAGCTATGTCCAATGTATGTAAGTCAAAGAAACAAGGACTAAGAAGTGGTGACCAGTTTAGCAATGCAAAGGCTAAAAAGAGCTATGATTAGTATAACTTCAGCAACCAAAAATCATTTCTCAATATGCCTCATCAGTGTTTGAGTATAATATTCATGAAGAAGAAACAAGTAACTAGCACTGGATAGAATAAAAAATAAGTGTAAAAGACTCTTCTGGAAGGACAGCTAAAAACTTAAACAAGTAGCACACAAGTCACACCATCAATGTTAAATAGAAATCACAGTAATAGAAATTTAAGGGGGGAAAAAAAGGCAAGCACAAGGCCACAGCCCTACTTCAGTATGTGAAAAGTAAACCTGATCGTGTCATCAACCTGTTTAAAAATTTCTACTTATATTTAGGATAAAGTTAAACTTCTGTGCAGAACACACACAGCCCATAATAGTTTCACCCCAACCTGCCTCTTCTGCCCCATCTCCCTGCTCCACCCCATATCATATTTAGGAAGACTAAGCTCTAGGGAGCCATGCTTGCTCTCACCTCTGTACTTCCCTCTTCTTCCATAATTATTTACCTGCACAAAACTTTCTCATCCTTCAGGACTCAACCCGGATGTCTTCTCCTCTAAGGCTTTTGTTGCTTTTTACCACCTTATGATATGTTATCAGATCTGCATCTCTGTCATAGAGTCATAGCATTGCTCGCTGAGTGTCCTAATCATTAGCACCTACTTCTTTATCTCCTTCACTCAGCCAATAAGCCACATGACAGCAAGCAAGGGCCATGACTAAATTTATTTCTATCTTTAGGCCCCAGAGCAGTGCCTTCCACAGGATACAGTAGATGCTCAATAACTATCTACTAAAGGAATAAACAAAGATCACTCAATGGCTTTAGAGTCTTTCTCATGTTATCAGTTCTTTAGTGATTTTCTTTCTCATTTTACTTGCATTTATTGTACCTCATGAACATCTTCAATCAGATCAGTTTGTTTATAAATGTTTAAAGAATTATTAAAAAGGAACAAAACAGACTCTTAGAATTAAAGCACTCTCAACCAGAAGGAATGTAAACCTACTTGCTGAAGAAACAAAGGGAAGGGGCCCAAGGAATTTTCTTGCATTGAGCAAGGAATAGGTGCCCATCTCCTCTTGGCACGCCTGAGAACAGTTTCTTTAGTTTGTCTTTTCTTCAATACCTGAATTTAGAGAAAGAAAAAATTAATAAATAAAAGCACTTCGGCATACTTTGTTGCAAAATAGCAGACAGCCCATAAACCTAATGCCTCTCTGGAGGCTTAGGCTCAGGAATTTCCTTGCTGAAGGTAGCCCAGTAAATAGTCTTTTTGCATTAGAAAGATAAGAAAGAATATGTCCAAATTATAAAGGTTTCAGAGATTAGATAACTTCCTTTTGTTTACCTTTCTAATACTGCCCATACTTTCAGATTAGGAAAATCATCACTGTACTCTTAGTTCTTCTTGCTTTGTCCCAAATAGAGATGGAGAACACTTCCTCTCTCTAACAATCTCTAGATAGCACATACTTGTTCTTTCTGTTAAAACCCTGCCCTCTCAGGTGAACCAGAGAAAGAAAATGCAAGTCCTTCACTGCCTGAGTGCTCTATCTGCACTGTCCAATATGGCAGCCAACCCCAGCCATGTGATATTTAAATATAAATTTACTAGAATTAAATAAAATGAAAAGTTCTATCCTTCAGTTGTACTAGCCACATGCCAAGTGAGGTACCATATCAGACAGTGCAGATTCTAGAACATTTCTACCATTGCAAGAAGTTCCATTGGAATTTTTAGTGACATCCATTTATTTCATATTATAAGGGAGACATTTTATTTCATCAAAATTAATAAATAATTATATTAAACATGATTAGTAAAATGGTAAGCAGTTGTTTAAATTTGCTTTATCATTTAGAGAGTTAACATAAATTAGGTGTAATCCAGTCTAAACCTTTTCATCATTTTGTGACGATTTTCATAACAACATTCTTCATGATAAATTGTTTGCAATAATAAAAAATTCTGAATGCTGTGACAGAGGAGTAATCAAACTGACACTGGTGCACAAAAGCCATTAGTTAGACTTTAGAGGTGGAAGAAGCCTTCACAAGGGAAGTATCATTTACATTTAACAAAGTAAAACCAAAGGCAATGTTTGCCCAGTGTTAGGAAAGAGAAAAAAAGAGAGGGAGAGCAGAAGAGAGAAGGGAGGAGGAAAAAAAGGGGGAATGGGAGAGGAGGGGAGGACAGAAATTCCATATGTATCCTTTGGTCCTGTTTGCATTTTTAATGACAGCATTCTAATGAAAAGAAGAATATGCCTGAGAAATATGCACTTTGAATACCTCCTTCCGAGATTCCAGGAGAACAATAATCTTCTTCTGAAACTGTCTCTTTGTGTCAGAAAGCCGTATAGTGAAGGATCTTTTCTTCTTAGAGAACTTAACAGCAGTGGTTGTGTACACTGACCCATCATCTAGCACTCTGAAATCAGTATCATTTGACTGGACGAGGTCTACGGATCTGAGGCACTCTTTCAAATTAACTGCAAGTAAAAATCTTTAAGTTATAAGGTAGAAACACATGCAAACCAAACAAACAAACAAAAAAAGACAGATGTTAAAATAATTTATACAATCTTGTTCAAAATCATGAAGTAGAATGAAATAAACCCTCCCTATGCATTTTCCAAACATCATAACCTGTCTTTTTACATTATTAAAAAATTATAATTCTCTTTCAGTTAGAAATAATAATTCTTGATTGTGTATTTCTATTAAATAAGCTGTTTTAAACCTTGATTGTTTCTAATAGGCTTATAAAAATGATCTTCTAATTAAAGAGGTAGGCACATTGCAATCATGAGAAAGCTGAGCTACACACCCACAAATAAACACCTGAATAAACAAACAGAAAAGGCTCCTTAACAAATATAGCTTGAGCCTTTTAAGATACACGTATCTTCAGCCAAAAGTTATACACCTGAGCTCAAAGAGTGATCAAGTAATAAAAATATGTCCTTTTTAAAAAGACTGTTTTGAAATTTCTTACCTCTGCCGATCATTGTGTCTGCCTCTGATTTAGAAGGTACATTAAATATCACCTTATTGCAGGCTTCGGCAGCAAAACTGAAGACCTAGAATTAAAAAGGCAACATTAATACAAGTATAGAATAAATATCAAAAAACATGTGATTATCTCAATAGAAGCAAAACAAGCAATTGGCAAAGTCCAACACCCATTTACAATAAACCCTCAACAAATTATGAATAGAAGAAAACTTTCTCAGCATGTATGAAGGGCACCTATGAAAAACTTACAACCAACTTCCTACTCAATGGAGAAAAGCAGAAAAGCTTTTCTCTAATATCAGGAACAGGACGATGATGTCTGTTCTCACCATATCTATTCGACATTTAATTGGAGCATCTAGCTAGGGCAATTACACAAGAAAATAAAATCAAAGGCACCCAGAGGGGAAAGAAAAAAAGTAAACTTGTCTCTATTCACAGATTACATAAACTTGTACATAGAAAATCCTAAGGAATTCACTGAAAAATGTATCAAAATGTATAAATGTGTTCAGCAAGGCTATGGGACATAAGATAAACATGAAAAACTTAATCAATTTCTATATACTAGTAATGAAAAACCAGAGAACAAAACTCAGCAATTACATTTGTAATAGTATAAAGAAGAATAAAAAACTTTGGAATAAATATAGCCAAAGAACAAGATTGTACATGAAAATTATAAAACATTGCTGAAAGAAATGTTAAAAGACCCAGGTAAATAAAGAGCTATCCCATCTTCATAGATCAGAATATATATTCCCCCAAATTCATCTACAAATTTAATACAATATCTATCAAGATCCAAGCTAACTTTTTTAAAGAAATTGAAAATTAATCTTCATGCAAACACAAGGAACCTAAACAAACTTGAAAAAGAAAAAAAATGTTGGACTTATATTTCCCAATTTCAAAACTTACTACAAAGCTACAATAATCAGAGCAGTACTGGCATAAGGATAATATATAAATAAATGCAATACAACCAAAATCCCAGAAATAAACCTTTACATTTATGGTTAGCTTCCAGAAAGTGCAAGGGAAATAAATAGTCTTTTCAGCAAATGGTGCTGGGACAATTAGATCTCTTCATGCAAAAAAAAAAAAAAAAAAAGTGAGTTTGGACCGCTAACTCACAACACACACAAAAATTAACTCAAAATTGACCACAGACATAAATGTAAGAACTAAAACTGTTTATAGAAAAACTTAAGAATAAATCTTCACTATCTTGGGTTAGGCAATGATTTCTTATATATAACACCAACAACATAATGATAAAGAAAAATTAATAAGTAGGACTTAACCAAAATTAAAAACTCTTGCTTTCCAAAAGATACCATGAAGAAAGCGAAAATATAACTCAAACAATGGGAGAAAATATTGTCAAATCATGAGGCAATAAAGGACTTGTGTCCAATATGTATAAATAATTCTTACAACTCAAAAAAAGATAAATAACACTAAAAAAATGAGCAAAGGATTGGAATAGACATTATTTGAAAAAGATATGAAAATAGTTAATATGCAGATGAAAAGACGCCCAACATCATTAGGCATAAGGGAAATGCAAATCTAAAATATCCATAGCACAAGGCATTATTCACAATAGCCAAAAAGTGGAAACAACTCTCACGTCCATCAACTGGTGAATGGATCAACAAAATATGATTATACCCATACAACAGAACATCATTTAGCTCTAAAAAAGTACTTTGTTAAGTATTAAGTATACCTGCTACAATATGGATAAACCTAAAAAATGTTATGACCAGTAAAAGAAACCAGACACAAAAGAGCATATATTGTATGATTTCATTTATATAAAATGTTCCAAACAGGCAAATATATATGGATAAGGTTAGTGGTTGCCTTCAGCTGAGGGTAGAAATGGGAAATGGTTGTAAATGTACAGAAGGCTTCTTTTTAAGGTGAAGGAAAAGTTCTAAAATTAAATTGTGGTGACGAGTGCACATTTGTAAATCTGCTCTGTTAAAAACAGAGCACATTGTCATTGATAAAAAAATATCATTTCCACGTTTCACTTCTACAAATTGGCAGTGATCAACTCTCTCTAATGTATAAATTCAACATAAATAATTTCAGCAAAATAAAATGGAATAATAAGCACAAAGAAGTATTTAATTTCTGATATAATCAAATATAAAACAGATTTCTACACAATATCGAAAGATTTTTAACTCATGGTAATAAAACTATAAATATTAATATGGGCATATGCAAATATATACATAACCAAAATTCTTATAATGTGTGCTATAAGGGTTATTGCGCTTCTCAGAGATCTACCTCACCCTTGCTTCAAGTAAAGAAAACACCTCAAAAATATGGATAAATAGGGTTAACATGTAATAGTGTTGTTTAATTTAACTGTAATAAGCCACAAAGTTATTTTTGGAAAACTGAGACAATAAAGTAATAAGATGTTTGCCCTTAAAAAAAAATAAACCATATTATATATGCTCAATTTATTGTTGTTCTTACACATACAGTTGTCACATTGGGGTGAGAAATGGTTTTCTTCAACAATGTATCCATTGGTCCAAATATATTTTAACTCTGTAGGATTGGTATGTGTGAATCCCAAAAGAAAGCCATGTTTGATATATTTAATCACCTTTCTTTTTAAAATATTTTAAGTTAACTGTGAAATATTTAAATCAAATAGAACATAATGTAACAAATGCTCAGTACCCAGCAAGATCTTTTAAAAAATTAACATTTTTCAATGTTTATTTCACTTTTTAATTAAAATTTACAGAAGTGGCCAGAGTCCTATGCTCTGTTTCCATCTCTTCCATCTGTTTCCTATGCTCTATTTTCTGTTTCCATCTCTTCTCCAGGGAATAGTTTCTTCTGAAGTAGGTGTTAATACTTCTTCTACAGGGTTTACTACTTTCATTACACAGTATATGCATGTGCCTACAAAATATAGACTGATATTGGGTAGTAGATGTCTATAGGCATAATTTTGCAATTTGCTTTTTTCTCTCAACCATATTTGAGATTTTTTCATGAATATACCACAGTTGATTTTTATCATTCCCTGATTGATGGTCATTTATATTGTTTTCCCTTTTTTCTATTACAAATGGTACAGCAGTGAACAGATCTGTAGGTGCAAAATATTAGGATATATACCTGAAATAGAAATTGCCATGCCATCTATGAATATCTTCAATTTCATTAGTTATTGCCAAGTTGCTCTCCAAAGTACTAATATCAATTTATATTAATGTCCCCAGGGTATTAAACCTATTTCTCATTATTCTCCCTGTAATTAATTTTATAACTTTTTAAATTTTTGCCAACCTAATGGGTATTATTTTAATTTGCATTTTCTTAATTTCTAGTGAGACTGAGCATCTTTTCTTGTGTTTATTTGCCATTCATCTTCTATAGATTGTCTATTCTTTTCCTTTAATCATTTCTCTATATTAAGTTTATCCTTTTAAAGTTTTTTACTTGTAGGTTTACGTGGTTTGCTTTTTCACACTTTTTGTATTAATAAAATTATTTGATAAACAGAATGCTTCAATTTTAAAGTAGCCAAATTTATTAATCATTTCCTTTGGCATTTTTAAAGTAGTCGATTTTATTAATCATTTCTGCTGGCCTGTGTTTTGTGTATTATCAATAGTTAAGAACCCCTTCCCTATCTTATCATAAATGTATTATCCAATATTTTCTTCTAATAATTGTAAAGTTATCTCTAACTTTTAAATCTTCTACTCATCTAGAATTTATTTGTGCATGATTCATTTTAGTTATATAATTTTATCTTTTGCCACATCAACACCCAATTGATACAGAGCTTGATACAATATTGATACAACAATATTGATACAATAGCTTTTCCTTTCTCTACAATAATGAGGCATTGGCTCCACAAATACAAAATTTGTTTCTGAGCTATCTGCACTATTTCATCAGTGTATGTGTTTATCTGTACATCAATACTATATAATTTTAATTAAGACAGCTTTATAATAAATCTTGGTGTTTGTTATGGTGACCCCAAACCCTGTCATGTCTCTTTAAAGTAGTATCTGCTCTATTTAGCCTTCAACTCTCAAAAAAATTTTATGATCAGCTAAATTAAAAAAAAATCCTTCTAAAATTTTTGACTAAATTCCATTTGATTTATATATTAATTTAAGGAGAATTTGGCTTTAAGGCTATTGATCCTTTTCATCCATGAACATGATTCATTCTTCATTTATTTATGGATTATTTTTTGCCTTTCAATAAGGCTTCATAATTTTTGCAAAAGCATGTTTCACATTTTTTGTTAGATTTATTTTAGATATGAAATACACTAATGATTATTGCTATAGCAAATGGGATTCCTCTAATTGTTTGTTGATGTTATATAGAAATCATTTAAAAATATTGAGTTGCTATTCAGGAAACTTGCTGACTTTTATTAGTTCTAGTGGTTTATCAACAAATAATGTTGAATCTGCCACATAGCTAATCCTATGGCTGGCAAAATGACAATGAGGTTTTTTCATTTTAATCTTATACCTCTTTCCTTATTGCTATTATATCTTTTATCAGATGTACTTATTAAGACCTCCAGTAGAAAGCTGAGTAGAAACAACTATAGTAACCATCGTGGATGTGTTTCTAACTTTAAATAGAAAGCTTTTACCATTTCACCATTCATTGAGTCTTTTTCTTTTTTTCTTTATTTCATTCATTCATTCATTTTTGTTAGATATGCTTCATTATGCTAGGAAATTTCATTCCCTATATTCCTAATTCACTGAGGTTTATTTGTTGGAGGCAGGGTCTTGCTCTGTTGCCCAGCTAAAATGCAGTGGCATCATCATAGCTCACTGCAACCTCAAACTTCTGGGCTCAAAGCTATCCTCCTGCCTCAGCCTCCCTAGTAGCTGGGACTACAGGTGCAGGCTATCACACACTCTGCCAATTTTTCTATTTTCAGTAGAGATGGGGCTTGCCATGTTGCTCAGGCTGATTTCAAATTCCTGGGCTCAAGCTATTCTCCCACCTTGGCCTCCCAAACTTCTGGGATTACAGGCATGAGCCACCACACCTGGCCTTGCTAAGATTTCTTTTTAAAAACAATAAATAAAATTCTCTCACTTATTTTGAAACAACCACAGTTTTTCTCTATTAATATAGTACTAGGTTAAAACACAATAATAGATTTTCTAATGTCAAATCATCTTTCCTGGAATAAACCTTACATGGACATTATGATTTTTCAAATACATTATTGGTTTGGTTTGCTGTAATTTATTTCAGTATTTCATATATGTCCATAAGTGAGATCAGGCTACTATTTTCCAGCTTCATACAATCCTCATGAGTTAAGAAGTGTTCCATTTTTTTCTGTTCTTTGAAACAATTTACATAAGGTAAAGATAATCTGTTCCATGTAATTTTTTTTTTTTTTTTTTTTTTGAGACAGAGTCTCGCTTTGTTGTCCAGGCTAGAGTGAGTGCCGTGGCGTCAGCCTAGCTCACAGCAACCTCAAACTCCTGGGCTTGAGCAATCCTTCTGCCTCAGCCTCCTGAGTAGCTGGGACTACAGGCATGCGCCACCATGCCCGGCTAATTTTTTTTTTTTATATATATATCAGTTGGCCAATTAATTTCTTTCTATTTATAGTAGAGACGGGGTCTCGCTCTTGCTCAGGCTGGTTTTGAACTCCTGACCTCTAGCAATCCGCCCGCCTCGGCCTCCCAGAGAGCTAGGATTACAGGCGTGAGCCACCGCCCCGGCCTTGTTCCATGTAATTTTGAAAGAACTCACCTATCATGAGTCTGAGACTCAAGGATATAAAGGAGTGTGTGTGTGGAGACATCTGGCTTCCAGCTGAATCTCTTTAATGGTTGTAAATCCACTTAGATTTTGTCTACCTTCTCGAGTCAATGTCAGTAATTTGCATTTTGTAGGAAATTGCCCGTTTTGTCTGTTTTCAAATTAATTGGCATTACCTACTACTAATTACTACTAATATTACTTTTTTAACATTTGTCTTCTCCGTAACTGTGACTTTTTTTTTTTTTTTGAGACAGAGTCTCACTCTGTTGCCCCAGCTAGAGTGCTATGGCATCAGCCTAGCTCACAGCAACCTCAAATTCCTGGGCTCAAGTGATCCTCCTGCCTCAGCCTCCCAAGTAGCTGGAACTACAGGCATGCAGCACCATGCCCAGCTAATTTTTTCTATATATTTTTAGTTATCCAACTAATTTCTTTCATGTTTTTTTTTTAGTTGAGACAGGGGCTGGGGCTCATTCTTGCTAAGGCTGGTCTCGATTTCATGGACTTCTGCCTCCTAGTGTGCCAGGACTACAGGCCTGAGCCACCGAGCCCAGCCCCCTTATATTGTTTTATCTATGCCTTTTCTACTTTTTACTTGCTCAATCATAGCAGGGTTTGTATATACTTTCACAGAAGAGCTTTTGGTTTTGTCATTCCTCTCTATTGCTTTTTTCGTTTCTTTTAAAATGTTCTTTGTAAAACATAAATACACAAGATTAAATATAATATATGTGTGTGTTAATAAATAATCAAATGAACATTAGCATATTCAACCTTCAAAGTTAGGAAATAGAGCAATACTAATATTTTCAAAGTCCTCATATATTAAAGTCCCTGTTATTCAATGGCATTTCCGTCTCTTCTCAACTCCCAAAATTCAGGTAACCACTAATGGATGACTTTTATGTTAATCATTTTTTCCCTGCCTCTGCTTATTTTTATCCCATGTGCATATATCCCTAAAGGCGACAGTTTTATTTTACCGCTTTTTGTCTTTTAAATATATGTAATCATATGCTAATTGCATGCAACTTGCTCTCTTTGCTCAACATTATATTTGTGAAATGCATCCATACTACTCCCTCAGCTGTATATGCATATACTGTATATACTATATACTCAGTATATTGCATTAGTTCATTCATTTTTATTGTTGTATAAGGTATCACTGGAAAGAATGAACAATGAATTCATTAATGTAATTTTTAAAAGAAGTAATGTTCATACATAGATTTCAGTTATGGTATGCTTCTTGAAGCTATAATTTGCTACAATATTTTTGTGGGGGTTGGAGTATTATTGAAAATAAAATCAAGTAAAAAAATGTAAAGGCACTATTATATTAATGATGGTGAGCTAATAACCTCTAAAAGTATTTTTTAGGCTGGGCGTGGTGGCTCACGCCTGTAATCCTAGCACTTTGGGAGGCCGAGGCGGGCGGATTGCTCAAGGTCAGGAGTTCGAAACCAGCCTGAGCGAGACCCTGTCTCTACCAAAAATAGAAATAAATTAATTGACCAACTAAAAATATATATACAAAAAAAAAAAAAATTAGCCGGGCATGGTGGTGCATGCCTGTAGTCCCAGCTACTCGGGAGGCTGAGGCAGTAGGATCGCTGAGCCCCGGAGATTGAGGTTGCTGTGAGCCAGGCTGACGCCATGGCACTCACTCTAGCCTGGGCAACAAAGTGAGACTCTGTCTCAAAAAAAAAAAAATAAAAAAATAAAAAAAAAAAAATAAAAGTATTTTTTAAATAACTTCTATATAGAAGAGAGGCCGCACTTTAAAGTAAAATGTAACAAATTAAGTTTTTAAAAATGACTGCCTACTGCACCCTGGGAAAAAATAAATTACTTTGGTATATTTTATAGCAGTATGCAAATTTTTATATGATATAAAGCTTATCAGAAAAATCATTAAATCCTGATAGAAAAATCTAATGCCAAAGAGAGAATGAAAATTAAAGGATTATCTGCAATTGTTTCACTTTTATGTTGTTTGATTTTGTAGTGAATACACAAAAGTGGGCTTTCTAAAACACCACCCTTCTTCCATAGAAGAAAAAGAAACTAAAGAATGGAAATTTATGGAGTATCTGAAATACAAAGGAGAATTCTTGACTGAGCACAATAATTACAGAATTTTAAACTCTCTCTCTCCTGTGGACCACTTGCCTTTTACAAATGGAAATATTACCTTTAAAGTTCTTACTTACCCCAAAGGTAAACTGCAGGATTTACCTCTCTGTATTCTCAATACTTAGATCATTTAAATAAATTTCCCTCTACCCAAAAACATTAATTCTAGTTAGATAGAAAGTATGATTAATCACAGGTCACTACGGATGCCATATATGGAACAGAACTACCATGGGGATTACAACAGGACCAAAAAATGTGCAAGGGCTTACATTTATTTACTTATTCAGAAGGTGCTTAAGGATCTAGGTGCATCTCAATATGAACATTAACTATTTCCTTTTTAAAAGGTAGTTGATCATCCATCAGTCTAAATAAGCATATACTAAAACTTTGACTTCCTTAAATTTGTAGTTCTAAAATAAACTAGTTCTCATCTCTTCCTATATTTGCCTTAATCTTTTTTCACAAATTCAAAAGTCAATAGAAATTACTATACTCCCTTTTATTTTAAAAAGATGAATATATCTGATGTTATCAAGAGAAAAAAAGTATTTCTGGTAGGGAGTCACATTATTCTCATTAATTAATTCTAAAAAGTCAGAAAAGATAGTATGCCCATTTATAAACTAGGCTGCAGGTAGACTTCATATATTCGATGGAGGAAAAGTACAGATTTGAGGGGAGTTATTCCAAATGTTATAACTATTTTAGCTCCTTTGCAAGAAGAGCCCTTTTAACAAAATGATGGGTTAGCTGTGTCCAAGTACACATCATTTACAACATGAAATAAATAACATAATTCCTGAGGTGGATTCGATAAGAACAGTATTACCATTCTTTTATATTAAAAAGAATCTCATTCTTTCTAACAGGTAGAAGACAACTCACTAATGCAAATTAGTTTTCACCAGCCCTAACAGTTTTCGTTACATTAGGACAAAACACTTTCAGAGATATTCAAAAACTTTAAAACAACAGGGAGATGGTCTTCTATGCTTCTTTTCTTGTTTCCCCTACTCTTTTCTTTTCTCTGTGAAGGTGATTCTTGGAAACTATTTGCAGTTTAGAGTGTGGTTGGGGACAGGGGTGGGAAAGAGATTCAGGAAGAGAAAAGTGCAAATTGGGAAGATTCCTTAACCTAAGGGACAGCTCAGTGGGAAGGCTAACATATTCCAAGTCTCAGATTTGTGTTAAAGATGGCTTTGAAAAGCCCTCTCCTTAGAACAAGCAATGTTTTTAAGATATCCATTAACGTCTATAAAATAAAAAGTGTTTCTGAAGTGCAAGGTCATTAATATTATACTGAAAAGTTGAGAGTCATATGAGTCAAAAGGAAAGAAATACAGTCATGAGATGGTCATTATAGGTCTTAATTTGCACATATGGACGGAAATTGGAAGTGTTTGCAAAATGACAGTTGCAGATGAAAGAAATTGTCATTCTATTACACTCTCCAGCATTTACGTTTCCAGATATACCATTTACACTTTATAAAATTCTTTAAAAAAAAAATCCTAAATGAGTATGTCAGAGATCAGAGTTGAAGGTTTCTCGCTTTAGGTTTACTGGCACCTTCTTGCCTTGCCACACCCCGACACCCCCAACCCTTGCCAAGACAGCGCCTCGTCTCCCACGCCCTCCCCTCCAGCGAGTGCGGGAAATCTCTACAACACAGCAGTTTCTCCTTCCGGTCCCTTATCTCTTCGCACGCAGAGGAACTACAGAACACCAAATTCATGGTTTCACGTAGAAAAGCTGGAAATGCTTTCAAATATTACACAAAAGAACACATTTGTGCGCAATCCCCACTTATGGAGTCATTTCATCAGCTCAGGTGTTTTGTTGAAGCAGTTCCAGGGCAGACGGATGCGCTTCTTTGTACAATTCCTCGTCCATAAATGCTTCGTAGATCAAAACTATCCACCCCATATTCTTAACTCTCTGATTAAAAGACAGGACAAAGCTTGGAGACACTCGCCCTGGGCCAGGAAGCGGTAAGAATCCGCGTAGCCTGGGGGCGACCCTGTCCCAAGGCGGACACAGACCCCTCCGTGGGGCCCGCAGGACCCCGCGCCCATCCGTGGACGCCGGGAAGTCGCGAGTCGGTGGCTTCTCTTTACATGTCCTGAGTGAGACCCTGGTCAAGTCTGAAGCTTCGTGCTTAACCGCGCCTGCAGAGTTCCCGGCTTTTCCTTCAAGTCTCCCGAGTTCTGCGACAATGTCCCTAACTTCCTCTCCAGACGGATCGACGACGGGGCGGGTGTCCGGGGCACTGGAGACCCCTGGCTGGGCCCTGGGCCGGCGGACTCCTGCCTCGAGCCACACCAAACAGGAATCGACCCCACCCATCCCACCATCCACAGCACCCTGACCCTCTCCCCCACCCCACCCTACCCCACCCCTCCCCGCCTCACCCCCACCGGCACAGCGCGACACCAAGCCACCCCTTACCCAGCCTTCCCACGCCTTCGCGCCCCGGGCACAAACCGCCCCCGGCCGGGTGGCTGGCGGGGGTGGCCGGTTTGGCCAAGCTCCTGAAAATAACCTTTAGGGGAGACAAAGCCGCGAAACTCGCTTCCCATAGGCCACCCCAGGTTGGGCCCCGGGCGCACAGCTACGACCGCTCCACTCGCTAACGAACCCGTCCGAGAGCCACTGGGCCCTGGGCTGCGACAGCCCCTTGAACCCCATGTCACGTCTGTGGTTTCGCTCGCCCAGGGATCCTAAATAACTGACCAACAAGCACTCTCTTCCTCCTTCCCCACCCGAAGGCGCCCCCAATCGCCGCCACCAGGGGAGGCGCAGGAACCCCAGCCCTGCCCGCCCCGACCGACGGCGCCCGCCAGAGCGCAGCGGAGCCCGGGCGCGACTCATTCAGTTCCAACAATCGGACGCGGTTTTTCGCGTCCCAGAACAAAAGGCTTAATCCCGAGTAGTCCCTCAAAGACGCCTTCTGTCTCCTCACACCTTCGGGCTCCAGCGTGGGACTCTGAACCCGCCCCGCAGGATTAAGCTCAATTGTAGATGTCACCTTTCGGCCCGCTACGTCCTCTACCCCACCCTACAGCGACCTGGGCGCATCCGCCCCCCATCCCGCGTCCCAGGTCCGCCCGAGAGGGCCGGTGGCTCACCGAGAGGGTCAGCAGCAGCTGCGCGCAGAGGGCTCCGCGCAGGGAGCTCCGGGGCGCGGCGGCCATCGGGGCGCGGGACGGGGAAGGAGCCCGGGGCGGGTGCGGAGAGAGGCCGGCGCGGGTCAGGGGCGCGGGAGGAGCTTCTCGCGCGGCTGCTCGTCTCCAAGTCGCTTTGGCCTCTCTCAGGCTTGCCTGCCCGGGAGCGTCTTCACTCCCGAGACGGGATTGGACCCGGGAGACGCCGAGAGGCCCCTCCTTGTTATTTCTCAAGTTTTATCACCGCTGGGGAGCTGCCCGAGCCTGCCCCTCCGCTCCCCAGCGGCCGCCGGGCGCTCGCTCTCGGGAAAGCGGTCCCGGGCCCACCCTCTGCCGGCTGTCCCACGCCCCTCGCGCGCCCCGCGGCGCTGCCACCCTGCCCGGCCCGCAGCGCGGCCCCTGCCGCCCAGATCGTCTCTGGGGCGTCCCCGTGCCCGCTGCAGAGCCCAATCTGCCTGCAGGGATCCCTGCCCCGACACGGGCCCTCCTGGGCGCCAAGAACATCCTTGTCATTGGATCAGCGGATCCGCCCTTCGACTTCGGAACAAATTCTGGGCGATGTCTCCAGGTTAGAACAAAATACACGTACTGTATTCTCCCCAGATTTGACTAACATGATAAAATAAACGACGGGAGGAAATCTATTCCCAAGTGGCATGAATAAACTGGCATGTGGTGTGATAGAAATTAAAACCAAGTTAAAAAAATTCTGGTCTGATCATTTTTACACACCCAAAGTATGAATGATTACACTCAGAGCTTTACCTACTGCCAATTTTGTGGAGTTATATGAGCCTTCTAAGAAATAATTTGTTATGAGATGTTGGCTTAGTACTTACATGGTAATTATACTAACATGAAATTTTTCAAGTTGCAGTCAAAGGAATATCTACAATGCAAAACCTTCTACTCTGTTATGAATTCAATATTTATTCAACAAACATTTATCAGGGCCCAAAGTCAACCAAACATTGTACAAGGGGATGGAGCAAAGGAAAAGCACAAAACCCACTTCTTACCCAAAACAATTCAAAGTCTAGGAGGAGAGGCAATCATTCCAGCACATTATGATAGATGTTTAATAGGAATATAGTTTATAACGCTAGGGAACCCACATTCCCTTATTTCTCTCTAAACTGAATATTATGACCTCTGAGCACCTTCTGGATTCAGGAGAAAATCCCTCTGAGATATTTGTTGCTGCTCCTCACAGTCCATTCAAAAGTTTTGAGGTCAGGAATTTCAGACAATCCAATTGAAACAGGAGAGAGTGTTATGGCCTCCATTCATCCTATTTTGGTCAATTTTTTTTTTTTTTTTTTTGAGACAGAGTCTCGCTTTTGTTGTCCAGGCTAGAGTGAATGCCATGGCGTCAGCCTAGCTCACAGCAACCTCAAACTCCTGGGCTCAAGCGATCCTCCTGCCTCAGCCTCCCGAGTAGCTGGGACTACAGCCATGTGCCACCATGCCCGGCTAAGTTTTTCTATATATATTAGTTGGCCAATTAATTTCTCTCTATTTATAGTAGAGACGGGGTCCCACTCTTGCTCAGGCTGGTTTCGAACTCCTGACCTCCAGCAATCTTCCCGCCTTGGCCTCCCAGAGTGCTAGGATTACAGGCGTGAGCCACCAAGCCCAGCTGCCATTTTGGTCCATTTTAATAGGCTACACCATGTGTTCCCTAAAGTCTGGGCTTCCCTGAAACTCATGAAGCTTAGCTCTCAGGACCCAGGCACTGTGCCTTGAGCTGCCCAGTGCACATCTCTAAAGCACGCAAGGTACTCATCACTCAAGGTCTCTGTATGAAAGAGCCTTTCCATTCTCAGAGAAAGTTCTCCAAACTCCACGCCAGGGTTTTCATCCCCATCCTCCAAACCTTCCCTGAATCCACAACCTCGGGGGAAAGCTTCTCACAGTCTCTTCCAGCCCCAGCCAGCCTTTACAAACACAAATAGAAGTTACTTTCCTGAAACTTTGATGAGGAAAATAAATGCTAACACTAATCTCCCTCCTTCATTTCAAATTCACTGTCAAGAATAAAAGGTGGAAGAATTAGAGTAAAGGATAGAGGTGTTAAGAAATTTTAGGGGACTGTTTCCACAGCCTTGCAATTATGAATTGTACTGCTATAAACATTCAAGTGCAGGTGTCTTTTTTGTAGAGTGTCATTGGATCTTTTGGGTAGATGCCCAGCAATGGGATTGCTGGATCAAATGTTAGATTTACTTGTATCGCTTTAAGGTATCTCCATATTGCTTTCCACAGAGGTTGAACTAGTTTGCAGTCCCACCAGCAGTGTAGGAGTGTTCCTTTCTCTCCACATCCACTCTAGCATTTGTTGTTTGGAGACTTTTTGATAAAGGCCATTCTCACTGGACTTAAGTGATATCTCATTGTGGCTTTGATTTGCATTTCCCTGATGATTAGAGATGTTGAGCATTTTTTCATATGCTTGTTGGCCATTCTTCTGTCTTTAGAAAAATTTCTGTTCAAGTCCTTTGCCCACTTTTTAATAGGGTTATTTGATTTTTTTTCTTGCTGATTTTCGTGAGTTCTAAGTATATTCTAGTTTTCAGCCCCTTATTTGATGCAAGGCTGTGGAAACAGCCCAAGTGCCCATCAATCCAAGAATGGATTAATAAAATGTGGTATATGTATACCATGGAGTACTATTCAGCTCTAAGAAACAATGGTGATATAGCACATCTTACATTTTCCTGGTTAGAGCTGGAACCCATACTATTAAGTGAAGTTTCCCAAGAATGGAAAAACAAGCACCACATATACTCACCAGCAAATTGGTATTAACTGAGCAGCACCTAAGTGGACACATAGGTACTACAGTAATAGGGTATTGGGCAGGTGGGAGGGGGGAGGGGGGCGGGTATATACATACATAATAAGTGAGATGTGCACCATCTGGGGGATGGTCATGCTGGAGACTCAGACTTGTGGGGGGAGGGGGGTAATGGGCATTTATTGAAACCTTAAAGTCTGTACCCCCATAATATGCCAAAATAAAAAAAAGAAAAAAGAAAAGATATAAAAAAGAGAGAAATTTTAGAGGAGGGGATTTAACTCAGCTGAAGAGGGCTTTAAAGCAGCAAAGATGTTTGAGATAAAAACAGAGAGGGATAAAAACAGAGAAAAGGGAAGGATGGGAGAATGTTCTGGGGAAAATGCAACAGCAACAGGACATGAGAAACTCTAGAGAGACTTGCCAGAGCTTCCCACACTGAGGAAGCAGAAAGGCGTTGGCTCAGAATGGCTGGACGGAAAAACTCCTGTGGCTGGGAATTAGGTTAGAAAGACGGCTTGTGGCAAACCATGACGACAGGTTGAATTTTGTCCTGGAAGAAATACAGAACCATCCATTCAATGTAAAAGAAATTACTAACGAATGTTATGGAATTGTCATTTTTGGTGAGTTTGTATATTATTAATGTACCAGTTTATGCCTTAATATAGCTTTCCCTGATACTCAGGGAATAAAAGTCTTTGAAGTGTTTTTCTTTAAGTATTCTTAGTTTTTACATGATTTCAACTTTATCTTCAGGTTAGCTAGAGTCCAACATTATTAAGACTGACCTTCAAATGACTAAAAGTATAAAGTCGCTATCCTCTGGTTGTTTGGGCTGTGCTGTGAATAGAGGATATTGGAAACCCTACTGACTATATGACAATTTCTCTGAGCATCCATTTTTAGCTTCTACAAAAAAAAAGTTATAATAGTCTATTCCAGAAATACAGTAAGAAAGCATCTTGGGGATACTTCTAATTTGTATTGCAAAATCTAAGATACTATGAATATTAATAACTACATGTAATATTAGTAATGATTTTGGAATTTCCTATTTTGTTATAACATTTGCTTGTCCACCATGAGTCTATGAGTCTAAGTCCTAATAAAAAGCAATGCGTTTTTAATTTAAAAGAGAATCTTTACTTGAAATTATAATTACTACATAAATATGACTTGGAGATAAATTGCTTATATTTTTCCTATGTATATTATAATTTAAAGAAAGTTTGTTGAAGATATGCAAGATAGATTTAAAATATGGGCTTCAGTTTAAATAGAGCTGGAACTGGATGCCTTCTATAATAAAATATATTTTAAATCATCACGAGACATTATAAAGAACAAAGAGCTTTTCTGGAAAGTCTTTATTTAATACCTTATCAAACTGCAAAGTCAGTTGGAAGTCATTGCTAAAAGGATAATGAACCAAACGAGAAAGCCAATTATTATTTTCCCTTGTTATGTTCTTAGCTTGAAGGGGAAGAACAGCAAAAACAAAGGATCAAAAATGGGAGGTGGTTTTAGACAAAAGAACAAAACTTCAAGAATTCAGGTGACTGTGTAATAACATTTTCAGCGAAAGTGACCTTAGGATAATTAAGAAGAGCTCTCTGTTTGTACTATACCTAGGAGGAATTTCTGGCCTGTGGAAAGGGCAACTGGTTGTAAGAGTTGGGAGCTGCCCCCTGGCCCACTGAGCCAGCTGCGTTGCACAACTCAGCATCAACAGGTGCTGGTCTCACACACCCACTCATCTCAGTGGCTTACGTGGACTGTGACATGGCAAGTGTGGATTTCCTTAAACACTCCTGTGAAATACTGCCAGGACAGCTGTGTAATGTTTGAGACAAACCTGTTAGCAAGAACAGAGAAATTTATGAAAAGAAGCTTAAATTAAAACCAAGTAAAACATTGGGTTAAGTAATTCTTCTTGGAGCACAAAAATGAATTCTGCCAAGGGGTGAAAGTTTAAGTCAAGAGGAATCAAGAAATATCGTATTGCCTGTCAGTACAGAACCCATCCCGGGAGCCCTGTCTGCCTCCTCCCCTTTTATCTTCCTGGCAAGCACCCACTCCCCAGGGTGAATTCCACTTCCATGGAAATGCTACTCCAGGCAGCAAAGACAACCTCAAGTCTAGACCAAAATGATCCCTGGCCTCCTAGAACAGAGGTTCCCCTCCCCCCTATTCTGTGGTGGGACCCCTCAGGTCCTCACTTCTCATCCTAGGATTCATTTCTCCCCAAAATGATTGACAGTGAGATTATCCATTAGGAGAAAACTCACTCCCATCCATGAGATGTGGCCTTTCACTATAACCTTGGCAACAACCATTCAAAAGTCTGACATTTGTACCTTTCTCAAATTCAGAATTACCTGGTCTAAGTAGCCACCATGACAATGGTTCAATCCAGATAGGGTGTGCCAAGCTCAGAAAGGTTCCCTTTCAGTCCCTCTTTATTAATGAATGAGTCAAGAACTGTTACAATGGAGTTACTCTTCATCCACTAAAATCTTCAGACTCCCTTGGAAACATTCTCTTCTGCAAACAGTCCTTTTAAGAAGGGAGGAGCAGTCTCCCAGTGACTTCTTACTGAGCTGGACGGTATGGTAATTTCCATATAGAAAACCCCATTGTCTGAGTGATAACTTCTTATAGTAACTGAACACAAGCCCTGATATAGGGTGAAGTTTTGTTCCCCTCATCTCAGGATCATCCCATAATTCTTCACCTAGGTTTCCTTCAGAGTGAAAAATCTCTTCCCACTGGGTGAGGCTGTAGTCCCTCCTTCAAGTTCACATGTCTCCTAGGGCTCATTGTGTGCATCTGTCTGTTCAAAGGGCATTGCTCAAGCATGAAAGTTACAGGTGTGAGTGGGCTGACTTCCAGAACTCATGTGTCATTTATCCCATCATCACTCCCTGATTCACTGCCCCATCAGCCTTCTCTTTTCCCAGAAGTTCAGGATGACCATTCCTCAACATCAGCCTGGGCAAGTGGCATATCCCTCAGCTCAGATGCCTGTCAGCTAGCTCAGTAGCTCAGGGGTGGAGAAGCAGCTCTTCCCACCAGCTCCCTATGAACAGCACATTATTAATTCAACATTCATTCATTTACTATTTTACTTAATAATTATGTATTAATTTTATTTACTCCAAGAATTATTAACCTTGATTATTAATCTTGTTTTTTCTCTTCAGCCTGCCCTGTTTCCCAAACCCTTCTGCCACTAGATACAGGAGTAACTCTCCACCGATTAGCTATTTAGTGTTCCCTGATCTGGCTCAATGCCACAATAAATACCCTGTTCTTTTTTTGTATGGTTTTCAAGCATCATACCTGCGTTTGTCTTTCAGTGTTCTAAGCCACACCCCTTATTTACTAGTGTAAACTTGCACATATCTTTGTAGGGTTATACCAGATCCCCTTTTCTATAAATAACCCTAAAACAGAAGTCCTGCCAGAACATTAAAAAAAAAAAAAAAAGAACTGAGGAGATAGTAATATTCCCAGTAAGTATATAGGCATGGACCAGAAAAGCTATTTTCTTGCCCCTTCCTGGTAAAATTGCAGTGTTCTTGACATATTCAATAAAATTGGCTGCTTTTCCCCATTTTCCAAGTTCTAGTTAGATGGTGGCAAGGGAAAGTCTTAAACTACTATAATACTTCACTTTTAAAAAGACTGTCTGACCCAAATCTCCCTGCCAGATCTCCTAAATATTATAATAAATAATTTTTAGAAGCCTTAGAGTAAATTATTGCAAACTTAAGAAAGACATTAGCCAGAAGAACTTCTTTATTTCTTACTGAAGACAATACTTAGAAGTGACAAGATGGTGTATAGACTATTTCTCAACCCTCTAATGATGAATTATGTGACCTTGACTGCTGTCCTGTCCCAGAGGTCTATGCAGAGCTTGGAGACCTCAGTCTGTTCCCACTCCTTGCATCCTAGGATGGGTGGACAAAAAGAAGTTGGGAATAGAAGAGCACCATGAACATGACCCCGGCATCTTTTCTCCTTTATGGTGACCTGGCTTTCTGTGATATTCCCAAGATAATTGACACCAATGTTGGCCAGTCTCAACTCTCCTTTCTCATTTGGCACGCCGAGAGCTGGGCTTTCTCACTGCAGAGAGACACTTGAAAGTGATAAGCACAGGACTGTTCATGGGATATAATGTAAAATAAAGAACATCTTGTTTCCCACTACATTCCCTTATTATAACATACAGATTATTCTTAGAATAAGGTGGTCTAAGCTTTGCTCTGCCAGCCTTTCCCCGTGACCATTTTCCAAACTCATCTATTCACAGAAGAAGAAAGCAGTAGGAAAATTAGGCCAGGAATAGGCCAGGTTTTTCTCATAAAATAGTCTAAAGACCTCTAGCCTATTCCTTCTCTTGACTTTTTTTTTTAAATTTTGAACAAATCAGGGAAATGTTTTTTAATTCACAATATTGTATTGGCCATTATTGAGGCAAAATGAAAGAGACCATTATGGCAACAATATAATATTAGTAAAATGAAGAGACTTCCTCCAAAAATAACAAGGATCCAAGTCAGCTGGGCCTGGATACTCTAAGCCCATCAGCTTAGAGACCCTAACTGAAGTTTTAAATTGCCTGTTGACTTTTTTGACATAGTTGCCTTTGGTTAGGTCCATGTGTTTTTCAGATCTATGGTCTCTCCATCTTAAAAAATTTAGTAATTTTGAAAAATATTTTTCCTTTTCCATTTGATCCACTTGGTGATTCATACATCTGAATAGGTCCCAAGTTACCTTGTGCAGTTGGTCAAAGATGGATACTCTTGACATTTTTTTAATTTATTGAGTTATAATTTATATGTATTAAAATTTACAAACCAAAAATACACGGCTCAATCAGTTCGGACAAATGTATACACCTGTGTCACCATCATTCAAACCAAAATATAGAACATGTCCTTCACCCCAGTCAACACCTATCCCTACCCTGGGGCACCCTGCCTTCTGCTTCCTGTCACTAAAGAGTATTTTTTACTTCCCTAGAATGACACACAGAGTCACATGCTGCATTAGTTATGTATTGCTGAATTACTTTTTATCCAATTGGACATCACTTTTGCATTACTCCAAAATTTAGTGGCTTAAAAGAAGAACTTCTTATCTCACAGTTGCTATGAAATCCAGGCATGATTTAGCTAACTACTTCTGCCTCAAGGGCTCTCCTAAAGGCTGAAATTGAGGCTTTTAGCTGGGGCTGCAGTCATCTCTAGGCTGAACTGGGTGAGGATCTGTTTAAGCTCACTCTTGTGGCATTTTGCAGGCCTCTGGTCTTTGATGACTGTTGACCAGAGATATCAGTAGTTTGGGGAGCATGTGGGCCTCACTAGGGAAGCAGGCAAAGTGGATACCTGGCTTCCTTCAAAACAAACAAGGACAGGGTTCCCAAGATGGAAGCCGCTGTCTTTTTGTAACTCAATGTCAGAAGTGACACCCTATCACTTCTGCTAACTTCTATTGGCTAGAAGCAAGTCACTAGGAGCTGTCTGCAGTCAAGGAAAGGGCATTACACACGGTGCGAATACTGGGAGGCAGAGATCACTGGACATCATCTTGGAGGCCAACTGCCATGTAGTACGGACACATTTGTGCCTGGTTTTCTTCATTCAACATGTTTTCAATTCATTCAATATGGCTGAATGTATCAGTAGCTCACCCCTTTTATTGTTGAGTAGTACTGCATTGTATGCATTTACTAAACCATGTTTAATTCTTCTCTTTTGTGTTGATCTTAGTGTTTTACTATGAATAAAGCCGATATGAACAGTCATGTACAAGTTATGTCGTGGGTATAAGCTTTCATTTCTTTTGTGTATATCTCTAGCAGTAGACCTGGTCATAGGGCAGATGCGATGCTTAATTTTACTAAAAACTGCCAGGCTAATTCCTCACCAACAATATATGTGAGTTATCCTTGTTCCATATCTTTGCTAACACATTTTGTTGGTCTTATAGTTTTAACCATTGTGGGTATCTCACTGTGGTTTAAATTCCCATCACCCTAGTGGCGTCATTATTTCATTGTGTTTTGAATTTGCTTTTCCCTGATGACTATGGATGTTGAGCAATTTTTGGTGTGTTTATTTGTAAGTACAATTGGGTTGTTTGTTTTTTCATTACAATTTTGTGCCAATAATATTTAACAACTTTGATGAATATTTAATTTATTAATATTTATAAATTTTTCAAATATCTATTAAAAGAAATTCAAATTTTGTACACTTTGAATGGAATTATCTTTTTTTTTTTTTTTATTTTTTTATTTTTTTTTGAGACAGAGTCTCGCTTTGTTGCCCAGGCTGGAGTGAGTGCCATGGCGTCAGCCTAGCTCACAGCAACCTCAAACTCCTGGGCTCAAGCAATCCTCCTGCTTCAGCCTCCTGAGTAGCTGGGACTACAGGCATGCGCCACCATGCCCGGCTAATTTTTTCTATATATATTAGTTGGCCAATTAATTTTTTTCTATTTATAGTAGAGACGGGGTCTCGCTCTTGCTCAGGCTGGTTTTGAACTCCTGACCTCGAGCAATCCACCCGCCTCGGCCTCCCAGAGTGCTAGGATTACAGGCGTGAGCCACCACGCCCGGCCTGGAATTATCTTTTATTTGTTAAAACATAACAAATTGTTAAAGCAAACAAAGCATTTGTTGAAGTCCCTCTTTTCTCTTCTCCTTTTTGTAGGAGCCGTTGAAATGCTTGCTTCACAGGTTGAATTTCCAGGTAGAAAGAGGGAGGCGAAAGTATCTTCTCTAGTGAATTATTATCTAAACTTTTGAACCAAAAGATGCTTTAGAGTTTTGTTTTGGATACCAATATGAAATTTTTTGTCATGGAAGAGAAAGACTCTAAGATGTGGGAAGTTTCAGCTGCAACTGAGGCCGAACTGACTAAGGTTTGTTACCTCCACAAGTGAACCCACAAATTTAGGAGCATTATCACCAAGAGGAGCAGTTTTTAACTCACACTACATGTTGGTGTCTCCTGGGGAACTTTGAATACATACCAATATCCAGGGCCACCTCAGACCTCACCTCAGACCAATGACATCAGAATCTCTGGAGAGAGGGGCTTTATTTTTGTATGTGTTATATTATTTAAAAGCTTCCTGGGTACTGTAACGTGCAGATCAGGGATATGACGCTTGCTCTAGATAAGTGATTCTCAAAATGTGGTTGCTTGTGTACCACTAGGAGCTTAAAGTTTCTTTAATTATCCTGAAATAACTATGATGACACAGACACAAAACCCATGAAATGATGAGACCAATTTTGGAAGAATTCAGGCCTCTAGGGTTTTTTTGTAAGAAGCAGGTTCCTAAATGACCCTTTTTAAAAACTAGTTTTATTTTGATTTAGAAGTAACATCTACATTCCTCATTTCATAGCCTTTTTGCAGCACTTATATAATCTGTCTAATCTGTGTTTTAACAAGAAAGACTCAGGTCTACTTATGTATGTTTCATCAGGTCCTTTCATGGCAGGCATGACAAAATATATTGTAGTTTCTGCCCCTGTTATTACCTGGATGGTTGTTATCTTTACTACATTACTCTTACTTTCAAAGTTTCTCCCTCGATTTAAGTAAGTTCCAGTAGAAACCTACATCAAAGAAGTACTTCTTCCACATACTCATTCAAGTCCAGACATTTCCTACTCCTGGTGAAATATTTATCACTGGAAAGACTTCAGTGGTTTTGCTTTCCCATGCCAATGGAAAGAATATTTATTCTAACTCTTGGGGCTTGATGTTTTACATGATTTCCAGATAAATTGTACATGCAACTAAGATTTTCCTCTGCTTGCAATAGACACAATTCTCACATTTTACTTTGATGTCCACAGCCATTGGCAAGAAGAAAAAAATAATAATAACCATATTATTTTTGGTATTATTTTCCTACTTGGATAACTAACCAAAGCTATCGTGTAAGGCTTTCATCATCATGGAACAGTAAAGATGGAACCAAGATAGATATTTCCATTACCTTCATACTAAGTGCTGCAGTACAAACTTTATTAATCATGAGTTTATGCTAGTCTTGAAACCAAACCCTACTTCCCTTTGAAATAGTTCTATTCGTCTCTGTGTGGAGGTTATGGATTTTGGTTTTGGTTTTGTTTTCTCTTCATCTCTTTCTTTAGCTCATGTTTTTCCTACTTTCTATCCTACATGCTTTGTCTATCTTACCCTCTTTGTCTTTCTATCCTACACTCTCAACTGGAACAATAACAATGTTCTCAGGCCATGGGTAATTGACAGTGATGATGGCATGATGCCTGAAACCAAAATCTTCTGCCACACCTCTTTAGGAGGAACAAACAGTCCTGCCATGAAGCTAGTTTCAATAGCCTGAGAAAATGAGTATTTTAGAGAGATTTTCCAGGACTGATTTACTGAGACATGAACTTTGGTTGGAGACCCGAATTATAGAAGGGACCAATGATCTGGGGGAAAAAAGCCTTCCAGCCTAGGAGAACTGCAAGTGTCAAAGCCCGAAGTCAAAACAAGCTGAGTGTGTTCAGAGAACAGAGAGAAGCCGACAGGTGCTGGAGCAGAGTGAGGTAAGGAGCAATGCTAGGAAGTGAAGTAGTAAAAAGAAATAGCAAAGGTAAAAAAACAGCTCATAAGCCTAGTTAAAGAGTTTAGATTTTGTTTTAATCTCCTCTGTTCATAAGAAGCCACTGAAGGACTTTGACGGGGCGTGATCCGATTTAAACATTTTTAAAATCACTTATGGTTGCTGCAAGAAAACCAATTGTACTGATCAATAAATGGCAGATGTAGTAATATTTGCTTTGTGATATAACTTGAAGGTAGACCCCATGGGATTGGTTTATGGATTGAAGATGAGGTATGAGAAAACAAGAAGACTCAAGGCTGCCTCTACCCAGAGCTTTGGACTAAGCAATAATGTGAATAGAATGAATAAATGGGGAATATTAGGATGGAAAGGGATGTAGTATGGGTTAAAATATCAAGGGGTTTTATCTGGACATGTGAAATTTGAGATATATATCCAACTTGAGATGTATTATTTAAAACTTTGGGATTGAGCAAGAAAAATCTAAGGAAGGAATGATGAGAGAGCCCTTGGGTACTCCCATTCCTAGAGTCGGGAGGGAAAGAGGAAACAGCTTCTAAAGGAAACAACTTCTGAAAGAGTGGCCAGTGACTAGGGAAGAACATCTTGTGAATGTGGTTTTCCATAAGCCAGAGAGGACAGTTTGTCAACAAAAAGGAAGTAATTAACTGTGGCACTGGCTTTTGAAGTCATTTAAAAACCAACCATTGGATTTGACGTGAATAAGTCATGGGTGATCACAAGAAAGTAAGTTTCACTGGAGCGGTGGTGAGGAAAACATGTTTGCAGAGGGCCAAAGACAGACTTGGTGAGAGCATGAGGAAACGGAGACAAAGGCAGCTCTTTCCTGGATCGCGGCTCCCTTGACCTTGTCATACTTTGGTTCTTCTGAAGGCAGACCCGGAAACACAGATGTGAGTGAAGCTAGTCTATTGGCACATACACCTGGGGGCAGAGGCAGAGGATGTAAAAAGTAAGAATGGGAAAATATAAAAGTCGATACAAGGTGTCTTATTGAACTGATTCATGCAGTGGGTCAATCCTGGTGGGCTGCCCTCTGAGAAATGCTGCAGAATGCAGCTCAGAGTCGCATTCTGGAGATAAATCATATTACTAAGTAACTCTAAGCTACCACAAACTTAGGGACTTAAAACAACACTTATTTATCATCTACAGTTTTTGTGTGTCAGAAGTCTGGGCTTGCCTGTGGCCGTGGCTCACACCTGTAATGCTAGAATTTGGGGAGGCACAGGCAGGAGGATTGCTTGAGGCCAGGAGTTCGAGACCAACCTGGGCAACAAAGCAAGACGCTCACTACAAAAAGTTTTTCAAAAAGAAAAATAAAAAAGAATTTAGCCAGACATGGTGGCATATGTCTGTAGTCCCAGCTACTCAGGAGGCTGAGGCAGGAGAATTGCTTGAGCCTAGGAGTTCAAGGTTACAGTGAGCTATGATCATGTCACTGCACTCCAGTCTGGGTGACAGAGCAAAATCTTGTTTCAAAAAATAAACAAAGATTGAAAAAAAAGTCTGGGCTTGGCTTATCTGGGTGCTCTGCTTGAGAGTCTCACCAGGTGTTGGCTGGGCTGAGGCTCAAATAGAGGACGATGCACTTCTGAGCTCAGTCAGGTTCTTGGCAGATTTTCTTACAGCCACATACCTAAGGGCCTGCTTCCTCCTGGCTGTTGGCTGGAGGCCACCTTTAGTTCCTACAGGCCACCTGCAGTTTCTAGAGGCTACTCCAGTTCCTTGTCACATGGACTTCCTTAATATGGCTGTTAACTTCAAGCTAGCAAGGAGAACTTCTTTTTTCAGTCTGCTGAAATGGAGTCTTATATAACACAGTCACAGGAGTGACATTGAATCACCTTTGCCATATTCTGTTGGTGAGAAGCAAGTCACAAGTCCCACCTACATTACAGAGGAAGGAAATGGCACAAAAGTGTAGATACCAAAAGGCAGGAAACCAATGGAGGAGCAACTTAACAAACTCCCTAGAACACAAATCCAATAACTCCTGCTCAATTTTAGGTAAGGGTTGGCCCTAAGAAATAATAACTCCTCTGACCTTCTGGGCCACAGCCTCACACAGAGACACTTGAGCAGGTGGTGTGGCTGGCACAGGTGGCACTGGCTGCATGCAAAGAGCTGTCAATCTTAGCCGTGCTGCAACTGGATGAAGCAGGTTGTGGTGGGGGGCACGAAAGGCACCTGCTACAGCACCACTTGGGTCTCTGCTACATAGGCGTGTCCATAAAGGGGACTGAAGAAAATGAAAAGACAGCTGAAGGACAACTTAAGGCCAACACGTTTTATTCGCATGAAAGAAGCAAATTGCATAGTGGTTAAGAGTCCAATGTGCTGAGCGAGCCAGACTGCCTAGTTCAAATACTGATTCTGCCACATCCTAGTACTGTCACAAAGAACTAGTTACTCAACATCCCTGTGCCTCAGCATCCTCATTCATAAAACGAAAATAATACTAATTCTCAATTTGAGTGAGAATGAAAAGAATTAACATAGGTGAAGTATTTAGAACAGGATATGGCACATAATAACTACTCTATATATAATGACTTATATTTATTAGGCACTTCTGTTTATTATTGGGAATGATCCAGGAAAAAGGAGATAATTGATAATGTAGGAGACAAAGGTTTAATTTCATGAACAAAGGTCTTGAGGAAGCAAAAGATCATGGGAACCAATGAAGTAATGGAGAGGCTTCCTTAAATAGGAACAGAGAAAGTTCATCCAATAAAAAGGATATAAATGAGAGTGGATGGTACAGAAGCTGGTTGTCTGGTATAGCTGGTGGTGGAAAGATGAGGGAGCTCTCTTTGGCTTTTATTTTCTAATTAAAATCAGATGTGAAGTGAGGAAGGCGGGTTAGAGACTTGAAGAAAGAATAAACATAAAATAGAAAATTGACTAGGTTAGTGTTTTAAATTATTGACTCTAATTCACTATAAGAAATCCTTATAATGTTGTGAACTGTTACGCAAGTCATATATACGACCTGGAACAAACATTTCATGAACAGTATTTACTATTCCTATGTCTAATACACTCTGACCATTTCTGTTATTGTCTTCTAATTCGTTGATAATGCAGGTTGCTACCTCTCAAATTCATTTTGTGTCCCTCCAACGAGTTGTGTCTCACTCTTTGCAAAAACTTAGGCAACAGTATAGAACTGTGGGTCAGGACTGAGGGTGCCAGGGATACATGTTCCAGGGTTCAAGTAAAAGTTGCAAAGTCAGTAGAACTTGGATTTTATCCAGTAATAGGGTTTCACCAAATGATTACAAAGGAAGAAAAAGGAGAAAGGAATTGAGAGTTGTGACAATAGATTAAAGTGATGAATCAACAGATTTAAGCCCAGAAAGGAAGGAAATGATGAGATCAAGAAATTCATGATGAAGTGGTAGGATTTTTGAGTTTTGTTGAATATTTGGAATTGGAGTGCTAGAGTAAGGGAACTCTAGAAAGATATGAGAAAGTTCTCATAAATTATGATCCTTAAAACTTAAATCACACGTGGGACATAGTTAGAGGTCCTTGCAAAATCAAATGTACAGCCATGAGAACCGGTAAATGAAAAAAGAGGGTGTCAAAAGCTCTTTGGGTTGAGCTACTAGAGGGTTTGGATGGTTAAATTTTGAAGAAAAAGAGAGGCGACTGGTGGATGAAATAAAAAATAGCACACTAGCTGTTAAAATGATGAAGTCTAGAAATCAATAGAAACCTGCGAGAAGGTATGCTGAGTGTTGTAGTCTAATGGCGCTCACACTAAAATATGTGACATTCTTTTTGAACAAGGAGGAGGAATAGTTTTCACTGCTAGTGACAATGATGATGCAGGGGAACATTTAGAGTAAGAGAAATGGGGAAAGGAAGTAGTCAGAAAAGAGATTCAAGGTCCAGGGTGATTTTTTTGATTCAGACTATGAATTCCAGAGGGCAACATGGAAGCATTTGAGGAGACAGAGATTGGCAAGAGATTAGATCGTATGTCTCAGTTTGTCCTGGACAGTCCTGGTTTATTAATGTCTTCCCAGGATATTTGTTGCTTAATAGTGTTCCCTTTTATTCTCAAAAGTGTTCTACTTTGGCAGATAAATTATATAATCACTCTATACAAGACAGTAAGAATTTCAGAAGTAATCCATCAGCCAACCTGAGAAGTTTAAATTTTTGGTGGTACAAGTCATGACATGAAAAATCCTAAAGGTCTCTTAGAAAGTTTGTGGGTCATGTGTTCCAATCCCATCTCCTTCTTGGGACTGACCTTGTAGGCAGCTGTGAAGTGGTGAGGGGAGGTATGTTTTCCCAGATCTTGGTCTTTGCTTGTTGATGTTAACATAATAAAAGTAGATAAGCATCTTGTGTGTTTAATGAACGTTTATGTCTTATCTACTTTTGAAAAAGAGGGCTTACCAAATAAAAAAATATAAAGTAGATAAGAATAATTAGGCACCAGTAAGGCAACTGAGGTAGATTAATGGCTACCACTGAGTCCTGATTTTTACTTATTGTTTCCTGGATATTCAGGCAAAGTAACATACTTTTAGTTTACAGTTGTCACTGTTCAATAACAGAGAATATGAAAGTCCTATAGTGTTAAACTTCATTTTAGCATTGTATAAGCATGCTAAGAGGACCTTTAGGTGCAACATAATGAACCTAGTTTTCAAATCTGCTTTTTCAAAAGCTTTAGAATATCATTTAAATGTGATGTTCTGATATGAAACATCTTTTAAATGCAGAAGGCACAAGTACCTATTTTCTGTTCTACACTAAGTAAAATCATTTTTGAATGTGGGACCATCCTTCCCTACAGTATTATCCATTTGTACAGGGAGCCCCTAAGTTACATCAAGAGATCTGCTGGGGAGGCCATTTAGTGGCTCTGCTTCCTTTGTGAGCAGAGTCAAGTTTATAAAGTGTAAAAGGGCTTGATTTCTCATATTCTCTTTGAAGAAAAAAAATGATCAAATGCCTAAATAACATATAATAATATATAGCTGTCCTAATCCGTTTTGTGCTGCTGTAACAGAATACCACAGACTGGGTAATTTATGAAAAACAGAGATTTATTTTTTTCTAGAGTTTTGAAGGCTGGGTGGTCCAAGATCAAGGAGCTGGCACCTGGTCAGGGCCTTCTTGCTGCATCATACTATGATGAGAGGTGGAAGGACAAGAGAGAGCAAGAGGGGGCCATTTTCACAATAATGAATGCACTCATTAGCCCTCATGA
This sequence comes from Microcebus murinus, assembly GCF_040939455.1. Classification (NCBI taxonomy): domain Eukaryota; kingdom Metazoa; phylum Chordata; class Mammalia; order Primates; family Cheirogaleidae; genus Microcebus; species Microcebus murinus. The sequence goes on along the minus strand of NC_134120.1, from coordinate 38,285,486 downwards.
CATAACGCCCTCTTGGAGGCCCTACCTCTCCGCACTGTTGCATTGGGGATTAAGTTTCCAAGACATAAACTTTGGGGGACACATTCAAACCATTGCAATAGTTTGCAATGGTTTGAATTTCCCAGAAAAAATGATAAAGGTCAATCAAGGAACTTTGTGCAAATTACAAGAGGCTAAAAATCACCGCAAAAATATTACTGGCAGCTTTCCTAAAGGAACTCAGGTATAAAAGCAAAACGGAACTCCCTAAATAATTGATATCAAGTGAATAGCAAATGATAGAGTAGAAGCATGAGAAGAATCCTGGATTCGAGGAAGAGGCCTGTGCATTTGTCTGTTAAAGAGGTGTCACCAGAGCCAGCATCACACAGACAGGAAGTTATCACCAAACCAACCCAACTGCCCTAGCCCTAACCCTCTACATGCAACCCCACACATTTGAAATACAATATCTTTGACTTGGAGAAAGTTTGGAAATCAATATCTTACTAATATTAATACTTAAACACCATATCACTCATATTTAATTAACATGGATATAGAAAATTGGATAGATATGTATATAGTCTACTCTAACTCATTTTATTGAAGAAATATATACTCAAAGAAGGGATTTATGTGATTTACCTTACGATTCAGAGAAGAGTTCTAAGAAGGCTGACATAAAACCCAGAATTAGACACTTTTTCCTTTCGTTTAAAGAAAAGTTTTAGAAACACATTAATCTTTAATTAAAACCCAAATAGTTGAAATTGAAAGTGGTCTCTTTTTTTTCTGCTTAAACTCAAACTATATTGGCAGGGTTTCAATTATTAATGGTATTCTTGGAAGAAATAGTACACCTAATTATAACTGTAGAAAACATAGTTGTATCTGCAAGTTAAATCCTGTTTTAGTCTCTAGGAAACCATCCAAATTCTTACCCTGTCCTGGAACTTGTTGTTTGAGGGCTTGTGGGCAATCAGTGAACCATATAATGAGTTTTATAAATATTTTTGTTATATATAAGTGTTTTATAATGGTATTTATTCTCATATGATTTCTATATGTGTTATGCAACAAAGAGGAATTTAAATTATTGATTATATAAAAATTTTTTGTGAGATAACAGCTACATTAACATGAACAAATATAACTGGTATTTTCTTTCTTTCTCCCTTCCTCCCTCCCTCCCTCCCTTCCTCCCTCCCTCCCTCCCTTCCTTCCCCCCTCTCTCCCTCTTTTCTTTTTCTTTCTTTCTTTCTTTCTTTCTTTCTTTCTTTCTTTCTTTCTTTCTTTCTTTCTTTCTTTCTTTCTTTCTTTCTTTCTTTTTCTTTCTTTCTTTCTCTTTCTTTCTTTTTCTTTCATTCTTTTTTCTTCTCTTCCTCTCTCTCTCTTTCTTTCTGTCTTTCTTTCTCTTTTCTTTTCTTTTCTTTCTTTTCTTTTCTCCCCAAACTTCAATAAGTATGGTACTCATCAAAACAATGTGGAAATAAAGAAATGGAGGGTGTGTTTCACATTTGGGATGGTACAGCATAGGATAGGGTAAGCACTTTCGGAACATGTAATATTAATAAAATTGAGCTAATAAAAGGGAAGACAGAGGTCAGAGCTTGAGGTTACTCAAAATATACGATAAACTTTCTAGAATACCTAGACAGTTTGGAAGTACTTCAGTCTCCCTTGACGTCGGGAATGAGATTCAGCCCCTTTCATTTGAGTCAGAGTAATAGTAGGATTAACAGTGAAAACCTGGGAGAGGAAGCTCTGGGCATTCTTCTCTGGTCACTAATAATCATCTTTATTGTATTAGTAATACTGGAGCATAACTGTATAGTTTTACTCACTATATCTCTTTTTTTTCTGTATAAAGGTTTGATAAGGATAGTTGATTTAGGCTTAGTGGAGCTAACAGGCTGATTTACTTCCAGTTTGAGAGCCAGTCTTGATTTGGTGTGATTTCTAAAAGAAACTCTAATGTTTTAAAAAAGGAATGAAGTTACTATATTTCTTCTTGAGCAGGAAAACATAAAGGAGTTAATATACCTATCTCATAGCAAAGCTTCTGGAAGTCTCTGTATTTGAGCCACAGAAAGCAAACCTGGCTATCTTGGGGGTAGGGATTGGAGAATGCACTGGGAGGATATCAGAGTCACCTGTTCCACCAGGTATTGACCTTTCTAGTCTTATCTGTCTCTGGAGATTTGACAATCTTGATTTTTTAAAAATATATGCTACATAATTTGCATGCATCTTATTTGCTGCCAGCATTTATGTGGTAAAATGTTAATTTTTATTGAATGTTTACTATGTGGGTTGGTCCTGTATGTATGCCTACCTTAAACTATGCCTCCACTTCATATCCAAGTGGTGAGTAGAAAACATATTTTCTGTACATGAGAGGACAGTCACAAAAGGGACAGAGAATGGCACAAAACAGCCCTTGCCATTTCCCATGGGCCAACTATCACTCCAAACAGAGGGACTCAATGAGAACCTCTCTTTTAGTCTCACACATATCTGAATTTAGGACATATCAAATGGCTTTAAAAGTAAAGAATATACCCAAAAGCCATGACACAGTAAAATTCCCCTAAAACAAGATTGGGAATTTTTTTTTTTTTTTTTTTGAGACAGAGTCTCGCTTTATTGCCCAGGCTAGAGTGAGTGCTGTGGCGTCAGTCTAGCTCACAGCAACCTCAAACTCCTGGCTCAAGCAACCCTCCTCCCTCAGCCTCCCAAGTAGCTGGGACTACAGGCATGTAGCCACCATGCCCGGCTAATTTTTTGTATATATATATATTAGTTGGCCAATTAATTTCTTTCTATTTATAGTAGAGACGGGGTCTCGCTCTTGCTCAGGCTGGTTTCGAACTCCTGACCTCGAGCAATCCGCCCGCCTCGGCCTCCCAGAGAGCTAGGATTACAGGCATGAGCCACCGCGCCCGGCCTAGATTGGGAATTTTTTAAAAAATAAAATGAGATCAAATTGCTCTGTTTATCCACACTAACTAGTTATACCAAAGCACTAGCTTTCTTTTTATTTCCTGTTTTTTAGCATTATGTTGTTTTGTTTTAACTTAAGACTCTACAGCGCACATCCAGAATTTAACATGTCTTAAGTTTAAAATTGAGCAAAAGTGATATAAATTGTTCCTTAGCTATTCTTGGAGGAAAGGACAGAGGGACAGGTGGAGAGAAAAGATATTTTTGGAAGGAAGATCAGATCCCACTTTTTAGGATTTCAGTCTTCAGACCTAGAAACCAAAAATGGATAGAAAATAATAGAGATAGCAAACAAATGACCCCCTTCCCACAAAAAAGCAAAACACCAAAAAACCAGACATGTGGCTGTCTTGCTATTTACTAAGCCTTGCCACTATTAGCTCCACTCCCTTACATGTTGGTCAGAGAATAGCAGAACCAGGCTCCACCTTTTTCGTGCTGCCTTCCAAGTGACATTATCAGCTCACAGTACGCTATAGTCATTGCCTCTGAGACTCACTGCTGCACATTTCTTTTCCTTTCCTCTGGCCTTTGTCTGGAGACTTTCTTCTCTTTTATTACTATGGTGTCCCCATCACAGAATGTTCTCCCAGGCTAACTTGGAAGCTCTTAGATTTCTGCTACCTTTCCTACCTTCTGGTTTCTCAAGATACTCCTTAAGTTGAGGCCTGACTCAAGAACAGTTTACAAATAGTTAACAGGGCTTTGGCAAACTCCTAGGAATCAGTTCCTGAATTCCTAAAACAAGTTCTTAGTTGCTTTTCCTCTGAGGCTTAGAAAGTGGCTTTTTATTATAGTGTTGGAATACGGTAACCACAAGTTGACAGTTACAAATATGATTTTCACATTGGCCAGTAAGTTTCACATTGAGAAAAAAAATGATTCTTTAGACAACGCTGCAGTCTAGTCTTGGTCATGTACCTAATATGTATATGAATTCATTCATTCATCCATTCATTCATACAACAAACATATGGAGAGTCTACTGCTCTATATGCTGGGCACACGATGGTGAAGAAAACAGACAAAAATCTTTGTTATATTTCACTGTGGTGCAATTACTGGTGGTCACAAGCAAGTGTGTGCAATAACTGCTGGTAGGAGGAGTTGAGCTGACCTGAACCACAATACTCACAGTACATCTGTTGTCTACCACCAGCATTATCCCAGGAGAGAAGCAGAAGGAAGGGATTCCAAAACTTCGATGCTTCACTTTCTTCTACTAAGTGTGAATGCAAATGTTTGATGTTCTATTCATTCAACCTCTCTATATTGAAAAAAGAATTCAGTGCAGAATCTAATATACATCATGTCTATAATGGGAAATTTATGTCAAGAGAAAATAATGTAGTATGCTAGGAATCAAGAAACCTTATTTGTAATCTTCCCTTTTTTTTCTCTTTGTGACTTGAGCAATACATTTTGATTAATCAAATTGTATTAATGGCCAGAATTTGATGGGCATGCAATTGTTCACCCTTCTTTGTCCTCAGTGAGCATCCCACAAGAGAGAAAATATACTCACACACACGTACATATACATACATTCAAGCCCGTAAGTGAAAATTTTACAGCAATGTGCTCTAGAAACACAAATGTCTAGGAGGTAGTATTTGAACTTGATCTTCAAAACAGTAATATTTTTACAAAGGAAGAAACAGATAATAAATGAACAAAGACATTGCAAAAAGGGCACTCATCATGGATGGGCAAGGCACATACAGAGTATGTGTGTGGGAAACAGATCAGTACAGAAGGTCCCTGACTCAGTATAGTTTATTTATCATTTTTTGACTTTATGATGGTCCCAAAGCAATATGCATCCAGTATGCTCCTCCACTTAAGATGGGGCTAGTCCTAATAAACGCATTGCAAGTTGAAAATATTGTTAAGTGGAAAATGCTCTTTCTACTTAACGATATTTTCAATTTATGACGGATTTATCAGGAAATAATCCTGTCATACGTCAAGGAGCATCTGCATTTGATTGTGATTTTGTGTTTAGAATTTATCCTCTAAAAAAACCACTTAGGCAGGAAGACACTTAGGCAGGAAAATGCCAAGATCCTACCTGTTCTTTGACAGCAGTTGAGAGGAGGGAAGAGAGAAGAAGTGGGAGGCACAAACACCACCGGGGTTGAGTGATGTAAGGGTTTGGCCTGGGTACTGGTGGGGAGACTGGGAGAGGGTAAAACTGATCTGGGTATTGGTGGGTTGAAAAGGGAGGGGAGTGGTAAACAGCAGAGGTAGGTTACACCTCGTCTTCATAAACATTTGGCTTGGGAATAGAGGAAACACATTCCATGCACTAGAGTCCTACAGTTTTTTTCTCATCATCTGGAACTTCTTCTATATGTATTAAGCACTTACTATGAGCCTGCCAATGTCCGACGTGTTTTACAGGCATTAGCTCACTCCTTACTCACATCCACCATGACTTGTCCTGCATTGGAGTATGTGGGAGAGGACAGTGGCTGACTCACTGTGTACTTTCTCATAGGAGTAGAGTCTTTATAGCCTATAATAAGAAGGCCATATGTGACTGCACTGGGAAGGCATTAAGTGACTATAGTACAAATAAATTATTTAATGAAAGAAATTGTGTTTAAAATTCTCAAAAAGTTTGGCAGTTTTTGGCAGCAAATAGGGTTCTTTGCAAAGAAAAGAGAGGAATCAAGTATTCTCTCGTTTCAAGCAGAAGTAATTAAGAGGAGGACTCTACACAGGTAATTTGGGAAGATCTGATTGATGTAGTAGCATATGTTTGTCTTTTTGCATAAGGAGTTCAAAGTGCTAGAAAGTTAACAGGGGTCTCACAGAAAAGCTGAATTAAGAACTGTAGGTCTACATAGTTACCATGTAACCTCTTAGGGCTCTGTGTATTTAAGGAGGTTGAAAATACGATTCTACGCACATAGAAGGAAAAGCAATCTATTCTTGGGATGGCACTGTAGGGGTTGACCAGAGCAAAGTCAGATGTCTGTACTGCAATCTAAACCCCAGGAAAAGGGATGGAAACAGAAACTAAAAGGGAAGCCTGTAGTCAAAATCAGATTTTGCACAACAGAATTGGGATCCAAGATCAAAACCAGTCTTAAGATGGAAATAAAAAAAATTTAAAAAACGGCAGAAAACGATTACAGGGAGCCCTCGAATACATACTGCACTGAACTAACAGCAGATGTCTGCTGCCTTCCTCCTGCTAAAGAGGCACCATCCATTTCTTAGGGGGAAATCCTCAACGAGGCAAAATATGGTTGATTAAGTCTGAAAGTATTTATCACACTGATTCCTAGACTAAGGATGAGTAAGATGTAACTTTCTGAATACCAAGAATGAGAGACCTGGAAACTATTATGAGCCATTAAGTTCCCAAAGGCCATCACAGGTGAAATACTGGTCAGGCTCCCGGGAAAGATGAACAGGAGCATCATGGGAAGATGTCAGCTGTAAAGCAGAGTGAAGACTGAAGCTACGATTATTCCCAACTCAGGCATCCTCTTCTCATGAAACAATAGCTGTAGCTAAGGACTGAGTGCTAACTCAGTGCCAACTCTTTTCATTAATTAACTCTTTTGACTCTAACAAAAGTCCTATCAAACAGATTCCTTCACCCTCCTCAGTACAGGTCCTACAAGGGAGGAAACTAGTGACTTCTCAAATCCCACAGTTTATACGGGTAGAGCTGGGATTTGCATCAAGGCACTCTTCCTCTGGAGTCTTTTCAGGTGGGGTTACGATGGCAACTGCCACAGAGGCTGCCAGGCAAGCAACTGCTACTGTCTAGCAGGACAGTAAAGAGGACAGCTAAGGAAGGGGCCTGACAGGAGAAATCTGAAACATGTATAATTTTTATAGGGCTTTAGAATTAGTACTCATTATAAGAAGTGCATGTTCTGCTTCTTATCCAATTTGAACCTAGTAATTTCATAGCATTTCAGACTAGGCAATCCTGAGTGCATGCTTCAGCAATTTGCACTAATACATCATGAACAACTGCATATATAAGTCATTGGGTGATATCATGAAGAGACATATTCTAAAGTGAAAAAAAAAAATCTTTCCATTATTCTATTTTCTTAGTTGATTTTTGTTGTTGTAGTCAACATGAAATGGGTTGTACATGTGACTTATTTAAAATCCTTTATTATTATTAGGCCTGTCTTTTAGGTGGACCACTCTGGATGCCTTTCATGCTTCAAAACCATTTTTTATTCAAGTATCTTACAACCACCCTAGGAAAGGAATTCTGTTATTATTCCCCATTTGAAGATGACAAAAACAGACACAGAGAAAATATGCAACTAAACGAATACCCACTAGCGTCACAGTCTTTAGAATAGTAATATTATATAAATGTGGTGGTAACAATGCACCAAACATCTCTCCAAACCTAATTTTAAATTCTAAAAAATGTACAACAGGATTCTAATGAAGGGACTCACTTCTCTAAGTCAGAAAAGTATAAGCCCTTAAACTCATGTTAGACGTCTACCATGATTAACAAACTCATACTAATTTTTAAAAACTGCTTAATTTACTTAATTATAACTAGCAATACACAAAAATTTTATACATAATTTATTAAAAATAATTTTGGGAAATTATTATTTGGACTAAGCAGTGATGGGACTATTGAAAAGATAAGCTGGTTATCAAATAATTACCCAATGTTAATCCTGAAAAATAATAGTTACAACCCAACATTGTGCATTCAAGACAGGCACAGTATTAACAATAACAAATATCAGAAACACACTTAAAATGTCCATATGTTTAGTCCAAATGTCCTTAAAATGTACATATGTTTAGTACACATGAGAATTCATTGATTGAAATAAACTATGAAACTTGTCCTGGAATTTAGTGGGCTATTAAGTTCAATTTGTCTTACTGTTTTAAAATTTAAATAGTTTGGCCCATTTCTACATTTGTTAAAAACTGTAATCTTAAAATATTAAAAAATAACTTTACAAACACATAGATATAACTAACCATCACATCTAAAAACTTATAAAATAGTCCCAGAGAGCTTTCAAGATCCCTGTATTTCAAAGCTTATTTCAAAAACCATCGTTATTTTGCAATTATATACTGTATCCTTGCATTAAAGATATGAACTGTAAATGTGCAATCACATACTAAGCATCCACATCCCAATTCTAATGGCACCATTCCTTTTGTTAACATAGAATGCTGTTTCTAATAAAATCATGACATAGTTCTACAGTTTCGATGGCAAAATTCAAGGTTCTCTGTTGAGGAGATACTGCAGCAATCACCAAGATATTTGAAATAACAAAGTTAACATTACATTGATTTTAGGAAAAACCAAGATTACATATATTTACATAAAACCAAAAAGGAATAATTCACTTTAAGAGAGAAGAAAAGAGGAGTTCTTAAAAATATTTGGATTCTCCAACCCAAGTAGAAATTTTAAAGACAGAGAGGGAAGAGAGAGAGGGAGACTATTTGGCACCTCAAAGAAAAAACTTGCAGGGATAAGAATACATTCTGAAAGCACTTTTAAACTTACATTTTACCGACAAAGTAGGTAACAGAGGAAATGTGAATTCAATGCAGTATTTGATATAGAATAAAACCTAAAATTGCTTAATTATTTTTTTTACAACTTCATCAAAATGGAATTGTAATAACACTCAATGTCTGGTTAGAAATTTCCCTTTGCATTATGAAGGTAGTGCTATAAGAATAAACAATAGCAAGAATGCAATATATACACTTCAGACTATCGCAGAAAAGAAGCACCACACAAATGATTAATTAATTCGTTAACTGGAGATAATGCTAAAGCTAGGTCTCTACAATTTTCTATCAGCTTGTACTTCAAGTAGTCTATAACATAGACTTGAATTAATTACATTTTATTGCACTATAAATTGGCTGTTGTTATTATACCCAAATGTAACCAATAATGCAGACTTTCTTAAATTTTCTATTTATAGATCTCCTTGGGTGGAAGACAAGTAATTAAAAACTATGTAAAAATTGAAAATTTGTGTGCTTATTTACAGTGTCTCTCTGTAAATGTACATTTGGCCAAAGAGATTCCACCAAAACAAAGGGAAAAAAAGCCCCAAACATAGCATCTTCTGTTTTTAAAAAATCCTGCTTTGTAATTACAAAAAAAAAAAAAAATGATAAAGCCACTGGCTTTGTAGACTTATTAGAACATACTCATCTCTTCATGCATGCTTCTGCTAGTGTCCTAAATTTGGGTTCCAAATTATCCAAAAATTCAAGTCCATCTTCTTCTTGTCGTTCGCTGCAACAACCTACAGACCCAGCCGCCGATCCTCTTCCTTCATAGTTATATGTCAGGACATAGTCTTGCGCATGCTTGTGACTGTCATCCTGATTACACAGATGCACCCTCTGCCAAGGGGAAAAACACAACATTTTTTATTATTATTATTTTAAACACCAAAACTTACTAACATAAAAATGATTGCTTGGATTTACCTTTCATTGTTTAATTTTTAATCAGAGTGTGTCCTCTAATGGATTCCTACACATAAAAAACGCACATGATTGGTGTGTGGCATAAATCACACTATCAATTCAGTATACATAGCATGTCTCTAAAAGTCACACAGGTGGTGGCACGTATACGAGTGTCCGTTTTATGTAATCATTACTTCCCCTTTCGAAACTAAAGCTGAAAGTGAAATGCATCCATTAAACTGAAACCAAATGGATGCGGGCTCAGATCTTCCCAGGTAGGCACAGTGGCATGGCTTGTACCGCACTTTTGGTTTCTAAGACAGGAGTTGGCAGGTGGGAAATACCAGCACAAAGTCATGAGAGGGTAATTTAAATACCATCCCACATTATTTCAGCAAGAACAACATTCAAAGCCAAACAAAATATGAGAGAAAGTAAATCACTACTTAAATCTGAACATAACTCAATGGAAAATTAAGGAAAAATAATAACTTTCTAATTGGCAGAGCCATAATTAACCGAAAATAAAAATCAAAATAAACACTAACTTGAGATCATTGCTAAAGTGTCAAAGGAAATCAAAATAGCTCTGTAGGACACGTAGGGAAAACTCACTTCACCAAGACGGGGCTGAGTGAAACTGTGCCACTCTGAGTAATTGTATCTGCAGTTGTCCGTCTCCACGCGTCCTCCCCTGCAGGAGTCCAGGGTGTGAAGGTGCCCAGCTCCCTGGCAGGTGTCCAGGGTGTGAAGGTGCCCAGCTCCCTGGCAGGTGTCCAGGGTCTGCTGCCCTCCTTTCACCATCTCAATGGTCTCCTGCCCTCCAGGTCTGACTCCTGATCCCACAGTACCACAAATTCCCTGAGCAGAAGCGCCCACGGTGTGGGTGGTGAAGCCATTCGGGGAACACTGGAATGAAAACAGTTTGCATTTGGCAAACACAGAAAGGAACAATGAAAAACAACAACATCGCGCAGATAACACCATGTTTTTTTGTGTGTGCTAGAAGGGAAGCTCACTGAGGGCAGGAACTAAATCTGTCATATTAATTCTGAGTACCTAACTATTAAAACCCCAGAATTTGATGTAGTATCTAACATAAGAAGCAAATCACAGGCCGGGCGCAGTGGCTCATGCCTGTAATCCTAGCACTCTGGGAGGCTGAGGCGGGTAGATTGCTCAAGGTCAGGAGTTCGAAACCAGCCTGAGCAAGAGTGAGACCCCTGTCTCTACTATAAATAGAAAGAAATTAATTGGCCAACTAATATATATAGAAAAAATTAGCCGGGCATGGTGGCACATGCCTGTAGTCCTAGCTACTCGGGAGGCTGAGGCAGCAGGATTGCTTGAGCCCAGGAGTTTGAGGTTGCTGTGAGCTAGGCTGATGCCACGGCACTCACTCTAGCATGGGCAACAAAGCTAGACTCTGTCTCAAAAAAAAAAAAAAAAAAAAAGAAGCAAATCACAGATATCAAGTAGTTACTATTTGGAGGTAAATCAGAAAGCCTGATGTGTATTCCTTCTTTAAAACCTTCTTAGAGCAGTGTACAACTTCAGTTGTTAAGTCCTTCCAGCACTGCACACCTCAAAATCAGCACTATGATCTCACATATGTTTACTTTGCTTAGTTTAAGCTCAATCCTTTTTACCTAACTAGAACAGAAACAGAAATAATAATCAGTATTTCTATTTAGCATCTAATTCAGTTACCCTTCAAATAAAACAAAAAGAATGAAAATAAAGTTGCCATAAAAATCTTAACTGCAATAATAAATCCTTGATATCTAAATAAATACAAATAAATCAGGCAGAGAAAATAACAAGAACACCAAAGCTTTGGCCACTATCTGTGCTGTATTTCTGGAAACTCTAATAGTATTTGTTTTATTTTTTTCAGTCCCTTCCTAGATGCCATCATGCTTTTGTTTTAGAAATCTTTCCTGCCATCATCATCAATTACACTTTTTATAAGGAATTTCCATGTTCCTCTTCCAAATGTTGGGCTAGTAAACAAAGTTGGAGCCATGTGGCCACTTGCTAGCACTGCTACGTCATGTATTTGGCCTCAAGCTCTTTCCTAACCCCCATATTAGAGACAGAAATAATTCATTAAAGTTCTTCCCACGATGATCAAAGCTTGTACTAATTTTATTGCTGTTGCTAGAAAAAAAATTATGCTAGTGATCTGTGAATAATATTTTAAAATTATGCTAGTGATCTGTGAATAAATTTTAAAATATTATGCTAGTGATCTGTGAATAATAAAATGAAACATTTTTACAGTACAAACAGCAATTTAAATATGTAAGAAAGACCAGGCCTAACATTGAAACCATGGAACATCTGAAATAGAAAATAATAATGACACACTAAAGGATTTTCACTATTAAGTAACACTCTCTGGCCAAATTGAAATACCATATATCACATGTAAATAAATCAAAGTCATTTTATCTGTTCCATGGGACAGATGAAATTTTATGGTAAAGTTACCTGGTATCAAAAGAACTTTTCTCAGAAAAGATAATTTTAGGGGAAATATACATTGTAGGCACATTCATCCTTTGCATTCATTTTTAAAAGATAGACTTCTTACCACTCTGTCATCTCCAGGCGCTTCTGTGTTTGATACAATTAGGTTCTGCTGGGCTAAGTCATCAGGAAACGTTTTTGGTTGTGTGGCTGTCCGAGAAGCCCCACAGATTAACGTAAACAGGATACCTGGAGGAAGGAAGAAATTACTTGAGTTTATCATAAAATAATGTGAAGTTATGAATTTATAATGATTAATACACAGATAAATCATAAATTTAAAGGTGTATATTAAAAGTCTTCTAGAGCACATAACTATGACTGCTTATGTCAAAGCAGTATACGATAGCAAAGTCTGCTCTACACAGATATGCTACAGTACATGTCACATGCTGTATTTCCACACTGAATTTCATGTCCATGCTAATTTAGAAGACCCTAGAACTATATATAAATGCACATAAAATATATAGATTAAATATCTGTGCGCACTAAATTGAAATACAGCTATACACAAATGATCCGCTATAGGAAATAGTGTTGGTTCTAAGAATGTTTCTTGAAAGTTAGTCTAAAGGTTATTATTTGAATTCAATAAAGGACTTACAAAATAGCAATGCTATGCCCAACAATATTGCAAGGATAGCCCATGTTCCAAGTCTAACTTCTGCTCCGCCAACCCTTGGACCTGCACGGTATGTGCAGTCATTTTCAGTAACACAGTCACATAGTGTAACAGTCAATGAAGTGACCTTAGACTGGCCAAGTCTATCTGAAACTTTGACCGGAACTACATATTGTCCAAATGGAGGATCATTCTGATAGGAAAGCCGCGCTGCTGTATCTGAAAAACATAAATAAGTAAAACCAAGCATTATAGAATGTCATCAATTTCTTCTGAGCGTAACTAATTATCAGGGAGTTATCAGAGTTCCCTACAAAGGAACATTTCTGATGGTGGGATGGCACAACTACTAGAAGATTCTAAATGTGAATGAACTGAGTAGTTCTAATCTATAGCTATTGAAAATATACTGCGTATAAATGTCTGTCTATACTGCCTCTTATATAAATGTCTTTGGCTCTTATAATAATATATTTTGTCTGTAAAAAAATTCTTCCTATCATAACTAATAGATTTAAGAGATCATTTTTTATCATATCTTTAAAATATTTAATTAAACCATTCAGTGTATATTTCCTTGTACACGATTCATCAGAGTAATAGTCTAAAATTCTGGATGTTTCCTTTTACTTTGTTTTCATAAATTGTGCCAAATAAACATAAATACTTGTGACTTATTGTCATAGATGGATTGTGACAACTTTGAACACACCTGACCATAAACATATTAGCAGGTCCTGAGTTGCACTACTGGAACTACATTTCCTGGTTCTAAAGGACACTAGGACCAAATACACCTTTCCTAGTTTTGATGAATGTTTTTTACATCGAGAACAGAAAATATCCAGACCAAAAGCCAATATAATCTTACGTTCAAAGCTAAAGATATAATACTACTCTAAATGTAGTTACCACATGCCAGAGATTAATCCCTCTCCCACTTAACTGTCCAGTGTGACATTCTCACCTTTTGTAGTGTTTGAAGCTTTAAAGGTAAATTTAAATGCTCAGGTAAAGAAATCATTGAATTAAAACTCCACTTTAAGAGAAACCACAATATAACAAGACTGACAGAACCAAAACTTATGATTCATAATGTGTCATGGCCTGCTGCATTCAATATCTCATCTACGCCCTCAAATAATCCTATCTTACACATGAGAAAATGGGTGCTCAAAAAATAAAAATAAATAGCATGCTCAGATTGACATAATTATAATAGCAGATGATGGAGCCAGCATTTGACACTAAGCCTGTCTACTTCAAAGCCTCTTTAGGGTATGGTCTTCTTAACTCGGTGTTTTCCAGGCTTTTGCATGACTACACAGACCAGTAAATCTTTAAAATAACAACGTTTTTGGCCAACACACTGCTGCCAAAGTTTTATTTTGCTAAGTATAAATATAAAAAAATTATCACCTTACCAATACTATGTAAAAAGAAATAATACTATGACACCAAGTAAGTAGAAAGGGCAAACTCTAAGAATAAGGTTAATTATTCCCAAGGAAAAAATCATCTGATAACCACATTCATACCCACACACCCCAGAATATTATAACCAAAAAAACCCCAAACAAAACAAAAACTAAAAATCTTATCAGTTCACAGAGCAGGATCCAAGACATTGTACCTTATTTCTGTAGATCCTTGTTTATCTTTTCCCATCCTGTTGTCCTTTTGCATTCTCTTACAACCTTTCTAATTTGTCATAATAGGAGATTGAGACACAGTCACTGCAAGTGTGGGGTTGAAAAACATTCAAGGGCATTCTAAAGGCAAACCTCACTCTAGTGCTGGAGTCATGGTAGCCAGTAGACCATGACCCCATGGACCATGGGCAGTGCGAGCAGGAAATGGAGAACGTGCTGAAGAGTTAGGAGCTGATGCAGGGAGGGAGGCAATGGTGGTAATGCAGAGAAAGTCCCTTCATTTTTGCCTTTCTTACGCCATAGATCCTTCTGGGCTAACGTTAAAACTGTAGACTGGGAACCAGGTTGGGGGAGAATCCCGAGGAGGACACAATACACACAAAATGGTCAGAAGTGAGCACGGTGGCAGAGGGGAGGACAGTGTGCCAGACACTGTAGTGTTCACCAGCTCCCCTTGCAATGAAGCACCTTCTGTCCCAGCTGCTTGGGAGGCCATTGGCACCTTCAGTGATTGTGCCTTCTCGCCAAAGCTCACGTCCCTCTGGGCAGCCCACACGCACTGACTGAGCAATAAGAGAGAACAGGGGATGGACTGGGGACCCCCTGAGAGGCCATTTAGCTCAGAGTCCCTGTGGGGTTAGCTGAGGCTGTCATTTGACCTGCACTGCAGTTTCACTTGTCCTTTTGCCCAATCCTGCTTCCCTTCTTTTCACAGCTATTGATCCCAAGCAAATTCCTTAATAAACATTCTGTGGGAGATACCCTCGAAGTCTCAATAGTCTGCTTCTGGGACTCAGTCTGCAAGAGATGGGGGCTCCCTTATGACCTAGAAACTATGTAAAAAAAAAAAAATCTATGTAGGTGGGAGGCACACAAGTTAAAAAGTGATTGCATTAGACTTAGTCTAAGTAAGGGAACATGTGTGTGTGTGTGTGTGTGTGTGTGTGTGTGTATGTGTATGTGTGTGTGTATCTAGAGTGGGAATGAGAATTCATCACACACCTAAGGGAATCCAGGCATAGGATCAGGGACAGACATTGGAGAGACCCACCTCCCATCACCCCAAAACTGAGAAATTTTCATTGGTGGTTCCCATATAGTGAATTATTCTTCTATTTCATTAGGAAAAAAATATTGTAGACATCTTGATGTTGAAAAAGACAAAGCAGTGTTTAAAAACACACACCATTAATTTTTGTCAGTCTCCACATTCTCCGTACTTGTGAGTCAGAAGTCTCCAAACTGAAGTCAAAGGGTGGCCCATGCCTGGGTTCATCAGGATCAATAGCAACGATCTCTGCAGCTAACATGACGGTTTTGCAGATGATCACCGTTGGTTTAGGTATGGAAGGGCCGTTATCATTCACATCTTCAAGGATAATTCCCAGTGTCCCAGTACATGATCGCCCGACTAGAAAAATGAAAATAACACTTTTTTTTTAGGGTTTATGTTTTCACAAGGAAATTATACAATGAAAAAAATGTTTCAATATTTATTAAGCACCTATACATTATAAGTTATTAAAATAATGATAGGCAGTCACAGGCTATGTCCTCGGGGAATGTTAAGAAAATAATATTACTACTTTCGAAAGGGTTGTACCGACAGTGAGTGCTATTTAGATGAATTTATTCATTTGCTAGATCACTGCAATAAACAGACATTTTCACAGAGGTAAGTTTTCACTGATTTTTAAGAGGAGAAAGGGAGTACAAACAAGAGCACTTATGGTATATTTCAAAGCACAAGGAAATTCAAGGAGATGGGAGAATATGTTACACACACCCATGATCTGAAGACAATGAACGAGAAGGTAGACAGCTGGAAGCCGACACTGGAGGAAAAGGCTGGGGGTCTTTGAAAGGCAGACTAGGGAGCTCAGAGGTTCTGGAGCAAAGAAATTGAATAGAAAATGTATATTTGGAAGATTCCAACAAAAATAATACATGGAAATGTTCAAAGGGTGGAAGACTCCAGAAGTGGAAAATTACTGAAACTGAAATAATCACTGTGGTGTGTAGCCGAAATAATTCATCTATCTATGTATCCAGTAAAGGCTTATTGGATGACAAGGCACTGCATTGGAAAATCTGGGGATTCAAAGAAGAAGCAGTCATGGGTCTATGCCTTAAATTAGTGATGCAATTATGAAGTCCAAAGCCAAACACAAATCCAGGAGTTCCGTCTCTACATCATTTATTCGTTCTGCTTAATAAGGAGGCTTGGACATTAGAGGTGGAGAAGAAGATGAAAAAACCTGTGTTACCCACTGCCTAGTTATGTCTTATATGAAGCTGCCAACCTAGAGAAGCTGGGAGACCTAGGCACAGCCCTGCAGTCACAACCTCAACCAAGGTACCTGTGGCACAGTGACTGGACCTGTGATAGTGCTGTGTCTTCATGGGTCAGGAGCACAAGGCCACCAAGTTAAGGATTGGTTCTAAACTAGGGTTACTGATAAGAAGCAGGTGGAGGCAACTACAAGACTGCTAGTCAAGATGGGGTAGAGTGGGAGAGAGGAAAAAACTCCAAACAGAGAGTAAACCAAACATCTCCCATTTAAGATAAGCCTACAAATTAAAATTCCCAAGTGAGCAAGATTAATGTTAAAAAGGAAAGACAACAAAAACACCAGTCAAAAGATTAATTCATCCTATTTAAGACATCTGTGAAACAGGTACAGTTAGAATTTTCAAAGACATAAAGGAGGGTAACCAATTAAGAATGAAATGATAGCTCAAATTCCAGTAGAAATAAGACAGCAACATTCATGTAATAGGAATTCTTAAAAAAGAGAACAGACAGAATGGGGGCAGGGGAGCAATATTTCAAAAGAGATTAATTGCTGAGACTATTTCAGAAGTAAAGCAAAGCATGGCTCTTTAGATTGAAAGTATATTCTGACTACAGTGCTAGACAAATAAAAATAAATTCACAGTATATACAGTAAGTTAAAACTGTAGAACTCAACTCAGGGAATTATAAAAGCTACCTGGACATATTACCTACAAAGGGACAATAACTAGATTGACAGAAGAATAAGCAACAGCAAGAAGAGATTCCAGAAGATGACAGAGTAATATCTGCACAATCCCAAGGAAAAGAAACTATTAACTCAGAATTCTAAACCAAGTCAAAGTATCAATTAAGTAGGAAGCCAGAATTAGAATATTTTTTAGAACAACACAACTGAGTTGTTATAAAAAAACTAGTTTTGAAAAAACTAGCTCCCACCAAAAGAAAAGAGACTAGAAGAAAAGAAAATGAGAAACAAGAAACAATGTGACCACCTTCCATTTTGGACAACTTCAAAAAGAGTTTTTATATTAGATAAAGAAAGCACAGAAATATATATCTACCTGGCATACTTTTCCATATTTATTAGGGCAGAATAATTTCTGTCTCTCAGCCTCTCTTGTTCTCATGCTATGTGGTGCTTTCCTGTCCTCTCTGAAAACTAGGACTGCTGGGTATGTTGAACATTTCTTTCCCATTCAGTCCACACACAGAATTGAGAGCACATGCCTTACCCATTGGATCTGGCTAATTGTGCTGTCTTTAAAAATTGAGCTCTATAGTGTTTGCTGTTCTACTCCTGTGATAAATGTTTCAATTTCCCTTCCATCAGACATTTAGAGTTACTCACTCATTAAACTCCAATTACATTTTTTTTGCACACTGTCATTAGTACTGGTATAGAAGAACATTTAAGACCTCGGACATCTAATTCACAGTGTTTCACAGCTGTTTGTCATCTGTTGATGAATTAAATACTCTTATTCATTGGATTGTAGGCATAAAATGCTCATCTTCTATTATTAATATAATTCTACATGGGTAGAATTACTAAGTACAAATATGAAGCCACATAAGGTATACCACCCATGGTTTCGTGTTTTATGTGCATGGCACTCTTCACTCAAATGTTATAAATGAGTTGAAAGTAACCCCCTCCTAAAAGCTAAAATGCAATGAAAACAGAAATCTAAAACTCAACTATATAGAGGAGATACTTGGGTGAAACTCTCAACAGAATTTGGATTATGAAGAAATTGAGAAGAAAAGAGAAATGGAACTTACAACTTAAGAAATAATCTGTGTTTAGAAGAGGGGAAGGCAGTAAAACCAGAAAGCATGCAGGAATGTGTGGGAAAATTTAGACATGGAAACCTTGAGAGAGAAAGTTTTAAAAAAAAGGAAGCAAGTGTCATGGAGACATCAGAAGGTGAGGTATGAGCACCAGCCAGCCCAAGACATCAGTGCTCAGGAGGAGAGAGCAGAGAGCATTTTCATTGGGAAGTAGCAGGAAGGGCCCTGATGAATCAGCTAGTACAGATTTTAGAAAAAGGTTTTAAAAAATGGCATATTTTTGTATGATCTCAGTTCATTTCATTTAAAAATAAAACAATGTAGAATTATTGATTCACAATTCTTTCACTGGGAGGTAACAATGATTCCCACCCTCTTCCAAAGAAATGAATGGGAAAGGCCTCGTTACACCTTTATTCAATACCACGATGACGGTGCCTCATCTCAACTCCATAAAAATAATTTTTTTTTTTTTTTTTTGAGACAGAGTCTTACTTTGTTGTCCAGGCTAGAGTGAGTGCCGTGGCGTCAGCCTAGCTCACAGCAACCTCAAACTCCTGGGCTCAAGCGATCCTCCTGCCTCAGCCTCCCGAGTAGCTGGGACTACAGGCATGCGCCACCATGCCCGGCTAATTTTTTTTTTTTATATATATATATCAGTTGGCCAATTAATTTCTTTCTATTTATAGTAGAGACGGGGTCTCGCTCTTGCTCAGGCTGGTTTTGAACTCCTGACCTTGAGCAATCCGCCGGCCTCGGCCTCCCAAGAGCTAGGATTACAGGCGTGAGCCACAGCGCCCGGCCCATAAAAATAATTGATCTCTCAATCACTCTATCTCTTCTGCAACAGAGGAGAATGTAGAATAAAATTGCAGCCAAAAATCTCTAATTTCAGACAGCAATTTTTGTCTCATCTACAAATAAACCAGTTTCCAAGTGCTATTAAAAATGTAAAAATAATGAATTATTTTCATATGATCTTTCTTCTTTTCATTTGCCTTTGACCAAAAAGTATTTCTTGGCAAAGGGACATGAGCAGCTGAGGCCTTAAAGGACAGTCTTCAACTGGTTGAAGATAAACCAGTAATGATTACAACTTTACCAATTCAATAAATAGATATGAGTCATTTCTCATTAATTTAGAGAGAAATGGAATACCTAAATCATCTTCCAAAATCACTTCTAAATTCTAATTTTCAAGCTATAGCATAATAATTTATATTTATTATAGTTAGAATGTTTATTTTACAAAGACACAAAGTTCAAATTCAAGTTATGACAAAATTATATGTCATGCACTAAATGGGTCTCATATATAATCACTATATTCCTATTTCTCCCAATTTTATAGGATGCACAGAACAAAATTTTACATTTTATATAATTATACAAATTCATAGTAATTGTGTCTAATTTTATAATATGTTATTAATTGTGACTATGATTTATTTTTATAATGTCTTTAATCAGAATTCTAGCCCCCAAGTATTTTGTTAGTTTTCCATAAAAAGTTAAAGCTGTTTTCTGAAAGTGCGTTATGTGGCAGTAAGTATGTTCTTCTTTTTCCTGCAAAGTGAATATTTTAAGAAAAATGAATAGATAAGTTGAAACTAATTATATTAAGGTAATTTTATCAACTTCTAATGATTATTTAACTTTAATAAATTATGGTTTCAAGTATTTCTGTGACTAAATTATTTTATAATTACATTTAAAACTGAGGATGCTATTAGAAAACAGACATGAGTTAATAAATTACAGCAAATCTTTTAATTAGTTTATACATCATTCTGGAGGGAAATGAAAACTGAGAGTGTATGTAGCCCCTGGCTTAAAAATGCATGGTGCTGGTTTAAACACTGAGGATATACGTAGCTGAGGATGTATGTAGCTGTCTTAAAAACAAAGTTCTTACCTCCATCTGATGCAACGATTGTAATATTATATATGCCATTTGTGATGAACTCTGCCTCTCTATCTAGGCTTCTGAAAACTTTGATTGATCCAGTATTTTCATCAACAGTGACCAACCCTTTTGGATCATTCAATTTCTTATACCTGTAAGTAACGATGAATTAAAATAATAAAAATTCTCATAAGCCAAATTATTATACTGGTATCAAAATAAGTTATAAATTTTAAAAACATAGTAAATTTAGAGTTAACTATAACAGAATTAGAGATACCTTATGCCACTGCTACTTCTGGTTTCTGGGTCAAATGCTTTATATCCACTGACTGTTGTTCCCACTTGTGCATTTTCATTAATTCGAACAGTTTGTCCTGAAGGGCTACACTCAGGGCCCTCATCCTGATTTTTCACACTGACAGTGACTGTCGCTGTGCTCATGGCTGATTTGGAACTAGCCTCTCTGGAGAACGGAGCTTCATTAACTACACCAATTTGTAGGATCACTTGTTTCCTTTCTTCATAATTCAATGGCTACAAAAGCAAATGTGTTCAAAATCAGATCAACTCATTTGATATTTGGCAATGCTAAACAGTATATATAACTTGTTAAATTTGGAAATACCAAGTGCTGTCTGGAAATAGTCATGACAATATTAAACATACACTCAGAAACTGGTAGTAGGAAAGGGAAGGGGAATCCTTCCACTGATTCAGTATTTGGATGGAACTGGCAAAAAAGATAAAATACAGTTCCCTAACTCGA
This sequence comes from Microcebus murinus, assembly GCF_040939455.1. Lineage (NCBI taxonomy): Eukaryota > Metazoa > Chordata > Mammalia > Primates > Cheirogaleidae > Microcebus > Microcebus murinus. The sequence continues at coordinate 38,264,459 of NC_134120.1, read as the reverse complement.
AATTTAAGACAAGTAGTAGAATAGATACCAATAAAGATTTTGGAACGTATTTATTAACAATAAAGGTGCCTGCATGTTAATACATGAGGTTCTCTTTTAGGGGGTTCATAACATATCCAATTTGGGGATAGTTATGTACTACCCCAAAAGTTTTAGGACAGCTTGTCTTACCCTCCTGAGATGAATAAAATTATTATTTGTATCTGGTTTGAGGTAGCAAAAGTTGGCGAAATTTTTTTAAATGCTTTTAAGAGAGAAGGGACAAAAAAGAGAAAGCTTATGGCCATTACATTTTCTTTCTTTTTCTTTTTCTTTTTTTTTTGTTTCTTCCATTCCAGTTCTTTTCTTAAAAACCAGAAGTACCAAGTTTGACAAAGGTTTCATTTTATTTGCCTGACATACAGTTGTAATGAGAATTAGTAAAGCCATATCCTAGAAGACAGAAATGTTTTCAGGTCTTGGACTTGATAAAGATAAATTTCCTTCCGAGAATACCAAGGACTGAGGCAGGGGTCAGATGAAAAAAGAGACAAGATTGAAAGGATACTTCTTTGCTGTTTTCAAACAGAGAAATTAATCCACAAACTGCAGCTAGTTTTCATCATTGCAAGGAAAAAAAGATTCATCATTTTTGATCCATGCTCCTTCTGAATATGTACAAAACTGTATAGAACCACAACTAGAATCATGTTCTAGCTAAAGACATGGCAGATATAAGCCTGTGACTTTGTCCAAGGCCAAAGGAGCTCACAACAGCATTATGTGCTAACTCTGGCTTCTTATGAATTAGCAGCGGGTTCTTCTCAGATGTTTTGCGATGGCTTTAGAAATAAGTTTTAGAAGTATTTACATCTTTGAATGGTTAAGGTTTCTCATTCCGAACGTGGATACTAAGAATGTAATATACAATGAAAATAAATGAGCAAACCTACAAATAGCCTCTCTGTGGGTCTGACCAGAAGTAACTCATCATTTGGAAATTCAGTAAATAAGTGGATCCTCCTTGACCCAGACACGGAAAGAACTGGCCAGGAAGTTTTGGCACCATCCCATGGGCATCAAAGCTGTGCTTGTTTTTGAATTGTTAAGGGTACTGGGTAATTGAACACACACACACTTATATATATAATATATTTTAAAATCATGCCTTGACAAAAGGTTACAAGAAATGAATATATTCTCTTCATTATATATATGAACATGGCATTTACATTTACCTACATATCTATTTTATTCCTACATTTGCCAGAATACCTTTCTTTACATTAAACTCTAGCATGCTATTATATTATAAATAGCAAATAACTAATTTACTAATTTATTCTTACCTTAACTACACACAGAACTCCTTCATTGGTTTTGGGATCTGTTACAATTTTGAAATTCCCATTTTCATTGCCCTTTAAAATGGTATAATTAGCTCTCCAGTTAGCAGTATTCACTAAATCTTTATCCTCAACAGTGACACGTAAGATTTCCACATCGACTGTATTTTCTTCCACTGAAGTCACATACTAAAATAATAAAAAGAAACGAAAGTCCCATTAGCATTTTAACTCTTACAAAGGAAGAACACTGTGTGAAGTAAGTCCCATTCTTCTAATTTCCAAAGCATTATGTTTACATGATTTTAAACCCTAACACCAAAGAACTGTTATGTCTTTGGGTGGGGGGGTACTTCATGACATATGGATGGAGATATGCATATTGAACAATTAACATTGAGCTATACATTTTCCTTTAATTAATATCACATACTTACAGAAGTACGGGTAAATGTTGGCAAGTTGTCATTCACATCCCCAATATTAATGATACAAGTTGAAGTTGTCTGCCGACCAAAAGCTTGACCGTCCATGTCTTGTACTTTTATTTTCAATTGGTATTTATCAATAAACTGAAAACAAAGAAAGAATTTAATTATTCAGTGAAAGCAGCAACATTATAAATGAAATTTTAATTTACACTCTATAATTTTCTTTGCATTAATAGTTTAAGGGATACATTATTAAATTTCATGGTGTCCATGTACAGAAGAATAACTTCCTCACACTTGTAATTTTTAATTAATTTATGAAAATTGAGTAGTTTCTCAAATTTAAAGCACTATAAATTCGTAGAATATAGATTCAATTAGTTTTATCCTTATTCAACAGAAAGAGAAGAGCTATAGCCATAAGTGCATTTAAAATTGTCTGGTAATGAATCAAAATCTTTATCTCCTATCCAAAGTGCATTCTGATGTTTAAAAAAATATATAGCAGTATTTTACTAAAACAATAAAGTGAAATATCCTCTTGTGAAAAACTATAGATTTTAAAGATTTTCTTTACATTTATAAAAAGGTCATTAACTTTGCATGAAAATAAAGGTCTAGGACTATGTCATTTTAGAAAATAGAATCTGGCTCTTTGGATTTCCTGTTCATTAAATATTATAGAACACTCATCATTATTTTAAACGTGTTTTACATCATAATGGTTTCATTTATTATAAGTGACTGAGATATGGAAGGATTAAAAACAACATAATAATGCCTTCCAGACTAAGCATTAGGAGATTTGGGTTCTAGTCCCAACTTTAAAAATAACAAATGCAATCTTGGGTAGTTACAAAATTCTCTTTTCCTAGGTTTCCTCTTCTATAAAATGGTGATGATGATTAACTTTCCTCATCTCTTTTCATAAGACAAAATACTATGTGAAAATCTATCCTAACCTTTTTACCTAAAACATTTGTCCTTCTTACAAAGCCACCTTCTTCCCCAGATTCCATCACCTTTTAAACTTTCTTGTCATCATGTATTAATAAAACTCAAGTTTTATTCAAAATAAAACTCAAGTTTCTTTCTATTTCTGTGCTTTTTTACACATATAATTTTCTTGATTTACTCCTCCCTCATCACCCACCGCATGTGTAGATCTGAAAAATAATGGCCTTACTTTTATTGAAACTTTTAAGAACTCCATGCTACTTTATTCCCTATAAAAGGGAATATGTATTTTGCTTGTAGTGAACTAAGATTTATTGGAAATAAGTGATTGGCTGATAAAACAAAACAACGAAGTTTTATTATCCTAAATATTAACTTGTAAAATCTGCAGATGGGAGAGAAATTCTAATGTTTGAAGGGCTTAATAGGTTGTATGAAACATACAAAAACTGGAATAGTGGGGTCAAAATGTTACTAGAAAACACTATTGAGTAAATTTCATAGGTCAAATGTTTTCAGATGATTCTATCAGAAGGATCTATCCAAGGAAAAGTATTCGTGTGACTGATTTGTGAGCTAAACAAACTCTTGAGGTTTTTTCTTTTTTTTTTTCCCCATAGACCACCATTTTTACATGAAAGACAGCTATGGTTATTCAGACTAGAGTATTTGGAAGACATGTTCTCAAACACAAAGTGAAGCTGTCACTTCAAGGAAAACAACTCTTTGTTGCCAATGATAAATTGGAGTTTTCACGCAAAAAATGAGAATTGTGTATAACTTGTACCAACCATTGTGATATCAGTGGAGGTGAAGAGGTGATTTTTTTATATTGTTTAATGAAATATGTCAATATTTGGAGGATCTGCATAGCTGTGAACTAACATTTTCCAAATGACCAATCCATGATGTTACAAAATCATGTCAGTAAAATATCCACTCAGGCCGGGCGCGGTGGCTCACGCCTGTAATCCTAGCTCTCTGGGAGGCCGAGGCGGGCGGATTGCTCAAGGTCAGGAGTTCGAAACCAGCCTGAGCAAGAGACCCCGTCTCTACTATAAATAGAAAGAAATTAATTGGCCAACTAATATATACAAAAAATTAACCGGGCATGGTGGCGAATGCCTGTAGTCCCAGCTACTTGGGAGGCTGAGGCAGGAGGATTGCTTGAGCCAGGAGTTTGAGGTTGCTGTGAGCTAGGCTGACGCCACGGCACTCACTCTAGCCTGGGCAACAAAGCGAGACTTTGTCTCAAAAAAAAAAAAAAAAAAAAATCCACTCACAATACAAGCCAGACCAATGGACTTTAATGTAACAAAGTACCGAAGTTCACTGGTAAGGCTTGAATCCACATTGCAAAAAACTTTTAGCAAATTGCCACTTGTCAAGCTGTGGTATGTACTATCAAAAGAATATCCACAATGATCTGAAATTACTATTAAAATACTTGTATATTTTCTAATTTCATATCATGTCAGATTTTCAGAGTAAATGCAGAAGGAGATAAGAGAACCCATGTGTCTTACATTACGCCAGATATTAAAGAGATTTGAAAAAATGCATAATAATGCCACTCTTTCATTAATTATTTATTGTTTTGGAAAATGGACTTACTTTTTGTAAAAATTTTATCTATGATAACATGTAATACATTTATTATTTTAAACAAGTAAATTAGTACATATTTTGAACTTTTCTCATTTTAAATACTAATAGTAAATATAGATAAATAGAATCCTCATAAGCAAAATATCTTTGGGTTCCCCACCAATATTTAAGAATGTAAAGGAGTACTGAGACCATAAATTTGGAGGAACACTTCTCTAATACAAGAGGGGTAGAAAAAGGGAGAGAAAATTAATCTGATATGAAGATTTAAGAATTAAAGAAATCAAACTGTTATAAGAATTCAGGTGAATAATGGTTAGTAGAGGAGGTAATAGTTGAATAACTAAGTAAATGAATTACTAAATTAGGATATTGCCATGGAAACAGACAGACTATAGATACATCATAAAATAATCTCAGAGGTATTATCAACATGCTTTGGAAAGTGACTTGATGTAGGGAAATAAAAACAACATCAAACAGATTTTAGAGAACATGACTCCATGGTGAAAATATAAAGTTATTAATAAACAATGTAGTATTATTATTTTAACTAGAAAGCATGGGAAAATATGTTTGGCAGGAAAGATGACAAGTTAAATTTTGGAGGTATTATTAATACATCTTAAGTACCTGTGAGACATCCAAATTAAGACTTCTAGTAGTCAATTAAAAATAGCAAACTGGAGATTAGAGAGCTATAGATTTCCTTTTCATTTACATAACGGGGAGAATGTAGAAGAGATTGTTGAAAAGATGACAGACAGAAATAGAAGCATTTCTTTCTCTGTGGGTAACAAATTTCTGCATATTTCCAAAATGTTCACTTTTCATATTTGATATTTCTTATTTTTAATACCTAATAGATATTTATATTAGGAAATTTGACTGTATAAAACATATAATTCAGGAAAGAATGAATTAATAGTTCAAAGTTAGGACATTCCAAGGTTATTTAATGACCTCCATTAACACACTTAAAATCATAATTTTTCTAAAACTAGATTCATAACATGCTTTTCAAAAACACAACTATAGGAGATATACAAGTACTATTAAATAGCCATGTTATATCGATTTTGACTTATAAATATTTATGTTACCTCTCTGTCCAGCTGAGAGGATGTGGTGGTGATCACACCTGTCCTTGGATGCATAGAGAACAGTGTGGGTGACGCTGGCAGCTGCTCGATGATAGAGTACCTCAGGAGTGTGTGCAGTGTGTCAGGCTCATCTCTGTCAGTTGCGCATACCTGTCCCACAGTAGAACCTACACATGGAGAAATTCTCTTTGATTTCCAAAACTTTCACATTTTCAACCTCCCATTTATTTCACTCCTTTTCACCCACCTCAAAAAAGTTGGGTACCCGCTGTTATATAACACAGCCATGGTTTTTATAAGTTTGCCAATCTCTACATAAAGCATCACTTCCTTTTAAATATCATAATGTTCTAACATTTTGGAATTTGGCGATCATACTCATACTCATTATATATAATGTACGCTTTTATAAATGTTGATATTATCCCTCCATGACCTTTGTATTTCTACAGAATTTGAATCATTCTTTGTCCTTTTTTTCTATTTGTAAGCCTCTACTTAAATTTGGCCCTATCAGTCAATTTTCTCTAAAAATCTTTGGTTCATTTAGACCTTTGTAGAGGAAGTCTTAAAAACTGCTTCTGACTTCCAACTAAAATAGACCATTTTCACAGGATTGAGAAAACATTTGTGTTTTTCTCAATGACTTTAATGATCATGCCCAGAATATTGTCAATCATTTATTCACTATAGAACATCAATAGATATTTTCAAGACTAAATCTCCAATTGCTCAGACTTATTCTTTTTGGACTATGTTCTCTTAAAAGCATTATTTTACCTCCCACAAGAAGGTAACATAACATCTATTAATACCTATATTTCAGGTACTATGTTTGACATCCCTCATGTATTATGCTTCATTTAATCTTCATCGCAATCTGGTATATTGATAACTCATTTTACAGATGGAGAAACGAAGGTTTGTCAAGGTTAGGGAACTTGCCCAGGGTCCCACAGCTAGTAAAAGGCAGCATAAAATTCCACCCAGAGTCCCTTGTTCTTGCTACCAGGATATGCTGCTTCCCAATGGCCAGGATGAAACTCAATTTATAGAATAACACACATTTAAGTTACCATACCTTGTTAAAATAGGTACTCACCTACTCTGCAATTTTCAGAAACTGTAAAAATGTAAGTTGCTTCTGTAAAAATTGGGTCATTATCATTGTCATCCTCTATTTTGATTAGCAAGGGCAGTGGAGCTTCTTGGAAGTACCCATCTGGAGTTGTGGCTAAGGCAACTATCTGCAAAGAGAGTAAAATAAAGAGAAAAGTGGAAATAATCTTTTAAAATAAGATAAGGGTTCAGACTTGCTTTGGCTTTACTTTAGTTTGGAGACTGGCATTAAGTCTCACCATTTGTTGTTGTTTTTGGATGCGTCTGTAACTTTAATGCTGAGGGAAGTGGTTAATTTAATTGTGCAGTACAGCAGTCTAAGGTTAAATTCATCTAATTCAGTAACAGATAATTTTAGTTTCCTCACAATTGCTGTATTGTTGCTCATGAGTGTAATGGTTGTTATTATTATTTCCCAAAACAGTCTTGAGGGCTTTCTTATTTTGTTTTGTTTAAAAGTTTCAAGTGCATGGATTTTAAATACAATTTTCTGTATTTTCTGATCTTTCTTAACTTTGGACTCTTTATAATTACAAATTCTCCAGAAGCAGTTAACTGGGACATTATCTTATTTTCTACTAATTAAGATTTTAGGGCTGGACAGGGTGGCTCACGCATGTAATCCTAGCACTCTGGGAGGCTGAGGCGGATGGTTTGCTCAAGATCAGGAGTTCGAAACCAATCTGAGCAAGAGCGAGACCCCGTCTGTACTAAAAATAGAAAGAAATTAATTGGCCAACTAAAAATATATAGAAAAAATTAGCCTGGCATGGTGGTGCATGCCTGTAGTCCCAGCTACTTGGGAGACTGAAGGATTGCTTGAGCCCAGGAGTTTGAGGTTGCTGTGAGCTAGGCTGACGCCACGACACTCTAGCTGGGGCAACAGAGTGAGACAGACTCTGTCTCAAAAAATAAAGGATTTTAGGCATACCAATGGTTATATTGAGATAAGTCTTTTCACAAGAGTTTTTTAATTTAAAAAGAGGGAGTCAGAAACAGAATAAATGAATGGCTATAAATTCTGTGTGGAATATAATTTATTTCCTTTGACTTTAGAATATAAATTTCAACTCTAATTTTTCTCATAACAACTATCACAGAAAGAGCAGAACTTTACAGGTACTCGGAAGTCCATGTTGTAGCAATTCTAAACCTAAATACTTTATGTGGAGCTTGCATGTCTCTTTGATCAATCTGGTCTTTCGATGAATAAGTGATTCATCCAAAATAGTTATACTAAAATTAAAACTGATTAAAGCAAAATGACCAGGTCCACTTGAGAAATCAAACCAGCATTAGGCTAAATTCTTACATATCAATTCACATTCCACCATAGTAAATTAACCAGATGATTAAAGGACAAAATAAGCTTACTTATACACTATTCACACTCCTTACCTGCTCGCCATAAGTTAACTTTCTCCCACTGCAAAAGTACTGAGGTTTATTTAACTTCTGAACCTCATTTATCTCTTACAGTGTCTCTGTACCATAAAGAGGTTCACAGATCTTTTCTGCCAACTAAATAACTACTCTCCAAAGTGGTGCTCTTTTTTTCCTTTAAAAAATACCTAACAATAAAACTATAATACCAGGAACAATTTAATAGACTCTAATGGTATTTAGTCTATGAAAATTCTTTTTGCATCAAGTCAATTTTGTGCTATCAGATAGCCAGAGCATCAGTGACAAACTCAGAAAACAGAAAAAGGAAAAATGAATTGAGGAGAGGCCGGGCGCGGTGGCTCACGCCTGTAATCCTAGCACTCTGGGAGGCCGAGGCGGTCAGATCGCTCAAGGTCAGGAGCTTAAAACCAATCTGAGCAAGAGCGAGACCCCGTCTCTACTGAAAATAGAAAGAAATTAATTGGCCAACTAAAAATATATAGAAAAAATTAGCCAGGCATGATGGCGCATGCCTGTAGTCCCTGCTACTTGGGAGGCTGAGACAGTAGGATAGCTTGAGCCCAGGAGTTTGAGGTTGCTGTGAGCTAGGTTGACGCCAGGGAACTCTAGTCCAGGCAAGAGAGTGAGACTCTGACTCAAAAAAAAAAAAAAATGAATTGAGGAGAGATAAAATGGCCAAGCTTAATAATTACGAATATAGTAGATATACTTTAGACTTTACCTGAAAAGAGTCGTACTCCTCACGATCTACTGCTTGAGTACAATACAGGTTGCCAGTATCTCTCTCCACATAAAATAAATTCCGAGGTTCTTGGTCAACTCCAGGACCTTTTATGGAATAGTATATGGTGTAGTTTTGTGCTGTGTCAGATTGAACCTAGAAAGTAAATATTATATGCATGAGACAAATTATTATTTCAGCAGAACTTTCATCTGTATATTTGTGCACTTTGCCATTTTATTACAATAAATAATTGCTTTCTTTTATTTATTATTATGTATAAATAAAGAAAACAGCAATAGAATGAGGAAGCCAAACAGAAATTTCAAGAGCAAGGCATGAGTAAATTAATGTAGCGTCTTAGTTTCCCAACGGCTAAATGGTGACGACCAGACATTTAAGATTTTTCCTGTGTTAGAAAACAAAGTATTCTGAGCATGAAAAATTATTCTGTTGGAGCTTTTATTATATGTGAATAATATTTAAGACATTGGGTTTAAAGTGTACTATCTGAAGGTCAAAACTTGAAAAATACTTTCCTTAATGAGTCTTTGTTGTCAGCATTTTCCTTACTATAAGAATTGATAAAAAAAAAAAAAAATACGAGTGAGAATAGAAATAGAATAATATCCTGGCATGTGTGATATTCTGATCCTTGATTCAAAAAGCAAATTTCTCCCAAGCTGTATTCATTCTCTCAGTAAGATCTTGACTATCTTTACATCAGGATGACTAACACAATTATTTTCTGACAACTTCTTACTCATCTTTAATAAGCTCTTCCCTCAGCTACATTATATTTGTTGGTGGGGTATAAAAAAAGGATTCTCTCTCACCATTTCCAGAAGTGAGGGGAAAAAATAACCTAACTCATAGACTGAATGGGAGTAGCCACTGATAGCAGAAGAAGGCAAGAAGATTGGGGTTTCCACTAAAAGTTAAAAAAGAGGGAAAAATGTGGATTCAGTGTGATTTCAGATGTGGATTTGAGAACAGCAATAGAAAAGCCAAAGTGTCTTTCTCCTTCATGGCATTTGGTCTTTGATCAGCAATTTTATCCTTTATTACGGAAGGTATTTTGGGGTTTTCTAGGCCTGTGGACCCCAACCTGCAGGCTACAGACTGGTTACTGGTTCGTGGCCTATTAGGTTCTGGGCGGCAGAGTTGCAAGTAGCAGAGTTTCCCAGGCAACCTCTGTGGAAAAATTGTCTTCCATGAAACTCAGGAAATGGCGGGGCGGGCACAGCAGGAGGGGAGCTGTGGGCCAGGGAGCAAAGCTTCATCTGCATTTACAGCCTCTCCCCATCACGGGCATCACCGCCTGAGCTCCACCCCCACACCCTCCCACCACCTTGCACACCCACACCCCATCCATGGAAAAACTGTTTCCCATGAAACCCATCCCTGGTGCCAAAAAGGTTAGGACTGCTGTTCTAGGCTATGCCCAGGCTCTGTGATACCCTTGCTGATTTGAAAATTCATTAAGGAACCATGTGTTTGAGAACGCTAGATGGATTTTCCAGTTTTATAATGGCTTTTTCATGGCTAAAACATCAAGAAAGTGTATATAGTAATAGAAAGATATATTTATACCCATGTATCGAAACATACGATACACATATTCACTCATATATTCACACACACCTATTTTTAAATAACTGCATAGTCGGTGTCAAAATGTTTAAAAGATGGAAACCACAGACCTCCACAGTAGAAAGAAATTAAACTGTACCTGTTGAAGGAAAAGTGGGAAAGGACCCAAGGAATTCTCCATCATTGAACAAGGAATAGGAGCCCATCTTCTCTTGCCACGTCTTAGAACTTTTTCTTTAGCATGCCTTTTCTTCAATACCTCAATTTAGAAGACAGAAATAAATAAATAAAGTCAGTGACTACTTTTGTCAAACATTAGAACTCTGATACATCTTTCTCCTCTCATGAGGGTTAGCTGGGGAGGGTATAAGACCATAGTAGTGCTTGAAAACCAAACTAAACGTTCAACATTGCAAAAAAAATTATGAAGAAGTAACTGCCCTAATTGTTATCACAGCAATCCTCTTGAGAAAATGATTTGATGGAAAATGGAGGAAAGAGAGATGGAATTGGAAGCCTAGAAGCAAAACTGAAAAAAAAAAAAAAAATTACTGTTGCCACACTGCCATGCAAACACATGGGAGGAGAGATATGCAAAGAAAATAAGTGAGTATGTGCCCTTCTAAATTTAGCATGATCATCTTCCACTCACCAGCAACTAGGCAGAGCCAGGGGACCAACAGAGAGATCTGTGTCAGAATGAGGAGAAAAATATGGTGACAACTCTCAAACTACTGCAGTGAGGAATGGCCAGTGGTCGAATAAAAGTCATTTTGATCTTGGGTGTCCCAACAAAATAAGCATGCGTGTGGTCCAAACTCCTCCTAAAATTGTCATCTATTTCCTAAGACTACAAATTATGCTAAGATACAGGAGAAAAAAAAATTTTTTATCCAGAGATAGAGTTCCAAAACTTCTTTTTGGAAATCCATTCTATAGTAAAGATCAAGATAAGCTTCTTTGTGCCTGATCTCAAGTTCTCATGCTATAATTTATCCCAAGCTCTCCTTTTACGAACCAAATGAGAAAGACCTGTAATAACATATTAATATATTATACAACCCTTTTCTTTCCTTTTAAACACTGTTAAGCCATCTCATGGTTTTCATTCTTCTTCAAGACAAACTAAACTGTATCCTTTCTGAGTCCACATCTTCCCTGGTAATGTTAGTTACACCTGAAGAAAAGAAATCATTATACTTATTTATATAGTCTTGTATACCTTTGTTTGATGTTCTAAAAGGACAAATATTTTCTTCTCTTCCTGCTTCTCAGTGTTAGAAAGTGATATGGTAAAGCTTCTCTTCTCCGAGGACAAAAGAATAGCATGTGTTGTATAGACTGAACCATCTTCTAAAATTTGGAAATCAGGATCACTTGAATGAATTAAATTTGCAGATTTAAAGCACTCCTTCAGGTTAACTGTAGAAAATATACATAGCAATCATTTGTAAGGTAAAACATAATAATATGTAGTTTTAATAGTCATCTATGCATGTGGGGGAAGGTAAAAACTTAATTATTGAGACTTATAAACTTAGCATTTTTAAAAGGACGTATGACATTATATGATTGATTAAGTTGTGCTTATACATCACTTCTAATAACTACTTTATACCCTCTTAAAGAAGAGACATTTGCCCTGACATAAAGGCATGTGAATTCGTGTTTGAATATTTAAACCAGCACCAAAAAAAGTTTTTCTTTACTAACTGAAATTAGCTATAGAATAATACATAAGAATACTTGAGTAAGTTATACACGATCTAGCAGATTAAAATCGGCAGTTATTAAATTAAAATATTATGAACTCTTTATATCTGTTAAATAGTCATCATATTTTGTGTTCTCATTGGTTTGATCTTTCACAAAGTTGACTATGTGAAAAAAATTAATTGATAAGAAACAATATGTGGAAGCAAATGCAATAAGATGTCAAAAGATTAAGATGAAAATTCAAAACAATACCTTTAAACTCAAGAAATAGTTTCAATACTATTTCTCAATATTTTAGAAGCATGTTAAACATATTCTCTATCCTTCATCTAATGTCAGTATTAAGAATTTATTACTCAAACTAAACCTTTTTATTGACTAATATTGTCATGTTTTTCAATAAAGAACAATGTCCTTTTCATGTGAATGATACTATACCACATGTATTACAAATGATCATGTACTATATTAATTTTAACTATTAGTCTCAACACAGTTATCATTCTAAAACTTACACTAACTTTTAAAAGATCATACCAAATTAGTATTTATTACATATTTTGGCAGTTTCTTACCTCTCCCAACAAATTTCTCAGCGTCTAGTTTGGAGGGAACATGTAGTGTCACATTTTTACAGGCATCACTGGCAAATGTTAAGATCTAAAACATTAAAAAAAAACAACCAAATCAACATCATGCATTAAAAAAAGATTCTTTTAATGTGTATATGGCTTATATAAATATTATTTTATATTTATATATACCAATTATGGTCTATATTAAATATATTAATTACATATGTTTTATTAATTAAATATTAACCAAATAAATTTATATTTATTAGTATATAAAAGTTATATAAATTTTCATTATAAATCAATTTATATAATAGCAAAATACAATTATAATATACTGGAATAAGAAATCAGAAAAAAACTATAGAAAGAGGAACAATAAAACAATAAACTTAGTTAGAGTCATGGCTCCCTCCAAAAAGCATGTAAACTCAGAGAATTATGTACCTTCTTGGGCTTTGTTTTCTATACTGTAAAATGGATTTCATAGTAACTTCATTGACTAACTTAGTGGGTATACTGAGGATCCAACAACAATCTATGTGAGAAGACACTGAAAACTATTAGGAAGACAGCACAGGTATGTAAATAGGAAAGAGAAACAAAAACAAATATATTGAGGCAGCAAATTGTTTCAATATATTTTTTCTTGTCTGTGAGCCATGGAACCAAATCAGTAATATCCTAAACAAAAACTCAATGCTGGAGTGATTTGGAGAGTATTTATGTGTTATTCCACACAAAAAAAGCACATATATAACTTTAAAATATGAACTTACTTTGAAGATGCATCTAATCATAAATGAAATTTAAGGTCAATATAGAAAATAGTTCACTCAAAAAATTTTTTTAAATGATTTAGTGATTTAAAGTGAATCAATTCTAAGTGATTTAAGGTGAATCAATTCTAATTTAAGGTGCATCAATATGTTGTATATAATACAACACATATCTAAACACATTGAAATTTAATTCTGTTCTCTCTGAAACTTTACAGTACATGCTTCTGAAAGATTCACATTCTTTTTTCCATAGTTTGCAAATACCTTTAACTAAAAGCAAGATAGCTAACTAGTATTTACACTGTTATTTACAAAGTTTATAAACACAAACTAAAGTCATCAAAACTTGGATGAAAATTTTCATCTTTAATATATATCAAAGAATTTTAATTATCTAAATGATATATGAAGGATCAGGTAAGACAGAGGTTGTGTTGCATTTGGAAATTAGGGACAGACACATTGAAGAGACTGTACCTGAATTGGAAATTAAAGGATAAGAAGAATTTCTCCTGGCTGCATAGTCAAGAGAGAATAGGAGTAGAGCCAGATGATTCTTAGGATTCCAGATCAAGGCGACTGAAAGAATACATCCACTAGGTGCTAAGCAGATTCAAAGGCCACCACAGTGAACAAAAGCAAAGTCCTTGCCTTCATGAAGATTACATTATAATGAGGGATAAAAAAATAAATAAACAAATGCACATATGTCACAGAATGCCAAGGCAGAAAGAAGTAAATGCTATAAAAAAAAATAATAATAAAGCAGGGAGAGGATGACAAAAGCAAGATCACAGCCAGATGAAAGGAGGAAGCAAACCCAATATCTGATTGGGGAGGAGTCTCCCAGGTGGGGCATGAACCAGAATAAAGGCCCTGGAAGGGAACTTCACCTGGTGGACTGCAGGAATAACAAGGTCATAGCTGTGGAGCATAGTAAGGGAAAAGTGACAGGAGATGAAAACAAAAGGATAGCCAAGAGCATATCATGGAGGGCCTAAAAGGCCATGGTAAGAAGCACGGATTTTGTTCCGAGTACACACAGAAGCAACAGCACAGTTAAGAATCTGCAGAGTGGCATAATCACTCTGCTAGCTATGTGGAGAACAGGCTGTCAAGAAGCAAGGGTGGAAGCCTGAGACCAACTGGATGCCGACAGCAGGAATCCACCAAAGGGATGATGGTGACCAGGACTAAGGTAACAATAGTAGAGAAGGTGAGAAGTGGCTGGATTAAGACAATTCTCTGGGTAACAGTATTATGGACATCCATTCATTCATGCATTCAAGAAATATTTATTGAATGTCTACTATGTCCCAGACACAGAACAATAAACATTGGCCAAGAGTAAGACACATTTGTAACTACAATGAAGTTGGATAAATGCAATGACAGAGAGTACAGGGTGCTATGGGAGAGCAAGGCGAACTAACCCTGCCTAAGGAGCCAGGTGAGATCAAGGTGGCTACAAATCAGCCACGTTCAGAATGGGTGGAGCTTAAATGTTCCAAACCAAGGAACAGCATAAGTGAAGGCTCAGAGATGACACAGACCTAAAAGAGAAATCTGGCATGGTTGATGTGAATAGCACAAGGGGACAGAACAGGGGTTTAAAATGGCTTTAGAGAAGCAGGTGTGCGACAGACTCTGAACAGCTATAACAGAGTATACAGATCTTTTCCCCCAAAGATAGTAAGAAACCAAAGGTTTATTTTAAGCAAATAAATTGCATAAGAAGCTTTATATTTAAATAAAATAAGTCTTACCAATGTGGAGAATGGATGGGGGGGGGAACCACTTTCATTTCCAATAATGTTAGGCTAGTTAATAGAAAACCCTATGCCAAAACTAACTAAAAACGATGGATAATATATTTTTTAAATATCCTAAAAGCACAGAAAGCTAACAAAATGGCAAGGAATTGCTATGCAAGAGCTGAAGGTAACTTGGAACACAACTGGTAAGAGGAAGAGAGGAAGCCAGGAATGACTTCTAACCTGCAAAGATTTGAGTCTGGTTTTTTGGCCCCCACAGAGAAGAAGAGTGACATGAAAGCATTGGGCCCACCTAAGATGGAAGAGAAGATCCTCTCCACATTCATCTGGGACCCCCCAACTGCTAAGCCCTCATTATAAGTTTGAGCCAGAAAGTACACTGGCCCTAGCATGGATTTGTGACCCTCATTCATATCATTTGTTTGGTGTAGAAACCTGAAGCCATGAATCAATTTAAAGAAGGCCTGGCATGTAATCACCACCGAAGATACTAAAAGGCACTTAACCAAATTCAATAACCATTCTTATTTTTTTTAAGCCTCAAAAATTAAGAATTAATATGTACTTTTACAGTACGATTTTGATATAATCACAACACCAAAGGGAAAGCACTAAAAGCAATCCCACTAAGAGACCAGAAAGGCTTTCCAAGGTCATCATAGGGAGTTTATATCACATGGAAGGTATATTTGAAAGAGGAATGCATTCGATGGTATATGAATTGAAAAGGAAGAGGTAAAAAAAATTCTCTATTTGCATTTTATATGACTAGTTATCTGGAAAACCCAAGCAACAAACCAATAAAGTACTATGAAACAATAAGAGACTTCAGTGAGGGTACAGAAATAACCATAAAAATATAGAAATCTTGTGTTTTCATACCCATAAATATAGCCAGTTAGATAATATAATAGAAGAAATCATTTCAAAAGGAAGGAAAAGTTAGAATGCCAAAGAGTAAATTTAACAAGATACGTGCAAAGCCTATTTGAGGGAAACCTACAAACTTTTCTGCTGGACACAAAAGCAGAAAAAGAAAGACAGAAATCAACTTTCTCTCTCTCTCTCTCTCTCTCTCTCTCTCTCTGTATATATATGTACTCACACACACCCATCCTTACTAAGTTAAAATACACATTTTATGATACCAATAAAAATTCCGATAGAATTTTTCTGGAACTAAACAAGCTGATTCAAAAGGTCATAAGGAAAAACAGAAAATTAAGGATAGATAGGAAAATCATGAAAAAGAAAAGCAATGAGAGGATATTAGTCCTAGCAGATATTAAAAGATTTTATAAAGTTTCAATAATTAAAATAATGTAGTATCAGCATATGAATAGACAAATAGATACATATGAAAAGGAAAGGAAGAGGTAAAACAATTCCATTTGCATTTGAAATGACTGCATACAGTCCACAAAGGAGGTAACTTTTTTATTATACCCACCAATAATTTATCCACACTCTAGCCACTACACAACATGTCAAAGTTTTGGATATTTGCCATGTGTGAAATGACATTTTGATGTCATTTTTAACTCATTTTTTCTTATTATGAGTGAGGTTGACATATTTTTATATTTTAAGGCCATTTTATTACTTTATGGAAAATTTTCATGTCCATGTTCATGTTGGACTTGTTCTTCTTGATTTATAAGAGTTCTTTATATATTAGACTAGCCTTTTAAAATATGATCTGAAAATATATTTTTCCAGTTTACCAATCACCTTTTTTGACTTTGCTTATGGTGTTTCGTTGGGCTTAGTTGTTTTTTTTTTCCCCATGGAGAAGTATGTGTGTACGTGTTTTTATATAATTGATTTTCTCAATTTTAATAAATTGGCTTTTAAAATCTGAGTCATTAATAGGCTTTCTTGACTCCAGATCTGTACAGCAATTCATCATGCATTTTTCTATTACCTATATGGTATCTTTTTTTTTAAAACAATAGAGACAGGGTCTTGCTCATTCTGACCCCCAGGCTAGAGTGTAGTGGCGTGATCATAGAGCACTGTAACTTTGAACTCCTGAGTTCAGCAATCCTTCTGCCTCAGCCTCCCAAGTAGCTAGGACTACAGATGTGTGCCACCACACCTGGCTAATTTTGGAATTTTTTTGTTGAGATAGTGTCTTGCTCTGTTGTCTGGGCTGGTGTCAAATTCCTGGCCTGAAGTGATCCTCCCACCTTGGCCTCCCAAAATGCTGGGATTATAGGTGTGAGCCACCATGCCAGCGGGTATCATATTTTACATTGAAATCTTTCATCTGTTTGGAGTTTTATGTGGTGTTCTATGAAGCATTATTCAACTTCATCCCTTGGCAAATTACTGCCTAGTTCAATTGGTCTCAAAGTCATTCTTACTTAATACTATCTTATAATAATATATTTATCCTCAATGATGTGATATGTCATGTCATGATAGCTCTCTGTCTAGTCCTATACAACCTTTATGGAGAGAAGAGCAATATATACCAAAATTATAGAGTCATTTACACTTTTGTCAATCCCATTACTGGTAATCTATTCTATTGATACACCTGCCCATATATGAAATGTATATATCCAAGTTTATTCACTGTGATATTATATGTAACAGAAAAGAAACAGCAGAAGGGATAGGTACAAGGAAACAGATCCATGAGATATCTTTGAATGTAGATTTAATGGGGCTTAATGATGGATTAGGGAAGGGGAGCAGTGAGGAAGGAAAAACAAACAGCTTCCAGACTTCCGTCTTGAGGAACACACTATAATAGTGCTATATATCGAAATACACGGCACTCAAAAGAAAAACAATATTGTTTGGGAAGATAACAAATGTGTCACACATCACAGTAGGTAGAGAGATATAAAAGCCTATTATTTGGTGGAGACTAGCAATATTAATTAATCTGCTAATAGACTAGCAATATTAATTAATCTGAACTAGCAATATTAATTTAGGATATGCTGACATCTATGTAATATTTCAAGCTAAAAAAAGTGGTTGAAATGGCCTGGTGAAAAGATGTAAATTTCAAGGGACAAGACCTAGAACAGAGCCACAAAGAACATCAACATTTAAGAATGGAGGAAAAAGTAGTCAAACTCAGAGCAGAAAATAGAATGGTGGTTGCCAGGGACTGGGGCTTGAGGAAAATGGGGAGTTGCTGTTTAATGGGTATAAAGGTTCAGTTATGCAAGATGAAAAAGTTCTAAAGACCTGCTATACAAGATTGTGCTTACAGTTAATAATACCGTACTGTACACTGAGAAATTTGTTAACAGGATAAATCTCAAGTTTTATCTTTTTAACCACAATAACAAAGTGGAGAAAAAGAAACTAGGTATCGAATCAGATTCTGAGTGGTCAGAAAGGTTAAAAAAAAAAAAGCAAATGTCAAGTAAAAAGGCACAATCAACAAGGTAGAATTGTATAAAGAATGAAGTGTCACTTGGATTTAGCAAGGGAGCTCCCTGACAACCTTAGAGGTGGCTAGACAGAAAAGACAAGAGTTCAAATGGCCAAGACACGTGACAGATGAGGCAATATTAGGAAGGGAGGAGAAGCTGATTGTGGAATGGTGAAGGATTACTTACTTGGGTGTATGGGAAGGAGGTAATTTAAAGGGCACTCCCCCACCCCAAAGTCATTCTGATTTAACAATATCTTACATTTAAATAATCGCTACACATTTCTCACGCTTGAGGCTCACAACCACAACAAGCACCTGTGCCTGGCAGGGCTTTGCACAGATAGGGTTCAGAGTGTCAGAGCAATTTAAGGGACCCCCGCTAAGCTTTCCAGCTAGAAAGTGCCAGAATGAGGGTGTAGCCAGGGCCAGCACTCTTTTTCTCTTCACCCTACTCCTGGCCTATCAAACTCTGAAGCTAAGGGAGGCCAGGGAATGGGGATTCAATTCCAGTTTATTCACTTAATACCTTGCTCTCTTCTAAAAAGGATCTGAGATGCCACGCAGAAAGTTGTGTGTGAACACAAGCAGAGCAATGCTATCTATGTATTGCCAGTGCCTGAGCGTGCCTTTTCCTTCAAAGAATAACGGCCACTCTTTTAAAACGAAATAGCAACTTTATTAGGATTCTAACCAAAATCCATTTGTCATCAACAACACATTTTGTGACCGTTATTTATTCCATTCTCAGGTTACTCAATTGTAAAATGTTAACTGCTGTGTACTTGGCCCTTTGTATGTTATTAATATGCCCAAGGAATTTAGTTAAGGCTTTGAAGTCCATTCCGTCCCTTGGGGAAGACATTCTAATAACAGTAACAACTACAATTTCATTACTTAAAAATCTGGGAGTCTATTGTGAAATGACGGCGGAAGAGAAAGGGGAAATTATCCAACTATTTCAGCGCCCGGTTCCACCACTCCTAGGAGAAATCATCCCTCCGGGTCCCTCCCTTTGTCCTTCAGAGCTGACTCGCGCCCAACGCCTGAGGCTCAGCATGAAAGGATCCTACGGAGTTGAACACTTTTTTTGCACCGGGTCGAACTAACTTTTCTCCTTTTCCAGGGGCGGAAAAGTCCAGCAGGGAACACCTTTGGCCCCAAACTGGCCCCGATCCCGTCTTCTAGGCCTGGGAGGGGGGCTGTCCCGCCATAAATAAGGCCACCCCCTATGACTTCCAGCTCTGGAAAAGGGTCGGTTCACGAGGGCTGTTGTGGTCTTTAAAGTGGGAACGAAGCTGGGGCAAGGCGGGGGGCGGGGGGAACCAGGGGTGAGCAGAAAATTGTAGACGCCTTTGGGGACAAGAAATCAGGACAATCATTTCCCCAAAGAATTAGGGGACGGAAGCCTCGCACACTAAGAAACTATGGAAATGGTCACCTGGGTCCCGCCCATCTACGGGAGCGGAAGGTCGAGACTCCCCTCCCCCACTCCTCCCAATCCCCCGAAGGCGAGTGGCGAGTCGTCTCCTCTTCGACCCAAGGACACTCGCTTTAGGTCCCGTCCCTTTCCGTGGCCAGAGCCGGACGCCGAGGCGGCCGCACACTCCCGGGGCACGTGCGCCAGGCGCAGAGCAGCAGCCGGGCGCACCCCGCGACCCGGCGCGTACCCAGAGGCCACGGTTCTGCCTGGGCGCTGGCAGCTGTCGCCTCTGCCCCAATCTGCCGGCGCTGATTACATCTGCGGCGACACCCTTCCCTCCCCTTGGGGATCCGGGCGCAAGGTCGCGATCCTCTCCCTGTCGGCCCTCCCTCCGCCCCCACCAACCCCATTTTTCAGCCACCCGAGGCCCCTGGCCCCCAGCTTCGCTCGCCGCCCCCACCCACCCCTGCTCCCCAAGGTTCCCCCGCCTCCCAGGCGGTCGGGCCACTAGTCGGAGCCGGCGGCCCGGGTGACACTCACCGCGAGGGTCAGCAGGAGCTGCCGGCAGAAGGCCGCGCTCCGGGGGCCGGTGGGTCGCGCTGCCGCCATGGAGCGCGCTCGGGGCGGGTCGCCGGCGGGTGGCGGGCGGGCGGGCGGGCGGGCTCGGCGGGGCGCGGGGCCGCGGCCGGGCGCAGCTGGGCCGCCGCGCAGAGCAGTGCGAGGCGGAGGAGGCGGAGCGCGCGGAGAGGCGCTTTTCTTCTCGGTGTCTCTGAGGCGCGGGCCTCTCACTCCAGGGGCTTTTCCTCTGGCCGAGGGTGGGGCTCCAGGCGCGTCCGAAAATCACGGATCGGCCCCTCCTTGCAGTTTCCTTAAGCCTTCATTTCTTTCAGAACGCTGCAAATGGGAACTCCCTGTCGCCGCCACCCTTTTACCTGCGCTAGGTGTTCCTCACCAGCGGACGCCACCTATATGCCCCATCACCCCCCCCACCCCCGCCCCAGTGTCCGCCCGGCTAGATTAGCAGCCGGCCCTGCCCAGCAGAAGCCCTGACTGTACAGAGACTCACTCCCGAGCGCGCTCCCCGGCCCGGCTCCGCCCTGGCCGCTGCCCTGGCCGCCCCCTGTGGCCCCTGCCCTGGGGTCAATTGCAGTCCCACAGAGACCGCCTAGATATGAGCCGGAGAGGCTGCAGTTTACGTCCCAGCTACCTAAGGCCCACCTGTTAGAGGGCTGACTCCAGGGAGACTATTTTACACACTTTACTGGAGTGAATTTCCTACAGACATCCAAATGCGCTTTAGACAGGATTTCCATCTGTAGAACACCCTTCTGCGGGGGCTCGTGTTCCTAGAGATTTGATGGTTACTATGAGAATGATACAAGGAAATTACCACAATTTAGGAACAAAAATCCATCCATCCATCCATCCATACAGTTAGGGAATCAAGGCTACGGGAAAATAACAAACCCCATTGTGAGTTACTATACAAAATGCATCGATTGAGGTCCTAGACGTTGGCTAAATGTGGTCTACTGACTTTCTCCAAAAACCTCCCTTGCAACAAATAAAACTAAATGCAGGCTTTCTTTTTAACTTATTTCCAACACTGGACTCCTGAACGTCTCCTAGTGGAGAGTTCTCTTTCTTTACAGCCATCAAAACCAGACCTCATGGTGAGAAAAGAAAGACTGGGGTAATTTACACTTCTATTTGAAGTGCACTTAAACTGGATGAATTATCCCTGCACTTATCCTGGAAGATTAAAATATAAAAGCTGTATGCTTTCAGTTCAGAAAGCAATGACAAGTCATTCTGACTCATCTTCTTGTACCTCTTGTTCAATTACTGGCTTAAACCAGGTTAAGTCTGACCACAAAGGAGAAACTTGTTTAAGTCTCCTCAAGAATGTTGGGAGAAACCTGTGTGAAAAGCCAACCATGACACTCACACCATTTTATTTTATTTTATTTTATTTTTTTTGAGACAGAGTCTCACTTTTGTTGCCCTGGCTAGAGTGAGTGCTGTGGCGTCAGCCTAGCTCACAGCAACCTCAAACTCCTGGGCTCAAGCAATCCTACTGCCTCAGCCTCCCAAGTAGCTGGGACTACAGGCATACGCCACCATGCCCAGCTAATTTTTTGTATATATATATTTTTTTAGTTGGTCAATTAATTTCTTTCTATTTTTAGTAGAGACGGGGTCTCGCTCAGGATGGTTTCGAACTCCCAACCTTGAGCAATCCGCCCGCCTCGGCCTCCCAGAGTGCTAGGATTACAGGCATGAGCCACGGCGCCCAGCACTCACACCATTTTAATTCTTGAAAACATTTACCATCTTAATGTCATTATATACGGAGCCAGAGTTATTGCCGTATTGAGCGTATATTGAAATCAAAATTAATGTCAAACAGTTCATGCCTTACATTCTCTGTTAGTCCTATGCTCTCTTTTATTAGTGAATATCACACAGTGGTATTCACACAATTCTGTTGCCTCCATGTCCATAAAATTATAATTGACCCTTGGCTAGTAAAATAAGCCTGGGTCATCAGCGTGAGACTACAGTTGACAGCCTTCCTTTTCCATATTTTTAAACACTCATGTTTTTCCAGCAATGATTTCATAAACACACCTCATCGTATTCATGATGACATCATGATCTCTAGCGTGAAGTTTTTCAGAGGATGGAGAAGCAAACTAGTTTCAGGTTCTAGAAATCTACTCAGACTATTGTCACAGCTTTTGACAATAGGGCATTTCCAAACTCTTGTCTACGCTTTAACCTCTAATGCCTTGAGGGTGGCTGGTGTTTTTCCTCATTCCGGAAAAGGGCGGGAAGAGCAATTTGACAGGAATTCATCTTAGATACTTATTTTCATCTTTCACACTAGGTAACTGATCGAGACAATTAAAACCATGATTTTTGTTGTTCATTTCATCATGAAAAATTTTTAAACAAAGGAATAAAATATAAACTACTTACTCTAAATAAGTGGACCAACTTATTTAATGCATTTAGATTAAATATTGTTGCTGAAATGGATTCCTCTATAAAACAGGTTTGAAACAAGGGGCATAAATTTAAAGAGGCAATGAGATGTGGGTAGGTGTGATTGTTTTTCAAGAATATCTTCTGTCTATGGATGTGATTCTGCTGACATGAACTGATTTTCCATTGCTCTATAGCAAGAAGTGCCCAAGAGCCAAGGAGCAACTTCCTTTATGTTGCTCAAGTCATCCGTCAGCTCCCAACATTCTCATTTGTTAAGATGATCAAAGTAACACTGACTGTTGTCTGTGGTACATTCCACAATCTAAAATCAAACTATTTAGTCTGCTTGTGACAGATTTTTGAGAACCATGACTGGAAATGGGTCTTCATTTCAGACACAACATAGGGAGTGAGAATCAGAGTGGTCCTTAAAGAAATGAACAATCTGGGCTGGGCGCTGTGGCTCACGCCTGTAATCCTAGCTCTTGGGAGGCCGAGGCGGGCGGATTGCTCAAGGTCAGGAGTTCAAAACCAGCCTGAGCAAGAGCGAGACCCCGTCTCTACTATAAATAGAAAGAAATTAATTGGCCAACTGATATATATATAAAAAAATTAGCCGGGCATGGTGGCGCATGCCTGTAGTCCCAGCTACCCGGGAGGCTGAGGCAGAAGGATCACTCGAGCCCAGGAGATTGAGGTTGCTGTGAGCTAGGCTGACGCCACGGCACTCACTCTAGCCCGGGCAACAAAGTGAGACTCTGTCTCAAAAAAAAAAAAAAAAAAAAAAAAAGAAATGAACAATCTGTAACCAAAGGTCCATGGCCCAAATCTATGTAGGCTAACTTCACAGTTTTCTAATTTCAGAGGCCAGAAACTAAAGATACTAAGTAAAAGAAGAAGGAAAAAAAAACAAAACTCCCTTACTCACTGGCATGCATATAGAGACAGTTGTCCCTGGGCTTCAGGTTTCCTGCCAGTCCCCACTGTCAGAGCCCAAGGAGGAATAAAACACATGGGCAGATGTGATCTTTAGGGTGAATCCATCTCGGCATGGCATATGACCAAATGGAACTCAAAAGTAAAGGAAACATAGACCCAATGGGGCGGGGGGACAAGATTAAAGGACATTGTCTAGTGACTTTATAGGTGGAGTAGAAAGGGAAATGTCTGCTTGTCACAATAAAACGAGCACAATTCTTTACCTCTTATAGTTGTTGCAAGGATTAAATGATGCGATGCATAAAAGACACTCAGAACAAAGCCTGGCACATTCCAAGTGCTCCCTAAGTGTCAGCTATTATGGTCATCTCTCTTCCCATCACTGTACTACCACATCTCTGTGACACATTCACCTCATGCTTATGACAGCTCCTTATTTCCTGTTCCTCTAGCATCTCAGGTGGCTCTCTGTCCTGGTCCACGGCTGAATGCTAGTGCCAATTCACACACCACTCCCAAATCCTTCAACCTCCTTCCCTTCCACACCAACCCCAGATTTTGTCTGGCACAAAGTGAGTTAATTATGCAACACTAAGATGAGATGCTGCAATTTGTGTCACTTGTGTACTTTCTGAAAATTTGGACCAATTTTTAAAAAGGGATCCTCAATGTGAGAAAATTTTTTATAATTTTACATTTCCTAATAAATAAAATATTCACTTTTTTAATGCTGTATATATTTCTTTGTAGCTTGCTTTTTCAAAATTGGCCTCAATGAAACATAGTGTATTAATCAAATTTACCTTCTATTACATTTCAAATTATTTTTTTAAATCAGGGTAGAGTATGAAATAAACTATAAATTAAGCCTTATTACAGTACTTTTCATTTAGCAGACCCTCAATAAAAAGAAACCAGTGAATGAATTCCAAGGCACTTGTGGTGGAAATGACTGGAGACAGTTCACAATGCCTAATCTACCTTTTATAGATGCTGTTGACATGAGCCCCCAAGGAGTGCTATATAAAAGAATATATCCTTAAAACAACAAAAGTTTCATTCTTTACAAATGAACAATTCAACAAGTATTTATTGAGCACCTATTATGTCTTAAGCGTTGTTCTGGGCACTGGGAGTGCGGTGGTGAATAAGATGGAAAGGATGTTGCTCAAGAAAAGCACTTAAGGAATATAAAATAACTAGGAATGACAAGAAGTACTCTCCACCTGAGATTGCATCACAGTGATTTGTTTGAGAAAGAAAAGAGAAGGTAAATCTCAAAGTAAGTAAGTGCATAATAAAATATGAATTGTGTCCTATAAGAATAAAAAATTGCCAATATAAAAATTATTTGTTAATATCTTTTCATGGATTATGAAATGTTACTCTCTCCTTAAATGGACCTAGAGACAATAAAGTCACTATTTTGTGAAATAAAATAATCTGGAATATATATGCTCTTGGCTTGTTTGACTGCAACACTCTGGTTTTCTTCCTCCCTGTGCTGGCTGTGCTTATGCATTCTTTTTGGCTGGCTCTTTCTGCTCTTTTTGACTTCTAAATATTACTTGGCCTCTAAATATTGCTGTACACAAGTACATCCTTCTGCTACAAGTATCTTGTACCTATTCTGTCTTCTGCCTGGCACCTTCTTCCATACATCTGGTTTGGTTAACTCCCACCCATCCTACTTTTATTTTCTTTCCTACCAGGTCAAATCTTCCTGGGTCAGCCACTGCCTCTCATTTAGAGCACTTGTCCCAGTTACAATGTCAAGTTTATTTGAGCAATTATTTGGTTAATATTTGTTTCTCACCAAAGATAACATTTTCATGGCTGGAGCAATCTGTACTTTTTTCCACTTCATCCTTGTATTCTCAACATTATCATAATCCTGATTCATAGTAGACAATAAATATTTGTTGAATGAGTGAGCAAATGAATAAATAAATTAATGACTTATGAGCATTGTTAGCAAGTAATTCTTTGCTTTTCTTTTTCTTTGCTTTTCTTTTTAGTGTCTATTGGCATATTAAAGTGATGTCTTAGTTCACATTTGTAGTGTGAGAGTTCCTAATCTAATCTCAAATATGCTGGACATATATTACAGTAGTATATTTGATAAAATTTGAGATGGGCCTACCAAAAATATCTAGTGTGGTTTTTACACAAGAACAGACAAATACGCTAATGAATTTTAATTTAGAATTCATGAGAGACCAGTGTATAAATGGAAACTTACTCTCATAGCAGCTGACACCATGAAGAAAAGGAGAAATTATTCAGTGTTGGCATTGGGAAAACAGACTCACTATTAGAGAAAAATAAAACCGGTCCCCTGCTTAGTACTGCATACAAAATGGCCTCCAAATGGATTGATCTATACTGTGGTGGCAAAGACATAAAGTTAATGGAAGATAATATAGAAGAACATCTATGTTACCTGGAGGTAGGAAAATATTTTTGAAATAAAACCCCAAATGCATATACCTATAGGAATAAAAAAGATGTGTTTGATTGCATTAAAATTCAGTCTTTCTGTTTAACAAAAGACACCACAAATAAAGTCAATATACAGATGATAGATTGGGAGGAGGCATTTGATATGAGTAAAACAGACAAGGGAAGAATATCTAGAATATATAAGAAACTCCTACATGTTAACAAGAACATGACAGAACCTCAATAAACAAAAAAAGAAAGGCACAGAATATGACCAGGCATTTTACAATAGAGAAATCTAAAAACCTACCAAATACATTTTAAGAAATCAGAGGAAGGCATATTACATTCTATGACAAAGGTAGCAGATGGATTAAGGTTGCTTATCAGCTGACCTTCCAAAAAGAAAATGATTCCAGATTATCTGAGTGGCCCAATGTAATCACCGGGGTCCTTAAATGTGGAAGAGGGAGGCAAAAGAATCAGAGCCAGAGAAGAAGATGTGATGATGGGAGCAATGTCAGAGTGACAGGACGTGAGAAAGACCTGGCCCACGTTACTGGCTTTAAAGATGGAGAGACCCCATGAGCCAAGGAACATGGGCAGCTTCTAGAAGCTAATAAGGAAAGAAAAAGGATTCTCTCCTAGAGCCTCCAGAAAGGAACAAGCCCTGCCAACACCTCAATTTTAGCCTCACTAGATCCTCATCAAACTTCCGACCTGTCAAATTATAAGATAGTAAATTTGTGTTGTTTTAAGCCACTACATGTGTCATAACTTGTTACAGCATCAATAGAAAAACTAATACACACATAGATGATCATTCTAAAAACTCTAGTCCGCTGATTCTTTGAGTTCCTTCCATTCAATGTCTTATCCCCACCACCACCACCACTTTAGCTATTCACTGCAGGGTCCTACTCCAGACCTTACCATTACTAAGCCCTGTAATTACTCCACAAATCTCAGTCTCAGGAATTCTACCCCATGACCACCATCTTCTACCTTCACAGCTTCCTCCCTCTACTATCTCAACTCCAACAAGTATTAGATGGCACCAGTATCTAGGTCTGTCCTTTCTACCTCATTTTTACTTCTTCTCATCCCTTTTTTGACCCTGTGTCCTCCTCATCCAGCTTAATTTTCCTGATAATCATTCTAGTAATTATAATCACTGTGTGCATATACCTCTACTCTATTACTGTCCCTAATAGCTTCATTGTTCTCCGTTATCAACGTTACTCCCACAGTTGAATGTGGCTAGGGATAAACTCACATCTAGCCTCAGGAGTTTAACTGTGAGCTGATCAGTATCTCAGGTGGGCCTTAATACTGCCCTGCAGTCTTACTCTATTTGCTCATTCACACCCCCATTCTCCTTGGCAATATTTTCAAGCCTTCTTATCTTTCCTAAAACCACCTATACATCCTTTTTCATTCTCACCTCCCATTACTGACCCTGATTTCCATTTCGCCGAAAACATGGAAATGATCAAGAACTTCTACAAGCTTTTTCACATCTACCCACCTGCCTGCATCTGTACTGTCTATATGACTTTTCCTTGCTGTTCAGCGGAAGAACTACCCCTGCCCTTGGCAAGGGTTAATCTCTCCACCTGTGTATTCATCCCCATCTGTTCCCACCTGCTCAAGGACATTGAACTAGCAATCTGCTCCTTCTTTCCTATATTATTAGTTTAATCCACTTCTATTTTTTCCAACAGTATATGAACCAAACCAGCAGAAATACCTACCTCTTCTATATCCTATGTTTCCCTATAGCTATAACATCCCATTTCCCTGCCCTCCTTTACAGAAAAAATTCCTAGAAAAGCTGTTCTATATTTACTGTCTTCAGTTTCTTTCCTCTCATTACCTTCTGAACACCTCCTAATCAGATTTTCTCCTCTACCTCTTCACCAAAAATGTTCTTATAAAGCTTACAGAGACTTTCATTTTTAAAATCTAATGGTTATTTTTTAGCTTCATCTCATTGTCTCAATTGCAGAAAGTTGGTACACCCAGCACTGAAACTCATTCTTCATCTGGCTTCTGTTTTTCTTTCTTTGCCTTATTAATTTATTCCTCTTCTTCTCCATAATTTCTTAATATTGCAGTGCCCCAGGACTTAGTTGTTAGACCTTTATTAAGGTTCTATCTACTCTCACTGCCTTGTTGTTCTCATTTAATCTTCTTACTTTAAATGCTATGTGTCTACGCTAATGACTGCAAATCTAAAGCTCTCTTTCAGATCTCTGCCTTGAACTTCAGGTTCTAACTGCCTACAAGCAATCTAGTAGGCATTGCAAAATCAATCTTTCTAATTCTGAGTGCCTGATCTTCTCCATTAAAAATGTCCACCCAAGAGTCTTTTCCCTTTCAATTAACAGCAACTCGATCCTTTCAGTTGTTTAGGACAAAATGTCTTGCAGACTTCTTTGACTCCTCTTTTTCTCTTATATATTCTGAATCCAATCTGCCAGCAAATCTTACCAATCTACCTGGAATCCATCCCATTATCACCATCTCCATCAATACCATCAATACCATCCTGATCCAAACCACTGTCGTCTCTCACCTGCCTTGTTCCAAAAACCTCCTAATTAGTCTTTCTGCTGCCTCCTTACTTTATTCTATTTTCAACCCAGCAGCTGGATCGCTCCTATTAATAAATAAGTTGGATCATGACAATTCTCTACTGAAACTCTTCTAGAATTGTTCCAAAATAAAAAGATTTTTTTAGAAAATATTCCCAAGGATTCTTATCTCATTTAGATCAAATTCAAAATATGTCCAATGATCCACAGGACCCACACATTCCACCATGGATCTCTCTGGCCACCCTCCCTGCAGGTACTATGCTCCAGCCATGTGGGACACTTTGCTGACCCTTAAAGATGTTGGCACACTCCTCCAGGGCTTTTCATTTCTATATGGATTGCTTTTCCCTCAAATAGCCACATTGTTTGTTCCCTGTCCTCCTTCAGGTTTTGATCCTTCTATCAAAGAGCCTTCCTCTCAGTGAGGTCTTCCCTAAACCCCTAATTAAAATTCCAAGCGTCTGATTACTTTCCAGGGCTTTTAACTAAGAGCCTGGTATGTTTGCTGCAGCTCCTTCCCCCCAGTGGGTCTTTGTTTCCTGCACTGAGACTCAAAACCCCTTTCTGTTTATCAGAGGAGTTTGGCTTAGTTATTAGCTTCTTGCTCTATAAATCTTTAGAATACAACAAATGTTTTGAAGGAAAAACCAGAAATACATGAAATCCCTCACATCTCTAATTCTGTGACTCCAGCCCCGCACAATTGCTCGAAGCTCTGCCACTTTCTCTCTTGGCTTTCTGCTTTGGCCAAGCCTGGATTCTAAGCATCTAGCCTGTGCCTAGTGTCTTCAAATGCTGCCTGGGAAAAATGTGGCTATAGCTGGTACTCTTCCTTTTGGAATTTTAGTCTCTCTAATTTTTCTTAATTCTGAAATGTTCTAATAACTCTAAACAGATAAATTTTATATTTTATCCAGGTCTTCTTGTTGGTTGGTCTTGGTTGGAACAGTGGTCTAGCATAAACTACTGCTTCCCTCATATTTTTGTTTTTTGGTCTCTCTCTGTATTAGAATATAATTTCTATAGCTGTGTGTTTGGGAACTCTAGTGGTTCTCGTTTTTCTTATACCAGTCTCTATTTTCAGCTCCTATAGCTATATCTGCCACAGTGTGGGCCCTCAGTAAATATTTCTTGAATAAACACATATGTGCATACATAGTATATGCTATCCAACTACTTATAATCCATAGACTAATTATTAAGGAATTGTGATATTATTTTGAGATAATATTAATATGTAAAATATTGGCCATAAGCAAGCCTGGAATTTACACTAGGGCATCTGAGAAGGAATCTCATATAAAGGTTGTTATCCCTCATAACAACTAGAAAATGAAGGCTGGGCGCGGTGGCTCACATCTGTAATCCTAGCACTCTGGGAGGCCTAGGCAGGCCGAGGCAGGTGGATTGCTCGAGGTCAGGAGTTCGAAACCAGCCTGAGCAAGAGCAAGACCCCATCTCTACTATAAATAGAAAGAAATTAATTGGCCAACTAATATATTTGGAAAAAATTAGCCGGGCATGGTTAATTTTCTCAGCTACTCGGGAGGCTGAGACAGAAGGATTGCTTGAGCCCAGGAGTTTGAGGTTACTGTGAGCTAGGTTGACGCCACGGCACTCACTCTAGCCTGGGCAACAAAGTGAGACTCTGTCTCAAAAAAAAAAAAAGAAAAAGAAAATGAAACATAAGAGTTTTATGTAATTTCCAGTTGCAAGAAATATATGAAAAACATTAATAAAATGGTGATCATAAACATGAGACTCAAACTAAAGACAACAAATTCTGTAATTCATAATTGTAGGCATTGATTTGACAAGTGAGCTACATTTCATATAGAATAGACTATTTATTGTATGTAGCTTGTTTCAGAGAAAGTAACAGTAGGGATTAATTTACTTAGCTAGTTTTTTTTTTTTACTTATCAGTTTTGGGGAAGTCATCTAATAAATATGGATAGATATAGAGATGGATAGGTAGATATATACATACATATATATAAAGATAGATGTATAGAAATAGATATCCTGGTGACAATTAAAATGTGGCCTTTTGTTTATTTTATCTAGTCAGAGAGGGGCTGGGAGATCATATTAAAGGCATGGATTTGCATGGAGAGAAGGAGACAGTTGGTCTGGATCAGTAACTGGGATGCTTTTTAATGGTATCCTTGGGGGTGGATGGTTTTGAGAATGGCAGTTTAGGGACCTGAAAAATGTGAGCACTGCAAGCTACCACCCTGGGGTAATGAGTTGGAGGTACTTACCCTCAGCTGAAAGAAGAAAAGATTTGAATGGAAAGATCAAGGGCTTCATTTGGGGGGTGAGAGGGTGCGTGTTAAGTTCAAGATGTCTAATCATGTGGTGATTAGGCAGTTAACTAAGTGGATAGAAGTGAATTCTCAGCCCGAGACATAATTTTTCAGTTCAGTTCGGATTTTTGCCACCAGTTAAGTTCTGCACAGGTCTGATATTGCTATCAAATAAATTACAGAGAGAAAAACAGCTTTGAGTTTCTAGAACTTTATAGGTTTTAGAATTTTGCACTCTGGTGAATCTGTTACTCAGTCTGGGGGAGGAGATAGTTCACACTTGTAACCTATATATTCCTTTTTAAAGTAGGAAGGAACGTTTTCTGTTCAATGAAAGAGAGGTGTGCAGGGTCGAGTGGGGAGGCTCAAAAGTGTGTCAAAAATTTAGAATAGCTTTGATCAAAGTTATAAGTAGATATGACAAATACTCCATAAACAAATTGCTAAGAAGTGTTAAAGATGCAACTGGCATTTGGTATCATTTATGTTAACTTGCAGTGGCTTTGCTTGTCTCCACGTTGTTTTTTTTTTTTTTTTTTTTTTTTTTTGAGACAGAGTCTCACTTTCTTGCCCAGGCTAGAGTGAGTGCCGTGGCGTCAGCCTAGCTCACAGCAACCTCAAACTCCTGGGCTCAAGCAATCCTCCTGCCTCAGCCTCCCGAGTAGCTGGGACTACAGGAATGTGCGACCATGCCCGGCTAATTTTATATATATATTAGTTGGCCAAGTAATTTCTTTTTTTATTTACAGTAGAGATGGAGTCTTGCTCTTGCTCAGGCTGGTTTCGAGCTCCTGACCTCGAGCAATCCGCCTGCCACGGCCTCCCAGAGTGCTAGGATTACAGGCGTGAGCCACCAAGCCCGGCCCACATTGTTGTTGTTAATGGGTTCGTGGTCCTCCTACTTCCTCAAGAAAGAAACTAGGGAGTCACCCTAGAAGACACTCTCTTTGCTGCCCCCTCACACCTTGCCAGTCTCCAGGTTCATTGCTCTCTTCCATTCATCATCTTTCTGGACCATCTCAACTGGTCTCCCAGCAGCAGCTCTATACCTCCTCCAATGCAGCCTTTATAATACTGGCTTTCAAACTGTGTGTTTGGGAACTCTAGTGGTTCTCATTTGTTTGCTTGTTTGATTTTGCTTTTGGTTGCTTTTGTTGTCATTAGGATTCAGAGTCCTTTTATTTCAACTAGAATGCTTCCTTCTGCCTTGCTTAGGGCACTATACCTGATTTTTCCATGTGCTTGTAAATCTTCCGTGTGCACAGTCTTTGATATGTGCCTCTGTCATTCCACCTGACCAAAGTGTTGTAACTATTTGACTTACAAATCTGTGTCTTCTAGAGTGCATTATTAGCAATTTTTTATTCTCCATGTGCTCAGATAATTGCAGAATTCTGAAATGGATATATGTTTGGACAATTGGTAGATGATACTGTCAGCAACAAAGATAGAGATAGCAGAAAAATTCTAGTTTGTGAGGGGGTTAAATAAATTGCTTTTGAAAATACTGAGTTTGAGATTTCAATGAAACTGGAAATAGTAAGCAATATGGGCACATAATTCAAGAGAGACATTCAGTCTGCACATACAGTAATCAAGTTATTGATTACTATCAGTACACAGGGTAACTGCAAATGAAAGCAATTCATGTATATTTATGGGGTATAATGTGATGTTATAATACATGTATACATCGTGGAATGACTAAATCATGCAAATTAAAATATCCAAAATATCCATAAAATATCCATGCAATTAAAATATACACCTCACATAATTTCTTTGTGATGTTAACCCATTAATTGTTTCCTCTTGTTTGTTTATCATATGTATTTAAGGTGTGCAACATCATGTTTTGATACACATATACATAGGAAAATGATCACTGTGGTCAAGTAAATTAACTTACTCATCACCTTCCATAGTTATCTTTTTTTTTCTTTTTTTAAATTTCAAAATACAAATGCTTTTGTTACTTGTATGTTTGGGAATTCTAGTAGTTCTCTTTTGTTTGCTTGTTTTGCTTTTGGTTGCTTTTGTTTTTGTTGGGATTGTTACATGGATACACAGTGTAATGCTAAAGTTAGGGCTTTCAGTGTGCCTGTCACCTGGACAGTGTTCATTATCCCTGATAGGTAAGATTTTATCCCTCACCCCCTTCCATCTTGCCCCCTTGTTGGTTTCTAATGTCTTTTACCTCTGTGCCCGCATGTGCCCATTGTTTAGTTCTCACTTATTAGTGAGAACATGTGGTGTTTGTTTTCCCATTCCTGAAATACTTCATTGTAGTATAATGAATTCCAGTTCTATCCAAGTTGCTATAAAAGACATTATTTCATTCCTTGTTATGGCTGAGTAGTACTCCATGGTATATATATATATATATGTCACATTTTCTTTATCCACTCATGAATTGATAGGTACTTAGGTTGATTCCATATCTTTGCAATTGTGAATTATGCTGCAATAACCATAATTATCTTGTTTTCTGTGTGTGGTAAGAGCATCTGAAATTTACTCTTTGCAAATTTTCAGCATGCAATACTCTACTATTAACTATAGTTATGATGCTGTACATCTCTAGCTCAGGTCTCTAGATTTATTCATCTACTTAACCGCAATTTTAACTACCTAACTGCACATTTGTATCCTAATTCTCCCCATTTCTTCCTTCTTTCTTGCCCTGGTAAACAATGTTCTATTCCCTATTTCTATGTGTTTGAATTTTTTTTAGATTGAATTTTTTTAGATCTCACCTATAGGTGAGATCATGTGGTATTTTTCTTTCTGTGTCTGACTTTCTTCACTTAGCATAATGTTCTCCAGATTCATACATGTGGCAAATGGCAATATTTCTTCCTTTGTGAAGGTTGAATGATATTCCATTTTATGTATATATGTGTGTGCATATATATATACCATATATACGTATATAAATGCCACAATTTCTTTATCCATTCATCCATCAATGGCTATTTTTGTTGTTTCCATATCTTGGCTATTCTGAATTATGCTGCCATGAATGTGGGAGTGAAGACATCTCTATAAAGTGCTGATTTAATTTCCTTTGAGTATATATCCAGCATAGGAATTATTGGGTCACATGGTAGTTCTATTTTTAATATCTTGAGGCATATCACATCGTTTTCCACAATGGCTATACCGGTTACATTCTCAGGGAGAACTCTGAGAATGGGAGGAAGACTGTGTTG
The DNA here is from genome assembly GCF_040939455.1 of Microcebus murinus. Lineage (NCBI taxonomy): Eukaryota > Metazoa > Chordata > Mammalia > Primates > Cheirogaleidae > Microcebus > Microcebus murinus. The sequence continues at coordinate 38,230,034 of NC_134120.1, read as the reverse complement.
TATCTTCCTTCTTCCCATAGAAATTTATCAGCTGAAGATGAAAATTCAGCCTGTAGAAGGATGTGAATATGTGACATATTTAATGCAAATTTATATGAAGTATATTTTCTTTCATAATTAATAGGCTATAAACATTTTCTTACATTTTATTATGGATATGAGAAGGTCATTCAAAAGAAATGTTCAGATGGTAACTATTAGTTAGACTTGCTTTTAAATCCTGGCTCTTTGAAAATCTAGCAGTCTGATCCTGTTTAAGTCAGTCAATGTCTCTCAGCCTCGGTTTTCCTGATAGTAATAGAACTAATAACACCTAAATTTGGAAGTATGTTATTACTATTTTAAAAGAGATAACATTTGTGAAACATTGCATAATGCTTGCACATGGGATGTGCTCAGTAAATGTTTTTTTTTTGTTTGTTTGTTTGTTTTTGAGACATAGTCTCATCTCACTTTGTTGCCCAGGCTAGAGTGAGTGCCATGGCGTCAGCCTAGCTCACAGCAACCTCAAGCTCCTGGGCTCAAGCGATCCTTCTGCCTCAGCCTCTCGAGTAGCTGGGACTACAGGCATGCGCCACCATGCCTGGCTAATTTTTTCTATATATATTAGTTAGCCAATTAATTTCTTTCTATTTATAGTAGGGACGGGGTCTCGCTCTTGCTCAGGCTGGTCTCGAACTCCTGACCTCGAGCAATCCGCCCGCCTCGGCCTCCCAGAGTGCTAGGATTACAGGCGTGAGCCACCGCACCCGGCCTTAGTAAATGTTTTTAATAAGCATTTATTGAGTGCCTTCCATGTGGCAGGCACTGTTCTGGGACAAAGATCCTGCTGTCATAGAACTGATACTCTAATGGGGCAAGGGGAGAGGAAACAACAAGCAATGAACATAATAAAGAAGCAAATATCATATCCCAAATGGCAACATAACCCATTTTACATTGAAAACCCACATGGTCCAAGTAGTCACAAGTTTCAATGCCCTCAGGGTCAGGAAAGTAATCAAATACACATCAAATTGGTTGAAAAGAGCAGCCCTTTTTTTATTATTCCACTTCTGAGAAAGATAATAGTACTGAAAATACATCTCTTTTTTTCCCCCCTTAAATCTACCTTCAGAAACCCAAGGCGTACAAGTGTCACAATGAAATGACAATTGACAGCCTTCCGGTCTGTGACATGAATGGCCAGGTGTAGAAGCCATTGTCTAAAGGGAAAGCCTCTTGTCACCTTCAGACAATTGGTGGCCTTAGGAACATGGACTCAATGTTATGAGACCTTTCAATTTTTCAAGAGAAGTCACAAATTTGCATTTGGGGTCCTGATTCTTAATGTAGCAACTTATTCATAATTTTTTCAACTATGAAAGCCCCCCCCCAACAAAAGTTGAAGCTATATCTGTTCTGGTAATCAGGTTTTAATTTCTGAAAACACCTGAGGTTTTATTTATGTGATTTTTTAAATAAGATTTTGCTCTGCTATATTTACTAAAACTTAGCAACTGAAAATGCCTGTTTTTCCACTCTAAGTATGCAATTTCTTATAAAGAATAAATATTTTTCTACAAAGCTTATTGATCTGGGCAGGTTATGCTGGTTAAGAATATTTACATATTTGCTCACAGATTACCTGACATCATTATTAAACATCTTCCATAGTTACAATATCCTGATTTTTTCAGCTGGTGTACTCAGTTGAAAAACCATATTTCTCACTCTACTTTGCAAAGAGATGGACAAGTGACTATGTTTTCCCAAAGGTGGACAGTAGGCAGAAGTTATTTCAGGGAGCCTCCCAAAGAGCTCTCTAAAAACAAGAGCTTCCCCTTTCTTTCTCTCTCTCTCTCTGCTTTAAACAGAGATTTGATGGCTGGAGTCATGTTAGCTATCTTGTAACTATGAAGCCATTTGTACGAAAGGTAATTGGGCAAAAAAAGAGAAGGTTCCTGGAACTAGAGGCCATTATCCTAAGTGAAGTAACACAGGAACGGAAAATCAAATAACACGCATTCTCCCTTATAAGGGAGAGCTGAGCTATGGGTGTGCATGATTATACAGAGTGGAATAATGGACATTAGTGTCCAAAAGGGGGGAAGGAGGAGAAGGGTGGAATAAAAAATTACCTATTGGGTACAACGTACACTGTCTTGGAGATGGGTATACTGAAAGCCCAGACTTACACTATACAATATATCTTTGTAACAACACCATATTTATACCCCCTAAATCTATTGAAATTTAAAAAAAGAGGGAGGAGCCTCAGTTGAGTCCAGGGTTCTGAACCTGTTTTACATTAGAGAAAAATAAAATTTTATCTTGTTTAGGCCACTGTTATTTTTGCCTAATGCAAGCCCTGCTGATTCATACAGCAGAATTCCAACTGAGCCAATTAGAATATGGCATCGCCATCTGTCATACAGCAAAACCATAAAATTGTCTTCTTTGTCACATGCTGAAACTTCCATCATTTTGTGTGTGTTGCTAACGCATTCTGTGTGTGTAATGTTTACCCATTCTGAAATCCATCCAAGTAGGCATTTAAAAAAGTTTCAGATTGTGACAGAAATTAGTTGGATTAATTAATAAGAAAAAAATTATTCTTTGATTTTATTTACCTTTATATTGATCAGCTGATAAATGGGAACATGGCTCAGGTTATTAGAATGCAACCAAGCATTGAATCTCTCAAACTTCAGAAAACAGGTCCATGAGATCACACTTCCTAGGCACACAGGACAAACATGGTGGAAACAGTGTGCTCAATTTCAAAATATGGATTTTTAGAGAAGATTTTTCTAAAAAATTTTAATACAACAATTAAATATTAAATGCCATATATATAAACAAAGAAAAAACTCAGTCAAGCATAGGTATGGAGGAGAATACATTGATGAATGCAACATCACCCCTGCATTAAAGAACATTGTAGTTTGGTTGATAAAACCAACAAATAAAATCCTTTTTTAGAGTTGAAGGATTGAAGTAAACAAGGTTCAATGACTTGCTAAAGATCACATAACAAGTCAATAGAACAATCAGGTCTCCTCATTCCTAGAACAGTGGCTTCTTACAAAGTTGGACTTTAGCGAGAATGGAAGAGAGCATTTTCAAGTGACCCATTCTTATGCCATTTTTAATTTTTATGAAATAATTAATACTCTCCTTTGTTTTGAGGCTGCTCAAAGAACCCTGGAATATCTTCAGAACTCACCATATTTGAACTCTTAACCAAAAGAAAATGAGTTCCCAAGGTAGATTAACTTCACTGAATTGTGACTTGGGTAAAACAATTATTTCCATTCAATCTCTGTTTTCTTTCTATATCAGATTAGATTCAGCTACATGTAACAAAAAACCTAAAATTTTATGGTTTAAACACACAAAGGTTAATTCACTCCTGTGAACAGGTTTAGAGGCAAGAAGTTCAGGGCAGGCTGGAGGCTCCACGAAGTTACCAGCGATCCAGCCTCTGTCAATCTTTATGCTCCAGCATTCTCAGCACATGGCTTCTAATCTGCAGCTCACAAAATGGCTGCCTGAACACTGAGCATCACACTGATGTCCTACATATCATGAAATAAAATTGGGAGTAGTAGAAAAGAAAAAAAAAAATACATCTTTCAGCTTAATCAGCATCCTTAGAGACATCTGCCCTGAAATCTCATGCAGAGCATTCTCACTTGCTTCTTATTGACCAAAATTTAGAACACATTTAGTTCAAGAGGTTGTGAAATAATGATCTTGTAGCTAGGCACATAGCCACTTTAAATGAAATCAGAGCTCCACCTCTAAGAAAGAGCAAGGTTAGGGGATAGTTGGTAAAGCTAGAGGGGTCTCTGCCACAACTTCCATAAATTCCAAGGGGCATTTGCTTGTCAGTGGCAAGTGTCCTCTTAATGTTTAATTATAAATATGTTTAATATTAAAACATCAATATTAAATTTATACTTAATAGTTATTACTAATTAATATATATTTAATAATTATTATTTTAACAGTAATTAATATTAATACTAAGTTAATATTGTATTAAAATATTAAAATTAAAATAACTCTAAAATTTTGTCTTAATTTTCTTTTTTTTTTTTTTTGTTTGAGACAGTCTCACTTTGTTGCCCAGGCTAGAGTGAGTGCCGTGGCATCAGCCTAGCTCACAGCAACCTCAGACTCCTGGGCTCAAGTGATCCTACTGCCTCAGCCTCCCGAGTAGCTGGGACTACAGGCATGTGCCACCATGCCTGGCTAATTTTTTCTATATATATTAGTTAGCCAATTAATTTCTTTCTATTTATAGTAGAGACGGGGTCTTGCTCTTGCTCAGGCTGGTTTTGAACTCCTGACCTTGAGCAATCCGCCCGCCTCGGCCTCCCAGAGTGCTAGGATTACAGGCGTGAGCCACTGCGCCCGGCCTTAATTTTCTTATATATGAATTTCCCAGTCTGAAACAAACAAAAAAACGAAATCATGACAGAATATGGCTACAAACAAGTGATTCTGATAGCTTCTTAGCCACACTTATGGTATTTGAAGTCAGCTATACTCACAAAAATAAAACTTTTAAAACATGTGGTGATAAACTGACTCAGTAAGAAAAGGTTACAGCTAGACACCTATTTGCCAAAATGACCTCAGGATATTTGCTTAAACTATCAGGTATATTCAAGTTGTCTTTCAAACATAGTTTGGTAAGTTTCTTGGATAGGGCTGACCAAAACTAATGTTATTTTATCAAAATGTGATTTTTTACACATTATCGGTTAGCAAAGTAAATTTAGTAAGTAAAGTGGCAATGACAATGTCATTTATCTAAATGTGGTTACATTATATGTCATTGTTTACCCTCCAATATATGGTACTACTCGGCACAGAGTTCATAGACAGTCAATTATCCAAGTCCATAAAAATAGTCAGGTATTGCCACATTGTGGGTGGTAAGAGGCATTCTTGAATTTGGGTCACCAGCTGAGCCCAGATAAAATTAGTCTGTTTATATATTGGAAAATGGTTATTATTTTATTGTTGGTAGTAAAGATTTGAGGTAATATAAGTGTAGTTATTATGCAAACACTATCCTTTTGAAGAGTTTTTAAAAATATGTCCACTTAATTTTATCGGGCTTTACAAAATATGCAAGAGTCTACCGTATGTTCTTAGTACTGCTTTCTCATACTATACTACTTTTTTTTTCCTCCTTACATAATAGACAAATGCAGTGTCTGGCCAAATACAATGTTCCTTCAGATTTACTACAAAAGAAGATAAAAGAGATTAGAAAAATACTGCAATATACACTGTTTCATCACCCTAATTGTATTTAGCATTTGCAATTATTACAGGATTTTTATAACTAATATACTAAAAAAGAGGAGTTAGCTTTGCTGTAAAAATAAAAATCCTCAACTCTAAAACATCTATTTTGAGTACTTTCCAAATAACATATCACATGACATTTTCTACAAGTAAACATATGCATAGATATCAAATTTTATTAAATACTTTTAATACATTCAGGAAGAATTAGAAATTCAGTAAGGTTACAAAGTGTTTAATGAAGCTCAGTTATAAAATTACATAGATTTTCATCTATCTCAGTGTTCCCATAAAATTATTTTCATATGAAATATTAACATATGAGATTTGAATTAAGAAAAGGTAAATTGAATTGTATATTTTTCTCACTATATTTAATTATAGAAATAATAATTCATAACTATTGACTTATTGACAACTGACAAATAAATCCACAAAATATCTTTTATTAACAAACTAAATTTGTAAACAGTCTGGTGGAGTTTCCTAAATTTCATCAATCATACAATTAACATTTAATTTGGGGTATAAATAGAGAATGACTTTAAATTGTCTAAATAAAATAAAAAGGTTTTCTGTGAGATAAATGTTGATACTTTAAAAACATTTTAAATAGCCCAAACTGCTTAATACAAATTCATTTCCCACACTTTCGAATAATTCTTCTAACACTTTTAGAGTGTCTTTTCTTGCTGATTGAGAAATCTACCTTTGAACATTAATTGTACTTTTCTGTTCAGATATAAATTTTCTCTTCCATACCTAAACAAGTATAAGAGAAATATGAAGACAAACAAACACATATACGTTAATGTTTGGCTAATGATTTTTAATTGCTCCAAGAACATTCTGTACCTACATTCAAAAATATAACTTATGATATTATAATATATATCCAATTTATAATGTTACATTTTAAAAATTTTAGAACTAGGATCATTGTCAGAGTAGCATGTACATCAGATGACAGAAATTGCATTATCCTCCCCAAATTATCTTATAACAGCTATACAAATCATACATTATGAACACATTATAAAATAAAATCTGACTTATTGAAACTTTTTTCTTTTGCTCTAATATCCCACTTCATATCAAGAAGAACCTTTAATGAGAAAACATAACTGAGAATAAGACATCACAACATTTAAAAGAAACCACTCATTTTTTCAAGTTAACTAGTTAATAGATTTTTTGAAAAAACAATTTTTATCTAGATGAGAAATTTCCATGTGACATATACTATTGTTTATATATTTGTAGACTTTGCCACAAATGACTATTAAAATACTGTTTAGTTTCTTTTTAGATTAGTAAAATATAATACCCTACCACAATGTTATACCTTCTAATGATTTATTTACTAATGTAAATAAATTCATTTATTCATCATTCAACAAATGTTTAGTCACTGTTGGTTTACTAGGTTGTGATTTTTTAACATATATATTTCTAATTTCCATCACTATTTCTGATTTCCCACTTTCTTAAAGTAATTACAAATGTAGACTGAGTATTAAGTTCCAATATGGATGGTAACTCATTTTTTAGCATATTCAAAGTGCTAATGTCTGTGTTTCAGGGTTGCAGCCTAACACCCTCAGGGTTAGTGGTCCAAATGCTTAGAGATGCCAGGCAAAAGCCACAAAGATAGTGGGCTTCTGTCAAACTCTAGAATGAATGTTCTTGGCACCTGTGTTTATATTTTAAAAACAATAGTACATCATGTGGAGCAAACAAAACATATCTATGAGCCTAAATCAGCCCATGCGCCTCAGGGTTGCAATTCTTTCATGGAAATACTCTTATATAATCTCTGCAGCTCAAGTTGCTGTGAGCCTGTTCTGGTCCTTGTCTTTCCAACAATCCTAGAATCCTAGAAACCTGATAACACACCCACATGGGCAAAGAGCCAAGGACCAAGCTCTGAAGGCTCCTGAGAGAAAACAGTGTTGGGAGGGAAAAGTGTAGTGAGAAATGAACTTATTCACCAAACCAAAGACTGCACCTAAAAATACTTAAAAATCCTTTTTAAGCCCGCTCTTGTAGAGAGGATGCAATTCTCTGGCACCAAAGGAAATGTTTCTAAGAGCATAATTCTCCCCACAGTTTTGAAGAAAATATTTAATTTTGTACATCTGAAATGCAAATTCATCTTTCATTAGCCTCCGCAATGCCCATCTCCCGCATGCTCTTCCACAGCACACACACACACAAAATTAGCTTTCAATTAGAAGGTGCTAGAAAGCATACAGCACAGTCCTGAAAAGACCAATATATAACATCCCTGTGAAAGAAAATTAACAAACAAAACCTTTATTTCTAGAGAACATGGAAGTTATATCAGACAAGGAGAATTTAGGGGAGCCTCATAGTACCCTCATCGATACCTCCAATCAACAAAAATATTAGCAGATGCTGCTGTCATTGTACATGCCATAGACTTCTACATACGCCCTTGCAGATGTTACTCTATCAAAAGCCACATTTATTTCTTTACGCATGTCTTCGCCAATGTCCTAAATTTGGGTTCCAGATGATCTAGAAACTCCAGCCCCTCTTCTTCCTGCCGGTCGCTGCAACAGCCTACCGAGCCGGCCGCAGAGCCTTTGCCTTCGTAGTTATAGGAACGAACGTAGTCTTCAGAATGTTTATGCTCCTCATCTTGTCCACACAGGTACACCTTCTGTATCAAAAGAGAGCACATTTTATTATTTTTTTAAAAAACACCTAACCATATTAGCATAAAAATGATGTCTTTGATTTACCTTTTACTGTTTAATTTTTAACCAGAGTGTGTCCTCTAATGGATTCCTACATATAAAAAATGCACATGATTGGTCTGTATTATAGTCATTCTTAAAGTATAGCAAATAAACAAAATGCTCCTAGTGAACACATTTATGAAAATTAAGGCTACACATATAGCACAAAACTAACTTGTGATTTCCCATTTGATCATAAGATATGCAGAGTTGAAATTTATTTTTACAGCTTCCTCACATATTTGAGGAAAATCTATAGATTGTGATTCTTATATTTATTCACTATTATATATTAATAACTATAATTGCATAATATCTTAAGCTGGTTAATATCAACCTATACTGATTAATATGAACATAAAACAAAACTAGTAACTAAAATACAAAATAAAAGCTTAACGATCGCTATCTAGTTGATTTTGAGAGCCAGGACTTCAAAACCACACATAGTACTCAAGTACACTGAAAAAATGTTTATAAGTTATGATCCATTCATTTCTTTATAATAAATATTTAAATATAAATATATTTAAATATAAATATATTTAAATATTTATGTATTAAAGAAATATAATAAATATTTCATTCCAGATGGTCTTCCTGATAATTTTTAGGGAAGAAGCTATCAGTCTTTTAACATTTCTAAATACATCTACATATGCCACTCCTAGGTAAAGTTTTATAAACCATATTTTAAAAGTGGAACTTGAAAAGATCATTTTCCTCTTTGAATTTAGATCTGACATCCATATCTATGATAACTCAACATTTAAAAATACGATGAGTTCCAGGTGTACACAGAGTAAAACTTTTGGGAAATCCTCCTTTATAACTAGCATTTAACTTCCGTGTCATGTGAGCTTGAATACGATGGAACTTACTTCGCCAAGCCGCGGCTGAGTGAAACTCTGCCAGTCCGTGTATGTGAATCTGCCAGTATCCGTCACTCCCTGCCCTGCTCCCTTGATGGACTCCAAAGTCTGATGTCCACCTCCTTTGACCATCTCAAAACTCTGCTGTGTCTTGATCCCCTGGCCACCGAGGGTGCCAACAGACATGCTGGTATCACAAATGTTAGACGTCTGCATGGGGAGTCTAATATTTGCTTCCTAAAAGTGAAGTTAGAATTACAAAATGAGTAAAATAAAATTGACACTAACAATTTGCTTTCATTTTTCCCCACCCTAGATAAATCACTTGTCTGCTATGCCTCTCAGTTCCCTATATATCAAATCAGAATAATAGTACCATGAGTGTTATGGGTTCAATTGTGTTCCCTAAAAACTCCTATGTTGAAGTCCTCTAGCCCCGAGGACCACAGAATGCGACCTTATTTGGAATTAGGGCCATTGTAGATGTGATCAGTTAAGATGAGGTCATACTGGATTAGGGTGGGTCCCTAATCTAATATAATCAGTGTCCTTATAAAAAGGGAAATTTGGACACAGACATGCACAAAGGGAGAATGCATGTGATGATCTGATTAATACTGCCAAAGGTTAGGAGAGAGTTCTGGAACAGAACCTACCCTAATTCCTTTAGAGGGACCATGGTTATGGCAGCTCTAGCCCTACAATTGAATTGTGATGTTTAAATGATTTAAAACATCAGGGCTATTGGAAACTCTGCTTAGCATAGTAAGCGCTCAATCAACATTAGCTGTTATTATTATTGCTATTATTATGGAATAATCAAACTGTCATTATTGGTTCACCATACAGTTGAAAGGGGAGTGAAATTTGATTTACCATCACTTCTTCTCCAGGTCCTTCGGTGTTTGATACAATTAAATTTTGCTGGGCTACATCTTCTGGAAAACATTTCTTCACCGTTCTCTTAGCAGTAACACAGAAACATGTAAACAGAATACCTAAAAAATAAAAAAAAGGTTGAAGTAAATACAGCAGTATTTTTATGCTGATGTACACTAAATTACTTTTAATGATATTTTAAAAGTTTGCAAAACTTTTTAAAATTTATTTCAAAAATTGAGAGGTCTTTGGGTCATACAATTTAAAATACGATGGTAAAAAATGTATATAAACCATCTCTGTCTTAGAGAGATAAATAATAGCTCTTGCTCCATGTCCAGAATTAACTTATATGTGTGTTTTATTTCTTCTACATTGAAATGGTAATTTCATTTGACTGAAATTTAAGATAGCATTATTGGTATTTAAAATCATACAGTACACACTTAAAAGGCTTAGAACAACAAAACAAATATTAGGCATAAATTCATTCAAGAAAGGCAATTACACAAAATTCATGTCTCATTTTGAAAGTATCCATTAAGCAATATAGTGCTAAGAAGAATATCCAGTTTAACCTGAAACTCAAATCAGTGAATTAGGACACAGTAAAGACTACGGGAAAAGTCTGTAAATGCAAATGTGATCTTTGCAATCAAGAAGTCTGAGAAAAGTTGAGAGAGAGGATGGGAAGAATGAAGGGGGAAGGAGGGAGAGAGAAAGAAAAGAAAAAGAAAGCATGAAAAAGGAAGGAAGAAAGGAACAAAGCAAGGAAGGAGACTGGCTTAAGTGTGGGCAATATTGCTGTTACTTTTGCACCCTCAAGTAACAGTTTGCAGAATGCAAAATCTTAGCATCCTTTGCATGGATTACTTTTCCTGGGTGGCTCCTATAGCCATTTTCCTCTTAGAGGAGTTTTTCTTACATTGTATGGTAAATCACTTTATTAATAATATGAAACACAAATATCTGAGCAAATTTTAGAATAACATATTTTCACTAATTCTTTTTATATTTATATATTCTGTAAATAAACTTAGCTGGTTGAAAAACTATAATACTTTATATGGGAGGAAATCTTAATTTTATCTAACCTCTTCATTTTACATATGGAAAAATGAATTCAAAGAAGAGGAAATGATTTACCTAATGTCTGACAGCTAATTATGGAAGAACTCAGGCTACCACCTCTGAAACTTACTTTAAATTTAATCTGCTATTACTGATAAGTTTCTTCTATGATTCAAGACCCCAAGTCATAAAGTAAATCCAAAATTTTTAAAAAGGACACATTTGCCAAACGTTATAAATATCACTGATTATAAAGAACTGTCATTTAAAAAATGTTAGATAAAACTTCATCTAACACATTCTAGATAATTATACTTAATATACTTACATAACAACAATGCAGAACCCAACACCATCGCAAGAATAGCCCATCTTCCAAGTATTACATTGGATAGTTTAACATCTCTCTCAAGTTTAGCACCCATTCTACACTCGGATGGAATTGTACAGTCACATACTCTCACTGTTAACTCATGTTTTGCAGCTAAACCATGTCTGTCTTTTATTTGGATAGGCACATGATAATCATTATAATCAAGATCTTGCCGTTGACGAAGAATGGCAGTTTTTCCTCCTAGAAGGAAAAAAGAGAGAGAATATATATTGATATGACCTTTCAACAGCAATATTATTCCTACTTGCTATTCTTCTGGGAAAAATTAATTTAGAATGCTCTAATGGTTCATATTTCTTTCTTAAAAATGATTTTGATTTCTCAGAAAACCTGGAAAAATAACTGATAATGCTTTATGCATTAGAGGTTACTCAAGGGTTAACTTAAAATGGACATATGTTTTCTTAAAAGACATTCGGAACAAGAGTCTAAGTTTAATATAATAATATTAATTTTTTTAAAAGCAAGTGATTATTCTTTTCTTAGGGTCAATAATTTCCTAAAATGAATATATATTTATTATGATAAAGTGAAAGTTAAGATTATCACCCATCTTGAGTCCCTACTGATTACAAAATTTAGCATAATTACATACCATCCTTTTCTTCCAGAGTCCATAGTTTCCTGGCAGAATTATCTAGAAGGAATTGAAAAGGTGGGCCATTTTCAGGCCCATCTGCATCTATAGGTTTCAGAATAGCAAAATCCTTATCTTGCCGACAAATGGTCACTTCTTTTTCAATTTGTGGTGGGTGATCATTACTATCTTCCAAATGAACTACTAACGTTCCAGTGCAAGATCGGCCAACTAAGATAAAATACAGATAGGTTATTTCTTCACCTAAAAATGTGTTTATATTCAACAATTTATATAACACACAGTTGCCACCTGCTTTCTACTAGCAGTCCGAACTTGAATTTGCATACATGCTTCCTGGATCTCAGACACCATTACTACAAAACAGTGACATGCCATTCTTCCTTGAAGATGGGGGCAGGATCAGACGATCTCTTCAGGTGCTTCACAAAACTAAAAGGTGTGCGCTTATTAGGAATATCACTTCAGAATAACTTGTTGAAAATAAAATTGGTTTCTTACATCTTTCTTTATGAAGAGCATATATTCACCCTTAGAATACAAAGCCTTACATCTGGCCCTCAACCACCCTCTCAGCTTTTTCTCCTTTTACTCGTGTACTTTTTGCTCAAACCTTACAAAACTTCTCATTAATCCCACTAGGTGCACTCTTTCCTGTCTGCTTTGGTATATTCTGTTGCCACTGCCAGGAATACTTTTCTCCTCTTCTTTGTCAGATAAAATCCTATTATCTTCAAGAATGCACTCATATACCATCTCCTCATGAAACACTGTGACATATACAGACAATGGTAGCATATTCTACTGTTTCCTCAGAATGTTTTACTCCATACCTTGGCTCGTACTGAACTGTGAACACAATAGTAACATAATAACACCGTAAGTATTGCTCTTGACAGTTTAGTTATCTGCCCAGTGTTTCTTGGCTGACTATAAATTAATTTTAACACATTGAACATAATATAGTTACTAATGGTTTGTTTGTGGTTTTTTTGAGACAAAGTCTTATTCTGTTGCCCAGGCTAGCATGCTGTGGCATCAGCCTAGCTCACAGCAATCTCAAACTCCTGGACTCAAGTGATCTTCTTGCCTCAGCCTCCCGAGTAGCTAGGAATACAGGCACATGCCACCATGCCCGGCTAATTTTTTCTATTTTTGGTAGAGACGAGGTCTCCCTCTTGCTCAGGCTGGTCTTGAACTGCTGAGCTCAAATGATCCACCCTCCTAGCCTCCCAGAGTGCTAGGATTACAGGCGTGAGCCACTGTGCCCGGCTATTACTATTTTTATACTTGAAAAAATTTAATTGAATAAGCCAGGAAAAAAGCCCTAGCAGGATTTCTAAGCATTTGCGAAATATAAGCCCTACCCCAAAAATAAGACCTAGTGATGGGCGTGGCTACACAGGGTATCTGCACAACCCATGCATTTCATTGCGGAGTGGTAAAGAAGATGAGCAGCCCTTCTCATTTGCCCCATCGTGACAGCTACTATCCCAGAGGTGACCAGAAAGGTGTGGGCAGCCCCACCAACAAGGTCGGCTCCCCCTGTCAGTTCCTGGTCATCCTGTGCATGCTACAAGCTGAGGTTTTGAGGGAAAAATAACACATCCCCTGAAAATAAGCCCTAGGGAGTTAATTCTTGAGGAAAAATACATATAAGACCCTGTCTTACTTTCAGGGAAACACAGTATATAAAGCAGTGCTTACTGACAGCCTTATTGACAAAGAGGATGGACATAAGAAACACAAAAACAGTTAAGTTGGATTCCAAGAAAGCTAGATAGAATACCTAGATCATCATTCCAAAATACTTATGGACATCAAAACAAAATGGTCATGTATATATTAATTGATTAAAGTTCAAAGAAACAAAATCCTTCATATCACCATACAGCTTTCCATTAAAATTTGCAAGATCCTTATTTTTATTTTTTCTTGAGGTACATGTAGGTTATCCATAACCCTGAGACATAGATTTCTACAGTCAAACTTTGTTTTTTATTTCCTTGTACCACGCCCACTGCGCGTACAGACATTGTCTCTTAGCACCACAAGGCAAAGCTAACTTTTTATGTCGTGTTCTTTGTGATTTCCTTCCCTCCAAATAGTATTTCATTTTCCTTTCACCAAGTCTCTGCATCCCTGTGAACTCTCCTGTCTTCATCCTTTAATCTGAGCAACTCTGAACTGATCTCCACCTCTGACAATATCCATACATCCTTGTATGAGGAAGGTTTTCATACCATGGAATCTCTTATGAAAATATAATAATCTTTTAATTCATATCATGTGAGGACTTGACCTTATCTTATGATTCCTGGTTTCCATGGTAACTTGCCTAGTACATGGAACTTAATAGACAATCAACATTTGAGGAATAAACTACTAATATAAATAGCATTGCATTATTTTCATCACGATTGTGTTCTTGAACCATTTAGATTTCATTTTTAGTCATAAAAGAACAGCAAATCACCACCGATTATAGAATAGTTGCAAGTTAACTGCATTTCTCAGCTAATGTTTTCCCCCGTTGTTTAGCAGGGTTTTTTGTGTTGTTTTTTTTTTTTCCTGTCTATTGAAAGAACTCCATCAAAAGTATGTGTGAGAGTTATCAAGAGAAAAGAAAGATCACATGTAGGTGATTAAGTAGCGACATTCACATGTAGGTTTTCTTACAGAGGAAGTTTCAGATTTTCAAAATCTGAATGTTTGGGGCTCATGGGAACAGTTTTTAGAACTGGTCACCTCACTAATTAGGATGTGCAACACATTATTTTCATTCCAAAGGCAAGAGGAAGGGATCAAGGCTGAGAGAGAAGATTAAAAAAAAAACCTAAATGGGGTAGATTCATGCATGAATCAGCTTGCCCTTCCCATATAAATTGTCTCTCTTTTAGGAAATGTGGCTTCCGTTTTAAAACATAGAAAAATGTAGAAATATAATATCTGAGAAAAACATCTGTATTTTATTACAAAATATCAAGGGACAAAATGAATAAACATGAAAATTATCAGGCCAGGTGTGGTGGCTCACGCCTGTAATCCTAGCACTCTGGGATGCCAAGGCAGGCGGATCGCTCAAGGTCAGCAGTTCAAAACTAGCCTGAGCTGGCCGGGCGCTGTGGCTCACGCCTGTAATCCTAGCTCTTGGGAGGCCGAGGCGGGCGGATTGCTCAAGGTCAGGAGTTCAAAACCAGCCTGAGCAAGAGCGAGACCCCGTCTCTACTATAAATAGAAAAGAAATTAATTGGCCAACTGATATATATATATATAAAAAAAAATTAGCCGGGCATGGTGGCGCATGCCTGTAGTCCCAGCTACCCGGGAGGCTGAGGCAGAAGGATCACTGGAGCCCAGGAGTTTGAGGTTGCTGTGAGCTAGGCTGACGCCACGGCACTCACTCTAGCCTGGGCAACAAAGCGAGACTCTGTCTCAAAAAAAAAAAAAAAAACAAAAAACAAAAAAAAAAAAACTAGCCTGAGCAAGAGCAAGACCCCGTCTCTACTAAAAAAAAAAAAAAATAGAAACAAATTAATTGGCCAACTAAAAATATATAGAAAAAATTAGCCAGGCATGGTGGCGCATGCCTGTAGTCCCAGCTACTCGGGAGGCTGAGGCAGGAGGATTGCTTGAGCCCAGGAGTTTGAGGTTGCTGTGACCTAGGCTGATGCCATGGCACTCTAGCCTGGGCAACAGAGTGAGACTCTGTCTCAAAAAAAAAAAAAAAAGAAAAAGAAAATTATCACTACTTACTTTCAACTTGTGTTAATTTCCATAAGATTTGATTTGTATTTATTCATACCATTACTTATTCCTTCTAAAGAAATTCAATGATTCTACAGAAGAAAACTATAGCATTGCTGTGTTAGCTAGTTTGTTCTGAACATTCAGCATATGTAGATAAAAACAGTGAAAACTTTCTTGGATTAGACAGTCAAAAGAATAGATTGTATTATAAGAGCCCAAGTTCATTTATCATTATTATTTATGGCAATTTGTCTCAAATGTGTAAGTATGTAATTGATATGATAAAATGAAACAGTGTAAATTTCATTTTTATCACTCTCTTTTAATATCTATTTTGTGTATTTTTATGATGTATACAATATATTAGCATAGAAGTACATGTATATAAACATACTAGCAAATGTTTTTAAACATATTTATAAATACATATTTTAATATATATTAAAATTTGTATATAAAAATTATATTAAATTATAAATTAATTATAATTATATTAATTAGCCTGTATTAATTATATATTAATAATTATATATTATAATTATAAATTAATATATTAAAATGTATATATACATTAAAATTTAAATATATATTAAAATAGTTTACTGATAGGAGTATATGTTTAAAAGGGTTTCAAGATCATGACTTTACTATATTTGGATGACATTCTTCACAGAATAAGTTCTAGTATTAACCCTGGAGAGAAATTGCAAACCACAGCAAAAGACTTGAGTCATTATTTGATCATTTCTTTAAGAAATAGAATAAATGATTTGTTCTTCATTAAGAGGAGCTCAGAACACATCTATCTTGAACTCAACTTTTTTAGGTAGGTTGAACTCTTTCAGCAGGTTCAAATCATAATAATCTAAATCTGTAATTCTGAAAAACATGGAGATCCCCGAGTACACCGCCTTTTCCTCAGCAAAAATTAAATAACATATAAGGTCTTCGAAACCTTAGACTTTAGCCATTCACCAAGCTCATAGCTTTGCATTACTGATGCACTGAAGCTTAAATTGGGTGGTGTCCAAGAAAATGAGCAATAATAATGCATATATTATTTGAATTAAATATTGATCTGAAAATAAACAGATTTCACCCCAAACTTTCTTAAGCATATCCTATAGTTATATTTTATTTCTAGAAAATGGCACTCACCTGCATCCACTGCAACGACTGAAACATTGTATTGGTTGTTTTTTACAAATTTTGATTCTCTGTCCAATACTTTTAGAGTTCTCAAGTCACCAGTGTGTTCGTTAATTTCAAACCAGTTATCTACATCATTGAACTTCTGATACCTAATTTTTAGAAATCAAATGTAAATGATCAAATCGAAGAGGGAGCATAATCTTAAAATTTGTCAATTTGAAAATACATAGAAACTTTCCTAAATTTAAAATCAACTTATATCACAATTAAAATTAAGAAGCTTTTTGACAAGTAAGTTACCTTAAGCCTTCCCCATTGCGTGATTCTGGGTCCAGAGCTTTGTATCCAAGGAGTTGTTGGCCAGCCGGGATGCCATCTCTACTCTGAATAACTTTTACTGGTGGATTGCATTCAGGGCCCTCGTCACTGTCTTTAACTTTAACAGTGACAGTTGTAGTGCACATTGTAGGAGTTTGTGAGTTTGCTCCTTTAGAGAACTGTGCTTCATTAAGTACGCCAATTTGTAAAACAACTTGGTGATTGACTTCATAGTTCAATGGCTGTTCAATGAACATACTTTAATCAGTCAACATATAACATACAGAAGACTTATGATTATGATTTCAAGTTTTCATACAAAGGGAATGTCATTTTTATGTTAAAAATGTAACCAAAACTTGGAACTAATATAAAGACTATTAATAAGCTTCCTAAAATGACAATACTGTCAAATGCAAAATTGTTGATTTTAAAATTCAACCAATTTTTCTTCTCACTTTGCCTTCAGAAGACCCTGACTTCATTTTCTTCATTACAAGTTTAAACATCAGTAGAGATACAGGATAAGTGTTTGAAAAAAATTCAAATTATTTTATTAGTTATCATAAGTGGTAGTAACAGTGCTAACTAAAGCTCTTCCAAGTGTATAAAATACTTAAAGATGTGGCTATAACAGAGCAGTTATTCCAAGTATCTGATTCAAAATAAATAATGATATTATTTAGCATCACCTTTTCAAAGCATGGTTAGATTAGGATCTGCTTAGTACATGATCAAACTGCTCAATCCTAAACTGTGTAATTAGAAAGAATCCTAAAACAGCATTTAAATGCTGAAGGAAAATCATGGGAAATAAATCTGGGAAGCAAGGAGGGGGAAGAGGGGAGAAAGAGGGAAAGGAAGGGAAGGGAAGGAGGGGTAGGTAGGGGACAGAGAGATCCCACCTGTTGACAGGAGGTGTGTCAAACAACTGCCAAGGGACTGCCAGTCTTTTACATTCTGGGCTTAGAAATGGACTCAACATTACTTCCACTGTATTCTATTGGTCAGATGCTGCTCTGATCAATAGAATTACAGTGACAAGTATCTACCCCCAAGATCCAAATGTCAGGGACAGAGATAATTAAAGTAGAAGTGATTCCCCCAGATCCAAAGGTAGGGAACAGAGGTACCACCCCTTGACAGGAGGTGTTTCAAAATATAGTCAAGGTACTGAGCAGACAAGGGAAGGGAAGGGAAGGGAAGGGAAGGGAAGGGAAGGGAAGGGAAGGGAAGGGAAGGGAAGGGAAGGGAAGGGAAGGGAAGGGAAGGGAAGGGAAGGGAAGGGAAGGGAAGGGAAGGGAAGGGAAGGGAAGGGAAGGGAAGGGAAGGGAGGAAGGAAGGAAGGAAGGAAGGAAGGAAGGAAGGAAGGAAGGAAGGAAGGAAGGAAGGAAGGAAGGGAAGGGAAGGGAAGGGAAGGGAAGGGAAGGGAAGGGAAGGGAAGGGAAGGGAAGGGAAGGGAAGGGAAGGGAAGGGAAGGGAAGGGAAGGGAAGGGAAGGGAAGGGAAGGGAAGGGAAGGGAAGGGAAGGGAAGGGAAGGGAAGGGAAGGGGAAAGGGAAGCTCCATAACACAGGAGCTCAAGAATCAATTGGTAAATGTATCTATGGCATGTCTCTTTGTGTGAAGTTCAAGGAAGTTTAAAAATGGTAGTGCCTGAATTAGAACCTACAGTTTAGATTAAAGAGAAAAAAAGAAGGATCTGGATAAGTGGTAAAACTACTGGCCCATCCACCGGAAGGGAAGGGAAGGGAAGGGAAGGGAAGGGAAGGGAAGGGAAGGGAAGGGAAGGGAAGGGAAGGAGGAAGAGAAGAGGGAAGGAGGAAGAGAAGAGGAAAGGGAAGAGGGAAGGGAAGGGAAAAGAAGGGAAAGTGAGGGAAAGAAAAGAAAGGGAAGGGAAGGCAAGAGGGAAGCTAAGGGAAGGGAAGAGAAGGGAAGGAAAGGGAAAGGAAGAGGGAAGGGAAGAGATGGGAAAGGTAGTACAATAAATAAAGGACATTTTCTAAAAATCTTATCAGGAAAACACAATTTTTGCATAAAATTTCTAAGATCATATATTGTCTCCAAGAATTTAGTGAGGGAAGATATGCAAGAAGTCAGTTATAGCTATGGATAGAAGGACTCAAAAGGAATAAGGTCCAGTGAAAGTAATCATCCTTGGAACCAGTAATTGCAATTAAATTTTAAAAATCCAAAAGTACTGGCCACCTGGAATAATTGGGGATTAATAGGAATAGCTGCTGAATCTTAGTACAAAGATCTCCCTTATAAAATACATTATAGAGAGATAAAAGTAAAATACAATATGAACATGAAAGGAGTTGAAAAGTCAAGGTTTGATTTCAAATAGTGATTCTTCCATTTCTCTCTATTGTGTGTTCTTATAAAATAGGGATTTGGACAAGTGACTGTTTAAGACTCTGTTTAAAGCTAATGTCTGATTTAGTATTCAATAGTCAATATTTCTCTGCCTCAGTTTTCCTTATATAGAGAAAAATGAGTTTTGTATCTGACATGACTTTCCTCTAAGAGAAAAAATGAGCATAGAATAATAGGAAACAGAAAGTTTATATAAACTCATCAAATCATTTCAACCTTACATTGCAATATTCTAGTCATATACATACAGGAATTATTCTTTTAATTCAATGCATAAGTTAAAATGCTTTAAAACATGGCTTGATTGCTTTGTTTACCTTGACAACACACAACACTGCTTCATTTGTATTTGGATCTGTGCTAATTTTGAAGTGTCCATTTTCATTTCCCTGTAGGATCTTGTACACAGCCTTTGAGTAAGGAGTGTTTGGCAGGTCTTGGTCATGGACCTTCATTCGCAAAATCTCAACATCAATTCTGTTTTCTTCTACTTCTGTAATATACTGGAAAAAAATGCCTCTTATTATTATAAATTTATAGCTTTAACAAGGTGGGTTTTTTTTTACTTTAAAACTTGTATTTAAAGAAGATAAAGTGATGTGGAAATATGCACTCATTGGGAAAGATTTTACAAATTTAATGCATAGCTTCTTCTTTCCTAAACTGCTTCTTCATATCTTTTCCATTCTTCAAAGGCTACCCCATATCTTAACTTCTGTACTTCTCTGAGGTGATTTCCCTCATCATTCTAGCTATTAGATGTGTCTCTTCTCTGAACCTGCACAATATTTACACTCCATTTCCAGTTTTTAGACATAGTAAGCACTTAAATGCTTTATATTAATATATTAAACACTTATTATTTATAGATAATTATAGCATACATTGAATTCTTGTTTCTAGATGACTGGCTTTCATACCAAGGTTTGGAAATTTACTTCTGATTCATGGACAAACTCTTTAAGGAAAAGGTTGTCCCTTTTTTGAGAAATTAAATCACATCTTCCCCTCCAAAAAAGAAAGATGGTTACAAAAGCATAAGATATTAAAAGACTAAAAGTGGTAAATCAGAATTTGCTAGAGATGTAAGGTGAATTCATAGAAGAATGATAGACACTGGAAGCTAATGGATTTAGATTCAAATCCTGGTTATTCCTTGTACATGGTCTATATTTGTGAGATCTTGAGCAAGTTACTTAACAGACCTTCCACTAACTCGTAGGAAAGGTGCTATAAAACAGATCCTCACACATTGTAAGGATTAATGTAGACAATTACGCGAATATGCCTATCACTGTACTTGCAGGGTTTTCCTTCTTTGATTTGTACTCTGGTGTAGATTAATTAAAAAATGGAAGGTTAAGGCCGGGCACGGTGGCTCACGCCTGTAATCCTAGCCACTCTGGGAGGCCGAGGCAGGCAGATTGTTCGAGGTCAGGAGTTCAAAACCAGCCTGAGAAAGAGGGAGACCCCATCTCTTTAAAACAAAAAAAAATTGGAAGGTTAATTTGGAGGATGGACATGCTTGAAGCTCCTACTCGAGGGGGGAGGGGGGATGGGCAATATATGTAACCTTAACACTTGTACCCCCAGAATACGCTAAATAATAAATAAATAAATAAATGATTTTTAAAAATGGAAGGCTATTCATCAAAAGTTCAGGAAAGGAGAACCATTGCCTGGAGGTATCATCATAAATATGTATGTTGTTTACTGCCTAGGGGAAAGTTTTCTCATGTATGATATAAGAAGGGCTTATGGGGTGGTGGAGGGCTAATCTGTACTACTGATCCCACAGTAGGAGAGTTGAGCAGAGGATATTAAGCTAGTCCCTTTTTCCTCTTAAGAAGTAAAGGGCACCAGAGGGAAGGCCTCTTCTCCTTCACCTCATAAAAGGAATTTAAATCCAAGGGATAGAGCTTACCAACCAAGAAACCATTGAACATATGAACCGGGTCAAGGGCTAAGAAGCCCTTCAGTAACCAAGAGCGTGGTTCTTTTCCTAGCATCCAGAAATAACTGGCACTTCAATTATTTTTACAGAAGGCATATTTTTCTCCCTATGGCATATTATTTGTATTTAAATAAAAATGCGTGATCTCACAAAATTATCAAATTCTACATTTGGTTTTTGAAAAGGTAAATTAATCTACATGAATGAGTACAGAAATATACTCACAGAAGTCTCTGTGAAATATGGTGCATTGTCGTTTTCATCTGCAAGTGAAATAGTAATTGTTCCTGTATTAAATAAACCAAAAGGTTGGCCCCCCATGTCTCGCACTTCCATTATTAGCTGGTAGGTATCACATTTCTGCAAAAAAAGGGAAAGGTATATTTAAGGAACACTTCTGTTTCCTATAACTTGCAATTCTCATAGCCACTGTTTAGGCTGTGATTATTTTATAAATATTCATATATGTATATACATATTATATATATATATATTTAAAAACCATAAATACAAATACAGAACAAGAGATTGGCTAATGAGTACAGTGAGAAGCTGATATGTCTAATACAACATTTCAAAATTTAAAACTGCTTTATTTATAAATGCCCAAACTTGAACGCAACCAAGATGCCCTTCAGTAGGCAAATGGATAAATAATCTGGTAAATCCAGACAACGAAATATTATTCAGTGCTAAAACGAAATGAGCTATCAAGCCATGGAAAGACATGGAAGGAATTTAAATGCATATTGCTAAGTGAAAGAAACCAATCTGGAAAAGCTACATACTGTATGATTCCAACTATATGACATTCTGGAAAAGGCAAAACTATGGAGACAGGAAAAAGATCAGTAGTTTCCGAGAGTTAGGGAGGAGGAAGTGATGGTTAGGTAGAGCACAGAGGATTTTTAGGGCAGTGAAACTATTCTGTATGATACTATCATGGTGGGTACATGTCATTATACATTTATTCAAAGCCATAGAATATATAGCACCAAGAGTGAACTCTAACATAAAATACGCAAACCACAGATTCAGGGTGATAATGAAGTGTCAATGTAAGTTCATCAATTCTAACAAATGTACCACTGTGGTGCAGGATGTTGCTAGTTAGGGAGGCTGTGGGTGTTGGGGGGACAGGGGGCATATGGGAACTGTCTGTACTTTCCATTCAATTTCGCCATGAACCCAAAACTGCTCTAGCAAAATTTATTAATTTAAAAAAAATTACACATATTGGAGTCAAATAAATGTATTTTTTATAAAACAAAAATAAAATAAATGTAAAGCAATTTCAGCATCCACAGATCAAATGAGGTCATTGACCTCAAGTGTGACCTTGTCTAATACCTTGTACTTCCCCAACATCTCTGTAGGGACAAAGGAAGTCTCCAGAGAAGCCATAACCACAGCACACAGAAGCATCCTTACAGAAGAGGCCACACTGGCGGTATTGTAACTTATCTTGGGAGTTCATTTTCAGTTTAAAAATAGTTTAAAGACTGGAAAATTAATTAATGAATTTATTACTTCTCTATCCAGGAAAGGAGTAGTTGTGGTGATGACTCCTGTATCTGGATGTATGGAGAAATGCTTTGGGTGATCTGGGATTTGCTGCAAGATTTTATATTTCAGACGAGTATGTAGAGTGTCAGGTTCATCGAGGTCTATGGCAGTCACTTGTCCAACTGAAGTTCCTGTTTAGATAAATCCAATATTGTCAAAACATTTAAATGTATAGTTTAATTATAAATAAAAATAAAATCAAGGCATTGCTGTAGCGAATTCCCCCCAAAATGCTAAGTAGTTTTACAGATACGTTGAGGAACGTGTAAATGTTCTTCTAAACTTCTCCAAGGCCCCCTTACTTGGGAAATTCAATTAGATGGCTACTGTGAGTTTCCACAAGCTTAGGCTAAAATGAAAGTTAATATCCAACAGCCATTTAAGAGAATTCAGAAAAGCAACTCTAATATCATAAGACGTCAATAAAAACTAGTACTTCACATATATAGCCTAGAAAAGTCAAACCCTTTGAATTTCAAGTGTTTGTTAGAAAAATATCCCTTGACATCATAAAATGAACATTCTGGTATTTTTCATTATATCACTCTTCTCTGGAGTATTTTCCTTGCTTAGAAGGGAAGGTTGAAGCTTTTCTAAAAGTAGCCTTTCTCATATCCTTAGATAAATAATTTTAAAAACAATGAGTAAATGAATAATAAAAAAAATCTCTCATTTTGCTGGAAGATAAAATGGTTTTTGGCCCACTTATAACTCCCTGTTATGTTCTCTACAAATTCCTGGCTAGTCCCTTCTATACTGGACAACTAATTTCTCCCAATGAAAAAACTGAGCAACTCTCCCTTCGCTACAGACTTTCTAAGCATGCACATGTAAACCAAGCACAAACCTCAACAACAACCTCAAATAACTATTGCCAGAATTATGAAGTCATGATATAAAAGGTAAACTGTGTGAAATTTTATCTTTTGAGTATGCTTAAATTTAAGAAAATTTGCTCGGGAATTTAAGACCCTTCATAGTGATGTCATATAAAATGGGGAAAAAGATATATGTTATCAGAAATACCAAAGAAAAGCACGAAATGCAATGATAAAATTAAACATTCTTAATGATAATACTTATTGTCAAATAATCTTATCTATCGTACCATTATAAAATGTGAACTTACCGGATCGGCAATTTTCAGGCACATTAAAAACGGTCAGTTTGTTTTCAAAATATGGGGCATTATCATTATCGTCTTCGACTTTGATTAAAAAAGGGAGTGGGTACTCTGGTGCATAGCCATCTGCGGTTGTTGCATAGCCATAGAGCTGAAAGGAAAAAAAAAACATAATCAACTTGTTCTCCAATAGCAAATTATGCACAAAAGTGGAGGAAAATGTAACATTTAGAAAATCATCCAGAAAGGTATCTGTAACCAAGAAATGATGCAATAGAGACATAACACATAGGCACAATCTACACTGCCATATGGCTTCGGTCCCCTCTCAAACATTTGTAATAGTTCATAAAAAATACAATACTATTTATTTATAGATTTATATCTGTATAAATATACATCACAATTATTTCTGGGTGATTCAACTATGGGATCTATTCTCTATTTACCTGAATTTTCTCATTTTTCTTTCATAAGCATGTATTTCTTTGTAATAAAAATGCTAATAAAAGCATATACATTTCACAAGCTCCATTCCAAAATGACATCTCTTATTCCCAACTGCCAGGATTTAATGTCTTTTCCCTTTAAACTGCATCAAATTATTTCTGCAATCTCCTTATGTGGTTTGTGCATAGTAAATGTTCAATAAATAGGCATTGAACAGATTTTCTTCCCTGACAGGACTAATTAAACCTGCCCAGAGTGAACTCTGTATTGGCTCAATTCTTTGCCATAACTAGCTCTTCTTCTTTTCCAACTGTAACCATTTCTAAAAATGAACTAGGATTAAAATCTCAGATATCAAATTCCTCCTCTCTCTTTAGCCTTATTAGTCAGTTACCAAGTTCTAGAGACTTTGGTATTTTTGTGTTTCTATCATCCAATTCTCTCTTCTATTCCCATTGCCATCATCCTCATGTAACTCCAAATGTATCCTACATGTTGTTTTACCAACTTTCCTGCACTTGTTCTAACTGACCTTCCCTTCTCCAATCTATGTTGTACTCAAAAGTCATATTTTATTTTCATAAAGCACAACTGTAATCCTGATACTTCCCAATCAAACTGTTCATTGACCTACTTATTATCTGCTAAAGTAATCACAAAATCCTCACTATTGTATTAAAATGCAACATTTCGTCTTCACTGTTCATGCTAACCTGGAGAAGAAGGAATTTCCACTCCAACATTTGAGAGAGAAAGTATTAAAATAGCCATCCATGTTCTCTCTGCCCTCTTATTCACTTTTCCCCTCATAACTGCGAGGTGGGGTTTTCAATTAATAAAACAAAATTTGATTTCCATCAGTCTGATTTCTATATCTTATTTATCAATAAATTCCAAACTCAGGAGTGGAATACAGGGGTGTATCATTACCATTCATCACCACTACCACAACCACCAACATCACCCCTACCTTTGTTGTCAATGTCACCATTACCATTACTGCCACCACCACCACCATCACCACCAGCACCAGCACTATCATCACCACCGCTGTCCCTGTCATCATCATCACCACCAGCACATGCAGATGTCACACTGTTTACTCTTCCTAATAATCCCTCCCTTTCTCCCTGTATATATTATGTCAATTTTTCTTTTTTTAAATGCTGCCATTTTTAGATTTGGGCCTAGAGAAACCTATAAAATGGTTTTATATCTCCAGTAGATCACAATTGTCCTCAGGCATGAATCCTGAGACTTACTGATATTTATATTTCTGAAGCATCTAACACAGTAACACAGTGCCTAACATTGGATAACTCTTCAATAAATAGTTTTTTGGATTCAATTCCATCCATCTTTCCCTTTTAGGAAGACAAACTGCCCCTTAAGTTTGCCTTCTGTAAAAATGATTATGATAATTCTATTTTACCTCCTGTAATAAATTCTTTTACTTCAACACAATGGAATGAAAATGTCTCCCTATCTAACGTAAGTCCATTCTGCTGTAATTTACACTCATCTTCGCTAGTTTTTCTTTTCAGGGAAAATGAAGATCATCTGCTTCTCACCATATGATCACTTGTAGTTTGAAATAATAATATTGCTTGCTATTTGACTAGAAGTAAATATTATTTCACATTCTACTGATTCAGATTTGGTAATTTTGTTTCAGGCTCTATTCTGGGTTTTTTGTTTGTTTGTTTTATTTTTGTTTTGTTCTTTGTGTTTTTGTTTTTGTTTTTGCTATCATGAGCCACGTATCTCCAAAATGAGTCAAAATTGGAACCATTATTGTAAACAAAA
This sequence comes from Microcebus murinus, assembly GCF_040939455.1. Classification (NCBI taxonomy): domain Eukaryota; kingdom Metazoa; phylum Chordata; class Mammalia; order Primates; family Cheirogaleidae; genus Microcebus; species Microcebus murinus. The sequence continues at coordinate 38,203,652 of NC_134120.1, read as the reverse complement.
AAATATAAACTAGGAATATAACTAAACATTCACACATGACTTAACTCTAAAAGAATCTACTTATGCTCATATAATAGGCTAATTATAAATATTTTCTTATTTAGTCATGAAAGCAAGTTTCAAAAAAGTCAACAAAAGTAATGGTTTTGTAGTCTAGTTTCTATTTTTCTATATTAAAATCAATAATAATATATATTTAAATGTTATACTAAAAATAACATAAAATCTTAGTCATATTTTTAGCTGGCTTAGAAAAGTGTCATTGAATGTCACATGTGTGTTACTGTGATATCCTTTCCCCTTTGAATTATTCTGTGCTTGTAGAACCTTATGTCTTTTAGCCCTTTCACATTGTATCTTGCTGAAATTGTTGTCATCTTTGGGAAAATGCAAACAGCTTGCAGTGAGAGGCATTCAATGCAGACTGGACAGAGGAAGGAGGAAGCAGTAACATGAAAAGATGAGCAGTATAGAATGTGAATTAGCAGCACATATATGAAGACAATGGATAGATTTGCGTGCCTGGAAAAGAAAATGAACCTTACAAGATAGTAAGGTTCTGGTTGAATAGATAAGAATGGACCAGAGTGAAACTGACTTTTCTTTCCGAAGTTACAGATTCTCCCCAGTATTCAAAGAAGGGTGTTTGCATTGTGAATATATTTTGCATATCAGATTAGACATCAGAACACTAAAGAGATGTGTAAAATTTGAAACAAACAAACAAAAAAGGACTTGCTATACAGAAGAGTTAAAATTGCTATGGGGTAGGATAAGATAGAATAACATAAATTGGTAAATTTGTTTTGGATTACTAAAGAAATAAAATGGTACCCAGGGATCTCGTTGCTGAAGAACAGTGAGAGAAGAAAAGAAGAGAAGAGAAGAGAAGAGAAGAGGAGAGGAGAGGAGAGGAGAGAAGAGAAAAAGAAAAGAAAAAGAAAAGAAAAGAAAAGAAAAAAGAAAAGAAAAGAAAAGAACAGAACAGCACAGTGCTATGCAAGGGTCTAAAGCAATGAATCCAACCCTTATATAAAAATGATTATGATAATTCTATTTTACCTCCTGTAATAAATTCTTCTACTTCAACACAATGGAATGAAAATGTCTCCCTATCTAACGTAAGTCCATTCTGCTGTAATTTACACTCATCTTCGCTAGTTTTTCTTTTCAGGGAAAATGAAGATCATCTGCTTCCCACCATATGATCACTTGTAGTTAGACCTTGGATGACTAGGCCCCATCCCAGAATAATTAAATTAGAATTTCTGGGCATGGGACCAAGCATCAGTAATTTTTTTAAGTTCTCATGTGATTTATAATATATAGCCATGGTTAAGAACAATTGAGCTATTTTATTATAAAGAACTTAAAGCTCGGCCGGGCGCTGTGGCTCACGCCTGTAATCCTAGCTCTTGGGAGGCCGAGGCGGGCGGATTGCTCAAGGTCAGGAGTTCGAAACCAGCCTGAGCAAGAGCGAGACCCCGTCTCTACTATAAATAGAAAGAAATTAATTGGCCAACTGATATATATATAAAAAATTAGCCGGGCATGGTGGCGCATGCCTGTAGTCCCAGCTACCCGAGCCCAGGAGTTTGAGGTTGCTGTGAGCTAGGCTGACGCCACGGCACTCACTCTAGCCTGGGCAACAAAGCGAGACTCTGTCTCAAAAAAAAAAAAAAAAAAAAAAAAAAAGAACTTAAAGCTCAATAAAATTCTTTGTTGTTTCCCCAGAATTCTACAGATCAAAATCTGTCCTTTAAAATTATGTTATATTAATATTTTCTACACTTTCAGTCCACCTTTACATCCCTTATTTTATATACTGTCTTTCTCTATCGATGGCACCAATCAAAATTAGAAATTTATATTGTATGCTAATAATATTGTAAATATTATATCAAATATTTGATTCTTATAATATGCAAACAAGAAGAATTGAAAATATTAATAAACCAGTATAAAGAAATAATTCTGTAATGAGTGAGATGTGCACCATCTGGGGGATGGTCATGCTGGAGACTCAGACTTGTGGGGAGAAGGGGGGAAAGGGCATTTATTGAAACCTTAAAATCTGTACTCCCATAATATGCTGAAATAAAAAAAAAAAAAGAAAGAATTCTGAATTAATATTTCAGTAATCCTACCGAAAAGTGATCATACTGCTCACGGTCAACGCTGCGTGTACAAAAGATATCCCCAGTGTCTTTCTCTATGAAGAACAAATTGTAGGGCTCTTTGTCCACGCCAGGTCCACTTAAGGAGTAAAAGATGGTGTAGTTTTGTGCAGCATCAGATTGGATCTATAGCAACAATTTAGGAAAAGAACAAATATGTCATGATAAATATCTTCAATTTAACCTCTTGTGATAGTTTATTTTTTATCACTTGCTCTCTTTCCCACTCAGCTATTCTTTCTTCTACTTATCTATCCTCCATCTCCCATGTTTCCAAATACTTATTTGTATTTTGCAATGTGAAAAGCCACACATTCTGTCATTTATTTCATCCCAACTTTTTTGTTATTTGCATATTTATAAAATTTGTGGAGTAATATACCTTACGATTCCTATTTAGTTAGTCTTACTTTTACATAATATAGTAACAGTTTCAGTGATTTGGAATTATTTGGAATTGAAAATCATGTGATTAAAAATAATAGAAGTAATACAACTTTCCTTCCACAATTAATTCTTCAAGAATTGCATAATTTTAAAACTGACCTATGTTTGCATTCCAGCAATGTGGCAGTAAGGCAATCTTGCTCGGTAAACAGAAATATTTGCTATTATTTTTATTTTAAATGTTAATTTAAGTGAGAGTTGAATTATGCAAAATCTGCAGGCACATCTTCTGTACATGAGTGCTAAAAAGTCTAGCATAATATTCAGGTGAATTTGGACGTAGACCTAAGGGCATCAGAAACTCAAAGTATAAAACTTGTTTCTAAATGCCTAAATATGATTTCTTGAAGAAAATGGTAAAATATACTGAATCACTTCTATGTGACTCTAGTTCTGGTGAACAGATGATCCCCAAGTACCAATAGTTTAAAGCCCTGATTCAATATACTGTGCAATTCAAATGGGAAGTTTTAGCAACAAAAAATCTCTAACACATACAAAATCAAATAAGATGAAATGTACCTGCTGAATGTGTTGTGGGAATGGCCCTAGGGAGTTCTCCATCAGTGAACATGGAATAGGAGCCCATCGCCTCTTGCTACGCTTGAGGGATGTGTCTTTGGTATGTCTCTTCTTAGGAGCCTGTATTTGATGAGAAATAAAACAGCATAGCATAGCTTATCATTCTTGGAACTGCAATTTTTCACATATACATCAACAAGGAGACAATAAGTAAGGCTTATACATAATATCATGGATAATCCCCAAAGCATTTCTATTTATCACACACACACACACACACACACACACACACACACACACACACACTAAAACCTCAGACTACATTATAGCCCCCAATTCCACCTATTTCCTGCTTTAATTAGTTAACCAACAAGAAATGTATAGGGCATTGGGAAAAATTCCACCTTCAGAAGATATAGGACTCCCCCTAAAAATAGATAACCCATTAATAAATATTTAAGAATTGATTCCACTAGGAATGGTGTAACCAAAATGTGTTAAAACACTTGCTACAGTACAACCATTTATATACCTATATAAAGACACAGGTCAGCATTTGTTCAAGTATACTTTATTTTATATCATGTAGAGACTCTTTACAATTTGGATTTTAAATATTCTATAAGCCTTCGGCATATTCTAAATTCAGTGAAGAGAAGTCCTTGTAATCGAAAGGAATTTAGCTGGCAAATGGTCTTATAAATTGAATCGCTTATTAATAAATTATTTTATAAGACCAAATCATTGGGCTGAATTTTGATTAAAGTGAGATGTGAATTTCAGCAACCTTTTCTCTTCTGCTCCCTGAACCAATAACCACCATTCACTGCAGGAAAATGAGCCTAAACTTAAACAATCCTGTGGACTGGCCACACCTCCACTCTTTGAAGAAAGGGACTCAGTGAGATTTTAGATTAAGATGGGAATAAGCTGTAGATGATCTCTTCTCCTTCTTAAAGAGACACTCAAACCTACAGTCCATTGAGAGAGGGCCACCCACAGGGTGGTGCGACATTTCTCTAGTCGCAATCACTTTTCTCTGAGTTTTAGACCCGCCCCTGTCTTGTCCTGGTTCCTGGGGTTGGTTGCTCCTATTGCCACACCTAAAAAACACTCTCTTCAAGCCTTTGAAATTCTTACTTTGCTCCCTGGCTTCAGAGTTGTTCATTTTATACAATTAAGTTAATAGCTCTACCACTCCTTAACAGTGTAGTCTTTATTTACATTAATTCCAAGTGGAAAAGACAAACAAATGATCATCGAAGAAAAATGATTTTGCCCTGAAAGGAAGTATATGAAATGAAAGACTCTTTGGAAGCAGATTAATATACTCGGCAACTCAAGTCCTTGCCTACTATACCTTGTTATCTCTTGCTGACAGTACAACTTCTATCGCTTTTTGTTCCTGTCTCTGCCTGTCTGAGAGAAAAATGGAAAACCTCTTCCTTTCAGAAGACAAAATGAGGTCATGTGTTGTGTAAATTGAGCCATCTTCTAGAATTCTGAAGGCAGGGTCACTGGACAGGATTAGGCTGGCCAACTTGAGACACTCCTCCAGATTCACTGCAGGGAAGAAATGGCACAGCAATTTGTCAGATGAAACAAGAATAGAACAAGTTTTACAGGAATGACAACTGGGAGTCAGTGCAGGAGAAACAGAAGAGGGAAGTTACACTCAGAATGTCACGATATTCTAAAACTTAGGGGCCATGAAAATTACATAAATTAATGGAATCACATTTTCCACTACTTTTATCATAAATTAATTTAGGAAATAAAATATTTTCCTAGTGCCACTGGATTTATTCTCATTACTTTTAACTCTGAGTTATGGGTTTATGTGTGTGTATAAGTAGTATAACCATATGATGTCGGTAGATTTTGAACTTGTTTGCAATGATTTTTGATAGTTAAAATGATCTTGCCACAAATAAAACTAGTCTATTTTTAAGTAATATTTTTCAGTAATATTGCAAATAATCTTTCTGTAATACCTTTTGGAGGTTTAATAAAGCCAATGATTAACATGCATTGTGATTGTTGTCAAAATATTTCCTTTATAGATTCAGATTTAACATATTTAGTGTATTTATTATGTGCCTTTAGCATGTGGACTGTTTATATTAATTGAAAACCTTAGAGTACTGGGCAAAATATTGTCTTTCTTAGAAAGGATACTACTTCTGTATTCAAGGTACATTTTTCTAAATGTGAATTCAAAGCCAATGAAAAGCTTTAATGAAAAGAATGTTACCTTTGGACTCAGAACAACTAATCTATACTTCAGGGATGGCTGTGGTAGTAAGACCCACTGAAATTTTATTTGCTTTCACAAGCTATTCTATGAAATATATCACATCCATTCTTGGTGGATAATTTTTCATTGTACAACTTCAAGTACAAATTTTATTTGGGGCATTTAACTTTTGACACATCCATTTTGTGTCTGATCAATTAAACAATCTTGGCTTTGGAATTTTGGCAGCAGATTAGTTTATATTAATTAAAATATGCTTCGAGTGTTGGTGTCTTGCTTTGTTTGAACTAAACTAAGATGATTTAGCCCTCTGATGTTTGCTAATTTTTCTGGCAAGAAAAGCATGCAACTAACTTTGGAATTTTAATTATTTCTAACCACTACCAAAAAACAAGTAGCCTATCTTTTGTTGTATGTCCAATTTTAATGCCAAGTAGCTACTATATGGCTTTTATCCCAAACTTTACAAGAGCAGCCTAAAGCTAAACGTAGCAAGTTACAACTAAAAATTCTTAATGTAGTTTCTTACCTCTGCCTACAAGTGTTTCAGCCTGAAGACGAGAAGGAACTCGAAGAGAAATTTTCTGACAAGCATCACAAAATAGTATTGGAACCTCAAAAGAAAGGAAAAAAAATACCAGGAATTATATTGGATCATAAATTCTCAAAATACAATTTTGACTTATTGATAAAAATATTGTCAATTTTGAAAACAAATTAATCTTTTAATCCCTTAATTTTTTTCATGTTCATTTTCAAAGGAACCAGCAAAGACAATGGCATAAGGGACATCACTACCATTTAGTATGTAGGAAAAAATTAAGTGAACAGTAGTTCTTAGGACCTAAATCATACTGTATCATTGTAAGAAAATATGTTACAAGCCATTGGCTTTATATGTAGGTTATATATCTCTAAGACCATTAATAAATGTCATTCTGATTTTTTAGCATGAAGAAAGTACTTAACTCTAGAATATAATAATCCCATATCTATAATAATTCTCAAACCATCATTTTCACTATTTGAGGGTATAGTTGATGAAATCTAAAAAATATTTGAGGCTCTTTTTTAAATTCATAAAGAATAATGCCAATAAATATTCATAGTTTTCAAATCACTTTTTTAGACTGACTTGGCAAAAACATCAAAGTCGAAATGATCTCAAATTACATAACTAGTCTAACAAGAAATATATTTTAAAATATAGAGAGTAGTTTTCAAATGGGTAAAGATTTTTAATTAATGGTATAACTATTGTTTTTAAAAGCTAGGTAGTTCAAAGAAGAAAGATACTATCTAAAAAATAAAAGAAAAGCTAGTATTTCCAAGGTACCTATGAGTGAAAAACATATTTTACTTCTTTTTCTGGCATTTTCTGTTTATTTGCTTTTAATTCCCTTTATCAAAATTACTGCTTTTTTATTATTTAAATATAAAGTAGAGCAGAGCTAGATTTCCCAGAAACATATCAGCCAGTTTTGTGATCAATTTCTCTCTGAAGACATTTCTAGAATTATTGGATCCATATTATTTGTTAGCAGGAAAGAGAAGGATATGAACTTCTTTTCCAACTCAAGTCTATTGGATATATTGTAATAGCCTTTTAAAATAGTTTGTAATTTTATAAATTTCTGTCTGGAAGACAATATGAAAAGCTAGAATTTTAAAAGTCAGACTTGTGTTCAGTTTTAATTTAATAACCACCTTTTAAAACATGAGACATTCTCATTTATTAGACTTTTTAAAATGTATTCATCCCTAATGCCGGGAAATGCACTAAATTATATATAAAGAACTTTTTGAGCATAAAGCATTCCATTAGTAATAGTCTAAATATATAATGTGGAAATAGTATTTTGTAATTAGGAATACATTTATCACATACATACATATATACCTATATAGGTATATATGTATGGTATATAGGTATATACCTATATAGGTATATATGTATAGGCTGTATATATACAGCCATGTGTCACTTAACAATGGGGATATGTTCTGAGAAACGCCTTGTTAGGCAATTTCTCATTGTGTGAACATCACACAAACCTAGATGGTATAGCCCACTACACACCTAGGCCATATGGGATAGCCTATTGCTCCTAGGCTACAAACCTGCACAGCATGTCACTTACTGAATACTGCAGGCAATTGTAACACAATTAGTAGTGTGAATAAATAGTAATAATTTGTGTATCTAAACATATTCAAACATAAAAAAGGTAGAGTAAAAATGCAGTCATAAAAGATAAAAAATGGTACACTTGTAGAGGGTACCTCCATTATGATCTTATGTGACCACCATTGTATACACAGTCCATAATCGACTGAAAAGTTGTTATGCAGTGCATGACTACACACACACACACACACACACACACACACACACACACACACACGAGACATTCTTGACATTCTCATAGGATATATACACACTCCCACCCTCATCTTTTCTTTCTGTCTTGGACCCCACCTGGATGATCCTCCCAGTGCAGGCAGAGCCACTGAAGGTTTCCACTCATTAAGCACTCACTATTCCAGTCTTGAGAGGAAATCAGCCGCTAAGCGATTTGGAGGAAACTGGGATCAGACACCCTTTTAATCAGTATGGGGGGCAAGAATGAATGAGTAAGGCATGATGGATCAAGGGATACTGGACACAGCCAGGATCAAAAGCAAAATAAATCTGGCTAGAATCCCTTGCAAAATTGGTACCACATTTGACCTAACTAATACCAACTCAAGATGGTCTGACTTCTTCCCTCCTCAAACAGTTACAGGATAAGAAGTCAACCTGCATCATATACATGCAAAAATGTTCATTCCCCATGCAGTAAAACGTTCAAATTCTGAAAATATAATTTGAAGTTAAAATATTTTGCTAAAAAAAAAAAAAGAAAATTCACAGCTCAGAAATGCCAAATGAAGATGTGGGATAATTCCCCTCTTTCCCTCTCTCCACCAAAGAAAATATAACATCTTATACACACTTCTAAAGCTATTAAAAACCCAAGTGGAAGCCAAGTTAATGATATTTTCAGTGACTGTCACACTTTTATTATTTTTCTTAAGTTAAAACACTTGCTTAACTAAGAGTTTTGCCCTTTCTCTTGGCCCTTCTTGGTAAAATTTTTAAAGTCCTGGATAATTTGCAAACTCACCAAGAATCTTTTTCCTTGTTTTGCAGCTTGGTGGAACTATGTTAAATAACATGCACATGCGCTTATGTAAAGACTAGTAGCAAAAGCAAACCTCAGAACCTCTGGGCTGAATGCCTAAGGAATGAATTCATTTCACCACTCCTTAGAAAAACACCGCAGCAGCATCCAACAGGGGATTCCCTCGAAAAACTTTAACATCCTGGCAGTGAGTGCTTGAGAAGTAAGCCAGACACTTCCCATGCCGGACCCCAAATCTCTCAACTCTTCCCTGAACTGTCCTTGGACCTGTTTTGATTTTCCCAGTCTTGTCTCCTCTGCCTCCCATCCCCACCCTGAGTCTCTTTCTGACCCAAGCTAAAAGGAGGAAGCAGGTAGCAACATGCTTGAATTCCCTAATCCTTTGGTTGTTACTCACCAGGAGAGAGAAAAGGAGCTGCTTACAGAAGATGCTCCCTGGGGCAGCGGAGGCCACAGCCATCAGAAGCAGTCCCAATGGCCAGGGACGGTGACCAGAGAATAGGGCAGCCTGGGACGTCTAAGCAGATGCTGGCACTTGGGCAGGATGTGCTGCTGCCACCTTGGTGCAGCTGCGCTTGGTTTGGAAGAGAGTCAGGAGGCAAGTGATAAACGGGAGGAGGAGCAGCAAGGGAATTGCTTTCCCCCCTATTCCCTGGCCCGTATCCTCCTTCCAGTTCAATTACCTCTGAATGCAAAGAGGTTTTCCTACGAGTGAGGAGGGTGGGGTACAAGACACCCCAAAACCCAGTCACTAGCTCCTCCTCACAGCAGCTTTCAAAATTTCTCCTGCCACTTAACACATAGGCAGAAGCAGGAGGGAACACCCTCCATCCTCAGCCCTCCTCCCTTTCCCCCCGGGTTGGTGCTGTGAAGTCCTCCCCGGTGATTACCCACTCCCACAGCCTCCCCTCCTTCTTGGCCTTATTAACCTGTCTTGCCCCCGGGCACAAACGTGAACTGTGCACAAACTCCAAGCAAGGAAGTGATGCCTCCTCGGCCACCATTGGCAAATCAGGGGACATACGTGTGTGTAATCACACGCATCCGAAGTTATCTCCCCATCTAAGCGTTTAGGTGTAGTCTGTCACACACAGCGTGGTAGTTCTGCCAGAGATCTGGCATTCCAGTTTAAAGCAGCAACTTCGTAGAAGCATTGTGTCTACTCCCTATCATCGTCTGTCCATTGTGGTTTGGTCCTCTAGGTGTTACAAGGAGCTTACCCGAGGGTATAGACCTTGTAAAAGTAAGAAAATAAAGAAATAGCTGGCATGTAATTTTCTTATTGCTTTCTTTTTGTTATACATGAAGCCATTATTTTTTAGCTTTATCTTTTTTCAAGGGCGGCTATGATCTGTGAGAACAAGTCCCTTTAAAATCACTCCATTCATTTTAATTGTACATGACATGCAGCGTATCCTAGCCTGGTAGTACAATAATGCCATCAAGTTTAGTTTTTTTAAACACTAATAACTCTTGCAGTGAGAACTTTTAGCATCATTTTTCCTGTGCCAACTTAGCGAGCTAAGTGATACCAACAGCACTCAATGGTAGTGATGGAAGTTAGAGGAAGGAAGGTAAATATTTTCAAATTTTCATTGCACAATTTTGGTTATAGAGAGAGAACTAAAATTTGTATTTACTGAGACACTGATATAAATCAGGATCGACGACAGGCATTTGAGTGAATCCTGCCAACAGCTCAACAAAGGCTTCTTTTAAGAGATGATGAAACCACAGGAGAGTAAGTAATTGCCCTTTGCCTGTGGACCCATAACAAGTGAAGAAATGGACATGTGAACCCCATCTGCCACTAACTGCTACTCTTTTCACTGTCATGCTATTTTATGACAAATACATACCAATATATTGAAGAGGAGAAGAAAATGATGATCAGCTATATGAGTATGCTGAATAGCTGAACAACAATGCAGTTTGAGACTAATAAAATGTATTCAGAAGCAGTTATAACCTACAACTGTTAATAATAGCCCATCATCCTGCAATACTGTGACTTTTCCGGTCTCTTTTGTGAGAGTCATTATATAGTCAAATAAAATGGTGGTTAAGCTATTTACTTTATAAATTTTTATACATGAAACTACTCCTGTTGCTCTTGCTACTTTTGTTTCTATCTCATGTTCAACTAAAAAGTAAAGATACAGCCCAACAGCCCTGCTGCTGAGAAAGGAAGGGTGAAAGATTTTCTTCCGCTTATCTGACAGTGGGACCAATTCCTTCTTGTACGCAGAGGTAGAAATAATAATGTAACTGCTTCTTTGGAATTAGAGGCTGGGAGGATTTGGAAAATAAATGACCCTAAAGAAAAAAACAAAAAGATATTCTGTAGTATTTTACTGGCAAGGGTATACCCACTAATAAATATATTTTGTGTCTGCATTGGAATTTGATTCAATTGGGAAATTACAGTCACTTTAATTAAATGTTTTTATATTTGATATTTTGAGAAAAAAACGATTAGGAATATAGAAATAGGAAAAATAATCTAGATGAGTATGTGTAGATCCAAGTATAATTCTGTGTATATTTAAACATAATTATATAAATATTAAATATACATCTAATTAGATAGATGGATAGATAGAGAGATAGATATTCTTATAGCTTAAAGGATTTAAGACCCAAGTTCTCGAACCCTGAGTGGGGGAGTGGAGATACATTTCTCAGCTAATGAAATTATCATTATCTCTCTTTATAATATTATATTCTCCACTGAAATGGGAAAGAATGGAATGACAAAAATTAAATTGATGATACTGGGAAAAATTCACCTGTATTGGCTGTTTGAAGAGATGCCAGGCACTGGCTAAGTTCAAGTAAATACAAAATACTTTCAGTGGTTCTGGAAAATTGACATTCTTGATTCTACTTCTTCTCTCTCTCTCTCTCTCTTTATTTTTTTTTTTCTAAGAGACAAGCTCCCACTCTGCACTGTCACCCCGGCACTGTTGCAATCATGGCTCACTGCAGCCTTGAACTCCTGGGCTCAAGGGATCCTCCTGCGTCAGCCTCCCAAGTAGGACTACAGGTCTGAGCCACTGCTCCTGGTTCCTTGATTCTACTTCTTTTAGCCTACCTTCTGCATGCTCTCTTCTCCTATTATCTTTCTTTCACAAAAGTAATGGAAAAAGTTGTACATGTTAACCTCAAATCATTGGTTTGAAAATTTGTTACATCAATAATGTTTCTCCTATATTTGCTACTTGCACACAAAGGTTTACTTAGGTTTTTTAACCAGTTATTGGAAAAGAAATTATAATTATAAATTGATGACTCTCCCTTAAAATTGGTTCTGTCTTAAAATTAAGATGAATGAAAACAAACGGTATTTCTTCCAATTTCCTGCCATCAGATTATTCAGTAAGAGCTCTGTCCTAGTCTATTTTTTGTTGCTATAACAAAATACGACAGACTGAGTAATTTACAAAGAACAGAAGTTTATTTGGCTCATGGTTATGGAAGCTGGGAAGCCCAAGAGCATGGTGCCAGCATCTGGCGAGGATCATCCCATGGTGAAAGGCAGAAGGCAGAAGTGAGTATATAAGACAGACAGGGAAGTGGGCGGAGCTTATCATGTTTTCAGGAGCCCACTCCCATGATAACTAACCCACTCCCAGGATAACAGCATTAATCCATTCATGAGGGTGGAGCCCTCATGGCCTAATGACCTTTTAAAGCTCCCACCTCTCAACACCGTTACAATGGCAACCAAATTCAAGATGAGTTTTGGTGACGACATTCAAACTATTGCCAGCTCTATTTTTTTAATTTAATTTGGTGAGGACATTCAAACTGTTGCAAGCTCTGTTTTTCTTTTATCTGTATGTTTGTTTATTTTACCCTGTGTCTAAATTAATAGGTTTAATTAAAAGATTCATAGTGTAGTACAGTGGTTAAGAAATTGGACTTAGGAGCTAGACTGCCTGGGTTCAAATCCTAACTTTATTACTTATTAGCAATATAACCATAGGCAAGTTACTTAACTCTTCTCCGCCTGAGTCTCTTTATCTATAAAATGGAGACAATAATAGCTGCTAATTGATAGGTTATTATGAAGATTAAATGTGCTATTACAAAGAAAACACTTCCAACAGTGTCTGGTCAGAGCAAGCACTGATGTTTTACACCATATAATTGCCTAGGGATACAATAAAAAGTTAGAGACTGAACTTCCAATAAAATAAACACAAAATTACTACAAACCTAGGATCTCTTATGTAGAAGCTACCTAAAGATATATAAACGGGTTTATTCATTGAACAAATAGTTAAGAGTCCATATACTGGGCTCTGGCCTCTTCTAGAAGAGGACCATATAGGAAGAAAAAAGAAGACAGAAATTTTATGATGTTTAAATAAAAGACACACTTTATGGTAGAGAACACAAACCTGGTTCTCTTTCCAGTTCAAAAGACAGAATAAAAGGAGGCACTGTAGCAAATATTAAATATCTTAGAAATTTAGAGATAAATTAAGAACAGACAGTGATAAAAGTCTTAGTGGAAAGATTCCTATAAAAGAAAAGGATTTATTTTAAATATATAAATATTATATAACCGGTTTTCCACCACAGATTTATCATCATACAGGGAAAGATTTAAATATAAAGATCCACGTGCCTCTTGCATTTTTTTTATTTTTTAGCTCAAGGTACATCAAGAATATATGTTTTTCTAATGAATTTAAAGAGTGTATTTTATGGAAATACAGTAACAAATTTCATAAGTCATGTTTATGCATGCCCAACTTTAAAAAAGGGCTCATTATGAATACATTCAAGGCCTCAGAACAGCAATTTACAGATAAAACTATTATCTCTGTCAGGTGACTCAATACATTCATACTCTAAACTGATAAGAATACTGTACGTGTTGATGAAGCCATAACAAGGCACTTTGTGTTAAATATGAATGAAGTTAACAGAAACCATAGGAGTAAAAACAGGGCATGTGATTTTGGTATGGGAGAAGTACATGAACAAAGGAAAAAGAAGTATTAGCTATAAAATACCAACATATTGGGTCCCACAACTTCAATGTACTGCAGTCAATTTCACTTCACTCATACACTTGTATCTGGGTAAAGTGTTATTAAAAATTAGGAGTAACTCATGTGCACTAATAATCATTACCAATAATTTCTTAAGGCTGTTTGCATAGAATAATGATTAACTTTACATAAAATGACCACTCCCCGTTATTATCAAAACTATTTGCAGACCTATGACTAGAAACGTCAGCATACATCTCTGAGTAATTTAGAACTCTCTCTACTCAGCACACACATCTAACACAAAGTGGCTTAAGAGTAACAAAACAAAACGAAATTGTTCGGGGTAAAGGGATCTGTTGGCTTATGTAACTGGGAAGTCCAGGGATAATCCTAGATTCAGGCATAAATCCTTTCCATCTCTTAGCTCTACTTTTCTTTGTCTTGTTTTCACTATTGTTCAGTTTTCCCAGTGTGGAGGCAAAGATGGCCACCAGAGACTTGAAGATTGCATTCTCTTGGTTCAGCAATTCACTGTTGAAAGAGCATGTCTTGTTCCCAATAATTTTAGCAAAACACAATCCCTCTGGCCTGAATCTTATAGGTAAGTATATGTAAGTCTAAAGTCAAGGGGTGGACCAGACCACATGGGCAAAACATGGTAGAGAAGTCACTGCCCGAGGATAACTCTTAGCTACAGACAGAAAAAGGAGGAATAATAACTAGACAGGAAAATCAACAGATGTCCACTAAACTGACTTTTCTTTATTGTCATTTTAATAATACCAGTTATCCATCAATTACTTATTAACACTTTCTATATGCTAAGTACCATCCATGCTGAAAAGGACAAGAACTCTGCCCTCATGGAGCTTACTATCTGCTATATGTTTTGAAAATCAGCTAATACAGTTTCTGTGATGCTCAGAATTAAAAATTCTGGTGAAAAGAATGCAATAAATATTTTAGATTTTTTTTATTTGTTTTCTGCTATTTCCTTCAATTATTATTTCCTTTGGTGACTTTCAGAGTGAAATATTTGCAAAGCATTTTTGTGTTTTTTTAATGTGGATGGAATCTTACTGTCGGATATTCATCTTATATATTAAAAATCACATTATTAAATGTTGATTTTTATTTTATTTTATTTTTTTCTCTTGGAGTAAACTGGTATAAATGTTGATTTTTAAAAATGAGAATATATACACACTACCTAAACTTTGTTAAGATAAAAAAATTAAGAAAAAACATTCACCCATGATCTAAAGGTAATTTTCAGTATATATCATTCCAGTTTAGTTTTTGCATATAGAATTTTTACATTGTTATCTTGCACTATGAGTGTAATTTTGTAGCATGCTTTTTCCCTGTAATAATATGAAATCTGTCCTATGTCATGTATTTGTCCTATGTGATAACAAGCCCCATATAGATACCATGTTAGTGACTGTAATAAATTCCTTCAAATAAATACATCACGATAATTTAACCACTTCCCAATACTGAGCATGTAAGTTCTTCCCAATTTTTTATTATTGTGATCATCTTGATACATAAACTTTTTCCTGAATTCAGGACTACATGTTGAAGTAAAGTTCCACAAGTAGAAGTTCTAGGTCAAAACATAAGTGATTTAATGGTTCTTATTACATAAAGCTAATTTGAGTCACAAAAGCAGAGTACGAGTGTACATTCTTACTGATAATGAATGTGACAATAAATATCCTAGCAAGGATTATTTTAAATATCCTATTTTTATAAGCAAAAAATTATAGGTATAGTTTGAATTATTTGATTAGTCATGATGTCAAGCACTTTTTCATGACTGCCAAACCATTGCATTTCCTCTTCTAATATATATTTGCATATATATATATTATATATATGCAAATATATATTATATATCTAATGCATTTTTAATATATTGGCACATATTTGGAACTATGAGGAAATTAGTACATCTAAACTTAATGTTTAAAGTAAATAAGTTAATAATTAAAATTCTTTCAATGGAGCTTATTTTTGAGATGAGGAAATTAAACTTCCTTATAATTTCTAGCCTAAATGTGAATGAATTTGATGGCAGTAAAATAATATTTTTGTGTTATATTTTTGTCCATTGAAGCACCAATCTTCCCGGAGAAACTAGTGGTATTTTCTGAAGAAAGAACCACAAAACTCACCCAGAGCTTTATAAATTGATTTGTTGGCTAGAATGAAATGCAAGTGGTGTTTATTTCTATAGAAAATATGATGCATACTTAAAAGAACCATTTCCAATTTCTTTGCTAAGAATTAAAAATAAAACCCATTCCTCAAAGTTTCTGTAGCTTTTTTTGGATGTAACAAAAATAAATGTCTATTGATCAATTTCTGAATAGTGTTCCTTGAAATACCCATAAGAATTCGATCTTAACCCAAGACTAATAAAGCAAGCAAACTAATCTCAAGGCTTGGATGCTGCTTTTCAGAACTAAGGGTGAAGATGAAGGGTTAGGTTGCTAGTCTTTCCAATGGTCTTTATTTTTTATGTACTGAAAAGTAATTAGAAAGATGAAAATGCAAAACTGAGTAAAACACTTCCTTCTGTGTGGATGTGGATAGAGAAAATGGCAGATTGTGCTGTCTTTTGCTAATTTCCTTTCCTCTATATAAATTTGAAATAGAATGTTTCTGAGAATTTTGCCTGTACTTTGGAGACGTTTGTGATGCTTGTCTTCCTCCTAAGACAGATCAAAGGTCTCAGGTAAATGCAAAAGCTGAGCTTTACCTCAGCTTAGCTTAGACTGCAAAACTGACTTCCTGGCTCTTTTGCTGCTATTCTGGAAGACACATTATTGTATGTTTTGCTAAAGCCCAGGTGGTATTATCTTAAATGAAATAATTTGAATTTTAGGGAATGTGTTGCTATTTCACTTTGTCCTGTAGATTGCTTTAGGGAAAGGGGGAAGAGTGGGTATTGGGTTGTCCCCAGTCCCTGTGATTAGGAAATAAAGTTTTCCTAATGAGAAAGAAGAGAGTACAGATTCACACTATGAACAACTGAAGACAGAATATTAGACTGAGCTAAGAAGTAGAAAGGATCTATGAGGGACTTCTTATGACTTTTTATTTTATGTTATTATGTTTGGGCTTAAGAGTAATTTTCATGTTTTGATTGTTTTTAATTTGTCTATGTTGTAGAGAGAAAGAGTATGTGTGTGTATATGTGTGTGTGTGCGTGTGTGTGTGTGAGTATATAGAGAGGGAGAAAGAGAGAGAGAAAGAGAGAGAGGAGACAGCCAACTTAAGGCTAGAGAGAGAGTTACAGAGGGACCCAGGTCACAGAAAAAGAAGCCACCTGTGACTTACATCTGTTCTGGAAAATGGAGACGTTCGAATATAGTTTGAAGGAATAGTTGAGTTGTACTACAAAAAAAATGAAATGTAAAGCATTTTACAGTTCTATTGTAGTCTTTTTGAAATGAAATAATTATACACATCTCAATAAACTAAAACAGTTAAAACCACAACACACATGGCAAAAAAATTAGCAGTGATGATAAACAAATTAATGGAAAATACTCAAGTTTATAAATTAAATAATATGCTTGGGTAAAATATTCAAAGTGAATAAAAGGGAAGAAAAGACTGGAGCAAGAAAAAAGGAGAGAAGGCATGAGAAAAAGTGGAGGAGAAGAGGATGGAAGAAGAATGATTTAATTCAACTGGTTTTATTGAGTGCTTATTTTGTGCCATGCACTGCATCAGGATCTGCTCAAATATCAATAAAGGAGAAAAGTGACGTCATTACAGTAAGCCAGGGTATGATGGGAGCAAAGTTGGGTGGCAACTCAACAGCCCAGAGCAGAAGGGATAGCAAGATCTTTCTAGAAATATTACATTTGAAATTATGGAATTTGTCAAGCAAGAAAGAAAAAGAAAGAGGCATCCCATGTTGATAGAGCAACAAACAATGGCACAAAGGAAACAGAGAGCAAGATTTACAGTGTGATTAAATCAGCTCCACACAGCTAGAAAGAAAGAGAAACACAATACAATTGAAAAGTTAATTTCAGAGCTGATTAAGAAAAATGCCATAAATCAAATTAAGTACCCAACTGAGTACCTGAGCTACACAACTTAACAGATGTCCTGAATAAAATTTCCTTTAACTAAAAGGTCTGGAAAATGAGTTAAATAGATTTTCTAAGTCCCTGAAGTTAAAGATCCTAAACAATGATACTACTAAGGTTATTAGTTGTTCAGATATTACTCCTTTTTCTTCAAATTTATAATTTAGAATGAACATGGCCTTAAAAACATTAAAATATCATGTTACAGTTTATAGAATGCTTTCATATTTATTATCTCATTAATATTCCATTTTCCAAATGAGAAAACACCAAGAGAAAAAGAATTTGCCCAAGGTTACACCATTAATCTTGAATATGGCCTGGATTTAGGTCTTTGTCTGCAAGTTTATGGATCTGGCTTACTGGTTTAAGTAAATAAATTGGTGAAAAATTTTAAAAAATCAAAGGTATAACATAATCATTTTTAGAATTGGATGTTGGGGTGCTTTGTGGTCTTAGCATATTATTCAGATTTCTAAATTATGCAAACCTTAAAAGTGAATTCAGTTAAAAGAAATAACAAACCCTGGGAAAATCTTTAATATTATTTCAAATCTTTATATGTTGTGTAATATGGTATTACACAACAAATAGACAAAACAAACATTAGAAAGAAATGTTTTCTTACACATCTACATTTCTATATTCATTAATAAATTATATAAGAACTTTTAACTTTCAGATATTATGTATGATCTAGAATGGATATGGGGTGAAGAAAGAAAGGGAAGATAATAACCCAAGAATTTTTTTAGGCTAAACTACATTAATATATACTTCTCCACTTTATACTGTGTTTACTTGATTTTCTTTCTGTAAGTGGATTAAGAGTGATTAATGTTAAACAAAAGAAACTACACCCTTTAAAGGATACTCCCTTTATGAAATAGCCTCAATTAGCTACTGGGCTCAAATTATCATTGCATTATAGTCCTTCTGCAATCAATTGGTAACAGACAATTCCCCTGCAGTGAGATTATTCAGGGAAAATGAGTCTAGAAAATGCTGAGTTTAGGAACTCCCTGATTCTCTTCTCAGAGTCTGGATTCAGGTTGGGATGGGCCCAATGTTATGCCAGACCTTCACATAGTGCTAGTCTAGAATAAGTCCACTATTTTTCTATTGTGTCTAGGACACTGCTGGAATATGTGAGAAAAACAAAATAAATAAGGAGAACAATTTACACCCTAAAAATGCACGCAATGTTGTTAAGCAGACAAAATGTGTATGTATCAAAAAAGAGAACAGAACAAGAAATATATTGCATGCTAAATATCAATATAGAATTTAAGTGTTGCAGGCATTCAGACAAGGGGCATTCAATGTTCTGTGAGATACTCAGAAAACCGAACAATCAGCACTGTGAGTGACATTCCTGTAAAAGAAGACTTGAAATGTAGAAAGAAATTAGACACACAGAAGGGAGGATGAAAAACACCTGAAGTAGGAGAGGCACAGAGATACATAGGAACAGAGGAAAGAAGAAAATGGATTGGAGGGAAAAGCTAGTCCATGTAGGACCAACTTTCCTCAACTGATGTTTAGCATGCCCCTTGTATGTGCCTGAGGCATGTGTCTAGGCTTTCAGGATATAGACATAGCCTCTACTCACAGAGTAATAAAAGAAACAGATGAGAAAAAAATTATAGCATGGGGAAATAACAGGTATGTACAAATGCCGTGAATGCCATGAGAGTACAGAGAAAAGAGAATGTAATTGAGCACGATCGATAAGGAAAGCAATGTTAGTATTAGGTTATAAAGTATGAAATGTCTGATTTCCTTAAGTACTAAGTTTGACAGTTGATATCTCTGACATTTCACTTTGACATTTCTTGTTTTATTTTATTGTGAAGGTACAACCTCATTCTTTCAAACACATCATTGGCTGTGATTATCTTTAAAAAAATTTTTAGTGCAACTTTTGTGAAAGCATGGATAAGTCAAACATTTGTGTTATTCTCGAATATGAGTTCTGTCACAGAACCAATGCTGCACAGACAGCTCAAAATGTCAACAAAGTGTTTGGGAAGGATGTGGCTAATGAACACTCAGTACATTGATGGTTTGAGAAATTCTGTTCTGGTGATTTTAATCTTGAAAATGAGCAACGTGGGCAACCTGAAACTAAGGTGGATAATAATGAGCTGAAAGCTATAGTGGAAGCGAATCCATCTCAACCTACATGTCAATTAGCAGCAAGGTTGGACGTTAGTATTCCAACAATATTGGACCATTGGAAACAAATGGACAAAGTAAGGAAGCTGGATAGATGGGTACTGCATGAATTAAATGAGTATCAGAAGAGAAATCATCTCAAAGCTTGCCTTTCTTTGTTATGACATAATGTCGAACCATTTCTACACTGTATTGTTACATGTGATGAAAAATGGATTCTTTTTGATAATCACAAGCCTTCAGCACAATGTTTGGATGAAGATGAAGTGCTGAAACACAGTCCAAAACTGAATATTCATCAAAAAAAGCTAATGGTGTCTGTTTGGTGGTCCAGCACTGGTATTATCCACTACAGCTTCATGAAACCTGGTCAATCGATTACAGCGGATGTCTACTGCAACCAATTGGATGAAATGATGAGGATGCTTGAGATTAAGCAGCCAAGATTGGCCAATAGAGACAGGCCAATCATCTTGCAAGATAATGCTGAACCACATGTCACACAAACACTACAAACTACAGAGTCTGGACTTAGAAACTCTCTGTCATTCACCATATTCACTAGACCTGCACCAACTGACTACCACTTCTTCAAGGCTTTGGACCACTTCTTGCAAGGAAAAGCATTCAATTCTCAACAAGCTGTGGAAAACACCTTTCACAATTTCATGGTCATTCGCTCTCCAGGCATCTTCACTGCTGGTATAAACAAACTACCATTAAGATGGCAAAACTGTATCGATAGTTTAGATGCATAGTTTGATTAATTGTACTGCTTCTTGTTTGAGATATGATAAACTTTTGATTTGAAATCAGAATTTCATATTTAATAGCCTAATACATTTTGTCACGAGCAAGAGGTGATATTTTAGTAGTTCTTGAAAGACAAATAGAAGTTAATCAGGTAAAGGTGTCTAAAGAAAGGATAATCTTCAGAGAGGTGTATAATCAGTGCCATTAATATCAATAAAGCATGTAAGAGTAATGCTTATTCAGGAAATTACTTGAAACCGTATCATTCAAGCAATGGTTAAAGAAATTAGAAATTTTTATTCTAGAGAACATTAAATGGCAAAATTATACAATAGTTGTTTTCAAATATTTATCACATGGGGAAAGCTTATACTTACTCTTTTGTTCTTGTTTTTATGTTTTAGAATAGTTTTAAGTTTACATAAAAATCACAAAGATAGTACAGGGTGTTGCCATACATTTGTATCCACTTTCCTCTGTTATTAATATCTTACGTAATTAGTATGGTACATGTATTAGAATTAAGGAATTCATGCATAAATTAGAATTATGCACAATTATGCATAATTTATGCATGAATTACTGCATTAAATTTATGCAGTACTATTAGAATTTATGCAGTACTATTAACTAAGGCTGAGCACAGTGGCTCACGCATGTAATCCCAGCAGTTTGGGAGGCCGAGGCAGGAAGATCCCTTGAGGCCAGGAGCTGAAGAACACCCTGGGCAACATAATAAGATTTTGGTCTCTACAAAAAATAAAAGAAAAAAATTAACACACCTGTAGTCCTGCTATTTGAGAGGCTGAGGCTGGAGGATCACTTGCGCTCAGGAGTTCAAGGCTGCAGTTGAGCTATGATCGGGCCACTACACCACACTCTAGCCTGAGTGATAGAGCAAGGCCCTATCTCAAAAAAAAAAACCCACCAACAACAAGGTGTAAGTATATTAACTAAAGGCCACAGGATTTTTTTTCCAGATTTCCTTAGTTTTTACCTAATGTTTCTGTTTTTGTTTCAGCATCCTATCCAAGATACCACATTCCATTTAGTTGTCATGTCTCCCCAGGCTCCTTTTAGCTGTAGCCGTCTCTCAAACTGACCTTATTTTAGATGATCTCGATGATTTTAAAGAGTACTGATTAGGTATTGTATATATCCGGATTTGCCTGATGTTTTTCTCATGCTTAGACTGGAGAAAGGTGCTTTATCTATCACATCTTATCAAGGATACATATTATGAACATGATATCTTACACTTGTTTTGAAGCATACTAAGTAGAAAAACACTCAAAGGAAGGTAAGAAAAAAAATTTAAACACATTTTTAAGAAGGACTCAGGATCAGAGGAATGAAGTTTTTTGCTTGCGTTCATAAGGCTAGTAAGTAGCCAAGGCCAAGACTCAAACCCAGTTTTTCTGATTTCAAATTTATTGGGTTTCTTTGCACTTCATTGGGTCATAAAGTTTATTAAATGAACTAATATATTTTTTTAATTTTATTTTTATGGGTTTTTTTTTTTGTTTTTTTTTAGAGACAGAGTCTCGCTTTGTTGCCCAGGCTAGAGTGAGTGCCGTGGCGTCACTCTAGCTCACAACGACCTCAATCTCCTGGGCTCAAGCAATCCTACTGCCTCAGCCTCCGGAGTAGCTGGGACTACAGGCATGTGCCACCATGCCCAGCCAATTTTTTGTATGTATATTTTTAGTTGATCAATTAATGTTTTTCTATTTTTAGTAGAGACGGGGTCTCGCTCTTGCTCAGGCTGGTTTCGAACTCCTGACCTCGAGCTATCCGCCCACCTCTACCTCCCAGGGTGCTAGGATTACAGGCGTGAGCCACCTCGCCCGGTCTAAATGAACTGATATCTACAAAGTTCCCTTCAGTGATGTGCTGAAGCTGCTTGTCCTGGTTTACTAGAGCTACTGTGCATATCTTTTAAACTCTATAGCTTGAAATCAACTATAGTGGGAGTATTTACACCACAGAAATAATCAATATCTTGAATCAGGATTTTTCTCTAATTTTTTTTTTTTTTGGAAAGTTAACTGTTAAACACTGATCAACATTGATTGTTCTTTTTGTTTTGTTTCTTTTGTTTTTAGACCTGAATAATCTTATTTTATCTACAATTGTGAACTTAAACACACACATACACACACATATACATACCTATGTATGTTTCACTTTTTTATAGAAGAATTAAAACAAACTAAACACATTGAGCCTAAGTAAAAAAATCTATCTGCAGAAGATTTGGAAGTCTAAGTAATAACTACCCACAGGTAAAAGGGAAGACTATAGTGAAAAAGGAAAGTAAAGAATATAACTCTATGGGTTAGTGTCCCAAAATAGGTTATTTTGTTGTTGTTGCTGTTGATGATGGTGTTTTATTCATTTTTGTTTGTTTTATTTGTTTGCTACATGTGGAAAGCCTATGATATCTGGAGCAATGACTAGATATTTACCTTTTTAATATAAATTGCAAACAAATGTGCATTTCTAGAATTCCATGCTGATTTGAGAAATATGAATGTAAGAGATATTATGAATTAGAATAGTATGTGATATTTAAACTATGAAATATTGTGATATTTAAACTATGAAAACATAAAAGGAGTTTCTTCCTCCCTAACCCACCCATCTGGACTTGGTAGTTGCAATTTGATCCCTAGTTGAAGGACACTTGTCCTTAAAAAAGCAGTTTTGCTCACTCTAGCCTGGACAACAAAGTGAGACTCTGTCTCAAAAAAAAAAAAAAAAAAAAAGCAGTTTTGCATGACATCTCATTGAATGGACTCACTTGAAAAGGCCAAACGGGATGAAACTTCCTTCCCATTCTAATTAATTCACAAGTGAGGATGAGAATGGTGTGTTCAGGCTGGGAAGACAAGAAAGAAACAAAATATGCTTGATTACCTGGCATTCTATACCCAGTGCTGTCAAACTCTAAGAATGTCAATTAGTAATCCCAAATTCATTGGCATAGAAGATGGTGATTCAGATTTTGTGAGAAAAGTAGCATCCGATTATACATATAAAAAAGAGATGCATCCCCAAAGAAAAATATCATTTGAAAAGGTTGTTTTAGTTTTACAGTAATTAAATATATACCGATATCTTACCACTATTTATTTTTATATCTTGTGTAACTATGTGTGTATTTATATATATATGTATCAAATTGGTTCTTGAATGCTTTGAAAGGGATTAATGGATAAACCAAATACACAAACACAAATACCCACACATGGAAAAAGTAGAATATTTTAAAGGAAAAAATTTTTCTCAACAACAGGTAGCACTAACGTGAGTTTGAGGAAATTTTGTCATTAGGCACAAAACAGACCAGTCTAGCTTGTTTTGCATTTTTATTGGATGTCCTAGATCAGTGTTTCCCAACCTTGGCTAATTGTCAGAAGCACCCGGGGTGCTTGTTAAAAGTACTATTCCTTTGGTCCGCCACAGACTTACTGAGTCAGATTCTTGAGGGAGTGGTCTAGGAATCTATGCATGTAACAAGTGCCACAGATGATCTTGATGAGTAGCCAAGGCTGAGAAACACTGCCTACATCAGGGGTTCTCGATTTTGGCACACTTTAATCAATTGTAGAGCTAAAAACAAAAAAACACAAAAACACCAATGTCAGGGCCAATTAGGACCAGTTAAAGTAGAAACTTTGGACTTGGCGCTCAGGCACATGTATTTAAAAACTAATCCAGGTGATGTTACTATGCTACCAAAATTGAGAGGCACTGGTTTAGCTAAATAGTATTCTAATAGAATACTTCTCTAAAACAGAATCCAATGAAGTCATAATGAGTGCGTGCCACTGCCAATCTGTGAATAACTATAGAAATTGAGAAGACAAAGTAGCAAATTTGGGGTATTTCTAGATGTTCCCATGACTAAAAATGGGTGCATCTATTCCTTCTGCTTGCCATTCCAGTATTCATTTTGGGATAGAAAAGTAGAAGGAATGGAGAAAATAAAGTGGAAGAAGTCGCATGCATATTCTAAGTATTGAAAATCTCTAAGGACATCTTACCCATTCCCCTAACTACTAAATTTAAGCCTATCCTATGTATACATATACTTGTTATTTAAGAATTTCCTTTTTAAAATTTAAAATTTTTTTATTGAAACATAATAATTGCATGTGCTTATGGGGTACATATGATATTTTGATACATGCATACAATGTGCAATGATTGAATCAGGTCATTGGGATATTCAAATATTCACCTCAAATATTGATCATTTCTCTGTGTTGAGAACATACCAAATCTCCTTTTCAAGAATTTTTTAACTTTCATTATCCAGTCTTATAGAGATAATGCATTCCTTTAATTTGAATGAACTAAAATAAACCAATAAAAAAAAGGAGATGGCTAGTATTAATATTGTTTTGGAAAATATTACTATCTAAAAATTTTATTTTCAGTTTAGATTGATTGTAAATACTATTATTATTTATTCTAGAAAATATAGAATTAATATAATTATTAAATACAGTTTACAGAGCTGGCATGTTTACCTGTAATTCTCTTTGTTTTTTTGTTAACAGGAGAAATGCTGTACTTCGTACTTACTGGATTAGAAGGATTTATTTTGCTTTCATGCACTCTGTGGTATATTCTAATTTACAAGCCCTATGAAACAAGTGTAGCATTTTTGTTTGTTTTTTCTTGTTTTTAGGGCTCATTGCCAAGTTATAGGCAAATGTACACATTTGTGTACATTCATTACATTTAATACAATATTGTAGGTATTTCTGAGTTTATGTTTGTATTAGTTTGCTAGGTTTCCTATAACAAATACTGCTAGCTGGGCCACTTAAACAACAGAAATTTATTGTCTTGCAATTCTGGAGGCCAGTGTCTAAAACCAGGGTGCTGGCAGAGTTAGTTCCTTCAGAAGACTGTGAGGGGACTGGTCTGGTCCTCTCACCTTAACTTGAACATGGCCATCTTCTCCCTGTTTCTCTTCACATCACCTTCCCTCTATGTGCGTCTGTCTCTGCATCCAAATTTTCCCTTTTTATAAGGACATCAATGATATGAGATTAGGGTCCACCCTAATGACATTATCTTAGCTAATTACTTCTGCAACTACCTCTCTCCTCCTTTTCCTCCTCCTCTTTTTTAGGAAAAATTTAATCAACTTTTGTATTCTGAGTTTGGAAATCCTTGCCTAGGAATCTGTTACAGAATTTTTGATGTTTTTAGAAATAAGTTAAATGTTGAGGTACTAAGAGGTTAGGACTTCAACATATGAACTTGCTGGGGAACACAATTTAGCTCATAGTTTTGAAATCATTTATTCAACTCTTTCTGGCCCATGCAAAAAGACAATTACAAGCCCTGTATTTTCTTGCTTTTTGAATTATATCTGCTTAGACACCATCTGTTGAAGCAAACCTTTCCTGGTTCTGTTTCTCCCACCTGGATTGGGGTTTGGAGATCTTCTCATTAAAAACCTCTTCATTTTCATCTATTATCTCCAGTTGACTCGCAAGTTTTCTTTCCTGGACCATAAACTCTTTGTATTCAGACACTGCATATTCCCAGTGGCTGGAATTAGGCCTCCCACACGGAAGGAACCAAGGAAATATTTGAACATTTAAAATAATAGGATTAGGTATTGAGAGGTATTTGTCCACACCAGAGTAGACACTTTGGTAGTCATTCCTGTCTTCACTGGGCCAACTCACACCCCTCTGTCTGAAATGCTCCCTCCCAAGCTGGCATGGGGCTAGTTCATTCTCATCCACCATGAACCATCTTAAATCTAAGAGATGTTCTCCTGGCCATACAATTTAAAGTAGTTTCCGTGGTCCTCATCATTTTCTCTGCCAGTCCCTTATTTATGTCCTTCTTAGCAGTTATTACAGCCTGATAATTCATTTTTGTTTCATTGTCTCTTTGTTTGTCTTCCCCATTGGTGTGTGCCCTCCATTAGGGCAGACCCATGTCAGCTTTGCTCCTCGCTGTGTCCCCAGAATCCAGTAGTGCCCAGCACACAGATTTTGTTCCTTTTGCTGCCGCTGTGCTTTCACTGGGAAAAAAAAATAATAATAGTAGTGAATAGATTACTTCTCTCCTCCTCTTTTTAGGAAAGATTTTAAAACTTTTGTATTCTGAGTTTGGAAGTCCTTGCTTAGGAATCTCTTACAGAATTTTTTTACTTTTTATTTTTTTAGAAAAAACAGAAATAAAGATAAAGAGAACAAAAAGGAAAAGGAAGAGGGAACATTACCAAGCTAATGTAGCCGCTTCTAAGAAGTGAGAATTTGGGGGGATTTGGGGGGAGTGAGGCAACAAACTGCTATATTTTTTTAAGTCATTGTATTTGATACATACCATTTTGATATAGATAAAAATTAAACTTAAGAATGCAGCCATTAAAGCTACAGTAGTTCAGGATTGATGAAGCTGCCTCTCTTTCAGACAAAATAAATACAAAAAGAGTCACACCTAGAGATATACTAGCAGAATTTTCCCACTCCAGGACAAAATAAATCTTAAATGAGTTCAGGCAGTGGGAATAATGCTCCCACTTGGCATAATAGCTAAAATCAAGCAGAACTGAGTTTAAATGCTGGTTTTGCCTCTTGCCCTTATGTATTATACTTTGAGTACATTAAAAACTTCTCTGTAAATCAGTCATTCAATCTGTCAAATTTGCTATTTTATTAAATGCGAAAATACATTTTTTACACTGGGGCACATAATATTTTGTGAACTTGAAAATATTTAAAATTGAATTTCTTTTGGGGGGGCTTAAATTTGTTTTTAAACAAATTAAAAACTTTAGAAAATTATAAAAGCAATTTTTTGATAAAGAATTTACAAAACTTTAAAAAATTATAAAAGCAACACACTCTCATTACAGAAAATGTAGAAAATACATGAAAGTTGAAAAGTCACTATTACCCCCTGTGACATCTCTCCCAAAACAACCACTGATAATATTTTATTAAAATTGAATTTCTATTGACTTCACACAAAGTAGACAATTTTTAGGGTATAATATTCTTGGGTCATAGCTTTTCTTTATTTTTTCTCAAAATCATTTTGCTTTAGTTTGATTTTATATTTATATTGCTGCCTGAACTCTTTTAAGATTTATTTTGTCCTGGAGTGGGAAAATTCTGCTAGTATATCTCTAGGTGTGACTCGTTTTTTTTGTTTTTTTTTTAGACAGTCTCACTCTGTTGCCTGGGCTAGAGTACCGTGGCTTTAGCCTAGCTTACAGCAACCTCCAACTCCTGGGCTCAAGCAATCCTCCTGCCTCAGCCTCCTGAGTAGCTGGGACTATAGGCATGCACCACCATGCCTGGCTGATGTTTTCTATATATTTTTAGTTGGCCAATTAATTTATTTCTATTTTTAGTAGAGACAGGGTCTTGCTCTTGCTCAAGCTGGTTTTGAACTCCTGACCTTGAGCAATTTGCCCACCTCAACCTCCCAGAGTGCTAGGATTACAGGTGTGAGCCACCATGCCCGGCCGGTGTGACTCTTTTTGCATTTATTTTGTCTGAAAGAGAGGCAGCTTCATCAATCCTGAACTACTGTAACTTTAATGACTGCATTCTTAAGTTTAATTTTTATCTATATCAAAATGGTATGTATCAAATATAATGATTTAAAAAAATATAGCAGTTTGTTGCCTCACTCCTCCCAAATCCTAATTCTCATTTCTTAGAAGCAACTACATTCAACTCTTTTGACTATTTCTTCTGTTATTATCTTTGCCACCATATTACTAAATAATGTTCTTATATATGAATTGTTATTTTGCAACTTTAGGCAATTATTTATTGCCTTGGTACTATAGAAAATCAGTGTTTAACTCTCTGACAACCAAGCTCTTCCCAATCCATAATTCTCCATTTCCCACCCAAATTCCTTCACAAATTTTGGTTAAATCAATATTCCATTTCTATATTATTATGACTATCAATGTAGTTGGACATACCAAGGAATTGCTCAGTTCCATTTATATCTTGCAGGCATTCTTCCTGTTCTTCTTCATTCTCCCCAAGCTGGATTTGAGGAGCTCTAGGCCTTCAGCACAACTGATATCCTGAGACTTTTCTTTAATATCATTATGAGAATTTTTCTTTGTCACTTTTGTACGTCTTCATTTTTCTGTAACCAATCAAGGAGCACACCTAGTACCCAGATCTTTTTTTTTTTTAGATACTATTCTCCAATCAAAGAATCCAGAAGTCCTCAGGAAATGATTGATTGTAAGTCTAGAGCAGGAAAAAATACAAGATAAGCCTACATTATCTCATAATATCACAAAGTAAGGAAGTGCTGAAAAAAGAAAAAGAGATAGCAGCATAGCAAGGGCACAAAAGCCAACCTAAAAGAGCTCCTAGTGGCCAAAGTTAAAGCAACATGAGCAATAAAATAATTACATGTGGCCGGGCGCGGTGGCTCACGCCTGTAATCCTAGCACTCTGGGAGGCCGAGGCGGGCGGATTGCTCGAGGTCAGGAGTTCAAAACCAGCCTGAGCAAGACCCCGTCTCTACCAAAATATAGAAAGAAATTAATTGACCAACTAAAAATATATATACAAGAAAAAATTAGCAGGGCATGGTGGCGCATGCCTGTAGTCCCAGCTACTAGGGAGGCTGAGGCAGTAGGATCGCTGAGCCCAGGAGATTGAGGTTGCTGTGAGCCAGGCTGACGCCACGGCACTCACTCTAGCCTGGGCAAGAAAGTGAGACTCTGTCTCAAAAAAAAAAAAAAAAAAAAAAAAAATAATTACATGTTATTGGACTATAACCCAAAGAACAAAATAAGCATGACAGGCCCATATTGATATAAATAACTAGATAAATAAATAAATAGGAGTAAATAAAAAAATTCTTCTTAACAGATGTACTCCAATTCATAAATATATAGACAAAGAGGAAAATAGAAAATTACCTTTAGAATACTACAACAGTAGTTGCCCCAGGAAGATCCAGATTCAGACATGAGGAATGGATACCAGCTAACATGACAGAAAAGAAATGTATTGAAATAATTTTAGGTGCTTCACAGAATGAATAGAAAAGCTGACGAACCTGGCTCAGAAAACTGGGAGATGCCAGAGACACTTTGCCATAACAAAGCACAGTGAAGGGCCTGTCACAGGGACCATCTATCTAGGATGCTACCACTGGCGACACCACAACAGGATCCTTAGCATTTCCACTTTCATAGGTTCTCAAAGGCCAGGCCTAATACAGCCTTGAACATCATCTCACCTGTCCCCAGTGTTTGTTTCCCTTTCTCAAGTAACAAATCCCTAGGGGAAGTTATCTCATGTTCCAGCTTAGGATGCCAGAAGGCTGGGAGAAGTGAGATCTTCCTTTTGCTCTACCTACCACCAAGTTTCTTGATAGAAGTATCCCCTACTTCTAGGAGAAGAAGAATAACAGCTATTTCTTATACAATCAGTATTATATTCTAGGCCCTGTTCTTAACATTTTCTAGACAATAACTTATTTAATCCTCATATCTATTCTATGTGGTAAGAATTATTATTTTCCATTTGAATAGAAGTTAAAGCAGAAACATTGAGGAGCTAAACCTGCCAAACGTTAGACCGCTAGAAAGTGGCAGGGCATAGATTTAAACCCAGGCAGTCAGGTTCCAAAGCCCTTCAAGGCAGCTCATGATGACCAGCACCTCGAGGTGACAATAGGTTTGTTGAACTGATGAAGCAAGGTGAGGAGATCGGGGAGGTGGGCTCCAGAACAAACACTGAGTTCTTAGACTAGGATGGTAGTACAAAGACTTTTCTGACATATGAGGAAAAAAGGGGAGGGTGAATGGAGATGCCAAAGGATGTGTATGTAAGCAAAAAAATAAGGGTGGCTTTGAGGTAGTTTGGGTCTTGATTTCAATATCACTTAGAATAAGTGAGAACATCACTTCGAAGAAGGAAGGTAAAGAGGTCCACAGCAAATGGTGAGTCTTTGAAATAAGACTGTGAAAAACTGTAGAGTTACTCTAGCTAACGCTAGGGACCATGACTAGACATAAGCCCCAACCTTCTCTTCTATGCTAGTGACTTCCAGCTCAACTCAATAGTCTAATTGAAGTGAAGAGATGATAGCTTCAGGTTTGAGGGTTATCAGTGAAGTCCAATACAAACACAAGGGTCAAAAGGTAAGAGAGTAGATGATGTTATAGGTGGCAGTACCTGAGCTGAACAAATATCATCATCATTATCATCACCATCATCAGGATTATAATAGCTATCATTTATTGACTGGTTTCTATGCATCGGACACACTGTTAAATGCTTTATGTTCATTATCTCAAATCATGCTCATAACAACTCCACAAAGTTGGTACTATTATTATCCCATTTTATAGGCAAGAAAACTGAGACCTAGAGAGTTAAAATTCCCCAAGGTCTGAGAGCCAGTAAGTGGTGAGACAGGATTTGAACCTACTTGACACCAGCCGGAACACCGTGAATGAGTTACAATGTAGAAATCAAAAATTAGGAGTTGAAAACCAACTAAAATAAAAGAATGAGAGGATTGAATTACAGGAGGTTGGTTATAGTCAGAGAACAGAATTTGAGTTTACTATATAGCCCCTCAATAGTTTTGGGTGACAAATTTCAAGGTTCATCATGGAAATAGTACCTCCACTTGGTGCCATTGTACACACAATACAGAACACAATCTTAAACAATGGAGGGTGTAAGCTGATAGATACATGATTCTTCCTTTTGTCTCCTGGCCAGAGAGTTCAGGGAGACAGTTCATAAGGCTGCTCATACGTTCACATAGAATTAAATGCCAGTCCCTTGTAGTGGTGACTGACTCAATAATGCCCTTTTTTTCTCCCGTATTTCTCTCCTCTGCTCTTCACTCTCCACTCCCTGCGATTGTTTCTCACATAGACAACCTGCACACAGGGCTCTGCCTTGTGTCAACTCTGCTTTCAGGAGAACCCAGGCTACTTACTTCCAGTCAATGCCCTGGAAGACAAACTTTCAGGAGAGAACGCAAATGCTCTTTTCTGGATGTAAGTGGCTGGTAAGGCTGGAAATTCAAATAAGAGTTGATGTTGTAGTCTTGTAGTTGTTGTTGTATTCTTGATTCTGAATTCCCCAGGGCAGCAGGCTGGAAACTCAAGCAGGGTTTCTATTCGAATTCCCTCTACTTATTAAGGGAAACTCAGTCTTTGCTCTAAGTCCTTCAACTGATTAGATGAGGCACATCCACATTATGGAGGGTAATCTGCTTTACTCAAAGTTTACTGACTAATCACATCTAAAAAATACCTTTACAGCAACATCTGGACTGGTGTTTGACCAAACAACTGACACCATAGACTTGCCAAATTGACACATAAGATCGACCATCACAGGTCTTAACCAAGCCATATGGAGAAATGCAATCTCTGTACTGGAGAGAACTAACTTACACATGAAAGGAATTGCAAGTGCTAGTCCCTTTGTACTGGCAGGAACTATGGGATCAAATGTGGGAGCTGGCATTGGACTAGAAAGGCTAGAATATAAAACTGGATAAAGGACAATTTTTTTATATGAAAGCACTTTCCTGTGACCAAGGATTTAAGGTCTTGGCAGAATACTAGGAGCCAATATGCTCCTAAGATGCTGATGAGAATGTTCCTTGAAATTTGGACATGGAAATGGCCCACAGTAAATAAAGTGGAGATGTTAGGGGTAGAAGACCAGAAGGTTTGGGCAGTGAGAATATTTAAATGAATTTATTATGTGACATGGTCAAACCCATAATCTGGGTTGAAGACTGCACTGGTGCAGGGACATTGCGTTTTTGACATTGAGAGTAGTAGTCCTCTATAGACTGGAGTGGGCAGAAAAGATGCTGCCACATCTCCCTATTGGCAATGGGGATAATGAGATTCCAGAATGGCAGAGGCCAGATGTAAGTTTGAGATAATCATTATAATGAGTATCAAGGCTAGAGCAGTAATTAAAGTGTCTGGAACCATCTGCTTTGTGGTGATGAACAATAAATTATAGCATTCTGAAGGTTGAGATACATGATCAGCCATCAGGATATTGCTTTATCAAGAGGTGGTGAGCAGAGGGCCTATAGCTTCCATGGTTCCTCATCCAGCTCCCAGGTGTGAGTTTATGACCCAGAGTCTGTTGATTGAAGGGTAAGTTGGACCTCCTTGAGGAGAGATTCTATAATGTAATTCAGATTTTCCATCATATTCTTGGTATTGTAAAATCCACAAGACATAGGACCAAGTGATTGCATGAAAAATTCATTAGAAGATGGAAATTGGACATTTGGGATTTAAGCCCAAGAAGGCCCAGAAGACACAAGGAAATTACATGACCAGATAACACAGATGCTCATGGCACTTATTTCTTTTGTATTCATGTCTCCTCCCCAACTAACACATATAACCTCTTGGGGATTAACTATGATTAACTGATGAAGTAGGGGAAAAAAAAAAAAACCTGCTCTTGGCTCACAAATGAGTCCACATAATATGTTGGAGGTGGCTGCAAAAGGATGGTGCCACATTACAGCCCCACTCAAGGGTGGCCCTGGATACAGTGGGGAAGGGCAATTCTTCCATTGAGTAAAGCCAAGAGCAGTTACTGTGGTTTTCTACAT
The DNA here is from genome assembly GCF_040939455.1 of Microcebus murinus. Lineage (NCBI taxonomy): Eukaryota > Metazoa > Chordata > Mammalia > Primates > Cheirogaleidae > Microcebus > Microcebus murinus. The sequence continues at coordinate 38,170,367 of NC_134120.1, read as the reverse complement.
TGTATGGTAGAAGAAATGGCCTGAATTACAAATATTCATGAACTCCTAGGCAGGGATGCATGGCTAGGCTGGTCGGTCAGGGTCCTGAAAGAAACAAGGTTAGAAGATTGGGGAAATCTGGGATAAAGAGTGGTGGTGGTAATAGCAGTGGTGAAAATAAACAATGATGTTTAGACTCATCTGCTAATATTAGTTCCATCTTATCATCTAAGCAGTGTCCTTAGTTATCTCAGTCTTCTTTTTTTTTTTTTTTTTTTGAGACAGAGTCTCATTCTGTTGTATGGGCTAGAGTGCCATGGCATCAGCCTAGCTCACAGAAACCTCAAACTCGTGGGCTCAAGCCATCCTTCTGCCTCAGCCCCCTGAGTAGTTGGGACTACAGGCATGTGTCCCCATGCCCCAGCTAATTTTTTCTATATATTTTTAGTCAGCCAATTAATTTCTTTCTATTTTTAGTAGAGACAGAGTCTCACTCTTGCTCAGGCTCTTCTCGAACTCCTGACCTTGAGCATCCTCCCTTCTTGGCATCCCAGAATGCTAGGGTTATAGGCGTGAGCCACTGTGCCCAGCCTATCTCAGTCTATTTGTAATACATGGTCAGCCTTTCAGCTTTCTATCCCCTTCTCTTATTGCCTATAAGCTTTCTCCATCTGGGAGACTGTTTTGTACAACCTTGGAGAGTTGCAGAGGACATATATTTCTATGGGATTATATTGCAATCAATAAAGGGTCAATAAATAAGCTTTATTTATTTATTTTTTGTAAGCCTTACTCTGTCACCCAGACTAGAGTACTGTGGCATCAGAACTAGCTCACTGCAACCTCAAGCTCCTGGGCTCAAGTGATCCTCCTGCCTCAGCCTCCCTGAGTAGCTGGGACTATAGGCGTGCACCACCAAGCCCAGCTAATTTTTCTGTTTTTAGTAGATCCAGATCTTGATCTTGCTCAGGCTGGTCTTGAACCCCTGAGCTCAAGCAATCCTCCCTCCTCGGCCTCCCGGAGTGCTAGGATTAGAGGCGTGAGCTGCCGCACCTGACCAATAAATGAGCTTTCTGATCTAAGAAACACTCTCTGAATCCCCCCATCCTCTACTGCAGGACACAGTATTAGTCAGAAGTTTCTAAAGTCTGCAAATATATGCATGAATAGTAGGTGTGTTTAAAATATTTAAATCTTCCAATTCAGGCACAAGCCATGACTTTCAATTTATTACTTCACATTTATCAAAATGGCTTGGAATTTTCTTCATATAGGTTCTGCATATATCTTATTTGGGTTATTTCTAACCATATTATATTTTATTATTGCTCTTGTTAATAAGATCTCTTTCCACAATATGTTTATTTGGGTTATGCCCAAAATAAGGAGGATGCATGGGGAATGGTAAGTGGGAGATGAAATCTAGCCACAGTCCTCTCACATTAAGCTGTATTTTCTAGCATAAAACCAGAAGGAAGCACTTCTTTTTCTATTTCACACAAAAGCACCTCCTGGACACCAGGTTCTTTTCATGTGGGGGCTGGGTGGAGTGGGGGTGTTTTAATCTGGTAATGTTTATATTTTAAAATATGTTGATTCTTACCTATTCCTCTTCCTTTTCATCCGTTTTAACAATATTTTAAATTATTCTTTGTCACTAAAACCCAGAACATTAGCTTGGGACAAAGGTCCACTTGGAGGCAAAAATACTAGCTGGTGCTGCTTAGTTTCTAGGTATCGACATTCTGACTTGTCAAGACCTTGTACTTATGGTTAACAAGAGCTTAAGGGTTATACTCAAAACCTTATAAAGAAGGCAAAAGGATTTATTAAGAATGACTAAACTTACATTCTGTAATTGAAACTGTAGTCACTTGAGTAAATATTTACATAAAATAAATTATAAAGCTATGTTTCACAAAAGTCCCTGTGAAACACTAATAAACAACCATTAGCTGTCTACTAATTTCACACCCAATAATGTCTCGACTAAAATATTACGTGCAATTAGCAACACTTTGTCTCTATTTCTTTTCAAATCCTTTCCAATATTCTATCTCTTTGTCTCAGGTCTAATTTCATTTGTCAGAATAATATTAAGTATTCATTAAGCTGATTAAGCACTTTTCTTTCTTTCTGATTTTTTTTTTTTTTTTTTTTTGAGACAGAGTCTCGCTTTGTTGCCCAGGCTAGAGTGAGTGCCATGGTGTCAGCCTAGCTCACAGCAACCTCAATCTCCTGGGCTCAAGCAATCCTTCTGCCTCAGCCTCCCGAGTAGCTGGGACTACAGGCATACGCCACCATGCCCAGCTAATTTTTTCTATATATATTAGTTGGCCAATTAATTTCTTTCTATTTATAGTAGAGACGGGGTCTCGCTCTTGCTCAGGCTGGTTTCGAACTCCTGACCTCGAACAATCCTCCCGCCTCGGCCTCCCAGAGAGCTAGGATTACAGGCGTGAGCCACCTCGCCCGGCCTCCTTTCTGATTTTAATCGGAAGATCTGTGTTTCACCTCTAAGTGGTCTCTGCTCTACCTCGACATGGTTTAAATGGAATTGTTCTTGAAACAAATTATGCCACAGTGAGTGGCAAAATCCTAGAAATGAGCAAAAGCTCTGTCTCTGGCACTCACAGGGATTATTGCCATGGTATTCACTGTTATCACTGGCTCTAAGTGCCCAGTTTAGGACTTCTTTTCTGTCCCTATCATTTAGGTTCCCAATCTTAGGCCATCCCACTAAACTTTTGACTTCACTGCTGTCACGCATCACCCAAGCTATCATCCTCCCACAGCCAAGTTCAATAGAGGCACTACAGTGTCACAGTTAAGAATATTATACTGTGCCCCGGACAAAAGATCTGGGGCTCTTTCTTCACCTCCTGGTTCTGTTGGTCTTGGATAAGTAAATTAACATGACTATGCCTCAGATTTTTTTGTCTGTATAAATGCATAACCATAGTCTCTACCTGATAGATCCTTATGAGGCTTGAGTGATAATATATAAATAATTATGTAAAGTACTGAACATAATTAGCATGTGACATGCAGTGTATGTTCAATGTCTACTATTTACTGAGCTGGGAAGGGAGAAGGCGGTCCTGCCCACTCTGAAGTCAGACAACCCTGCAGCTAGCTGGCTTCCTATGATGCTCTCGGTTTTGCCGCTGCCTGTCGTATGCTTTCCTGGAATTCACCACCTGGCTTTCCTGGACTACTCTTTATTTGTGTGTCAGTGTGTGGTCCTTTATAGCTCTAGCCCTTTGCTGACCACAACACCACCCTATATAAATGTATGGGCCTATCAGTCCTCATTGGGGTTTAGAGAGACGAGAGTGGATGGTAGTCTCTCTCCTACAGCAAAACAAAACCTTATAATATTAGAAATACATCCTAAAATCCTAGCATCTACCCAACCGCAGGGATTCCTTATTGACTTCTGTCATTCTCAGACTCAGGCCCATGCAATGATGCTCGAACCCCCTTTTTTTATTCTCTCTTTACTTTTCCATGTAGGCTTTGCCCTCTTCTTTATTTGCTTCTAAATTCAGTGGGTATTTCTAATGTAGAGAGGTTAGTGGTTTACTCATTTCTAGTGGGTTACTCATTTCCTTGTTTCCTGATCTCCTTACAGTCCTTGCTTCTTAAATCTTCACCTAATATCACCCCCAACAAGCTTACCCAGGTATTTCCCTAAACAATGGCATGCCCCTCCTAAAACAAAGCTCTGGACCAATTGCAAAGATAACCTCACTACACCTGTCAGTCGCCTGGGGGGGCCCTGATCAGGCACTCAGACAATTATGAGGTTGCCTGGTAGGCTGGGAGAACTTTGTTAATGTTAAAACAGTGTACTTCTCTTCCTAGATTTAAAAACTACTAATGCTGTTATTAGGAATAGCTGTCAAAACTGTGTCCAATGAGTGTCTTCCAAAACAATATTTTTATTACTATTTTATTAATATACATTGATAAGAACAACTCAGCTTCTTTTACCAATATCCAACTTCTTCTTGTCACAGTTCTCTCACGCTTTCTTTAAATTGATTGCTATGTCTATTTGTGTATTTATGTTTGCGTAGAGAAGCCAATGGTCCCTGAAGACTAGTGAAAAGAGAATCCTTTTCTCCCTAAATCCAAGACTCAAAACCTACTCAAGTTTCACACCAAGTTTTCACGCCCACATAAGTAGTCCACTGGCTCAAACACAACAGATAATAATTAATACAGTTTTAATTTCACGCCGTTCTAAGTGTTTTACATCTATTAATGTTTTTATTCCTCATAATAATCCCATGATAGAGATACTATTATTATCTCTTTTAAAAGCTAACAAACCTAAGGCATAAAGTGACTCTCTAAGGGCACATAGCTAGTAAATGGTAGAATAAGATGTGAATCCAGGTAGTCTATCTTTGACCGCTGGAATGAACTTCTTCTCTAACAAATAGAGGTGCAGTTGATAGGGAATATACTTCAGGAGTACTCTATTAAAGTTAAAATACACCCCCCCAAGGGACTTACTGTAAGCTCATATCAGTCATCATCTTAGCAAGATGAGGATAAACAGGGTCTAACCTGAAGGGCGTATGAGTGGAGAGTATGTTTGGGAGAGGAGCTCATAAGAAAGGAAGCAAAATGGCAAAAAACAACATATTATAGTTTGGTTCTACCCATACCTTTCTACCACCCTGGACAGAGTTACAAGAAATGTTCTATTTCTACCTTTACTAAACTTGGCTTAAATTTCCAGTCCTTGTTTTCATCCCTGATAATTTGTACAAGTGTTTATCAGAACTTCTTCTGGATGACAAGCATTGGGAGACCCAAGATACATGGTAAACCTGAGATTCCTGATCTCGTTCCAGACCAGAAGAATCTGTCTCGAAATGGGGGAAGGGGAAGGACGAAGGAAACTTCATGTTTAGAAAGCACTGCAGAAAGCGTTTATGCGCACCGAAGTGTGCAAACTACTGCTTTAGCACTTTTCTGCAAGTGAATCTTCTGATGTGGCTTGATTCAGTAGTGAAATCATTGCAAACATCTCTATGTAGATTCTAAAGACTGAGTATCAGGACGCAAACATAAATAAATAAGCTTGTTTACCTCAGAGTTCAATTTCTCCTTTGATGTAACAAATAGGTTGGAAAAGAAAAATTTCCATTCCTGCTAATGAGAACAAAAGTTAAACTTCAAAAAGATTGGTGTAACTTACCCAAACCTAATGAGTCTATATGTGAAGAACATTACAAAAAACATCCATTTGTCTACACTTGTAATATCTTCTGCCAGCATTTCTAGGTGCTATGAAGTATCTTTCTTCATTTATATAAGAAATATTTGTGTAAGCATGTCACTGTTCATCCTTATAATTAAGTAGTTTGTTTTTGAAGTAGGCTTTGTGGTTTAAAATATATTTTCCAATGCCATGGTATAAAAAAATATTCATAGTATAAATATTTGTTGCTAGGTTAAGTGATATAATTCTACTACTTATCATAGCAACAGGACCCTTCAGATTATTCAAAAATCGGAGCCAAAAGAATGATGCCCTATATCTGTAAATTAATGGGGATTAAGGAAAACAGATAAATTGAATAGTCAAATCAAATTATTTTTCCACAGTGAATTTCATAATTTTATGCCTTTTAATTTCATAAAAATTTATTCATTTTGTAAAGTCAGCTTCAACTTCCCTGCTTTTTAGTTTAATATCAAAAGACAAACAGAATTCCTTTAAGACTTGCAAGTTATACCAGGAATGGTGGCTCACACCTATAATCCCAGTACTTTAAAAGGCCAAGACAGGAGGAAAGCTTGAGGCCAGGAGTTTGAGACCAGGCTGGGCAACACAGTGCGACTCCATCTCTCTAAAAAGTTTAAAAAATTAGTCAGGAATGGTGGTGTGTGCCTGTAGTCCCAGTTACTGGGGAGGCTGAGGCAGGAGGGTCACTTGATCCCAGGCATTCAACGTTACAATGAGCCATGATCATGCCACTGAACACCACCCTGGGCAACAGAGTGAGACTTGGCCTCTTAAAAAAAAAAATGTTTCAAGAAAATAAAGCAAAACTGTCAAGATTCTATTGATTTGGCATTATCAAACCTGGAATCATTTTGGATGATGCCAACAAATTGAGTGTCTTCTTCTGTTTGGTAGTTGACTCTTCCACAGCATATAATTGAACAAGTTTTTACCTGTATCATTAGTGCTTATCCCAACTCAGATATGATTCAGTCTATCTGTACATGTAGAACAAGTTTTAGTTTCTTGTTAAGTAATCATCACACAGAGACCTTCTCGCTGTGGTCTGACAAGACAGTTGCTGATCCAAACTAACGAAAGTCATTAGCAGATACCAGCAAGTGGGTGTTTCAAGTCCATCTCTTCCTATGGTGTTCACACTGAGTTGAGTTTAGAACCCCAAGGACAGAATCCCACGGTCTGTTTTTTATAATAATACTTTACGCTATCACATCATCTTTCATCGAGGATCTCAAAGGGATTCTGCAAACACTAATTTCACCTCTTCCTGAGGTATGTAGGGATAGTAATTCCAGAGGACCAGGCGAAGTCTTGGAGAACAGATCCAACCTGCTCAACCGTGGAGTGAATGGGAGGCTGGAAGCGAGCCTGCCCTGGGTGGAGCAGGCACGACACTCTAGGACTGAACTTCATCTCAACTGCTGTCCTGGCAGAGTTACAGAAGTCCTCTTTTGCTTGGAAGTTTGTCAGGAACCAAAGTGAATTTGGGTGAAAATTTGTCTCTTATAAAAATGAGAAAACTTCTTGAATGGAAGTTGGCATAAGACGATACTTTCTCACACTGTGCATAGGGACAGAGGCCATGAGAGTTGCAGTGACTGTGATCACATTCCTAAGCTCCAGTGATCCTGGCTGAAACTTCCCGGTGGCTTAGGAGTGACCTTAGATTATGGTGACCGGAGGTCCAGGTGTGCCCAGACAGGCACAGGTTACACCTTGTGTTGAAACATAATTATACCATTGTCTCCCATCATTCTCAAAAGTGTAATGGATTGGGTTAGAATTTGTAAGTTCACCTCAACGTAAGTGTGGAGTTCTACACTTATAGAACTTTCTTTAAAAGCAAGAAAATAACCACAGCAGATGAATGGAAAAGGTGCTGCTTATCCTCTCCTGAGCCTCAAATTTCTCATAATGAATACAGATAATGGTATCTACTTCATGGTGTTGTGATGAGGATTAAATGCAGTGATGCGTGTAAGGTCTCCAACCGTCACTCCCCAGAAAGGGCCTGGAACATGGTAAACTCTCAAGAAGTTCAAATCTCTATCCCTTTGTTTCCTTTTTTCCTTCATCACACTAAAAGAAAATTCTGATATGGATTGTTGCAAAGAAACATAGGAGAGTTAAAGCATCTTCTTCACCTTATAGAGTCCTCAGTGACCCATGGATTTTCACACAATTCCAGGAAGCCTCAGGGACCCTACTGCTCCTTTTTTGGAGGATATTAGATGAGAAGACAAGAGCTGGGCTGCTCTGACAAGTTGTCGGGTTGTGTGACTGTCCTGGAGTCTGCAGATGGTACGAGCCCAACTACCAGATGGGGCCAAAACTTGTTGTTCAGATTAATTTCAATTAAACACAAAGGAGAACCTTCTAGTTAAACTGTCTAAGATGGAATGAGAGGTATTCACAAGGTACTGAGTTTTTTGCCATTGGTCGAGTCAAATATGGTTGTTTTAATTATCTGACGCAGGAAGTTTCCACTTCAGATGGATGGTTAGCCTCGCACCGAGAATTTCCTTCCTTTCTTCTGCCTGTATATGCCCCTCATTTTGGTACTGTAAAGCTCTGATATTTCCCAGGAAAACAGCCTATAATTTTCCATTTCTGAACTTCTAATGAAAATTAGAAGGACTATAATTTAGTCCTTGTGTTTTCTGATGGTGTTATATATGTTAATTCAAAGAGACCGTGCCTTATTCTCATTTTGATTACTCCTCAATTCCTACCTTCAATGCTGAGCATACAGTGGGTGCTCAGTAAGAATTTGGTGACTGGAAACGCAGACACATTCCTGTAGATTTTCTCATGCCTGTCACCAATACTAATTGGCACTATGGTATCATCACCTGTGGCCATACAAAATATTATTCATGTTTTTCACATGATGTCAGAAACATGACATTCAGCAAACTCTAAAAATGCATTGGCCCTTTAATTATGATTCAAACTTTTGACTTTTGAGACTGAAACTACAAGAGGCAGTGTCAACCAGGCTGATAGGAATAAAAACATAACATACCTAAGCATTACAATAACTATTGCACATGAATCCTGATCAACTTTTAATACATACAAACACATTAAAAACAATTTTCATTGTTGTTCAGAACATCAGACATCTTGAGACATTCTGGTTGCATAATAGTTTGAAAATGTTTAACATAGTTAGGTCAAATATAAACCACAACTAAGATGATAAAAAAAAATGGAATGAATAGGACAAATTCTGGTAAGAACATTGTTCATTTCAAATCAGAAGTTTTTGTTCAAAATAATAATTAACCCACACATAAAATCTCTTTAAATTGAAGAAAAACATACCTACGCCACTATCAGAACTTAAAAATATATGAATAATAAATTTAGGTTACTTGAGAAGATTTTCCCAAAATTACTGTTATGTTGGACTTGAAATACAATATTCATTTTAGTCTATAAAAAATTGTGTGCAAGTATTTATATTTGTACAACACCCTAATTACAAAATATAATAATAACTGTTGAGATTTTTCTCTCTTCTCTGTTCTCCTTCTCTTGGCTTAATCCTACGTTTTCTAAGAGATTGTTGTTGTCATTGTTGTTGCTGTTGACTTAGCTTCTTATTTTTACAGAGAATAACCAGCAGTAAAATTGCTTCTGCCATCCTTTTCTCCCCAACAAGTGCATTATACATGAAAGGCAAAAAAAAAAAAAAAAAAAAAAAAATGTGTACTTTCCCTAAGCAGTATGTGAAATCTAAGGCATTTTAAAGTTTTATTGAATTAAACATGTTTTCGTTGTAAGTTACAGAAATGCAGTCTAACTATGGCCAAAAAGAAAAGCCATCCATTTACAAAAACAAAGAATTAGGGGTGCGGGGGATGCTTACCGGGTGCTAGGAAAGGGATGCCAACATTACCAGGGATCTATTTCACCCTCTTTTTTGTCCCTCCTTTCACCTTCACTGTCTTCTACAGCAGATTGTTTTGTGCCTTCACCAGCAGAGAAATGAAGCTGTTTTTCTTTTAACTACCAATTGAATTAATCCCAAGGAGACTTTGTACAGCTATTCTTGAGTCATGCGTCCACCCTGTGGTTCAATGAAAGGAGTATTATGATCAAGATCTCCCTCAAAAAATATGGCGTTAAGAGGAAAGGATGATGGATTTCCAGAGTAAGGTGAGTGCTTCTAACAGGAGAATGAAAGAATGTTAAAGAGAGAACACTCTTGTTGTTTGCTACAGCTAATAAATTACTTGGGACCAAGATGTTAAGCTCTGGCCTAATTGGAATATCAAAAAATGACATGATCAGAAACACCTGCAATTAGTCTTTTATTTATGTAGCTCATTGAGGTGATGAGCAGGGACACAATTAGAAGAATGGGAAAGGTCTTGGAATATTGGAGTTTATAAAAATGTACGTGAAATGCACTCCTTACACATCAAACTTGGCCTATAATTTTGCCTGACAGTAATGAAGCAATAGCTGTCATTTGATCAGTAACGTGGTCCAAGATGCTATGGTCTCTATCTTTTTATGTTATTCATGGGCATCAACTAACTACAGAGATCCTTATGCTACTAATAAAAAAGAAATGTAGCCTTCATTAATTTCTATTGGGTATTTATTTGGAATTTAATCAATACACTACGTTCTCATTTTAAAATATTCCAGTAATAATTTTGGTCATGGAGTCAGTTGTAAATGCCTACATAAAAAGCAAATTGAGTATGCCTTTTAATAATATCAGAAGCTCAGAAGTTCTCTTAACATATTTCATAAGTGAAATAGCGGTAACATAGGCTGTATAGGCTCTATACAGACATAGCTTAAAATTGAAAATTATTGGGGTTTCCCCAAGCTAAAATTTATGTTTACATATCTTATATAGCTATATGCTTTAGCTGTCTTAGCTGGGTACTTACTTTAGCCTATTTTCTATCCAGCCATCTTGGAATGTAAACATGTGCCTATTTAACACCCAGTATTTCTCAAACACTGGTACACACACACTATATCAGAAAAACCTGGAGAGTTTTTCAAATATACTAATGCTTGCATCCAACGTTACCTAATTCCAAGTCAGTAAGTCTGTGTTGGGTCCTATAACTATTTATTTTGTTGGTTTGTTAGTTTCTTTCCTTTTTTTTTTTAATTTCCCAGGTGATTAAGATGCACAGCTGTGTTGGGAAACCATGCATTTATGTCTAATCTCTCTACAGATTTCATTAGCAATAATTTGAAAAGTGTATTCATCTTATACAGCTCACAAAATAATTCTGTTTTTGAAAATCAGAGTATAAGTAGAGGAGACAGGACTTTTGTTCTGGCAGTGAGATGGTATTGCCCAGTGCTATGTTATGGTATATAAGGCCTGTATATTCTCATGTACCAAATGCAGTGTTTAGATAAGATGATTTTTAAAGTTCCTTGAAACCATAAATTTATTTAACCTATGTAATCCTACACAATTAGATGTGAAAAAGAAATGTGAGTAGAAATTTTTATTACAAATTTCATCAAAAGAATATGGGTCATAGAAATTGCTACAAAAATGTAAAGTAAACCAAAAAGCCATAAATAAAAGAGCTTTGTTTCCAACCTAAAAAAAAGAAACCACACTCATAAGCTAAATCTATCTGAAAGGCCAGCCTTAGTCATATAATGATTTAACCCCTGCTTTGGTCAGCATTTTTCGTATAATTTCCTTGCTAATCCAGAATACACCTGGTGACATGTCTAGAAAGTAGTTTTCAGTGTGCTGAGCTTGGGCAAAGAACAGTTTCCAGGGTGGGTGGGGTGAACATTTTTTCTAGTGAGGTGTCACGCCTATCTGATTAGGACGCTGTGAATCACTGTAGTTGGCACACTCTCAACTGAAACATATTTTTGCTTTTCTCCCTTTGGTCTCTCCCTCACTTATCATCATGGGAAAAGATAAAATTCAAAAGCTGTAGATTACGATATTACTCAAAAGAAACATCCTCACTTACCAGAACTACACATTGGTCAGATTGTCTTCAACCTAAAAATATTATCTGTGATAAAAAGCTCTAAATTTTTGCATTGCTATCTTATTATTTTTAAACTGTACCTTAAGCATATTCACTTTTTGTATAACTGAAGAATGATTGTACATTATTCATCAGTGATTGCTAGAATTTCAGGTGGCCAATTTACAAATCATTTCTTAAACTTTCAAGATGATCTTTGTCTATAATCTCTTTTATAGGCTGAAAGACCCACAACAATACCATGTTTCCATTTCTCTCCTACTTAATATTATTATACAGATATTGAAACCACAATAGACAATGAAGAAGAGAAATAATTCTATAAGATATTGCTTAATTAATGTTGTCTCCAATTTTCATTTACTTGATGAAAGTAGAAGTCACCTTCTTATGAGCTATTCAGCGAGAACCATATTCCTTAGTACAAAGTTAACTTTGGACCATGACAGTAAATTGCCTTCAATCAGACAATCCCATTGGAAATGTTCTTTCCCTCCCATTTATCGTGCTGTACAGATCTAAGATTTCCTCTCCTGACGTCAAAGCAGCTCCAATATCACCACCTCCTCCTTTCTTCTCTTGGGTCTTTATTCTTCAAATCCAAATATCTCCCTGCTGTGAAGAGCTCAGAAATCTGACACCAACTTTTAGATGCATACAAGCAGATTAAACTTGATTTTCTTCCAAGACTGCAACTGACTTCTGATACTCCTTTCATATACAATCAACTTCACACTTGCAAAGAGGTGACAGTGCCAGGGCTTCCATATCAGAGAAATAGGCCACCTCTCTCACCTAGTAAGAAATATTCTGTTGGCATATTCGAACTCATCTTTAGGTGTAAAGCTAGTAGTTTGGTGACAATAAAGATTCACATTTACTTAATGTGCCCTAAATTGCAAAAGCTCTTCCAAAATAAAAAATTCTAGACCACAGGAGAGCAAAAGTGTCTAACAGTTGTATAAAATGCAAGATTTAGGTGTGTGATGAATATTTATGTGGAGGAATGCATGTTGTATTTCTGGCCTGCGGCCAATGCCCATTTTCAGAAGAGTGAAACAGCAACCAGGCTGTTGGAGCAGCCTTGAGGTCTCTCCCAGGTGTCCTGTTAGTGATAGTTTCTGTGCACCCATCTATGTAAAGTTCTCCACCCTGGCACCCAAGCCCAGAGCTCCTCCTTGTTCAGACTTGCCCCATTAGTCTTCCAAGAGAGGAAGGACCAAACCCAGGGGAAAGTCTTGATTGCTGGCTGAGATAATCAGGAATAACTTGATTGCATTATTCAACTCCTCAGCTGGGCAGTGGAGGTGGCTTAATCATTATAAATGAGGAAGGAATTCCATAATGCCTTCCTAGAGATGGGTATCCCAATCAAAACCCTTCCCACTTACCTTCACACTACTAGCTTTGTCTTGAAAGTTTAAACCCTGCCAAGTTCAGGAAGTCCCTTATCATGAGAGTTTGACAGCTCTATTTACATTAACCCTGACCCATAATTTAGCAGAGAAAAGTTTCTTTATTGCCTCCTCATATGATAATGCTTGATATTATTAAAATGCAAAATATACAACAAGAGAATCCAGTGTTAAAGCTGTCTCCATTTGTGACTCTCACTACTTGAAGAAATTTTTGTGCCTTTTTACCATGGGTGCTCTGTGTGTTAGAAGTATGCATCCTATTACAGGAATACACAATATATAAACTTTTCTTTTTAAAGTAAAAATAAATAAAAAGAAAACTAGGTCTTTATACCATTTGTGTTTCAGTGAGTTTCTTGTGGTTGTTTTCATTTTAAGTTTGTGGAGTTGTTCTAGCTAATGAGTATCATGGTAATTAATTTTAGTCTACCTCAGCTGCCTTCATTCAGCCACATTTTTTTAAATTTTCTTTTAGCATATTATGGGGGTACAAGTGTTAAGGTTATATATATTGCCCATGCCCCCCCCCTCCAGTAAGAGCTTCAAGTGTGTCCATCCCCCAAACGTTGCACATCTTACTCGTTGTGGTTGTATATACCCATCCCCTCCTCCCCCCTCACCCCCCTCCTGACACCTGATAAATGTTACTCCTATATGTCCACTTAGGTGTTGATCCGTTCATACCAATTTGCTGGTGAGTACATGTGGTGCTTGTTTTTCCATTCTTGAGATACTTCCCTTAGTAGAATGGGTTCCAGCTGTATCCAGGAATATACAAGAGGTGCTATATCACCATTGTTTCTTAAAGCTTTCTAGTACTCCATGGTATGCATATACCACATTTTGTTAATCCACTCATGAATTGATGGGCACTTGGGTTGTTTCCACAGCTTTGCAATTGTGAACTGTGCTGCTATAAACATTCGAGTGCAGGTGTCTTTTTCATAAAGTGACTTTTGATCTTTTGGGTAGTTGCCCAGTAGTGGAATTGCTGGATCAAATGGTAGATCTACTTGCATCGCTTTGAGGTATCTCCATATTGCTTTCCACGGAGGTTGAACTAGTTTGCAGTCCCACCAGCAGTGTAGGAGTGTTCCTCTCCTACATCAGCATTTGTTGTTTGGGGACTTTTTGATAAAGGCCATTCTCACTGGAGTTAAGTGATATCTCATTGTGGTTTTGATTTGCATTTCCCTGATGATTAGAGATGTTGAGCCTTTTTTCATATGTTTGTTGGCCATTATTCTGTCTTCTTTTGGGAAGTTTCTGTTCATGTCCTTTGCCCATTTTTTGATAGGGTTGTTTGATTTTTTCTTGCTGATTTTCCTGAGTTCTAAACAGATTCTAGTTATCAGCCCTTTATCAGACGTGTAGCTTGCAAAAATTTTCTTCCATTCTGTGGGTTGTCTGTTTGGTCTCTTGACAGTTACTTTGGCTGTGCAGAAACTTTTTTTTTTTTTCTTTTGAGACATAGTCTCACTTTGTTGCCCAGGCTAGAGTGAGTGCCATGGTGCCAGCCTGGCTCACAGCAACCTCAATCTCCGAGCTCAGCGATCCTACTGCCTCAGCCTCCCGAGTAGCTGGGACTACAGGCATGCGCCACCATGCCCGGCTAATTTTTTGTATATATATTTTTAGTTGGTCAATTAATTTATTTCCATTTTTGGTAGAGATGGGGTCTCGCTCAGGCTGGTTTTGAACTCCTGACCTTGAGCAATCCGCCCGCCTCGGCCTCCCAAAGTGCTAGGATTACAGGCGTGAGCCACCACGCTCGGCCATGTGCAGAAACTTTTTAATGTGATCAGGTCCCATTTGTTTATTTATTTTGCTGTTGTGATTGCCTTTGGGGTCTTCTTCATAAATTCTTTGCCTAGGCCAATGTCTAGAAGAGTATTTCCAATGTTTTCCTCTAGAATTCTAATAGTTTCACACCTAAGGTTCAAGTCTGTTACCCAACATGAGTTGATTTTTGTGAGAGGTGAAAGGTGTGGGTCTTGTTTCAGTCTTCTACATGTGGCTATCCAGTTTTCCCAGCACCAGTTATTGAATAAGGATTCTTTTCCCCAGTGTATGTTTTTGTCTGCTTTGTCAAGATTAGTTGGCTCTATAAGGATGGTTTTATATCTGGGTTCTCTGTTCTGTTCCACTGATCAATGTCCCTGTTCTTGTGCCAGTCCCAAGATGTTTTAATGACTATAGCCTTATAGTATAGTTTGAAGTCTGGTAAATTGATACCTCCTATTTTGTTTTTATTGCCTAGGATTGATTTTGCTATTTGGGGTCTTCTGGTTCCATACGAAGCATAAAATTATTTTTTCTATATCTGTGAAAAATGATGATGGTATTTTGATAGGGATTGCGTTGACTCTGTAGGTCCCTTTGGGTAGTATAGACATTTTAACAATGTTGATAGTGCCAACTCATGAGCATAGTATATTCATTCTTCCATCTGTTTACGTCTGCTGCTATTTCCTACTTCAGTGTTTCATAGTTCTCCCTGTAGAGGTCTTTTACCTCCTTAGTTAAATATATTCCAAGGTACTTTATTTCTTTGTTGCTGTTTTGAAGGGAATTGAGTCTTTGATTTGGTTCTCATTTTGACTGTTGTTGGTGTATATGAATGCCTCTGATTTCTGTGTATTGATTTTGTATCCTGAGACTTTACCAAATTCATTTATCAATTCAAGGAGTCTCTTGGTTGAATCCTTGGGGTTTTCTAGGTATAATATCATATCATCAGCAAAGATTGAGAGTTCGATGTCTTCTACTCCCATTTAGATGCCCTTAATTCCGCTCTCTTGTCTGATTGCTGTAGTGAGGACTTCCAGCACTATGTTGAACAGAAGTGGAGATAGTGGGCAGCCATGTCTTGTTCCAGTTCTAAGCGGGAATGCTTTCAATTTTTCCCCATTCAGTATGATATTGGCTTGGGTTTGTCATATATGGCTTGTATAATTTTTAGGTAAGCCCCGTCTATGCCTATTTTGTTGAGCGTTCTTATCATAAAAGGGTGTTGAATTTTGTCAAATGCTTTCTCTGCGTCTATTGAGAGGATCATATGGTCTTTGTTTTTGCCTCTGTTTATATGGTGAATTACATTTATAGATTTGCGTTTGTTGAACCATCCCTGGGATGAAGCCCACTTGATTGTGATTTTAATTTGTAGCCTTGGGAGAGTGGGAAACAGAAAGCAATGACTAGGATTCCTCCAGATGAAATGGCAAGGCAGTGGGGCTCAAGAGTCAATACTTATTCTTTTTTTAAGAAGATTATAGGGAAATTTATTTATTTGTTTGTTTTTATTGACAGATAAAATTGTATATATGCATGGCATACAACAGGAGGTTTTGATAGATATACATACATTGTGGAATGACTAAATCCATCTATTCAACACATGCAGAACTTCACATACTTATGTTTTTGGGACGAGAGCACTTAAAATCTAATCTGTTAGCAATTTTCAAGTTTATAGAAAATATATCATTATTAATTATAGTTACCCTGATGTACAATAGAAATATTGAACTTACTCTTCCTCTCTAACTGAAATTTTGTATCCTTTGACCCAAATCTCTCAAATCCTCCTCCCCTACAGCCCCTGGTAACCAGCATTCTATTCTACCCCTATGAGTTCAATTTTTTTACACTCTACGTATTAGTGAGATTGTGTGGTATTTGTCTTTCTGGTTTATTTCATTTAACATAATGTCCACCAGGTTCATCCTCATTGGATTTTCTTCTTTGCAAAGGATGAATAGTATCCATTGTGTACATATACTACATTTTCTTTATCCATTCATCCAAGTGATGGACACGTAGGTTAATTCCATATCTTGGCTGTGGTGGATAATGCTGCAATAAACATGGGAATGTAGGTATCTCTTTTACATACTGATTTTATTTCCTTTGGATATATACTCAATAGTGAGATTGCTAGGTCATATGACAGTTTTATTTTTAATTGTTTGAAGAACCTCCATACTGTTTTCCATAATGACTGTACTAATTTATATTCCTACCAACGGTCTGCAAGGATTCCCTTTTTTCAACACACTCACCAAGACTTGCCTTTTGTCTTTTTGATAATAGCCATTCTAACAGGTGTAAGGTGATATGACATTGTAGTTTTAATTTGCAGTTCCCTGATGATTAGTGATATTGACCATTTTTTCACATGCCTGCTATCCATTTGCATGTCTTCTTTTGAGAAATGTCTATTCAATCCTTTGCTTATTTTTTAAATTAAGTTATTTATTCTCTTACTATAAATTGTTTTAGTTGCTTGTGTATTTTGAATATCAATCTCTTATCAGATGTATAGTTTACAAATATGTTCTCCCTTTTCATAGGTTGTCCCTTCACTCTGTTGATTGTTTCCTTGGCTGTACAAAGATTTTTATTTAATGTAATTCCATTTATTTATTTTTTGCTTTTGTTGCCTGTGCTTTGGGGTCATATCCAAAAAAAAATCAGACACAGTCTATTGTGAGGAACCTGGGCTCAGTTAACACAAATGCAATTTCTATGTCCTCGGTATATTAGAAAGAGCACAGGTACTTAGGCCAACTGTACTGCCACAAACCTGCTCTGTTATCTTGAGCAAGCTGCTTAACTGCTCTGTGTCATGGTGTTCTTGTCCATAAATGGAAAACAAGCACAGAACCCTGTGCAGGGGTGTGAGAGATTAAAATGAGTATGAAAGTACCTCAGACATTGTCATTCTATCAAACATACTTGAATTCCTTCTTTCTGATGTTCTAAAGGCCTCAGGGTAATGAATCATAAAATAGAAATGAGACTAAGTACCTGATTAACTCACATGGGCCTCAAACAGTGCAAAACTTTAATATTCCAGATACATTCACTTAAAAAATGTGCTTTCCTGAAGTGAAATTATCTATAGGTAGGTAAAATGATGAGTATCTTGGGAAGAAGCATGTTCTATAACCAGAAAAGTCACTTCCCCAAAGTTTACCTGCCTCACATTTTATCAGTCTCATATGGTTCACATCTTTGTACCCCTGTCTTCTGAGGCACCCTCGTCTTTGCAAGGGAAGCAGGTGAATTATCCTAGAGGTTCAGTGCTACCTGGTTGAGAGGTTTTATAAAACCAAGCCAATATGACCACCCCCACCTAGCCTCAATCACATCATTTCATAGAAGTAGAATATGTGTTGCTTCTCACATTGCATTGTAAAATAAAGCACCAGGCTCAATAAATGGTGAACAGTGGCTTTGATTCCTACTTTATGATTCTCTACATGGTATATGGAAAGGACGCTGGGCTTGGAAGTCAAAAGACTTGGACTTTAACGTTAATTCTGCTAACTATAAACTCTATGATCTCAATAAGTAACTTAGCCACTGTAGCTTCATTCCCTTCCTCTGTGAAAATGGAATTACACTCCTGCTTCAAAGGCTTTGAAAGGATATGGGAGGTAACCACATAAGAAAAAGCACATAATATAAAACTTGAGCCGGGCGCTGTGGCTCACGCCTGTAATCCTAGCTCTTGGGAGGCCGAGGCGGGCGGATTGCTCAAGGTCAGGAGTTCAAAACCAGCCTGAGCAAGAGCGAGACCCCGTCTCTACTATAAAAATAGAAAGAAATTAATTGGCCAACTGATATATATATAAAAAATTAGCCGGGCATGGTGGCACATGCCTGTAGTCCCAGCTACTCGGGAGGCTGAGGCAGGAGGATCGCTTGAGCCCAGGAGTTTGAGGTTGCTGTGAGCTAGGCTGATGCCACGGCACTCACTCTAGCCTGGACAACAAAGCGAGACTCTGTCTCAAAAAAAAAAAAAAAAAAAAAAAAACTTGAATAGTAAAATCCGCTGTCCTGTAGTAAGTACCTACCACGTACTTGCTATGTTACATATTTTATTTAGTCCTCACATTACTCCTTCAAAAGGCATTGCGTGTCACTCCCTACAGGTGAGGAAAGTAAGGCCTAAAGAGGTTAAGTAACTTGCCTGAAGCCCCAGAGCTAAGTGGTAAAGCCAAGATTTGAACCCAGTTCCAGCCCATACCAGGGCTAGGCATGCTCTTTGTTCCAATGGTCTTCTTTCCTCTTCCTTTCTATTTTTTACATCCCAACCCCATAGTGCTATAGGCTTTAATTTAAAATACTGAACAAAAACATACTTTTATCAAAAAGCCCAAATACATACTTATGTATGTATCATACACGACATATCATGAGCAACACATTTTTGCAATATAATTAATTCAGGTAATAATTTTGTCCCACCCTGATATTATGTTTGTTGCGTTCCCGATACCATCTTCCGTGTTCCAGAGATGTGCAATCCTGCTTGTGCTTGCTCAAGGGAAACAGAGAAGCAGAGTCAACTGCTCTGGTGCCACTTACTCCTCGAGTGGCCTGAAGCTGTCCCGCTGCCTCAGGTAACTAATGGAGTGACTAAAGCCAACATAGAAAGCAAGCCGTGCTTTTTTAATAGAGCCACATTATAAAGGAAGACACTCAAGCCAGTGCCAGCCATGCAAATGATTTATTGGGTGAGCCCCACCCCACCAGGCCCAGCAATTTCCCATTTGTCCCTTCCCAATCCTGCCCCTCCCATGTCTCCACCCTCCTGCTACCTGCCCTTCCCAGGCACCTCCCTCTTTTTATGGTGATTGCACCTCTCCCGCTAACAGCTCACGCACCACACCCTGTCTCCCAGACGGCTCTGGCTCCAACAGATCCTCTGCCCCAACCCTCAGTCCCCAGACTTCTATCATTAATGCCCCTTCCCTGACAGCTCCCATCCACAGTTCTCAGCCCGTCTTCTTGAATTTCCCTTTTTATTTTATGAATCCTTTCCGTATGACTTCAAATCACAAGCAAGCCAGGTTAACGAAGTTTCCTGAAAGACTGTCCCCAAAGACAGGTCATCTTGATGATAATTTCCCTGGAAGGGACTGCCAGCTAGACTCACAGGTAGTCGGGTCAGGCCCCCAGGTCTTGAGGCAACGCCTCCTGTAAACGCTGCGTGATGTCCATTCTAGTGTAGACAGTCGCCAATTACTGATTAATAATTAGGATGGCGTTTATTACATTACAATAGTCATAATAAGAACAATAACAATAATAGCTTCCATTGATTGATCTAAAGCTCACTGTGTGGCAGGTGCCTTTCATGCGGTAGCTTACTCAATCCTCAACAACCCTCTGTAGGTGGGCATTTTTACCCCAATATACAGATGCGTACATTAAGGCAAAAAGAAATTAAGACACTTGTTTGTTATCATATGACGTTAAGTATCAGAGACAGATTTCAAGCTCGATCTCTCTAAACATAAAGCCTGTCCATGTTTGCTGATGGCTCCAACACCACCAGTAACTTCCCTCCGCCTGTTACTCACACTTCCATTCTCTGTATCACAAAAACTGGAAACCTCATGGTCATTGGTGGGTTATCCTTATTCATCATTCTCTTTAAATAATTCTTTGCTAGAATTCTGCAGATTCTATCTATATAACACTTTCTCCATCTCTCGCTTTTCTTCCCTTTCCACTGTAACCACCCTAGTTGGGGTCTTTATTACCTTCGTCCTAAACCATCTCATTGACCTTCTGATCAGTTACACGGTCTCTCTTGTCTCTCCCTCAAAATCTAGTCTTCACGCTGCTTCATGTTTCTCCCATTTAAAAATATTTAATATCTTTCTACTGTCAACTGAGTAAAGGAAACTTCTCATCATAGCATTATAAAAAAAAAACCCCTTTATAAAATGAAATCTGGCCTATGTGTTGTCATATTTACTTTATGTGGTCATAGAATATTACAGGGGAGATCTAGAAACAGAGACTGGTTACAGAAACAGATTTAGGCTCAGGACTAAAATGTTTTGAAGGGCCCCAATTCCAAAAGAGGAGGCACTGGGCAGGAAATGGAAGCAGGACTTCATAGAAAAGGTAAGGAGGATTGTGTGCCAGAAATATTGTAGTGGCAGAAGGATCAGAAAGAATGGGTTCATTCAAGAGATATTACAGATATAGGACTGATGTGACTTATTGACAAATAGGAATGGTAATGTAGGAAGTAGGGAAAGGAATTATTCAAAGATTCCTGCAGCTTTGAGTCTAAGTGAATTAGGAGGTACCTGCAGCACAAAGAGGAAACACTGGAGAGAACATTTGACCTAGAAAAATGGAAATTCTGCTTTGGACAAACAACTCAAACCCAATTCATCCTTAATCTTAAGAAGATGACCTTTGGTGCTAACATGGCTTGGTGTACTACCAAGATGAATTTAGCAAATATAAATCATTGCCTTAATCACTCAAGTATTGTCTCATTTTTAAATATTCCATGTTCATTCTAAAGATTAAATCCCTCATTCTATGTTAAAAAGAGATCTGTGTTATGCTTCAAACAATAAGACATTCATGGGCATATTTGGAATCCCTTTTTGTAGTTTATTTCATTGATTTCCTTTGGCTTTAAATAGTAGCTATAGCCTCCCCTCAAGCTTACTGGTAATATTAGTATATCATGAATGGGGGGGGGGGGATTAGAGACAATCTGACCTCAGCCTCCTGCCATTAAACTTCTCCACACTTTAAATTGAAATTATGCATTCAAATCTCTGGATCGGTGAACTTCAGTTAGTGCCCAGAAGTTATTTCAAGGCTATTAATCAATGGCAGGTGGTCACAGTCCTTCTATTCATAAGTAATGAATCCTAAAATGAATACTTGTTGAAAAATAGCTTCAATAGTGCTTAAAATCTCCATAGTTTTATTAATTCTTTTTGTGTGTGTACATTATTCAAATAATTGAGGAAGTATGTCAAAAACATTTTAGAAACGTGAATAAAGCCAATTATAATTATAAATTGCCATCATTATTCCTTTGGAGAGTAGGGCAATGTAAATTGAATAGCTAAGCCATGTAATTATGAAAATTATTTAGTGGAGGGACAGTCACTTGGAACCTGCTTAGGTAGGAACAGCATGTCTTCAGCACACCCCATAGTTCTTTTGCATACCCACGAGTGTTCTTTACTGAATGAACAATTCGGTGGCTGGCGAGATGATGGGGAGAGAGTGACAAAGGTATTTGGGAGGATGAAGGCAAGGATTTAGTTACCCAAAAAGTTAAGCAAAGAAACAATTATCTCTTAAATTAGTAAATTTTACAATGTATGTTATTTTGAATCTGGCTGGGTCACAGAACAATAAAAAAAGCTCATTCAAGTTCTGATTTAATGTTCTCTGGAAGGTAAGACTGTTTGAGAAAGTGCTTTCTTGTGATATCACCCTGGAATCATTCAGACATTTAAAAGAGTAAGAACAAATTTGCATTGTACCTATAGTATATCTGCTAAATGTCCCAAGTCCTAAAAACTGCTCTAATTCCAAACTCTGTGTACAACAGCACAAACAATTCACATCTTTTTTAGAAAAATGTATTTTTTAACTTATGCACAGTAAAATTTATTCTTTGTGGTGTTGACCTCTAACCATTGTGACAAACGCATCAAGTCATACACCTACCATCGAAATTATAACAGAGAACGGTTACATCATCCCTCAAAATTTTCTTATGCTACCCCTTCATGATAAGTTTCTCCTCCTATTCCCAACCTTTTAACCACTGATAAGTTGTCCAACCATATAGTGTTTTTCTTTTTAGGAATATCATATAATGGAATACTATGTTATATAGTTTGAGGATTTTGCTTCTTCTAGTAATACTTATCAAATACTTTTGAGATTTAACCATATTACTTGCATATATCAAGTCTGTTGTTCCTTTTTATGGCTAGGTAACATTCCATTGTATGGATCTACCATAGTTTTTTTTTTTTTTTCAATCCATTCACTATTTAAGGTTTTTTCTCTCAATTTTTAACAATTATGAATAAAGCTGTTATAAATGTTTATGTATAGGTTTTTGTGTGAGCACACATTTTTATTTCTCTTAAATAATTACACAAAGTAGTATTCCTGAGTCATATTGTCAGTACATGCTTAACTATGTAAGAAATGACCGAACTGATTTCCAAAGTGGATGTGCTATTTTGTATTCTCACTAATAATAAATGAGAAATACGGTTTGGGTATCTTTGTGTTATAGTTTGGGTAATGTCTATTGATCTGTCTTTGAGTTGGCTAATTCTTTCCTTACCTGTATCAAGTCTTCTAATGAAACTTTGTATGTTATTCTTCATCTCTGTTATTGTGCTTTTCATTTCTAACATTTCCATTACATTCTTTATTATAGTTTCCATCTCTCTACTGAAATTGCCTATCTGTTCTTGCATGCTGTCAGATTTTTCCTTTTAGTGCCTGCAACATATTAATCATAGTTACTTTAAATTCTCTTTCTGATAGCTACATCATATCTGAACTCAGCTCTATTGATACGTTTTTCTCTTGGCAGTTCTTTGCATTTTCTTGCTTCTTTGTATGTCTCATAATCTTTTGTTGAAAGGTGGACATCCGTGTAGTAATAGAAACTGAGGCAGTTTCTTTGCTTACATGTGGACATACCTTTCCTTATACTAGACCTTTATCTGGGGGAGTTGAATCAATCTAGAAAACAGTTGAGTTGAGTTTGGGGTTTCTTGTTGCTGTGCTTACAATCAGTATACCGCAGCATTCAGGTTCTTCCAGAGATACCTTGTGTTTAAGGTGGAGACTGATCTGCAGAGGGTATATATATATATTTTTTAATATTTGCTTTACCTTCAGCTTGAGGTCTTCCCTTTCTGCTGTGCCTCAGAGAGGGTCTTCCTCTTTCTCTCTCTCTCTCTCTCCTCACTCTTGTGACTCTCCCAGCATTATTCCACTGTTACAAGTTACGCAACGCTTGTTAGTTTGTAAGAGGGAGGCAGCCTCTGTTTTTCTGGTTAAGCTTCAGTCCTATGTAGGTTCTACATCTTAAGGAGTGGACTTCTCAGTGCCCCTGCCCCACCCATCAGCTATAGTTATGCTCTTCCTCCAAGGTTACAAAGTTGTTGCTTTTTTTTTTCTGTTCCCTGCACACAGCTAGAATGGTTTTCCCCAGTGTCATAAGTGCAGCAGTGCTTGTTTCCCCTTTCCCAATAGCTTAAGGCTTGTTCCACAGAGAAGAGATGCAAAAGGGATCTATCTGTGCACAGCTTCAAGCCTTTCCTGCAGGGCTCACTGTTCCCTTCCCTCTGGCCTGCACCATTAAGGATGCTTTCTCAGGACTCTCACCAATCATTTTTTTGTGAAAGCCTGGAAAGTCCCTAGAAAAGAGCCTGCAAGTTCACACTTCCCTTGTAACCGTGACCCCTCAGGAATCCCATACTCTCACCAGCTCAATCGTGGCTTCTGCCAACTGGTTAACTAAATTCCTTAGCTAAATACTTCTTAGTGGTACTTTATTGCATCTTCCTCAGGTAAACAAGTGCTCACATCCCTCTCTCCCTGCAGGGATTTTTCTCTTCTTATATTTTAGGTTAGTTAGTTGCCATGTGACTTCAACTGTCTCATGGGTTCAAGAAAAGCCATGAATTTGTAGTTTATCTGACTATATGAGTCGCTGTTATGAAGATGACAGTGATGTTCTTTTTAGCTGTTATCATCCCAGAAGAAAACTAAAAGCCTTCACCTGTTTTTTGAGCCATCACTATATGTTTTATATATATAAGATTATATAAGAGTATAGCCTTTGCCCTTCAATATACTAGCCTTAAACAACACATTGACCTTAAACACCTGCTTGGTTTATTAAAATGGAGATCAAAGTTCATTTACGTGCCCAAAAGTTCTTCACTATTTACATTCAGTTTATCCCAATGTAACCGCTATTTCCCTTGTTCATAAGTTTCTTGGTTGAAACAGCAGCATGTTAAATTGGAAATCAGGAGAACTGGCTCATCACAATATGACTTTGAGTTTTATTTTAACGTCTTTTGATCTCAACTTTCTCATCTTCATACGAGGAAGTTAGGGTAGATAACATTTATAGTCCTTTCCAGTGTAATAAATTTTTAGATAGTATGTTATTTTTACCTTTTTTATTTTGTTAAGAACTCAATTGAGTCACATTATTTTTAGTTATTATTCTGGAGTTTCCCCAGAGTAATGAGTTTACAGCACGGTGGTTAAGCCAGCCAGCTCAGGAGTAATATGCCTAGGTTCATATTCCTAGTTCACCACTTTGATGCTCACTATACCTTGAGAAAATTACTTTTCTAAGCCTCAGTTTTCTAGTAATCTTAAACTTAAAACGATAAAATAATATATGCTCATTTTCAAATAAAGACATAAATTAGCACAAAGTCTATAAATAGACATTACTTAAAATTATTCAAAAACATTGGCTGAAAATCAAAGTAAGGACAGGCACGTGACTGCTCTCTAACTGAAGATAGCAGCAGAGGAAGGTTGACTGACATTTGTACATGTCCTAGTTGGAGCTTAACATCTGGGACATTTTAATAGACGGTGTGCGAAACACGAGAAAACTCGTGAGTGGTACAAAAGGTGTTAAGAATTTGACTAACAGTAAGAAAAGCCAAGACTATACAATGATACTGGAGTTTTGGACAAGGACTTCCCTCACCATAAAAAGGTGTGCTGGACCTTGTACTCTTGGATCAGTAATTTAAAGTTGCTGGCCTAAAGAAAATTTGTCACAAATTCTAAATGACAGTCCATATTTTTCTCCTTTTCATGTCTCATTTATCTTATCAACTTTTCTGAATAGAACATCTCTTTCTGCTTGATGAAGTGTCCTTTATTCTGATTATAAAGAGTAATGGAAAGAACTGAGAAAAGGGAAAAGGAATGACACTGATTTTGGCCAACTCAAGAATTAGAAATCACATGGTTGTAGAACAAAATAATACCTGGTAAGTTTATAACTTTTAATAACATTGGAAAAGCCACTGTCATTTTTGTAATTGCATTATTTCTTTTGTGTAATCTATTAAAAATACAGATTCCAGGCCGGGCGCCGTGGCTCAAGCCTGTAATCCTAGCACTCTGGGAGGCTGAGGGGGGCGGATTGCTCGAGGTCAGGAGTTCGAAACCAGCCTGAGCAAGAGCAAGACCCCATCTCTACTATAAATAGAAAGAAATTAATTGGCCAACTAATATATATATATATATATATATATATATATATATATATATATATATATAATTAGCCAGGCGTGGTGGCGCATGCCTGTAGTCCCAGCTGCTCGGGAGGCTGAGGCAGAAGGATCGCTTGAGCCCAGGAGTTTGAGGTTGCTGTGAGCAAGGCTGACGCCATGGCACTCACTCTAGCCTGGGCAACAAGCGAGATTCTGTCTCAAAAAAAAAAAAAATACAGATTCCAGATTTCCATCCTACCAGATATTTTTATTTATTTGATGAGCTAGACCTAAGAAGTATATTTTAAGACACTCCATAGGTTACTCTGGTGTGTTTTCAGGTTTGGAAACTGCTGCTAGATTATGCAGGTCATTAACTATGTTTTAAAGACTAATTACAATGTAGTCATGAAAATACCCATAGTTGACCATTACAAAA
Organism: Microcebus murinus; assembly: GCF_040939455.1. Taxonomy (NCBI): domain Eukaryota; kingdom Metazoa; phylum Chordata; class Mammalia; order Primates; family Cheirogaleidae; genus Microcebus; species Microcebus murinus. Next base: position 38,144,196 of record NC_134120.1, on the reverse strand, counting down.
CTGAGCCTAACATGAGTAAGAAGTCCACCGAATTCTCTCGAAAGGTCAGGATAATGAAATGTGAATAAAGCTATAAAATGAATCTTAATGTAGCCTCAGGTCCCTGTGTCAGATAATGTATGATGCTTAGGGTCTTCTGTCCTCTCCCGCAGATGAGATCTTATAAGTCTCCTAACTCCTAGGCTTTGTTCTGCCCCACCAGCCAACTTTCAAACTAACACTGCAAGATTAACATCACTTCCTTCAGCTGCAATTCTGATTGTGATCTTAAACTTGGGTTCTGATATTAGCTTCTGCCTTTTTCTTGTGGCCAAGCCTCTGCTTAATGTTCTAGTCTCCCTAGAATTATTCATGCCAGTTCATACCTTTTCCTCCTTGGAACTGAAGACCTCATGCTAAATCCCAGCCTAGTGGCTGGCTCTAGCTTCCCAAGGGCAGACATTGGCAGTCAGCTTGCCTGCACGCTCCTCATGTTATCATCTGCTCTTGGATTCCATAACTGAGCTTTCCAGTCCAACAACTTGATTCAATTCCCAGTCTCCACGTTTGCAAACTCATGATTCTGGCCAAGTTATTTTAACTCTCTGAGCTCCTCATCTTTAACATGTCAAGAGTAATAATTTTCTACAACAAATAAAAACTAGAAATGGTTATGTATTAACTGAAATGCTCTCCGGTAACAGGTGCTCAAAGGCTACTAATTCATTCTCTAATAGATAACACATATTGAGACACTGTGCTTCCTTAATTAATATCTTCCTCTATTATCCTTTGGCCTTATTCTCTTCTCAAAGCTACTTAATTAAAATATAATTATTTTTATCCTTTAGATTTGTGCTTCCCAATCTTTTTAAAAACAGGGCACATACCTAAAGTGATCATATTTGAACAGAAAAATAGGACAAGTGGGTAAAATTGCTGATGAAACGATAGTATCATCCCAGAATCTCCAGCCTTCTCAGGCTTGTCCTAGAGACTCTAAGTGCTAAATTAATTATTTATCAGCCCAATGTAACTCCTCATTTATTCCAGTTGGGAAACCTTGCTCCAATTAATATGTCCTGCCAATAGACAGACTTTCTTCCAGTATCTAAAAGTGTATCTTTTACCTAGTGTCTGCCACACCCAAGCAGATTGCTCTATTTTCAAATTATGATCACCACATTATAGGTTAATGGAGTTTTTTTAAGAACAGACTCATTAAATAAGACATTAATTCTCTACTAATCACTCCACTATATGCATCACAGATAAAGAGCATTTCTTAAAACTTAGCATTTGAAAAGGAAAATGACAATCGATATTGTATATTAATATCATGCATGGAGGAATAATATCAGTAAAATGGTGGACTAGAAAGCCATGGGCCTTCCTTCCACCACTCCCCCCGAAACATTTGATTCAACAACAGTTCTCACTGATTTCCTTTGTGAGAAATCGAAAAATTAGCTGAGATGCTTCTGCACACTGGGCAAGTACAAAACAAGCCACATGTAAATTGGTAGGAAAATTCAAGAATCACCATGATTCTTTCCACAGAAACAGTCTCATACAATCAGGATAAAACTTCCAGCTCCCAGCTTCTTCCTGTGGAGGCAAGGACTAGACTGTACATCCAGTGTTCTGATTTGGGGGATTGGCTTCTGTCTTGCCTGGCTCAGAGTGCTGATAGGACCAGAGGTACTTAAAGTGCCTAAGGGCTGCTCAGAACAAAGATAGCAGTTTGATCTAGCATGCGAGCACTCAACCTACTCTTTCTTCAAGCTCAGCACAAAGGAAACCATCAAAAAAATGCACCAGATCCCAACTTCTCCTAGAGAAGAAAAGGATGAAATCATGTGCCCAATATTCCAAATTTTCTGGGGCCACCTGAGGGACAATCTTGCCTGTCTCAGAATGCTAATAAGCCCCAGCATCCTCTAGATACCTAGAGGCCATTCAGAACAAAGATAATAGTTTACTGTTGGAGACTAAGACCCTCCACATCCCAACTTGTCCTACCCACCGGCCTCACCCCGGAAAATAGCCTAAGACGAAAATAGCACCTAGCCCTCCAGCTATAGTTCCGAGAAGAATGCATTCCATGACGTGCTTGCTCCAGGGCATGCTACCTGCAATTGTTCCCAACCCCCTGCCAGGTTGGGGTTGAGAGATCAATCACAAACAGCTTCCGGTGCCATTGGGATGCTGATTGGGGCTGATTGGCCCACACCCAAGCCTCATCATCCCCCCCACTCTATTTTTCTGTTTCTACTTCCTTGTTTCTGTATATAAAACCTACTAAAAATCCTAGTAAAGTAGACCTTGACAACCATTTGCTCCTCATCCCGCGGGGCCGGGACAGTTTAGACTATCATGTAAGGCAAAGAAAATGAATATACAGAGAAGGCTTAAGACACCTCAAGTATCTCTGGACAGAATGATTGGCAAGGGTCCCCTTTTAATAAGGCAAGTCCAGGAAGCCTAAGAGAAGTAGATGTCTTTTCTAATATGCAGGTACCAACACAAAGAATCAAGGAAATAAAGAAACAGGAAAACATAGTCCAATGAGAGGAACAAAATAAAGTTCCAGAAATTGAACCTAATGAAACAGAGTTATAGGAATTGCATGGTATATAATTCAAACTAACTTTCATAAAGACACTTAATGAGCTCAGGAGAATAATACATGAAAAAGTGAGAATTTCAGCAAAGAATGAAAATATTTAAAAAGAACCAAACAAATATATTAGAGCTGAAGAATATAATAATTTAACTGAAAAATACAACACAGTGGTTCAATGGCAGACTAGATCAAGCAAAAGAAAGAACTGGTGAACTTGAAGACAGATCACTTGGTATTACCAAGTCAGAGGAGCGAAAAGAAGACAGAATGAAAAAGAACAAGTAAAGGGGCTGGGTGCAGTGTCTCACACCTGTAATCCTAGCATTTTGGGAGGCTAAGACAGGTGGATTGCTTGAGGCCAGGAGTTCAAGACTGGCCTGATGAAGAGGGAGACCCCTGTCTCTATAAAAATTAGAAAAAGTTAGCTAGGTGTGGTGGTGCATGCCTCAGAGGGCTAAGGCAGGAGGGTTGCATGAGCCCAGGAGTTTAAAGTTGCAGTGAGCTATGATGATGCCACTGCACTTTAGCTGAGGTGACAGAGCAAGACCCTATCTCAAAATAAAAAATAAAAAAAAAATTAGTAGAGCTTGAGGAATGTGTGGGACATCATCAAGCAGACCAATATATGCATTATAGGAGTCTCAGAAAAAGAAGAGAAAGAGAAAGTATCAGAACTCTATTTTTAGAACTAATTGCTGAAAATTTCCTAAATCTGGGAAAAGAAATGAACATCCAGACCCAGGAATTTCAGTGGATCTCAAATAAGATGAACCCAAAGAAACCCACATGGAGACAAAATATAATAAAATTGTCAAAAGTCAAAGACAAAGAGAAAAATTTTGAAAACAGCAAAATAAAAGCAATTTGCTATGTACGAGTATATCACCCTCTCCCCTTCTAGAAGTGACCCCTGGGTTTGTATACCTAAGTGGTCAGTCAATGATTGAACAAAAGTTGTGTTTAAATACCTAGACCCCATAGGCTTCCACCCTCTGCTGGTGGATCTGTGTTTGGTTTGAATAGCACATTCAGTTTGGGCAGTTTTCAAGTCAACCTGATTTTTTCTTTTTCTTGGCCCTTTTTACTTCTCCACCACACATGCACATAGGCTCCCAGAGATCCAGAGATGTGTGGAATGTTTATCAAGTCCCCCAGTTGCTATCTCCTTGCTAAATACCTTGCTAGTCTTCTGTTCTGCTACTTCCCCCGAGCAGGACCATAACCTCACGCCAGGAGACCTGCAGGCTTTTCCCATTCACTACTGGGTGACAGTTTTCTGCTTTCAACTCCAGATAAAGTCAGGCACCTCTAGCAAGGAAGGTGCTGGTTCTCATGAACAGCCAGCTATTACATCATCTGAGCTAGAGTAGGGCAAGCGGACAACTCCAGGCAAGAATTCCATAGACTTTGACAAGTTACCTAAAGGTCAGTGGGGTTTTTTGTGAATATATGCCTCTTACTTTATTGTTTGCCTTGGATAGATTTCCAGAGCCCTTAAATTTTTTTTTTTTTTAACAATTTGTCACGTTTTACAGTTGCTTTTGTGGGAGAGGACTTGCCCATCTTTTCAATCCTATGTAGCTGGAAATCCTGCCAATTTCCCCTTTTTTTTAACCAATCAATTCAACCTTCCATAACCTTAGATGTGTGTGTGTCTGTGTGCGTTTGTGTGTGTGTGTGTGTGTGTGTGCGCGTGTGTCTTTGGTTAGATAGATAGACATAGAGAGATATTAATAGATATACGAGATCAGTCCTGAAAGTATCCAGCCATGTAATATGAAAAATAGGGACATGAAGAAGATACAAGAAACATTGTACATAAGACAATGACACCTCAGTCCCCTTCAACACAGGCACCTTGGGACCTCACAGAGTTCTCCCTGCGTCTCTTAACCTAACCTGTACATGTTCAACATTCTCAGGTGTTCTGCTTGTTGCAGGCCTTCCAGAACCTGGATCACTTTCAACAGATTCTCCACCATCTTTGAAGCATTTTTGTCACACTCTTATTTGCGCTGCACTTACTGCATTGTCCCCAAAAGCCTTCTGAATCATCCGAATAGTTTCTGCGGAGGAACGTTCAAAGTTAACACAAAATTCGATGCAAATTCATTGCTCTACTCTCTCAATCATTTTGAATGCAATAGCCACACAGTGCACATACTCACTCAACAGCGTCTAGCACCCACTGACTAGTAAAGCAAAGTCATCATTGTTCACGCATGCGCATTCTAGTCCACTCTCCTTAGCTGCCAGGTTACATCCGCGACGTTGCGCAGAGTTCTTGTATTAACAATGGTTGGATACTTTCTGGACAGACCTTGTATACATATAAACAAACACCTTCAGGGTACTCAGCAGAATACCGGGGGTCTTTATTTAGCAGGATCTAACCTTTACAAAAGGCAGTTGGGGATTATAAACAGTATTATTTTTTTCTTTTCTAACAATAGCCCTATAAGTATTTCTGGTATGAACTTACTTGCGTGAGTCATATATTTTTCCTTTTTTTATTCTTAAAAATAATAAAACAGCAACAGGACATACAATGACTCAGATGCACAGTAGTATTTAATATAGTTCCTTATTGTCTCCTGGAAACACTTTCTTTACTTAACTTCTTCTGTAACTTTGCTAGTTATTCTTTCTCTCCCTTGGCCTCTGAATTTTGTGTAGCCTAGCACTAGTCATTCTATACATTATCTAATTTGGTGGTCTCATTTAGTCTCTTAAGTTTAAAACCAACTTTAAACTAATAAGGCCCAGATATGCAACCATCTACTTGATATCCTAACTTGGATATTTAGCAAACAGTTAAAATTTAATACCACTAAAACAAAACTCTTGGTTTCAGACCACATTCCAAACTTGTTCCTTTCCTAATCTTTCCAGTCATCCAATTTTTCTGTCCAAAAACCTAGGAGTCAAATGAGTTGACCCTGTTCCCTTTCACTCTACATCTAATTCACATGCATGTTCTCTGAGACTCATAATTCAAAATATATCCAGAATTTGAACTAATCATCCCTCTCTCACGACCACCATCCTAGACCTAGCCACCTTCATCTCTCACCTGGGCTTTTGAAATAATAGCCTGTGAAATGCTCTCCTTGTTTTGACAGGGTCAGGTCTCTTTCTAGTAATGAAAATTAAATCTTATCACTCTATTTCTTGTAGAAAAAAATCCAAGCTTTTCATCCTGTATTTCTCTGATCTGTGCCTACCTCTCTGGTCTCTTCCACTCTAGTCACCCTGTTTCTTTCACTTCACACATCTTCCCAACCTCAGGACTTTGCATTTTTACTTATCTTTAAACAAGTGAATCAGAAATTGTACCCAGCAATTTTGCTCACATTACATTGGCAAGCATGCAGTCACATTGCATTATCATCTGCAAAGGACTCAGGGAGCTGTAATCACTGCCAGGGAAGGTATATGATCAACTTAAATTCTATTACTATAGGAGAAAGGGAGAATGGAATTTGGTGGACAGCTAGCAGTCTCTGACACAGGACTTGGCTCTGGCCACCCAGCTGTTCAGATGTAAATTTCTTTCCACAAATAGAACATACTTGCTCCCTTTCCAAGGGAGATAAGCCAAAGTTTAATTCGGTTATTTCATCCAGCTCAAAGTTCAGGATCACTGGTTGAAGTACAGTCAGATCAGTATGTTTATCTGCCTCCTGCCCCCACCCCCACATAAACAGTGGGAGAGAAGGAATAGGATGACTGCAATATAAGCTACAATTTTGAAAAGGAAAGCATGAGAAATACACTGGAGAGAATGATCTAGAGCATTTATCCTGTGTAGGAGTCATTCATCTGCAGCCCTGACAGTCCAGTAGGTCCTGGGTTGGCCCATCTGGCTGTCCCTGGTTCTATTCGCCAAGAGTGACTCCTTTGTCAATGGCCCTTTTGACCTCCGGCCTTTCCTTTTGGGAGCTTATTTCTTTCTTATATCCATGGCAACCCTTAAGTGAACATTGGAGAGTGTGTATGCCTCACAATTTTGCTTCTGCAGGCTATGCTGATGGCTAATTTGGTAACACGTTTCCTTAAAAACATAGTAACTGCAGGTTTATTTCCTTGTAGTCATTTGTATGTTCCAATACCCAAAGATTTTTTAAAAAAATTTTTAGTCTTAAGCATATCTGTTTTTTGACTTCTATGCTATAATCATCCTTCTCACACTATCTTTCCGGAAATTTCCAACCACTTTACCTAGAGGTATGATCTAAGTGGGAAATGTGTCTGTCTTGCAAATCATCACATGTAATATTTTTACCAAATGTTTTCAACACATGAATGAGGGGAACCATATTTCTAGCCTACTATAACTTGTCCTTGTTGTATGTGACCTGATCTTCAAGCTAATACCACATCTCTTCTGTTTTTGTGATATCTGCACCCCACTCCCAGTACTAATTTCTCTAACCTTCGTGTCAAAAGCTAAGCCAAAGCTTAGACACAAAGAGATCTCAAAATACAGTTTCTTTATTAAAATAAACATTTACTTCTTTCAAATATAACATCATAGTCCCAAGACGAGCTGTTTAGGTTTCTGTAGGCATTTGGGTGCCTTCCAATTTGTTGTTTTGCCACATTTCAGACTTAATAAACTTTATGGTCAAAGCTGGCCAGTGAATACGTTTGTGTTCAGCTTAAAGAATAGAAAAATTAAGGCAAGTAATTTTCCTTTAAATTGTGGCAAAAAGTTTACATATCACTTCCACTCATACTCTACGATGACAGCTTAGCTAAGATCCCAGCCAGGCAGTCTCTAACATTGTGTGTGCGTTCCTGTCTTAAGCCCCAGAGTGGAGAATGTTCACTCTATTTTTTTCCTGATTTTTAACTGCAAAGTCTATGATACTTTTCTGTTATGCACTATGGGTACCTTCCTATTTTCAAGGGTCATACATCAACCAATATTCCTCTATTATGAATTTAAATTAAATAATTCTTATCTTCTCTCTAATAATTTGTCCACTTATCCCTGCTACTTAAAAAGAAACTTTTATAATGCTTCTATTTCCCCAGTTTCTCCCCTAACCCACTCTACCCACAATCCTGGTATTTTCCTAAAATAGTTCTTCAAACTGTAGTTCCAAGATATTCCTGATGGTCCCTGACTTACAATAATTCAACTTATGATTTTTCAACTTGACAATGATACAAAAGCAGTACACATTCAGTAGAAACCGTATTTTGAGTGTCTATATAACCATTCTGTTTTTCACTGTCCGTACAGCATTTAATAAATTACATGAGATATTCAGCACTCTATTATAAAATAGGCTTGGTGTTAGACAATTTTGCCCAATTGTAGACAAGCGTAAGTGTTCTGAAAATGTTTAGGGTAGGCTAGGTTAAGCTATGATGTTTGGTAGCTCAGGTATATTAAATGCATTTTTTTTATCAATTCATTCAGAATATATATATATATTTTTTTATTTTGGCATATTATGGGGATACAGATTTTAAAGTTTCAATAAATCCCCTTTCCCCCCTCCCCCAACAAGTCTGAGTCTCCAGCATGACCATCCCCCAGATGGTGCACATCTCACTCATTATGTATGTATATACCAGCCCCTTCCCCCCTCCCACCTGCCCAATACCCTATTACTGTAGTACCTATGTGTCCACTTAGGTGCTGCTCAGTTAATACCAGTTTGCTGGTGAGTATATGTGGTGCTTGTTTTTCCATTCTTGGAATACTTCACTTAGTAGTATGGGTTCCAGCTCTAACCAGGAAAATATAAGATGTGCTATATCACCATTGTTTCTTAGAGCTGAATAGTACTCCATGGTATACATATACCACATTTTATTAATCCATTCTTGGATTGATGGGTACTTGGGCTGTTTCCACAGCCTTGCAATTATGAATTGTGCTGCTATAAGCATTCGAGTGCAGGTGTCTTTTTTGTAGAGTGTCATTGGATCTTTTGGGTAAATGCCCAGTAATGGGATTGCTGGATCAAATGGTAGATTCACTTGTATCGCTTTAAGGTATCTCCATATTGCTTTCCACAGAGGTTGAACTAGTTTGCAGTCCCACCAGCAGTGTAGGAGTGTTCCTCTCTCTCCGCATCCATGCCAGCATTTGTTGTTTGGAGACTTTTTGATAAAGGCCATTCTCACTGGAGTTAAGTGATATCTCATTGTGGTTTTGATTTGCATTTCTCTGATGATTGGAGATGTTGAGCATTTTTTCATATGTTTTTTGACCATTCTTCTGTCTTCTTTAGAAAAGTTTCTGTTCAAGTCCTTTGCCCACTTTTTAATAGGGTTGTTTGATTTTTTTCTTACTGATTTTCGTGAGTTCTATGTATATTCTAGTTATCAGCCCCTTATCGGATGCGTAGGATGCAAAAATTTTCTCCCATTCTGTAGGTTGTCTGTTTACTTCCATGACTATTTCTTTGGCTGTGCAGAAGCTTTGTAGTTTGATCATGTCCCATTTATTTATTTTTGTTGCTGCTGTGATTGCCTTTGGGGACTTCTTCATAAACTCTTTGCCTAGGCCGATGTCTAGGAGAGTGTTTCCAATGAAATGCATTTTTGACTTGTGATATTTTCACCTTATGATGGGTTTATCAGGACAGGTTTATCTTTATTTTGTTTCCCCTCATAAAGTGTGTCTTCTGATTAATAAAAACTTAAGGTGAGAACAAGATTTGTGTTCAACTTAGAACAATTTCTAGCACACTGTGCACATGCAATAAATTTTGCTGATAAAATTAATAAAGCCTTCTTTTTCCCAAAGATTTATCATGCTACTTAAATGATACAGTTATACATATAATATATACATGTGTATATTCTAATAGTATATGTTATTGAGAGTGAGAAATAACAGATATTTTCTTAATATTTAAGAACTTTTAAAAATAGCATATGCTATATAAGGTAATCACTAACATTGTACTAGCATATGGCTAGGTGATTTTTTCTTTTGTCAGTTTGGGGGGACACTTTGTACACCATACCAACAAAGTTGTTAAATTGTTTGCTCCCATAAATTCTTTAATTATTGCTGTGCTCTGTCCTCATTTTTCCTCCTTCCTTCCTTCTAGATGTTTTTAACATATAAGTTGTATCTTCTGGATCTATATGATATGTCCCTCATTGATTTCTCATCACTTTCATCTTTCTTTGATCTAGGGATTTTTAGACTCAGCTTCCATGTTTCTAAATTAATATTTTCCTAATCTACTGCTTTCATTTCCATTTCTATTTTTCATGTTGAATGCATCTTTTCCTATCTCAGACAATTGCCTCTTCATAACCACTTATTCTAGCAATGTCCTCTTGGCAACATTTTTTTCTTCCACCGATAAAACTTTTTTCTTTGTTTTTATATTTTATTGGCCATTGACCTTCAAATGCTCAGAGGATCATTTGCTAAATGAAATTAAAAGAGATTTAAAAATTTTTTCTCTTTATTAAAAGGAGAAAATGTAGTTTTTTTTAAAAAAAAGGTAAGCAAATCGTCATCTTCCACAGTTGTCCTTAATAAATGTACAGTGCTGCTATCTAACAGTGCTAGACTTAGATAAAACCAGATTGTGATTTGCTACTACTGTGTAAATTTCAGCAAGTTACTTTACTTACTTTACATAGGCTTCCATTTTCTCATCAGTAGATACACATGGTTGTCTTGAGGAATATACATATTGCAAAACATTGTTCCTAGCATACAGGGAGACTGTGATAACATTTGATTTGTGATGAGTGATTACAACATTACCACAAGGCAGACTGTGTTGCAATTGTGGTATAGAAATACAAGTATCATATGTCAAATACCTACTACAGGACTACAGGTCAACAGTGGGTGGCCAGCTTCCTTTTAACTCAGCTATGTCTTACAGTTTCTTTGTTTTGTTTAAAATAGAGCCTTCCGGTTGGTCTGTTTGGCCAGTCACCACATGTGAGACTTTATGATCCTTTTATGTGCATAAAGAATCCTCTTTTTAAGAATTTCCTGGAATGAGACAAACAAATATTATGGTATTTCCATCGGCCAAAGAGAAAATGAAACTTGGAGATATATAAAAAATAATAATAACAAAGAAGTGTAAAAAAAATATTCCAACTCAAGTTGCTTAGCCAAAATCTACAGTTCGACTTGTAAGACCAAACTACCTCCAAGTGTTAATTCACTTCTACATTACAAAACACTTCACTGTTTATAATCTTGTTAAGAATTAAAATACTCTGGCAGTGCAGTCCTTAATGAATAGCAATACATTGTTTAAAATATTATATGCTTTTTTGATCATTGTGAAATTATCACCAACATCATTTTAAAATTTTTTCTACATTTTTGGTTATACAATGACCTGTAACTCCACGATATGACTCATAGGCATGAATGCATAGGAAAAAAATATCAGAATAATCATCCAGGTAGCCTCCTGTTTAAACTAAATAGGATTAACAATGCTCTGTTTAAACAAGTCTCCTTTTCAGTAGTGAAAGATGGTGCTTTCTGTTCAGTGAGTCATACCTAACCAAAGCCATGCCAGAATTACACAGTGAATACGTGGGAATAATACCAGCGCTGTCTTAGTTTGTCTGTCTAGTTTGCATTGAACGGCCTGTCCAAAGATCCTCTCTCTAGGGCAGCAGAGAGCTTTTTGCATTTAAAAAAAAAAGAAAAGGGAAGAAAGAAAGGTCGGAATTTCTTTTGAGTCAATATTTAAGCGTGTGAGGAGACGCTCAGTAGCAGCAGCTTGTGGCAAGAGCTTATTCATGATAGATGCGAATTTGCACTCTGCTCCCCATCTATATATAAGGATACTGACAGCACAACCTTGCTCCCACCTTCTGGTCCTCCAACCTCATCCCTTCCTGGCCCCTTTCCTGTAGCCCAGTCTTAGGGTTTCCTCCTCCTGAAGCCCTGTGGGGCGAAGGGACAGAACCCAGGCACCAGGGGTCTGAAGTGTGAGCCACCCAAGGAGATACGCCAACTGCACCCTTGCCACTTCCAAAGCAATAGAGGCAGAGGGGTCCCCTCTTTGCCATCTAGCCCAGCTTTGACCCTGGCATTAACTGGCCGCCTTAGAGGAAGTTGGGTCCTGGTAGCGGGTGGCATTTTGTCTGTTTCTTCCAATCTGCTGATTCTCTTGGCTGCACCTTACAAACAGCAGTCTGCTCCCACGACCCTCTGCCCCTCCATGGTCTACAGGCCCAGTGATGTGGGGTTGAAACTTTGAGGAAGTGCCAGTGACTCATTCCAGAGTGCCTCAGTTGGGGGACTTCTCTGTAAAGAACCCTGGGTATTGAGCAAAAACCTTATTAATATTATTGTTAATGACCTATAATTGGAAGCTTCCTGCCTTTTTTTTTTTTTTTTGGTTGCTCCTGTGGAAAATACTGAAAAGATTAAAAAAAAAAAAAGAAAAGAAAAAAGGGAAAAGGCAATCTATGTTGGTTAGTTAAATAAGTTTTTATTAGGTATGACATTTGATTATCAAATGAATACAAATTTCTTTAAAAATGTAATAGTATATATTCTAATTACATATATGGCCTTACTCTGTTTAGTTCAATTTGGTATTAATGGAATGTCAAATCTGGAGAACTTCACAGATTTATAGTTCTTACAAAATGTCATATTACCAGTGGGGATGTTCAAAAAATCAGGGGAAGTAACAAAGTTTTTAAAAGAATTAAGCCTACCAATTTCCAAAGAGATTTAATTTGAAAAGATTTCCCTATATTATTATTTAATAATTCTTTTCTATCAAGTATTCACTTAACAAGAATTGTCAAAAGATCAATAAGGATGCAAAAAGTATCTGAGTTGTTAAATGGATATCATGAAATCAATGGACTTAAAACTCATGCGATTTATGCTTTTGACTTTCCTTTGTATTTCCCCTCAGAAACTATTTACTTTGCACACTTTTAAATGCTTTATTAATTCACTTTCAAATCCAGTGAGGATTAGAAATAGCCAAATAGGAATGCGAGTTAAGTACACCACATATAAATAGAACAATGATTATTCATAATATTGATCCTGAATTATTAACAAAAGGAGAAATTATGTTAAGAAGAGGGAGTACAATGTACCTTTTTCAAGATTCTCAGATAACGTTTCTAATTATAATTTTTTATTTCTATCTGAAAGTTGAGCCTGACTTAAATCTGCTTCTTTCATAAACTCCATCCCTGCATGTTAAATAATTCTCTCTGGCAAATAATCAAATGTCAAAAATATATAAATGAAAAATAAAAAGTGAAACTCTTTCCCAATATATTCATGCAATAAATTAAAAGGCTGAAACCTAGAATGTTAGCCCGTGGACCTAAGGTTGTATGATCCAACTATCACCATATGGAATAGAAATGTACAGTTAGTGAAGTGTTCAACGATGGATGTTAGGATGGCATTATTGACATCAATTGCAGTCGTTCTATTTCACTGTTACTGCCACAGGTGCTGTTGGCCAATTTAATCCCCATTCCCACTAGAAAAAAAATAAATAAATGGGAGATTAAAAGAGAAAACAAAGGTCCTCTCTAAACTAACTGCTCCTCACCGTTTTTGCCCAATCCCTTATGCCAAGTTATAAGGGCAAAGGAGGAAGTAATGAGATCAACCCACATAGTTTAGGTCCACGGTTCTCAAATTTTGGCGTGCATCAGAATTTTCTAGAGAGTTTATTAAAATACAGATTGCAGAGCCACACCTCCAAAGTTTCTGTTTCCCAGGTCTGAGGAGACTGCATCCTGAGCAGATAAGCCCCATACCCACTGTGGTCTGAGATGGTCGAGTAGCAGAGACCTCCTGAACCTGAGTAGAGAGCCCCGGAGTCCTGCATGCCTGTGATGGGATGTAGCCGGGATGCATGAGGAAGCCGACCCAGTCCTTCCCAGTTGACATCCATGCCAATTGCTCGATGCCCATCTCAGATGGGTTGCCAAATATTTTTTATGTCACACTGCGCTTATTCTGAATGCTTTAGAAAGAAAACTCTTGAAATTTGCAACATCCTGGGAAAGAAATAAAAATTAGCTACTAGAGAAAGGACATCAGTGCTATGGATTCTTTTGGTGGGGATGAGTAGAATTTATAGCACAGAAGTTAATAAAAGTTTAACATGAATAAAAAGTCCATTATGCAAAGTATTTTCAAGTCACCTCTAAAAATATATGCTTTTAAGTGAAAGTAATATTCTTGCCATAATCAAAGTCCCCAAGGCCTATCTCCTTATCATATTGCTATCCCTCAGCTCTTCCTGTGAAGATGCTCTGTCCCTGTCCTTGTGGAGAGGGGTCAGCCCTGTGGACCTGACAGGAGGAGTTGTCTCCATGGAAGTCAGTGTGTACAGGCCCTTCTGGAAATCATACAACCCACCCATCGACCCCAAAGCTCCCCACAGTTCTCTCTCCCATGCATCCGACCCCTCTTCAGAAGAAGAATGACCATGAAAAGAGAGGGCTTGATCCTTAATGTGATGGAATTTTAAACTTGAAATGACTGAGAAATTGTCGAATTTGAAGACTTTTACCTGAAAGTAGCTAGATAAGAGTTTTTTCCTGTTTTTTCCCCCATATCCAGATTGCAATTGCTAGAAAGTGTTCTACATTTTATGTGCCTGATTTTATGCCCCATGCATGTTATACTTACTGCCTAGTCTGGATATGGGGGAAAAAAGTGACTTGATGAGCAGATGTTTTCAGGAAAAGTCCAACAGCATCTTCCAGGATGGGCGGGATTGGAGAGGGCCTGGGGTAATAAGTAACCTATAATATAGCCTGGTAGTCGGCGAGGTTGGGGCTTGGATTTTGGCAGTGGGAATAATGAGAAAAAGCTTGACATAAAGACAATGCCTGGTAAGGCTTGGAAGTGCAGAAGAAAAGAAAAAAGAGACCAAATTGCCTTGAATTTTCATGCATGTGTAGCTGGAATAGGAGTGAGGTCACAGAGTTTTTAACAGAGACCAAGATGATTGTCCGGGGCCATCTCTCCCAAATGCGCATGGTGGTGTCTGTGGTCACCACCATGTGAGTTGGGAGGTGCAAGTACAGTTTTTTTCCTGAGTGTAGCTGACCTTGAATTGGGACAGAGTGTGTTGAGCATGATAATGTCACTGTCAGTAAAAAGATGGAGACACAAAAATAGTAGCAAGATAAGAGGACATGATATGGAACGTATTTTGTGAATCTTTGGCATAGAAGTGAGAGTTGACAGCACAAGTTTGAATGATAGCTCCAGCAGTGAAGGTGGGAATGAGCAAGAGAGCAGGGACTACTGAGCCAATGGGACTATCAACATGACAAATCTCATCTGGCCTTATTTTAATTGCTCTCCAATCCCCCATGGATTTAAAAAAAGGAAGAGTGAATTGTGTTTGACCAAAGTGATGATACATTGCAATTGTAAATATGGGCTCATAAATAGGAGAATCATTTGAGTTATAACTAACACTTCTTCGTTTTTTAGTCCTTTTGTCTTATTATGAATTACCAAATACTATTTAATAATCATCAAAAAAATTTTAAAGGAAGCTTTGGATGAAAGTTTAGACATTAAATTCCCTAAATACAAATCTCTTTTGGTTTATAGAAATATTTGCAAAAGGATTTTTGCCATTTTCTTTTTCTTTACTAAGCATCCGTTGTTTTAAACTGTCCAAAATAAAAATTTCTATCTAAATATACTTCAAAGAAGGTATTTTCTTAAAATAGGAATGATTATTAAGGAGAAAATAATTGTTTTCAATATTGATATAGGAAGAATATGAATGAGTGCTAAAATCTCTGCTTGGTTTTTAAATTGTTTCTTTTTCTTTTCTTTTCTTTTCTTTTTTTTTTTTTTTGAGACAGTCTCATTCTGTTGCGCAGGCTAGAGTGCCCTGGAATCAGCCTAGCTCACAGCAACCTCAAACTCCTGGGCTCAAGCAATCCTCCTGCCTCAGCCTCCCGAGTAGCTGGGACTCCAGGTGCACACCACCATGCCTGGCTAAGTTTTTATTTCTATTTTTAGTTGACCAGCTAATTTTCTTTTTTCTTTTCCTATTTTTAGTAGAGACAGGGCCTTGCTCTTGCTCAGGCTGGTCTTCAACTACTGATCTCAAGTGATCCTCCCGCTCTGGCCTCCCAGAGTGCTAGGATTACAGGTATGAGCCACCACCCCCTGCCAAGTGTTTCTAAATGAACTAAATCATGGTTAATAACAAAATGAAGGTGAAATATACAGCATTTGTAATTCTAGTTTGCTGTTTATTGTTCATTGCTTCCACAAACTTAAATCGGTCTTTACCTGCATAATCAGGAAATCATTCATTTTACTTGTGCACTCAACAAACATTATTGAGGGCCTAATGTGTATACCAGGCACTTCTCAGTCACTGTGTCGTGGTGCCTACATTGATGGGAAAGTATTTGTGGACACACTTGTTAGATAAATTCAGACGATTTATTTTAACACTAAATTGGTCAAATTATGAAAACATCTAGATTACAGAACCAAGTACAGGTATTTGTTCCTTTAAAATCTTTTCCTACATTAATTAACATACTCTAGAATTTAAATTAGATATGTCTGTGTATCCTTCATTAATTCCAGCATCATGTGCTGTTGATAATGAATACATTTGAGAACTGCACTCAAGCACGTATGTCTATTAAAACTCTGAAACTATTGTGAAAATATGCACTGCATCTCACTGTTATCAAAATAAGAAAAATAAATAGTCCTCCTCTGAAAGTAGTTTGATGACTTAATAGCTTGTTCCACCTCCAGTGTTTCCTGTTGTGCTAACATCAGAGAATCTCATCTCAATTACATTTTTTTCCGTGTGTATGAAGTCCATTATTTGTTTGTTTTTTGGGTCCTCGGTAATTTTTCTAATCATTTCCAATGGTCAGTCTTTTTTTTTTTCTTTCATATTATTTGATGTCCTCAAATCATTTTGTGGTTACAACACTTCAAACATTTTTGGCAAAAGAACTCTGGGGGAGAGAGTTAATGAAGAGATAAAATTATTAAGATAATTATTATTTTCTGAGAAGAATATTCAATCATTGATAAACAATAAAAATTACTTTGGTATCTAATTTATCTTTGTGAGAAAAAATCGAAAGTGGTGATATTTGATAATGGTATAACTCAGAACAGTCACATTATTTTTAGTGAGCATAAAATACCTACAGTGGTATTATTTTCAACAAAATACCTGCCTTGAGAATTATTCCTGGTATTAAGACACACACAAACCCAACACCACACACACACACACACACACACACACATAATGCCTTCAAGCTCCCGGTCTGCCTTCTTTCATTATTTTACCAGTCTGTGCTAAAAGACAATAAACTAACTTAACATTGGCATAAATAAATTCAGGATGCAAAATCTACCATAATGTCGGGATCTAATGTCATCTAGCAATGACTTTTGTAGTCCCCATCTTCTTACTTCCAGTAGTGCCAATAGCGATGTGTTGGCGTACATGGCAGAAAGAAGGGCATCATTGCTTGAGTGCCTCAGCAGTGAGACATGCATGAATAACATACTTGACAATTAAAGAGAGGCAGCAAAAATAAATAAAACATTAAATTCCAAACTAGCAGCAGCACTTGAAATAATATACTTGGCATCATATGACAAAGTCCTTCTATTAAAATACATTTTAGCCATTGTTCAAGACCTATAAATACTGCATTTAAATGGGATAGGCAGGTGGAGCATCAGGCCCATTTAGTGTTTGCAAGGATTGAGAATGATGCCTAATGATTTGACTGGCAATTACAAAATCTTCAGCTGAGCACGAGGATGTTCCCAGGGGTTCCCCTTTTTGAGGCTTCTTGTGTCAGGAGTCCATGTGCAGTACATTTCAGGCCAGTGATATTTCTGACATATTTTAGATAAAGAATAAATACGTAAGAGAGGTTTTTGTGTTTCCTATGTGCTTAAAAACATATTTGCTTTACTAATAGGAGCCTATATTAAGGTCAACTAAAATAACCTCTGGTCACTAATTACCTGGAGGATAATTTTCCCTATATTAGAATTTCCCAATCGTCAATCACTTGGGATAGGGTGTATTTAAGCCTAACTCCACAGACAAAATTTGTCCTACTCCCTCTCTGTTCCTGAAGAGCTGTAGAATAAACAAGTAAATTAGATTACTAGTTGCTACGTGTGGAGGAAGCATAGAAGATTAGAAAGTGATTCCAATTTGGTCAACCTCCTGATTACTTTCAAACTTAACTCTTCAGGTTTCGTCATCATATTTGTTCCAGGAGTTTGTATAGGTTTCAGATTAAACTCTGGATTGTAGGAGAAGTAGAAATATAGAAGTACTCATCTAGTAGAATTAACTAGAATGTGAACTGAAGCTCAGTTGGAACATCAAAATCTATATCTTGGGGAAAAATCTTATTTACTGAGAGCTTACTACGCTAAGCAATACGTTAAGTATTATTACATGAATCATCGTCTTTAATCCTCACAACAATCTCATGAGTTTTATAAAATGATTACTTCATATTACAGATAGGTATTTGAGGTATGGCTGCATTGAATAACTTACTTGAAGTCATACCACTGAGTAAGAGGTAAAGCCAGATTTGAACCCAGGCAGGGTCTTCTTCGTGGGTTGTTGTGCTTAACCATTGATGGGCTGTCTTCAAGTACAACCATTCTTGGGACACAGGTAACTTTGGAGTCACAAGTAAAAAAAACTAGGCTAGTAGTCATAGGAAAGAGTCTAATTTGTTAACATTTGGCATATATCTTTAGTTTCTACATTATGATTTGTTCTGCAGAAACAAAACTGGACTTACTGAGCAATGAGAGGCATTTATGGCTCCTTCTTCAGAAACAGATGTGCATGAAAGAGATCTAGGCATCATATCACAGCCTATGAGCCTACTGAATGAGTGAGTGAACCTGCCTTTCTCACTTCCCAAACTCAAGTTACTGGTATTGAAGAGATGGGGCTACATTTGTCTTTGGCCTTGTACAGAGAAAATTCTAGTCCTCTGTTCCAAACTTGACATTTTTTCCACTCATATTCTTTTCAATTTACATCCTCAGGTAAGCATGAAAAGACAGATGAAATGACTTTTAAAGAAGCAAAGATATATTTAAGTTAGAAATCATTTCTCAAACAAGGATACATTCAGCATGTCACTTCCCCATTTTAAGATGTGCTGCTCCATTTCAAATTATTAAAACCAAATATGTCCATATTCCAGGAAAATGCCTTTATCAGCCTTTCTTTCCCAAAAGATGCCCTGTACTTCAACACAAACACGAACACGTCAGGTACCTTGAAACCTCCTGGTCTATTGACAAATCATGATCAGAGTGCCCCAGAATTCTACTCTTATCTCCTTCTATAAAATTATTAACTCCTCTTCCTTTTCCACAAAACTTCCTTTTCTCAGGGTGACTGACATATTATACTGACAGTCCCTGAGTTACAATGTTTTGACTTAGAAGTTTTCAACTTCGTGCTAAATTTGAAAGCAAAGGGCAGTCAGTAGAAACTGTACTTCAAGTATCCAAACAACCATTCTGTTTTTCACTTTCAGTGTAGTATTCAATAAATTACATGAGATATTCAACACTTTCTTATAAAATAGGCTTTGGTCAGATGATTTTGCCCAGCTGTAGACTAGTGTAAGTATTCTGAGCACATTGAAGATGGGCTAGGCTAAGCTATGGTGTTGGGCAGGTTAGGTATATTAAATGCATCTTTGACTTGTGATGTTTTCAACTCACAATGGGATTGTTAGGGCGTAACTCCATTGTAAGTTGAGGAACATCTGCATTCAGCAGAAATAAATGTCAATAAAATAATTCATACTAAGACGTGAATAACTAAAAATGCTAACAAGTAGGTATCCAGGACACTATCTTTAGAGGCAAACAGACCCAAGTGCAAACTTTGTCTTTTCTCCCATTTTCTAAGTAGGAAGTTTCTCTGAGTTTCAGTTTCTTCCTCTCTGTAAAATGGTCAGAATTATACCTCATAGGTTTGTTTCAACAGTTAAATGTGACAATATTTATGCAAAATATAGTGCCTGGCCATAGTGGATTACAAATATTTATCTTTCTATTTAAGTCTATGACAACATACTCAAGCAGAAATTTGCTTATACACCTGCATCCCAAATTGGTAGTGTTTTAATGTCAAGTGTTGAAGTACTTAACTGGCTCACTCAAATCATTCTACTTCTCACTCTACCCTTTATAGCTATATTAGGCAGAATAGATATTCATAAAACACATATTATAAATAGAAATATACAGAGATATTCATACACTAAATGGAACTCAAGACCTGCTTCATTGAAAAAGAAACTTAGATGTAGTTAGCAATTCATTCAACAAACCATTAGCTGGACACCTCCTAGTTTGGAAGCCATCCTGGGCTCTTGTTACAGTGACAGACACCATGAATTATAGAGACATAGAGACATGCAGCATCCAGTCCAATTCGATTGGAGAGGGGCTAAGCCAAGAATCGGTAAGGCCTGTCAAATTGTTCATTGAGTTTAATTTTTTTTTAAATTACATCTCTCCTTTTAAGATTTGGGAAAAAGATACACAGAATTCCTGCCAAACCAAAGTTCCCAGAAAACAATGTGAAAATGATGGTTGTAAAAGGATTTCTCTCTTAACTCTTTGTTGTCTAAGCAAATTTTCTTCAAGAAAAAAATAATAGTTAAGAAATCCAGTATGCATATGCTTTGGTTTTTACAATATAAAAAGGGTTGTTTATGGTATGGGCCCACACATGTGTGTAGAGTTTTTAAATGGAGCTTTCTTGAGTAATATTTATTTTATCATGATTTTCCCACAGTAACGTATGGCATATTTCCAACTTATCTCCACTCACTCATAGCTTAAAAACATGACATACAAAAAAACTTTAAATCTCCCTTTTGAATGGGATGTTTGATGGATGGTGATGTCATACTCCTCAGTTCATTTTTAAATATAGTGTTTAAGGAGGAAAATTAAAAGAAGTTCTCATTTACTTTGTCATAGTATAAATTGTCTTTTCACTGCCCTCTCTATGCATAATTTTTATATAAACTAAAATTCTCTGCTCAAATGTGGCAATGTCTCTTTAAAAGCCTCCACCAAACAGCCGGCAAACCAGCTTAGCAACTTTCCAGGGTGGATTCGCATATGAATAATTAGCCCTGAGCAATGAAACTGTCCGGCAACACCCCCTCTTGAAATCTTTGATCTGTCTGAGACTGCAGGATTCACAAAAGAGGTGTTTATTTCTTGCAGCATCAGAATATTGTCAGGGAAAAGAAAATTCTTCCTTTGCTCAAATGCAGGACTCAGGCACCCTGGCGGTGGTCACCGTGATGTGATGGCTCTGGGTGGCCGTGAGAGTGCAGGATTCTCCGTTCCCATGAGGCTGCTGCTGCCAGTCAGGAAAGCTTCTTTTCTGGTTTCCCAAACCCCACCTTCAAACCTGAAATTACATGACTCATACTTATTTGGACACCATCAAAGTTTTGCTGACAACATGAAAACGTTGCCTGCCCTGTATTAACAAGTGTAGTCCTCAAGTCATTAGAAAAATCCAGGCCTTGGTTAAGGGCCTAGAAATGAAAACTTAACCTATTGTTTATACTTGTCCCCCTCTCACCTCTTCTTCAGGGTGACCATTAGGTGATCAGCCAGCGAATGATAAGACAAAAGATGGTATGGTGTGGGTATCTGGAAGAAGTCACATCCAATAATTCCATCAAAAGAGCCATAGACTCTCTAAACCATGTACCCATAGTGACTGCAACAATGTCTTAGGTAATAGACATACAGGTAGATGAATGTGGTAGTGGACGTTTACAGACTGTGCAACACACTTGACTACCCAAATATGACTACCCAAATTGACTACCCACACTTGACTACCCAACACACTTGACTACCCAAATATGACTACCCAAATTGACTACCCACACTTGACTACCCAACACACTTGACTACCCAAATATCTGTGTCAAACTGCTGTCACTGGTGAACATACCAAAGACTCAGTGGTTTTACTCACACTGGAGGAATAATTCACTCTGGGGAGCAGTTTCAGTGGATGTGTTTTTTGTTGTTCTTATTAGATAATCAATTCCTTGAGGCAAGAAGAGTGTTGTTACACTTTTTGTATTAAACACATCACCTAACCAGGTGCTGACACATTGGCAATCAATTAACACTACTTAGATGAATGTAGCTGAATAGGTGACCCTCTTCAAAGTAACCCACACATGATTACCAACACTGGAGCTGCACCGAGACCCTGGTTCTTATGCTGATTTATTCATTGTGATTTTGGAAAATTTTTGAATGACTTAAATGTACAGGGTTTCAATGTCTTAACATACGAAAAGTAGGGTGGGTAAAGGTGCTTTCTGAAGTTGTTTTTATTCACTCAACAATCTTTATTTCATGCAAAGTAAAAGACACAATGTTTCAGCTCTCAAGGAGTGTATGCAGTGGTGATGGGGTGGGAAGAAACAAGGGAAAATTAAAAATTTCAGAGAGTATTAACTGTTATGCAGGCAATAAAAAAGGGGAAAGAAATGAAGAGTTAACTCCCCTAAGTCCTTCCTGGTTTTTTGTTGGCTTTTTTTTTTTTTCATTTCTCCTTTTCCTCCAAACAGAAATCAATAGACTTTCTTGAAAGGAGGCCTTGACTATCTATCAGAATCTGTGGAGTGTTTTACAAATACAGGTTTTCAGTGCTGCACAGGAGATTGTAGCAAAACACCAGGGATATAGAAACAGAGCCTTAAAATTTCTAGTGTCTTCCTAACAGTTCCTTTAAAAAATGCTGGTACCTGCTGGGAGCAATGGGCAATAATTTGCATATATATAATTTATATTTTCGTTGTCTCTAAGTGTGAGACTCTGTAAGGAATTCATTTTGAAAACTACTCAAAAGTTTCCTGAATTTCTACTGTCTTTAGCCAACAAGTTCATGGACTAACTTGACTTCTAAGATATCTCCTACACTAACCTGAATTCATTTGATAAGCCTGAAGTGCTCAAACTCATTGATCCAGATAACTAAGCTTCCATTGGAATCTAACAAATTGGAAACTAGACTTGGTCTGTGTTCTCAGAGGGGTATGGGTACTGCAGGCAGGTCACTGTGCTTGCCCAGACAGAACACAAGGTAAGACTTCCTTATTTAAACTTGGCATATAGAGCATGATTATGAACAGCAGATGGGGTCATTTGTTATCTTTAACACTGTATGCCTGCCCAAGTAGAGTATGGCAGGGGAAATCCCACAAAACAGAGCCTGGCTTTCCTGCTAGGAGCAGTGCTGTAGTCACTCAATATACAACAGAAGGAGTTGGGATCATGCTGGCCCCTCAGTGGTGAGACACAGCAGTCTCTTGGCAAGTGCCTTGGGCATACTCTCTCCACATTGAGGAGATTGGCCATGCAAAGCAGGTGTTTTCAGAGTGTGGTAAAGCCCTCCAAGAATGCTTGCAAAAGTCAAGGCAAGTGTATGTTCAATTAAAATGTATTGCCACGCTATCAGCACTTTAAATCTGCCATTTCTCAGGAAAGCCCTTTTTCTTCTATTCCTTCTTTTTTTGGGGGGGCCTTTGAAGAATCTGACATACTAAATATACACTGGAAAACAAAGACATAAAACAAAAATATAAACTCCATTTGCACCAAAATAGAATCCAAAGATATGGATTTGAGATCTTCCACTTATCAGTCCTTAATCCAGCTAATTCTCTATAACATGGGGATCAAATCCAACTCATAGGGGTTTTCTGAAGACCATATAAGAAATAATTTGGATATAAAAATGCTTCGTAAGATTCAAACACCTGTACAGTTAGAAGGCTTAGCAGTTCCTGGCCTATTCTTGCATAATGCACTTGGGACATATCAGAATCCAAACACAGGGCTGGTCTAATAATAGTTTAAGTTGAAGCTAGGGCCTGGATTCTGAGATGCACACTTTAGAAAAGAACTGGAAACGGGGGTGATCAGACTAAGCTCCCCAAGAAGGCCATCCTAGTAAAGAAAGCTGTTAGTACCCTGAGCTCTGTGGACTTAGGTCAGCTGCTGTCGTATCAGGACAAAAGAAAAATTGCAGTGAGAATTGGTACTGGCAGACCCAGGAACACATTGCTGAAGACCAACACCGTAGGCAATTGGCCCAGAAGCAGTGCAGTCTGTAGAGGGTTGGGGTGCGGCAGAATCTGAAGGAAACTGAGAACAGGAAAGTGGAATATTTTGAGTAACAGTCCATGTCACGGTAGAGTCTTAAGAACCGATGAAAAGAGAGTCTCGGTCAATGTCTCTAACATACATTCAATTTCTTAGGTAAATCTCTCATCTCTTCAAGATTTAGCTTCTTTTTTTACACCACAGCTTTTTTAACTGGAAAGGAAAGTGCTGAATCTCGAGTTGTTCTAAAGTTTGTCAAACAATGACAGTCTTGGCTGCCAAGGTTGAGCACACTCCCTTTCTTAATTCATTTTGCCTGATCAAGCATAGCATTTTCTGCAGCCTTCTAAGTTGTTAAAATAATATTTCAACTGCAAACACACACAAATGTTTGGAGTGAAATGAACTATGAGCTAATCTGTAATGGCTGGAATGAATGTCAAAATAAGAGCTCACCTTGAGCAAGTTTTTAAAAAGAAATCTGTGTTAATGGAGTCAAAACAACTGGCTTCAGTCTTTTATCTTTATTGATAAAAGCTTCTAAACCATTACCAGAAAGCATTGGGAAAATGAACACTATTTTATTTTACACCTAATAAAAATTTCTATGCTATGAAATTTTGAAAATACAGAAAACAAAAGCATGGAATCAAATAATCTTTACCACATTTAGACAGGAAGCACTGCTTACACTTTGTCCTCTTTTTCTTTTCTTTTCTTTTTTCTTTTTTTAGTAGAGATGGAATCTCACCTTTGCTCAGGCTGGTCTCAAACTCCTGACTTCAAGCAATCCTCCCACTTTGGCCTCCCAGAGTGCTAGGATTACAGGCATAAGCCACCATGCCTAGCCACATTTTGTTTTCTTGGCATAGAAAAGATTTTAATGTTTGTGATGCAAGCTGTCTGTCCTTTAGCAGTCTGAAAAATGTATATTTGCATAGGGTAAAAAGAATTTTTTTAATTATTAAAAATAAATGTTAATCAACTTAGCATATAGGAATTATAGCTTAAACATTTTAAATCAATTACACAAATTCTCTTCAGTATATATATATAAAAAAAAGCTCAGTTTTGTATGACTTATTTGACTGAAATAATAATGCATTAGTTTTAAAAACTTATTCAAATGGTGGGAGGGAGGACACAGGAAACCAAAATGTAAGGTTTGGGGGTTTGACTCCTCCCTAAGAAAACAGCAATAAAATCTTTCTCAGAGAAGTCATATCTAAATACCCTGGGTGGCCTGTGTTTTCATGTAAGTGGGTGGGAGAGACGGCTTCTTTTGATCTTGGTAAACATTTAACTTAACATTTGTCTTATTTATATGGCTACCTAATTTTGTCCTATCAGCTTAAACTCTGTTTTTTATTTCAAATTGTTTCTGTTTCCATTTTTTTTAATTTAAAAAAAAACTCATAGCTCTTTCAGTCTTAAGAGCCTGTCCATGTGCAACCTTGTTAATTCTCACTTCTTAATACTTTGAGTTTGAGTTTAGTTGGTACTTTGTATAAATGTCCCAATAGTAAAATATTCTATTTTCGACCATACTGGGGAATCCATAGTATGGTCTTCAAAACTTTTATTCCAAAATGAGACCTGGCAGTGCTGCTAGTGCAGAGAACATCTCGCCACCAAACTTTGTGCCTTCTCTGTACATTGTGGGATATCTTAGAAACCAACTCATTGGTACTGTTCCCTGTTTATCTCAAGGCAAGTAGATGCTATTGATTTGTTATGCACAACGGTCTTAAATTAGACTTGAACAGTGATATACAGGTACCAAGTTAAATGTTCAAAGGGATAGAGCTTAGAGAACTGAGCGAGCACAATGGAAGCTGGGAGGTCTATTAGAAATGAGTCTACCTGGTAGGGAGAAAACAGGAAGTAGAGACAAGATGGCTGCCCCCAGAGAAAAGATGGCTCAGATAGGGCAGGTCTGGCTGATAGCTGTGGTCATTCAGGTGCTTCATTTGGCCTATGCTTTCAGAAAACAGGAAGTAAAGAAGGCCTGACCACAGTAGCCAGAGGCAAAACAAGCAAGAATCAGAAGAAATGAGATGCTTATTAGCCTAGGAGCTTAGCTGAGAAGATTCTTCTCCCAAGACTCACACATGTAAGAAAGCTGGAAGACTGCTCACGGGAAGAAGCCTTACCTGATAGCCCTGGAAAGAAATTAGCTTTTTTGATTAAATTCCACAGAAATTGTAAATCTTTTCAGTTGTAAAGATGTATAAAATTTGCAGTTCATTCAGATTTTATGAATTTCTTAGTGGAACCACTGTTTGACCCTTAATGCCTTAGAGAGCTATGAAAAATGAGAATTCGGCTACTTGGAAATATTCCATGAAATTAATTCCCTCAGAAAATGTATGGACAGTGAAACAGAGGGAGGTGCTATGACAGCATTAACAGTATACTTCATCATCCCTCTCTGGGAAGAGAGAGAGATTCATTTTAAATTAATAATTAATTTAACCACCTTTACCACAAGTCATCTAAGGGACATCTTTTAGTTTTTCTTTCTTGCTCATGGTGAAAGATAGGTTCTGAGAAATGAGCCTGTGTACCAAATACTAGTCAAGTTCTAAAGGGCCTGGTAAAGCTAGCGCAACAAGTCAGAGCTGCTAACTACCACCTTGGTATTAGAGCCACCTCCCTCGTAAAGTGTTAATGGCCTGAATCCAGGTCCTAGCAGACATCTGTCTGCATCACACACAAAATAAATGTAAATTGGCAGTGTCAGCAGAGAAAACGAGATTTCATGGGTGTGGGATAAACCAACCCTTCAGGTAAGAAATGACCTCACGTAATAGAGATAGTCTCTTCATTGTGAGCTCTGGGAAGCCAAACATTTTAAAGTCCTTTCTTGCTGTTTCCTGCCCCATAAAAAACAGACACAACAAATAAGGCCCTCAGACCTCCTGTAATAAGAAACGTGTCCATTTCTGTGAACATTTATAGCTAGTGTGTAACAGGGGTGATGCACGTTTCTAAGCATGTTTCCACTTCTCTTTCACCTAAGTTAAAAACTCATGTATTCTCATGATGGTATGGGGCAAGGGGAAGTGTGTAGGTGTCAACTATTTTTATGGTTTTCCCAGTTTTTAAATAGAGCTATTTGACACTTATCTCTGCTGAAGAAAACATATGTAATAACAATGTTAAATAATCTGGTCGGCATTTTGACATGCTGTAAATATTCTCCATCATTAGAACCAGTGCATTACAAATGAGCAGGCACTCCTTAAAAATATTGACCAAAAGCTCCAATAGTCTGTCAATAAATTCCTACAAGTGGTTCTAATGGCTTTATTTCTCTTTCAAGTCATGCTACATGCTTATAGATATAGCACTATACCTAATACTGATAATAACAATAATAGTAAATACCAGTGCATCTTTTACACATTATCCCATTTCAGCTTTCTCTTGAATGTTACCAAGTAGTGGGATAGATTATTCAAATTACCACTATGAATGATAACGCATAAAAATAAAAATTGTTTTAAGCAAAAATAATAGAACATGTAGTTTTTCATTTTTGACTCTAACCATCAAATTTATATGTGTATTTGAGGTGCGTATGTGAACATGCATGTACAATGCAGAGGGGTGCTATGGCATTAGAAATAAAAGTCATGCTTGTTTGCCAAAAATGTATATCTGAAACTAAGTCACTTGTATTAGTCAAGGTGACTTCAGAGAAACAAAACCCCATGAGAGATTTATTATAAGGAATTGGCTCACACAATTATGGAGGTGGGCAAAGCCCAAGATCTATAGCTAGAGATCAAAGGAGCTGACAACGTAGTTCTAGTCTGAAAGCCAGTGGGCTTGAGACCCAGGGAGAGCCAACATTTCTGTTTGAGTCCAAGGCAGGAAAAAAGCTGATGCCCCAATTCAAAGGCAGTCAGGCAGGAGGAGTTCCCCTCTTACTCAGGGTGAGTCAGCCTTTTTGTTCTATTCAGGCCTTCAACTGATTGGATGAGGCCCACCCACGGGGGGGGGTGCAATCTGCTTAACTCAGTTGACCAATTCCAATGCTCAAACTCATCTTAAAACACTATCACAGAAACACCCAGAATAACAATCGCCAAATATCTGGGTGCCCTACCGCCAAGTCAAGTTAACACATAAAATTAACCATCCTCCCACATTAGTATCAATACCATTAGAATGATCCCTGTTCATCAGAGATGAGCCCAGCAATATGTTAAGATGGCAATAACACTTTAGAAATTGCTTAATATCAATAGTTTAGAAACACTTAATATCAATAACACTTTAGAAATCATCATCCATCACACTGAATAACCTATGAATGGAGTAAAAATTGTTTCCTTTCCCACTGGTTGTATTATAGGTGATGTTTGGTAAGCTGTATCTGCCATTTAGGGCAAAAAAAAAAAAAATCAGATAATGCAAAAAAATTTCAGTCATATGTGTTCTTTAAATGATATATACTGAAAGGTGGCCTTATTAATAACTTATCTAACAGAACAAAATAAATTATTAAACAGGAAGTAAGAGAAATAAACTCTCAGCACATAATTGCCCCTTTAAAGAAAACTTCACAGGACAACTGCCCTTTGCTTTGTTTGATTAACACCTGGAACTTAACTCATTATCGTTAAGAGTTTGTTTCACAGCCTTGAATAGTCAGTATAAGGGGACAACAAGGGTGTGAACTCTCTGCTTCAGTTCCTGCCAAGACTACATTTCAAGGACTCTGATAAAGTCAGCCTCACAAGAAAAAAAAAACAAAAAAAAACGGGAAGGGGAGAGAAACAAACGCTGCTGCTCCACAGCCACTTCTGTTATCAATTGGCAAGAGTAACTATTTTTTTTTCTGTTCTCTTTATCCTCATAAAATCCTGAGCTGCTTCTGCTCAGCTGCTGACACCTTTCCTTTCTTTCTCTGGTGTTGTGCCCTTCCCACTTTTGAGCAGTAAAGTAAAATTTCTTTCTTTAAAAGTATTCTAACCTTTAAGGTAAACTTTTGACTATTTTCTATTCTAATCTTAACTTTTCTCCACTTGCGTTGTGAGCTCCTCGTGAAGTCCCCACCCTGACACATACCATCATGGTCGTGGGCTTGGGAGTGAAATGTGTGGAGTGGGATTGGGGAGGTAGTTCCAGAAAGAGACAAGGGAAAACAAACAAACAAACAAACAAACAAAAAAAAACCGTATCAGGTTGCTTTATCATGGAAACAAAACAGAAGTCCAATTTTCCTAGTTGAGCATAAGATAAACCAGGTAAACAGCAAAAATTAATTAAAAGCCCTTTCTTCAATTCCTCGCAACTAAGATCAGGATTAGTTATCACAACTGAAGCAGGGATTTTTATAGATAGGGTTCTGGATCTTATGTTCAGGAAGTTTGAAAATGATGGAACCCAGGCATGGTATAAAAAAAATTTTTTTTTCAGAAGCTTAGGGATCAATTGATCAAAATTAGAATTCTGCAATGATAGGTAATTTTCTAGTCTATAAATCTCAACCAAAAATGATTCCCTTGCTATCACCAGCTGGAAGAAAATCTAAAAAGTTTGTCTTTAACTTCCTTCAAAAATACAGAAAATCACAGTCTTCTCTATTCCTATCTATTTGTTCCACAAGTTACAGACTTGCTCAAAGCTCAGGACAGTTTCTGTGGGCTTTGGTCATCTGTTGCGGTAGCTGTGACAGCAGGTAACTCAAGAAATTGCAATCTTAGGAATTAAGGACGCCATAACAATAAAATAAAACTAATATCACTCAAGTCCCACATAATTGTTTCGCCTTATGTTTCTCATAAGAGATTTTTTAAATACAGAAAAAAAAGAGGACACATCAAAAAATTGCTGTAGAAGGAAAACCATCATTTTTTACCATTCATCAATACCATTCTCTATACACTAAATAAAATCCCACATACATAAACAAAGAAAACATTTTTTCCAGTGAAATCTTGAGATGATAATTTCATCAACCTTCCCTAAACTAATTTATAATTATCCATTCCATATTCTACTATGCTCACTAGATATAGACATTAATTGCATCCCATTAATTGTATATTGAATCTGGCTCTGAAGGTATCATTACTCTTATTGGAAAGATTAAAAGAAAGAAAAGCAAGAAATAAGGAATATTTTTTTCTTCATATTGTGATATATGGTGTTTTACTATTCATTAAAGAAAAAAATAGATTTGGAATATAAATCAAAGAAACTACCCCACATTTCAAGGGACTTGTAATGATGTAGCTCTAAATGCTGGTTTTAAAAGCCTGGGAGTTCACAGAGGAGAGGGGAAAGGGTGCCCCATTTTTCCCACATGCTGAACGATTTAGCAAAATAGTATTGTGAGCAAGTCAAGATTCTGGAAAATACTCAAAAATGCCAAACAAAAGCCTGGGGGTAAACCTCTGCAATATTAAGTATCGATTAGTTTCTTAGCATCCAGTTTGATACACTGGACTTTAAAATAAATTGAAGAAATTATAAAGAACACAAATCACTACAAAGATTTGGGAAAATGATATCTAATATAAAACTACAAAATTCTATAATAACTATAAAATCTTAGTTATTTAACCTTGAAAAACAAAGGTTAAAGAAGGGGAAACTGCCTTGAAATATATAACAGGATAGAAATGTCACAATTATGTCACTAGAGAAAATTTTGGATTGCTTTTCCCAGCCCATATCCCAGCTATCCACCACCGGCCACCATTTGACTGGAGGGGACACTGAGTCCAGGCAGGGGGACTTGTTTCAAGGGTTCTTATGAATAATTAGAGTTATTTCATGGGAGATCTAGAGATCTGAACCCAAACATCTTGACTTATAAATTTCTTTCCACTTCCTAACATACTATAGTTAGGTAATTTTATGGATTTTTCCCCCACAAATATACCAGGATCTACTATTGAAATGAACATTTGCATAAAAGTAACTGCTTCAGGAAGCTGGACTAGTTTTTAAGTACAGGTTTAAGTACTTCTTTTGAAATTATTTGTAGACCCAATTTAAAAGCCACAGAAAAGACTCAGTTTATACTTTTTATTCTAAAATGTCTGCCTATGATTTACCATGCATTACCCAGCTTAAATGATAGAAACGCCCCCAGAAACTTGTTTCTGAATAACTTTTGGTCATTGTTAAAAGCCAAATCCACCTTAGAGGACAGAGATTTGTCTCCAGAAACTTTGATTACAGGCCTTGAAAATTATTCCAGGGGAGTTCTGAAATACTTTGAGATATGGCAACAATGTATAATAATTGTGTAGTTTTCCAATATGAGCACACTGAAGGGACATTACTAATTTGCCTGGCATATTTGTGTATAAACCAAATTAGTTGTATTAAAGAGAAGATAAATAGTGAATATTTTTCTTTTGAATATTTCTTTTAATAATGTTATAGTATTAACACTATTTTAGAAATAACCCTTTTTCTTTTAGAGCCCATTCCACTTGACTTGAGATACTAAAATCCTATAACAATCTATAAGCCAGACCAATAGAAATGTGACAATATCTTTACACTCTTTAACTCTGCAATGGTATTATGATTATAGAGAATTAGAGAACCATTAAGATGGTGATACAAGTATATGCTTTAACACTGCCATCCATCACTGCCATGTTCCTAACACATACAGATAAAGTATATTTTTTAAAAGGAACATAAAAATACATGATTAATGTATTTAATGCTTTAAAAATATATAAATATAATTGTGGCCAGAAATGATGACACTGTTTAATGGATAGCTAAGGTATAGTAAAGTTTTTGCCTTATTTTGGAGAAGGATGGAAATACAAGATCACTCTAGACATATACATGTTAAAATTTAAAGATAAACACGAAAATAATATATATATATAACTCTTGCTTCTAGAAGTGTCTATATGAGGTAGAGTACTAGAGCCTGGCTGATTGCTTAAAGGGGGGTGCTGCAGTGGAAACACCCACCACCTTGCAATGAGGCTTACAAAAGCTCACACTAACCCTTACCTAGGGTGAAGACAGACAGTGTCACCAGGGAAGGTGGAGAGAGCAGACGCACCTTTGCAGTCAGGAACCGACTTGTCCCCTCCAAGCTCAGTAACTAGGTCAATGTGTTCACAGTAACAGCAGAGGATCCATAAGCCATGAATATAAGACCTACTTTTGGCATGAAGCTCTCCAAGTCATCCCCAAACTGCAGAAGACAGAGAAGAGTGAATGAGGAGAAAGGGAAAGGGAATGTATAAACATTAAAATGTGCTTATAGGCCGGACACGGTGGCTCATGCCTGTAATCCTAGCACTCGGGAGGCCGAGGTGGGCGGATTGCTCAAGGTCAGGAGTTCGAAACCAGCCTGAGCAAAAGCGAGACCCCGTCTCTACTACAAATAGAAAGAAATTAATTGGCCAACTAATATATATAGAAAAAATTAGCCGAGCATGGTGGCACATGCCTGTAGTCCCAGCTACTCGGGAGGCTGAGGTGGGAGGATTGCTTTGAGGTCAGGAGTTCGAGACCAGCGTGAGCAACAGCAAGACCCTGTCTCTACCAAAAAAATAGAAAAAATTAGCCGGGCATGGTGTCATGTGCCTGTAGTCCCAGCTGCTGGGGAAGTTGAGGCAGAAGGATCACTTGAGCCCAAGAGTTTGAGGTTGCAAGGAGTTATGATGCCACCACTGCACTTTAGCCAGAGTGACAGAGGGAAACTCTCTCTCAAAAAAATAAAAAAGAATCAAGGAAAATACCATGAGGGCATCCACCATTCTATCTACCACACCTGTAAACAAATATATAGGAATAATATCATATGGAAATGAGTACTCTGCAGAGAATCAAAATAAGATACTACGAGTATGACTTGATGGCTTTTGATTGAATGGTCAGGTCAGGCCTCTTTGAGGAGGTGGCTTCTAAACTGAGTCTTAATGACAAGAGGAAGCCAGCCGGCCTGGCTGTGTTGATGATGACGGTGGCTGGTGAACGGTAGATGACAGGGAAAGTGATACAAAGGCAGACTGGTAGGCACAGGCTGGGTCATGTGAGGATTTACTAATATACATATTTCTGCTACATGCTGTGATTAGAAGGTTTTAAATGGTGTGTGTGTGTGATCTGGTTAATTATTTTTGAAATGTCTCTCCAATTGCTCGAATAAAAACAGATCATAGAGATTTATTAATAATAGTTGACACAAGGAGACCAGTAGAAGGCAACTGTAGAGTCGTCCTGAGGTTAAGCAAGGGCAGCTCAGACTAGAATGACACTGGGGTGGGTGGCGAGAGGTAGGCAGGCCTGAGAAGCAGCTTGAAGCAGCAAGACTTGATGACTTATTAGACGTGGGATATGAGGAACAGAGGAAGTCAAGGAAAACCCTTTGTTCTTTGTTCTTATTATCTTGGTAAATATTATCTTGTGCAATCTTGCTTTTCTTAAAAAATGCATTTCAGTTTATGTCTACACAATCACTTGAGGTAATATCTCACTGTGGTTTTGATTTGAATTTCCCTGATTAGTGTTTAGCACCTTTTCATATACCTGTTGGCTGTCTATATGCCGTCTTTGGAAAAACGTCTATTCAAGTTCTTTGCCCATTTTTAAATCAGGTCATTTTATTTTATTTTATTGAGACAGAGTCTTGCTCTGTTGCCCAGGCTACAGTGCCTAAGCCATGGCATCAGCCCAGCTCAGGGCAACCTCAAACTCCTGGGCTCAAGCAATCCTTCTGCCTCGGCCTCCTGAGTAGCTGGGACTACAGCATGCGCCATGATGCCCGGCTAATTTTTTCTATATGTGTAGTTAGTTTTCCAGCTAATTTCTTTCTATTTTTAGTAGAGACAGGGTCTTGCTCTTCCTTAGGCTGGTCTTGAACTCCTGAGCTCAAACAATCCACCCACCTTGGCCTCCCAGAGTGCTAGGATTATAGGCATGAGCCACTGCGTCTGGCCAGGTTATTTGTTTTATTGTTATTAAGTTGGAAAAGTCCCTTATATATTTTAGATATTAACCCCTTATCAGTATATTGTTTACAGATATTTTCCCCCATTCTGTAGGTTGTCCTTTCATTTTATTGATTGTTTCCTTTGCTGTGCAGAAGCCTTTTAGTTGGATGTCCCATTTGTTTATGTTTGCTTTTGTTGCCTATGCTTTTGATAGCATATTCAAAAATCATTGCCAAGTTCAAGGAGTTTTTTTCTCTATGTTTTCTTTCTAGTTTTATGGTTTCAGGTCTTACCTTATGTTTAAATCCATTTTGAGTTGATTTTGGGGTTTGGTGTAAGATAAGGGTTCAATTTCACTCTTCTGCATGTGGATATCCAGTTTTCCCAATATCATTTACTGAGGAGACTCTTATTTTCCCATTGTGTGTTCTTGGCACCCTGGCTGGAAATTAGTTGACTGAATTGCATGGGTTTGGCTTCTGCTCTGACATTCTTCATGTCTAAGGGATGTTTGCACCCCCATCAGGGATAGAGCAGGGGAAGGGCGGAGAGGTGAGGAATGATCAACTTGTACTTGGTTGAGCAGCTTCCTACTCTCTTGTCCTGGCCATTCTTCTCTCAGTGTGTTTGAAGGCTGCACAGAGCCACCTGTAGGCCCCTGTCACTGCAGTGTTCAGGGCACATGCAAAGGCCTGGCTTCACTTTGGGGCCACCCCATGCAGGCACACATTGTTGGAGTCTCCACTCTCTTCCAGGGGCTCTAGCCCAGCTCCCTGTCTGCATGGTCCACACATGTTGTCCACAGGAGACACACAAGCATCCTCTGGCAGGACATTTTTGAGCTGTTCCAGCACGATCGCCCTGGCCATCCCCCCCAGATAGTAAGTAGAGCCTTTCCCTGCATGCCCTGTGTCCTGGCTGATGTCAGACCCCAGGCATCAAATTAACAAAACAGAAACATTTAAGAACATTTAAGAAGTTAAATCACCCTTATTAATTTGTCCAAAAGCTTCATCAATGATCCAAAGTAGTAAATATTTTTTAAGTAAATTAGGATAAATGCATATAAATTCAATCAGTTTGGAATTTTTAAATTATCTTTGCTTTTCTCCCTCTCTCTCATTCTCGAGAATATATATGTTCATCTAGATTGAGAATCCTTTCCATTTCAGAGCACAGTCTCACTCATCCCCAATTTATTTGAATCAGAGAATTGGACTACATAGTTAGAGCTCATGGAGACAGCAGGTTGGATCTTGTCTTCAGCCTCAGGGCAATGACATCCCTTGTTGTGCCTTCACTGCTGATTGAAAGTGGAGCTCACAGAACACACCCTTGGCTCTTAAAAACATTAGAATCAGCAATGCAGTAGTATTCTGGCCCCTGCTCTCTTCAGTCTTGATTTGGGATTCTTTTTTTCTCTTTGTGATTTCTAAAGAATATGCTATATAAATGTTTTTAGCAAGAAATCCAATGGAAATGTTTACCCACTAGAAATATAAAACAAACTAGGAGCCATTTATAAACAAATGAGTGAGAATGCCAACACCACCACCATTTCCTCCCCCCATATTCACTATTTCACAATTGTCTATTCTTCGGGGCTTGTCTGAACTTGCTAATGACACTTTTAGGGGATGGCCCATTTCTTTGAGTATTTGCTTCTTTACATATTGCTTTGAGAAAAATCAGTAAAATTCTAGCAGTATTATTCATAGATAATGTATAAAATTATTTGCTTCCTTTTCCCAAATTTTTATAAACTATGAATATCTCCAAGTGCAGAGAAAAAAAAGAAAAGAGGCAGGGTACCTGCCATGGGTAGAACTCCAAGGGGACTATAAATTGACATTGATCTTGAGACATACTTGTCACCTTTAATCTGCATTAGTAATAATGCTCATTTAGATTTGCTCACTCCCCAGGTATAAGGGTACACACCACACATCTCCAGAGTTTACATCTCAGATTCTGAGGTCCCCCACGGAGGAGAGTTTATTTCATCACTGATTCTGAGTTCTACTGAAAAAAAATGACTTTTATTTAATGGTGTGAAGTTCCCAAATGTTGCAAAAACAATATTTTTATTAAAATTATTAAGAGAAATCTCATCCTTTATTTCATTCATTCATCAGTTCATTCAACCAACATGTGTTTCTGGACTACCTATACCTTTACCTGTAGACTTTTGGTGAGGGATTGAAGACAAAATGGTAAACAAACAAACAAAAGGTCTCTCGTCTCATGGGATTCACTCATTCCACAGTATTTACTGAGCCTTTACCATATGCCAGATGAGATTTTTAAGTGCCAGGACACAAGGACACAGCAGAGAACCAGATAGAATATAAGTCATTTTTGAAAAGTGTTTTTTCAGGAGTTAATATATCCTATGAAGAAAATGGAGTAGAGAAAGATAATATAAATTGATAGCAGGTGCTATTTTTGATAGCGTAAACACAAAATTGATAATTGAGCAAACACCAGAACAGTTAAAATAATGAGTCAAACATCTTGAGGAAGAGCATCTCAGATAGATATGACACAAAACCTTAGGTCTTGAATGAAGGAGGATGATGGACTGTTTTCTCTAAAGTTTGACAACACTTTTAAGCTCGTGTGAATAATTTCCAACTTTGCAATGCTCAAATTGAAATCAACTTGCCATTAGATATACGATACCCAGCAATTCCAATACATGCTCTGTAAACTGAGTTTGAAGTTTGTACAGTTTGACACTGTATGTTTTCTCTGCTTACTTATTTGTTTACTTTGATTTGTGTATACCTATTATCCCCGAAATCTCTAGGAGAAATGTACACATCATTCAAACATGGTAATATTCTATAATTTTTTCTCAGAGACAAATTTCCTATCGTCCTCTGTCTTCTGCTCTGAATGGTTATTCTCTAGGCTGGTTTTCATCCTGGATCTTTCTTCAACCAACATTCTGATTATTTTCTTCTCTCCTGTATTGGATCTCCTGATCTGTAATTTCACGTCATCCTCTTTTTAACATTAGTTCTCATTTTGATGAGTAACATTCTTTTAGCTCAAGACAAAAAGAAACATGAGAGAAAATAATAGGGACATTAAATATTGGAAGATGATTATATTCTATCATTACTGATAGTTTGGTTAGGAATAGGATCCCAGGTTAGCAGTCATTTTCTCTATACCTATACCTTTACCTGTAGACTTTTGGTGAGGGATTGAAGACAAAATGGTAAACAAACAAACAAAAGGTCTCTTGTCTCATGGGATTCACTCATTCCACAGTATTTACTGAGCCTTTACCATATGCCAGATGAGATTTTTCTCTAAGTATTTAAAAGACATTTCTCTTTTCTAGTTTTCAGGGTTCCGGAGAATGTTGATGCCGTTCGTATTTAAGAAAGAGCCAATGAAAAACTGAATATAAGAGTTTGTCAACTTGTGGACTTTGTTACTGGGTAATCTAGCTAGGAGATTAAGTTTGTGTACCTCCAGCCTTTCAGTATCTACACATCTTTGGTAAGAGGAAGGAGCTGGTAAGTTCTTTTCAAGAAAAGAATCTTCTATTTCCCTATCTTGGAGAAAAAATCCAGGCAGTCAATGCCTCTGAGCAAATGAAGGAGAGGGGTTGGAGACTTACCATTCATAATGTCAACATTTATTTAACCCCTGTTTTCAGCATGGAGCTGATCGCAAGATCAGAGTCTCTGTACTTGAATCTCTCCAAAGCGTAACCTTCTAATCTTGGGAAAAGGAGGGGCATCCATCAGCTGTGCAGAGCTTTGTAGGTAGGGACTAACTACTGTAAATATTGACTCCCAACCTTGCTTCCTCCTCCTCTGCTTCTGCCTCTAATCCTTGAGACCTTTTAGGTTTTCAGGCATGACTACATTTACTTCTGTTCAACTCAATAGTCTACTGATTCAAATTCCACTTGTCCATCTGATTTCTACCATCCAAAACATAGTTGCAATTGTCTGCTTTCTCTCCATCTTTAGTCTTATAAACGCTACCAGTTGTTTTAATCTCATTACCATCATTTAGGTTTGATTTTAGGTGCATTTGATCTGCAGTATCTCAATTGTTTTTCCCCACAATCCAATTCCTTTCCACAAAGAATTTCTTTTTTAAAATTATTTTGGCATATTATGGGGGTACAGATTTTAAGGTTTCAATAAATGCCCTTTCCCCCCTCCCCCCACAAGTCTGAGTTTCCAGCATGACCATCCCCCAGATGGTGCACATCTCACTCATTATGTATGTATATACCCGCCCCCCTCCCCCCTGCCCAATACCTATTACTGTAGTACCTATGTGTCCACTTAGGTACTGCTCAGTTAATACCAGTTTGCTGGTGAGTATATGTGGTGCTTGTTTTTCCATTCTTGGGATACTTCACTTATTATAAATAGAATTGTCTCCATCTCATCTTTTCTAAAAATTTTATTATTTTTCAAAACTAAGTGAAAGAAAAAATGTGATATGTTTGAGATACAGATGAAAATCAGGCTTACCAGAAGTTGTATCTCTTTATGTACAATCTGATGCTTATTTGGTCTAGACAAGTTGAATACATGAACAAGAGTAAGGTACAAGAATAAGTTTAAAGGATGTGTTTTAAAGGCTGAAATGAATAATGAAAATTAAGTTTCATAGGTGAAGTGTAATTATGGATTTTATAATAGCACTCTTTCTATAACATATAAATTTATCACTAGTCTTTAAGGAATTTGAGTTTCAGAAAGTTCCAGTAACATATGTACAAAACTAAAAAACTGTTCATACAATTTTGGGGCCATCATCTTAAAACTGAGGTGTAAAGATATAAATAGCTACCCAAATAGAACAGCTGTAAAGCACTTTAGTAACTTCAGAATTCTCTGTATATAACTTTTGTCTCATTTACTTTTTAAAAACATTATACTATGATTTCCTGTATCAAAACTTATTTTTAGTTAAAAATTATTATTCATATTATAATGAATAATAATTTTCATTACTCACTGAAAGCTCAAATCAATATGTTACTTCTTGACTCTAAAAAACAATCAAGCATGCTTCAGCAGGTAGAAAACATTTGAGGGAAGAAGAAATCAATGTGGTGTAATAAAAAAGGTTAAATATTTGCAATTAAACCCAAGTTATGTATTCTTTTTGATGAAATTCCACTAAATGACAAAATTTTCAACAGCAGCCTTGGAAGCTGGAGATAATGGAGAAAAACATTTAAAATTCCAAGGGAAATTAATTTCTAACTTAGAATTTTATTTCTAGTCATACGATCAAGTGTGAGAGTAAAATACATACATTTAAACATATATCGCATCTCAAAATAATTATTTCCAATGTACTCTTTCTCAGAAGCTACTCTCTCCAAACAAGGGGGAAAAAATCGAGGAAGCAGAAGTCCTGGGATCTAGGAAGCAGGAGATCTGACAAAGGAGAAAGCTGCAGAAAAGTCTAAGAATGAGAATGAAGAAAGTCCTAAGAATCTTAAGGCTAATATGATAAGGAAAGAGCAATTAGCCCCAACTGGAACCTAGAGACAAAACACTCTAAGACAGATGCTAAAAAAAATAATAATAAATAATAAAAAATAACCCAAGAGACCTGAAATCAGAGAAAGTAACAATTAAACAAATAAAAAACCTGAGTGAATGATTACCTAAACATTCAGAG
This sequence comes from Microcebus murinus, assembly GCF_040939455.1. NCBI lineage: Eukaryota > Metazoa > Chordata > Mammalia > Primates > Cheirogaleidae > Microcebus > Microcebus murinus. The sequence continues at coordinate 38,104,787 of NC_134120.1, read as the reverse complement.
TTCTGTAAATGCTGGTGATGACTTAACGAACATATTAAATATGTGGAAATCTAAACAATAAGACAATTGTTAACTTACTCCACGAGAAAGAAAATGACACAAGAAGAGGATATTTAGTAATAGTTGCTATGTAGTTTAATTGAGAATAACACATATATAGTCAGAATTATGTAAGCACTGAATTTTGTCTTACCCAAAATTATGGGATAGCTGAATTAAGAGGATCAGTTGGGAGACAAATGTTGGAAAAAGGGATTTTTCCAGTTGTTGGTCTTAAAGAGATAGTCTCATCTTCCATAGGAGGAATTTGATAGGTTGTTTTTTTTTCAAATTTTAAGCTAAAGAAGAGGCAACATAAGTACATTTCATAATATAGATGAAATCCCAGAAGAAACAGAACTGAAAATGAGTTGTCTCTGTTGCATAGGAATCAGAATCAGGGATGGGTAGAGTATTGGGCATGAGATTGCTAATTTATTTAATTGCCATTTTATTTTAAAGTATATTGATTTTTTTAATGGTCATGGACCAGCAGCTAGTTAGATCTAGATTTCAGTCTGGTCTGGTTATTCAGGAGCCCAAACAGGTTTACTGTGTCCCCTGAACTATATCCCCGAAATTCCACAACAGTTTCTAGAACTAAATAAGTATTCTTTAAATATTCCCTCCAGTACACACCTTGGTACTCAGGCTCGTTTTGAGCATATTTCCTGAACCCAGAATCCCCAAATTCTTGACAAAGTACAGCATGACCATATCCTCGTCCCAAAAGTTCTAAAGATGTGTGCTCAGCCAGATTCCTAGCCCCTCGGCTTCCTGCTAAATGGATTCTGCAGAGACTGAGAAACAGTAAGGCTCAAAGTGGCCCATCACCTTTACGAGATTACTCAGACAGGACAGGGAAGTTCCAAGACATCTGTGGATTTCCTAGGCTTTCAAAGGCCCTCCAGTCTCAAATTTCAATATAAGAGTCCTCAATTCTGAATGAGCAATGGAAGGGACGGCTGAACATGGCCAGAGCCAGGAGGATGGAAGGTTACACTCCCTAATGGCCTGGTGTGTCTATTGGGGTAAAAGATAAAGGACTGTGATTCATTCTTGACTCAAATTTATACCCATGTACCTAACAAATATTTTCACAAGAATTTTTAAAATCTTATCTCACACTTTAAACATGTTTAGTTGTTTTTAAAGCTGGTATTGTTGGAAATTTGAATAGAAATAGAAGATTGTTTGAAGCAAATGGTGTCTGGCATTCTGTCCAAGCACACGTGTCTGTTTTTCTCTGTCTCATCACGGTTGCTATTTACAAAGCAAAGTTTAGCTCCTTAACATTTGTCACTCTGAACAACAGATCCACATTCTTCTCTTATCAAGCTCTGGTCCCTCCTACTCAACTTAATGTTTAACTAAAGTAACTCCCGTCTGTTGTACTTATTTGACATGCTTTACCTCCTCTGAAAAAAGAATTTCCACATTGAGCTGTATCGAGTACTCCTTATATTCAACTGCATACAGATGTTTTATGTTTATAAACATGCATAATTTTGGAATGTTTCCAGCCTATTTATGTTACTTACAAATGGATATAGCAACTGCTTGCATGTTACATTACAGTTGTAAAGCAAGGGTGCATTTGGCTATATAATCTCCTATTAATATAAATTACCAAAAGAAGCTGTTTTATATCAATATATAGTGTCTTAAATTGTAAAAGCATTAACCATATCTTTTATTCTCAGCACCCTGATATTGGGCAAGATTTCAATCAAAAGAATTCAAACCCAATTATCCCAATGGAGGTGATCCTTTCTCTTTCTTCAGCTGTTTACTGGGTTTTTAATCTCCTTAAATCTGGATGTACATCTTTGACTGTAGTAGCCTTCAGGGAGCTTTGTGGTTTAGATTTTGAGTTGCAATTCCCAGTTGCTATCTCTCTCCTAGACTCACCCGGTCAAGGAGAGAGCCCTAAGCCAAAACAGAATTACACAGAGGGCTCTGACACCATTTTTACTATGCCACTACCTCCCCTATCAAAAAAATAAATAGATAAACAAGCAAAAATACATTTTTATTTTGAGATATAATTTACCTAGAGGATAATGCATATGTCTCAGTTGTACAGCTCAATGGATTTTGATATATGTGTATTCCTAGGTGGCCAATATCCAGGTGAAAAAGTGGAAACTTTCTACCATCCCAGGAAATTCCTCCAGGCCCTTCTCCACTCAATGGCCCTTCTCTGCCCCAGAGGGAACTTCTTTTCTGATTCCTATCACCATAAATTACTTTTGCATGTTTTTTACATGACGTTAATACAGATGCTATTATAAACTTTATAGTCTTTGGAGCTTGGCTTCTTTTGAATAATGTAATTTTTTTTTGAGATAAATAGAAGACCGCAAGTATGAAAAAAACAAAGTAAAATGGCTTTTCATCAAAAATGTCATGATTATATATTTAAAAATCCAAAAGCATTTAGGAAAAATGACTATAAATATTGAGACATTTAACAAGGTCAATGAATACAAAGTCATCATACAAAATTCAATTGTATCTCGCTATCCCTTTTAAATAAATTTATGACTGATCCAATAAGAAACTATTTTCTGGAGTGGAAGTGTTCTCAAATAAACATAGATTCAGGGACACACACGCCAACATTACTCCAAAACAAGCATGATTAATGAGGTAAAAAATAAATAAATAAATGACCTAAATAACCCTAAAACCTAGTATGCAATCAGGCATTTTTTTAAAGAAAGTAGTAGGCAATACATAGAAGACACTTAACTCCTGTATCCATCATTTTATCCTTCCCGTGAAGAATTTATCATTTAAAAATTAATATGTATGTATTTGCTTATTTATTTTTGAATATGAATCTTTAACAATTACATCCCCAAGTATTTTATAGAGTATAATACACTGGAAATGAGACTTTTTGTTTCTATTCTCTGCTTATAAAAAAGAGGATTCTCTTATGTGAAAAGTGCTAAATGGAAACATCTAGATTGTCTTAAGTGAACCACTTCTGCACACTCAGGCTTTCTCGTGTGCACATTTTCTATTCCTCTCAAAGGTTACTGGCCAAATCAAATAGGCGCAAGCTTTAAATAGATGTAATCAAGTTAAGTAAAGTTTAAAGGTTGGCTGTAGACTATGCACAAACAAGGTTACCAGACAATTTGCTTTTCTGCAACTAACTGAATGAATGCAGATAATCATAGACACATTTGTTTTCAGTTTTCCGTGTATTAGACAGTAGACTTAAGACTTCACATTCCTATCTCATTTAAACGTCACAAAAACTGAAACAGGTATTATTTTCCTCATTTCATAGATGAGAAATCAAGGTTTTGAGCATTTAGGTAACTTCCCCAAGGTTATATAACAAATAAAGAAAGCAGGATTTAAATTAAGAGCTCAGTTCCAGGCCCGGATACCAACCTGTTTGCTGCCTTCCTGTATCTAAGTCAGTGGTCTCCATTTCCTTTTTGATCATTCCCTAAGAGCAGGGCTAAATTGTTATATATGTAAGAAAAGTTCTTGAGTGTCTTAATTGCAAAGGAAAAAATGCTCAAAGCATGAAGGCGCAGTGTGATAGAGCAACTAGATTTTAATAAAAAGGATCATAACAACTGACATAAAAATTTGGCACAGTGCAACAAAATAGTGTATATTTATGTGTGTAGCAAATATTGACCTCCTATAACACATCACTTATGTGTGTGATTTTCATGTAAACATCGCAGCAGCTCTATGAGAAGTACTTCCACAGTTTTACGCAGGAACACATGTGGGCTCAGAGAGTGAAACAATCTCTACTCAAGATCACAACAGCTGCTTATAACCGGACAGTTAGAGAGCTCCTACAAATTGGGGAGCTCATAGAAGGAAAAATGCAAATGCCCAATAAAAACATCAAAAATCCTCAACTTCATTAAAATCAAAGAAATACACATTTAAACCACAAAGAATACCAACCTTTTATCCATCAAAGTGACAAATATAAGTTCAAACTTTTCCAATTATGAAAAGGATGTGCAGACAAAAGCATGCTCTCTCATTCTGTTGCACAAAAAGATAATTAAAGGGGATGGAATGGGGACTTAGAGGTGGAGTGGAAAGAAATGATTAACTTTATGTAATTGTTATATAATTTTAGTGGTTAAACTAAATACGTTCCTTTTGTGAGGAAAAAAAAAGCTTTAATAAGCTAACACCTCTTGTATTGGGTATGTGTGTTTTGGAAGAATGTCACTTCCATGGAAACATAAATACAAATGTTACTGTACATAGACTGATCTGTAAAGAAATGCTTTCTAATTATCGTTTTTGTATGTTGTTAGTCTGCAGGGCATGAGGAGAATTGAGAAAATTGAGGAGCATATTGCCAATTCTTCAGTTATTTAAATCCTCAGTTGTAGGTGGATTTATATTTGTAATGAGCTTGAACAAGCTTCAGAATAATCAGTAATATTTCAACTCAATACTGATTGAAAATGATTGTCAAAAAGCATCCTTTTTTGACCACATCTTACAGAATTAAGCATAACTATGTTAATAGCCACATGATTAAAGTCATAAGACATTATAAGTAAATTGTTTTATTATGTAATCTCTTTTAAGCAGGAATATTATTTAGTAATTTATCAAACCACTTGTAGTAGTATACATAGTCTGCTAATTCAGGGATCATATTTAAATATATGTAAAATTCACATTATGTCTTTATTAATGAAATATTTTTTTCTTAAATGCTTCCCAAAATAGAATTTCTTCATATTAACAGTACTATTCAACTCCATGTTATTGGGTTAAAAAAATCATAATTTGAGTGCCGATCATTTTATTGGCCTTTAAACAGAAATCTATTCCCCAATATCATAGATATAAATTATCATAAGGTAAAATCTCCTGAAGGTGGCAGCATCCTAAGCAAATCTATCTTCAACCTTTGCAGCAAGCTGCTGTCATTTGTGAAGTATTATTACATTTGCTGGTAAAAGTGACTCGCAACAATACAGACCATTATTAATTATGACAACAATGTGATAGTATTCATCATGACATGATTTCTAGCAGATTCCTAAAGTATAGTCTATACTTATGAATATATAAGTTAAATTCAATGTAAATATCTTTGTCAAGGCTTTTGATATCTGGAAAGATTTCTGTTGATTCTTTGACTGATTACACTAATTTTCTCACTAATAAACATTATCTGAGTAAGAAGGTGGCAGACATTCATTTCGACATCCCAATTTCCACTTTAAGTCACTTTCTAGAGGAAAATAATTTCATTGCCAATTCTTTCCGTGTATTTCTTGAAATATGAGGAAAATAATGATGATGAATATTATGACTACGATTTTTGAAACTAAGAATGGCCCCCTAAATCTGGAGATAAATGCTAATTTAAACATTGAGCTTTTAGGGATTTATTCAATTCACTTCACAGGTAATTTTTAAATAAAAAAACCCCACAGTTTTCTTGTCTGCAAATAAAATGTTCTTTGATGGTGTACTTTTGAAACTATAAGGCACTATACAAATGGTTGTGGCTGTTATCGTTATTTGTAAATGGCAAGTTTCATAATCTGTACTTTGTGTTTGGAGGATCTTCTAGGAAGAAATAGGCTATTATCAGGACCATGCTGATCACTGCCATCCCTGATTAAATACCCCATTAGAGATCAAAGTCCCATCAAGGGAAATGTTATCCTGTAGGTACAATTAATACATAAGTTTTCATTTTTAAGAATAACATTGTGCACAGATCTTTCCATCGATCCTCCATCAGGTTGCACCTAAATTCTCCCACACTCATACAACATCTGAAGAAGGAACCAGCAATTTCTTGGTAATTGTAGGCATTAATCCTTCATTATATCATTTGTCAACAGCATTCCTCTGAATCTATATATTGTCCCTTTTTAAAAAAATTTTTAAGACATCTAGTTGGTACCAATATTTTTCCTTTAAAATGAGATGTTTCCCCAGTCATAATAATTTATTGGCTGATTCCATTAATTGTTTGCTAGTCTATATATAAAAATGTGGATAAACTTTTAAATTCTACAGTGTTTGTCAGTTACTGATTCCTGTTTAAATTTTTAGGCCCATTCATCATCATCATATATATTTATATATATAAACACATATATATACTAAATTAGACTGCCGTACAATCAAATGTTTCTCAGAAAAATAAAGAAGCTTTTGTTTCACAGGTTCAGAGAGATGGTGCTTCTTTGCAAATGGTAGCTTGCAAGCCAGCTAACAGGCATATGACCAGGCGGTTTAGCAAAGAGAAAGTCGCTAAAAGGCAATAGATGCAATTCTGGCCTTAATTTTTCTTCAGACTTTTCCCACCCAGAATTTTCCTCTCTATTCCTATTGTATTTTCATATTTTTCTCCTTTCCATCTTTTCTTCTCTGTCCTTTACTACATATCATTATTCTTCCTTCCATTTATCTTTCTTTTTTCACCTCTGGCCTTTTCGCCGCAGTTTCTGACTGTGACCCTTGCAGATACAGAGGATTTTCCTGGGGGATTTTCCAAAGGTTGAGAAAAGCACCAGGCCTGGGACTTGAAGTCACAGAAGCAGCAACAACACAGACTCTGGGGCGCTGGGGGATGGCTGGAGTCATGATTTATCCGGATGTTACTGATTATAGGAAAAATTAAAAACGGAGACAAGAAAAAGTCTATGCAGTCTACTTATAAAGTGAAAACCCAAAATCTTCAACATGCTCATCTCATAAATGTGATTTTTTAAAAAATATTTGGGACTAGTAAATTAAAAAATTCATAAAATATTTGCCTTAAGTTCCTCAGCTAATATAGACAAAGTAGTACCACCATGCAAGTATATTACAGATTCAAGTGCAGGAGGGGAGAAAAACTGGGCCCCTCTAGTCTATATTTTGCCAAAGAGGGCTTGAAGAAGAGAAGATGTAAGAAGAAGAATGAAAAAGCTATTCTAAATCGGATGCGGGATCACTTAAGCATGAGTGATAGAATAGAAGACAAAAGTATAAAAAGGGGAAAATACACATGACAGACTGTAGAGTGAGGGGCGTGAAAGAAAGGAGAGAAATCAAGGTTGCAATACAAGACACAAGGGAAGAGTTCATATAAGTAATCAACAACTGCCTCAGAGGAAAATTAAAGGACATGGCCAAGGGGGAGAAAAGATAGGATTATAATGTTTGGGAAAGAGAAAGAGACACACACCCAGTGGGTGGTGGAAAGAGAGGGGGCTGGGAGGGAGAGAGAGAGAAGAAATGTTCAAGAGACCAGGGAGAAAAAAATTCTTGTTGATTGAAGTAGTAAGGAGGAAATAAATTTGGAAAGTAACACAGAGGAAGAAGTGGTAAAACTTTGCCATGAATAGAAGAAAGGGCTAATCTGAGATCATCTGCCAAGTGGAGAAGCTTTGGACATCTGAGACAGACAAAGGAAATAAATATCAGTGACTGTTGAGTGAGGAGCTGGAGCTTTGCCATAAACCAGGTAAAGTGAAAACACTAGTTTTTGCCAACAAGCCGATTTTTACATCAAGCATGAAAGGGCAACAGACACGTAATTTAATTATCATTGAAACCAGAGATGACGCCAACTGAGTGTTCAACTCTTCCTAATCTCATGAAATGTGATAATAAGTGGAATGTGGACATCCTCAAGTTCATTTCTGGTGCTTAACTAAAGTCACATGATTGAAAAAAAACACCAGAGTTTGTGTTATTATTCAACATTAGCTACCTGGAAAATTTTAGGTACTTTGCATTTGAGATGCATTTACTCATTTCCTGATTCCTCCCTTCCAAAATAAAGGTCTATATTCCTCCCCTTCTAATAAAGGTTTCTTTGCCAAAGCGAACAGAGAAAGGAGAGGCGGGCCATAGCCACTCGAAGCACACTCCCTCCTCATTTGCCGGTGGATAGAACAGACAAGTCACACCAAGGCGTAGCAGCCAGAGGCTCTGCCCTATTTCAAACTCCCCATTAGGGTACTGACTCTCCTCTATGGACTTCCAGTACAAGGAAGCGAGAATATGAGAATATAATGTAAACCCTTCGTTTCTACAATTGATAGATAATAGTTGTTGATTTTTCCTTAAGCAGCCCAAGATGCTTGACCTTTTTTGCAACTGCCTGTGGTGTCAGAGGAATTCTATTCATGTAAAGACCCCCAAGTCAAGCAAGAAATAGGGTAGGTCAACATTGCAGCTCATAGCCAAATTCTCCTGTGACTATTAGAACACTGAAGATTAGGGAAAAAGCTATTTTTTTTTCCTTCAAATTTTAGGAAGGCAGGCTTAGAATTACCCTTCTGGACAGAGAAGAGGACACGTAGATGCCTCTGGACACAGGAGAATGAGAGTCTTGGGTTTAGGAAAGGGATATTGCAGTGAATTTTGCAGGCCTATTCTTTTAGTCAGTTCTAAAGGTATTCAAAAAATTCTTTATAAAAACAAATTCGTAAGAAGCTCTGTCCAGACTCATCAGGAAGGTTTAATTACTTCTTAAATTAACACATAATGTAAATATGGCAAAGTGCTCCTATCCTGGGCATTTGCCTCAATGAGGTTTTGCCAGGTAAGTACACCCATGTAACCAGCTCCTTAATTGTGATCTAGAACATTACCAGAAGGTTCTCCATCACTAACTTCAAATGTAACTACTAGCCTGAATTCTAACAGCATAGTTTTATCTGTTTTTGTTTATTTACTTTAGATAAATGAAATAATCTATGGGTTCTCTTTTGTGTCTGGTTTCATCCGCCCAATATACATTTGTATAATTCATCCATATATTTGAGAGTTGTTGTGGATTGGTTATTTTCATTGCTCTATAGTATTCTGTGATCTGAATATATTCTAATGCATTATCCATTTTATTATTGATGGACAGTTGAGTAGTTTTCTAGTTTGGGGATACTTAGGACTGCTATAGACATTCTCATATATGTCTTTCAGTATATATATTCATTCATTTCTGATAAGTATATATCAAGGAAGTGGAATTGCCAAGTCATAGATTAATGTATATGTTCTTATGTTTTCATTTTTTGTAACTGTTACTATTTTCCATCTTTTTATTTCAGCCTTTCTAATGGGTGACCATATGGGATTACAGTTGTTTTCTAGCAATAGTTGAGGAGTGACAGACCAAATCTTGAAAATTCCAGTTGAAATGGTATGTTTGGGTCTTATATCCCACTTCAGTATGTGATTTTGATAATTGAAAATAAATTGATTTCTAAAAATTCTACCTAGCAATTCTCATCAACAATGTCTGAAAAACACTTGAGGAGTCAATTCTTCAGTTCATTATGTGGAACAAATCTCCAGTTTCAAGGATGTATATTTTTTTAAGTAATTTCATTTTTCTTCATAATATTTTTACTTTTAACCAGTCTAATTATCTCCTTTTTTAATGAGTTTGCCAAAAATGCTTTAGTTTTTTCCAAAGCCAAGAAAAAATTCATTAGAAAATTTGTCTAGATTATAATGTTATTCACTAAGTTATAAATTCATGCTATTAACTGTGATAATTATCAGGGATACAAAGATTAATAAAATAGAGGCTTTTTTTCAGCAACTCACAAACTAAGGGAAAAGATAATAACAGCTAACATTCTTTGAGTGTTTACTATACACACTTTATATTTATTATATCATTTAATCCTTACGACAAGCATACGAGTAGTTTCTACTATTGTCCCCTCTTATAGATTAGGAAACTGAGGCACAGAGATGTAAAGAAACTTGCCCAAGGTAGCAATGATGTTGAAATGTGATTCAAATCCAGGAATTCTGATTGCAGAGTACACTCTTGACTATTACACCACCCTATGACTATAACAAAAAGTAGACTAGGATATGTACTTCAAAACAGGGCTAAAAACAAAGTTATCCAAAAGATACAAGTGGGAGAGACAAATTCAGACTATGAAAGTTGGGAATTTTATGGAAATGGCATAAAATGAGCTGGGTTTTTTAAATTAGGTAGTACTTTCAAGGAAAAAAATGAAGAGAAATGGTATTTCATGTCAAATGAATAATATAAGTTCTAAGCTCCTTGGGAGAAGGGTGTTTTTTTGTTACTGTAAATTGATAGACTAGAGAACTGTTCTTGAGTTAGCTGATGTTGAATGAACATAGAAATGTGGAGCATATTGGGCATTATATGCATCCTGTGGCCATACTGCAGTTCAGTGTGGTCGATGGTCAAGAGAATGAATGAACACATAAGTGGGTGAAGGTAGATGGCAGAGCACATTGGGGAAAGCAGTATTACTTGTGGGTCAACACACCCACAGTATAAGAACTCAGCATAAGGTTCAAAACTTCTCATTCTGTACAATTTATTTTATACTATAATGTTGGGATCTTTGATTGAAGCAACTTCTTTCAAAATTCTGGGAGTGGTTTTGCCAAAGGATCATTAAATTTATTTGCATATAAACTAGGCCAAATTTCAAATCGCTTTCAATAGTATTATCTTCATCTAATAGCTTTTGCATCTTAAATACCTTAAAGAAATTATTGACTCCCAAATATTACTTTAGGGTTAAAGAGAAGAAATGGATGTAAAATATGCTTCAAATAACAAATATTGAGCAGATACAAAATAAGTAAATAAATTACAGCAAAGTAAAGATATTTTAAAATTAACATCGCAAAAGTACTTGGAAATATTTATATTTGCTTATAATCAACAACATAAACAATGTAAATTACAAACACCTTACGATGACATATTGCACCTATAAGAGTGGCAACAATATTTCCAATGATCATGCTGGCTATGTTGTGATGAAATTTGCCCAACAAAATATTGTTAGTAACTTTATAAACTATACAATGTTTTTAGAAATAATTTATTTCAATAATCATGAAAAAAATCCACATCATAGTTATTCCATTCCTGAAAATTTGCTCATTTATTTACTCAATAGATTTTTATTGAGCACTCATGCTAGGGGCCTAGAACATAAATATCAGGAACATACAACCCTTTCCTTCAAAAACCTAACATACTACTTGAGAGCTTGAAAGAAATAAATAAAATACAACCTTTTAGCTGAATAATGACTTCTGTAAAGTATAGTAGGTATGGAAGAAGGAGAAAACTAAGAATAAATTACCCGTAGGAAATCATGTTAAATAGGAAAAGACAGCTTCATGAAGATATTTGCAATAGCAAACAAAATCAAGAGGGAAAAAATTTCGAAAACCCAAAATACATTGGCTTAATGAGACAGTTAAAAGCATTCTGTTAAAACAAGGTAGAATATGACAAGCCTTATAAAATTTGGAAAACCATATTCAGTAAAAATACTATAACATAAAATGGCTTACATAATATTATGATCCCATGTGAAAATATGCAGATAGCATATAATGAAATAAATAAAAATTGGTCAGCTCAACTGAAAAACCTTTTAATCAAAAATGGCATTTCATGTTGTATTGTCTTTCCAGTAAATGGCAAACTTTATTCATTTAATGCTTCTTGGAAAATTGAAGGGAAAAATTTATTCAAATAATAAAATTATAGAGATTATTTCTAAATACTGAAGTAAAAATTCTGCTATGTTAAATGCACAATATTAAGAAAAATTAATATTATATTTGTACTATATAGTCCAAGAAGTACAAAATTCCTCTAAATTATTATCATTATAAACACAATATTTCTGTCAAATAAGTGTGTGTTGGTTGGTGGCTACCTCTGTATTTTTCATGTAAGAAAAATGAAACTCTCTGACTCGAGGGGGGAGGGGTGGCATGGGCAATGTACGTAACCTTAACATTTGTACCCCCATAATATGCTGAAACAAAAATTAATAATAATTTAAAAAAAAAGAAAAATGAAACTGCGATTATTTAATGACATGTACAGAGCAGAGGCCTCTTTATCTCAAGTCAACTATGATTTCCAATGGGTTCAGTAGTATCTAGTTAGAACTTTTAAAAGTAACCTTTTCTTTATCTATCAAACTTTCAATATGGAATACAATGTTTTCTCCACCAGTTATTATCTTATAGCACTATACAGTCATTCTGGAAGTCTAACTATGATACTTCTTTCTACAAAGTTGAGAGATATAAAATTTTGAAAATAAATTTAAGCCAGTAAAACTTTTCTCAAGAAGACAAAATCCTATGGGGTTTTGTTTTCATTAGCTGCATACAAAATCTTTTCATAATCAAAGCAAGTAAATATTATTACAAGAAAAATAACTCTCAGACTTATACTAAAATTAGATCAACTTTTCAGCATGAACCCCTGCTGTTATTAATTGGAATAATACTCCAAGACTTTAAGAATTATGGGCTGGAAACACATAACTAATTGCACTTGTGAATTAAATAACCATGCTTGGGTTGTACCTTCCCCCATCTCCCAAAGTTATTTGTAGCTGTACCAACAAGCTGATTTGACCTCTTGCTCACAATTTTGAAAATGTGCACATTTTAGATGATTATTTATAACAATTTATGTTGGTCCCAGCTTTTAAGCCAGCGTTGTATAAAAGAAAATCATTACGTACTCTAGTGTTCCTATAGAAATCTTCAACTCTGTGAAAGTTAGAAAAGAAAGTTATATCTTCAAATAAGTGATTTTTAATTTCTCAAAGAAAAACTACCTCATGTGGTTATTTACTTGACTTTGCACAGTCTAAATTCAAAACTGAAACAAGTCTCTTAGAAAACAAAAGACTTACCAACTCCATGAGTCGATCTCATGGTATTGAATAAAACTAATTTTCTAGAATTGTATCTATGCTTTCACAAAGCCAAGTTTGTGAGACGGAAATTATAACACTAATGTTTTTGTTGTTCTTTTAAAATAATGATTAATCAAAAAAATAAACATATTAACCAATTATATTTCCTATTAATATCCTTATGTTCTCATAACACTTAGACCCTTAGCTGTCCATGATTTAGTCATCTTCTCTCCTGCCTGCTTGCTTATCGACTCCCAAGTCTATATTTCAAGCAATTTCAATTAGTACAGATTGATAAACCCCAGCCTATTCATGGGAACCAGCTAATTTGGAAGGAATCTTTCCTAATTGTTTTGTGTTCACATGGGTGTTCACTTTGGCTTCTCTCCAAGCTTCCAGTCAAGGGGGAAAATTATCTTTCCACGCCCAGCTAAAAACAGAGTCAAAGAATAATTCCTTTGGTGAGCAGCGTCACTGAATAAGCAGTTTTAGCTTGGTATTTATGTGTATTTTTAATGAAGATCTGTTTGTAGATTAAGTCAACAAAGCAGTTTTCACATAGCAGAATACTAAATCCTGTTGCTGCTTTTTTTTCTAGCAATATCATTCTCAAATTTACAATCTTTATTACCAAGTTTTTAAAATCCCAAATAACATGTTGGCTTTTTCTCCCCATATGAAACTGTTTTCTTTAAAAGCAAGTTGGAATTTTTGTCTTAGTCTTTTCCTTTTTCACTTTCATCTCTACCCTTCTGGGAGCATATTCTTCTTTTGATAGTATCATCTTTTATGTTGTTCTAAATGCACATGTCTTTGAGTTAGCTCTTTCTTTTCAGAAGGTAAATATTAGTGCTCCAGCTTAAAACAAATAAAAAGTCCTGACACTATCATGGCACAGAACTTCTTACATAGTTTCTTGACTGTTAGGGTGGAAACTTACCCGGTGCTCACAGCAGGTTGGAGAGAGGATTCTAACACTAGGAGTAGAATAGTGTTAGGGAAGAAAGTTAATTTTACATTCTCAAGAGAGAAAGAAAAAAGAGAGAGAGAGAGAAAGAGAGTGGCCATGACACTGAAGAAAAGGTAGAGGGTAATGCCAGGCAGCTGAGGAAAGTCGCTTGGTGTTCTTAGAGGGTATAAGTGCTTCAGCAGACTGATAACAGAAGCAGCAGCAAAGTGGTTGCAGGTGCTCTTTATTTTTTTCTCTGTGAGGCTAACTTTCTCTGAGTCCTTGGAATCTGGTGCTGGGGAGAACTGAAGTGGGGAGTTCGCATCCCCCTACTGTCCACTTTGGGCTCTTCAAGGCTGGGAAAATGAAGTCTTGGAGATAATGAGTTAGACCACAGGTGTTTTAATTAAACAAAAGGCAGTTGTGCTGTGAGTTTATTTCTCTTACTTTCTGTTTGACAGTTTATTTTCCTCTGATAGATAGATCATTAGTAGGACCACCTTTCATTGACCTTCTGACGATGGAAGTCCAAGATTAGTTATTATCTGGTTTGACCTGGGAACAGTGTCTGAGCCCACCAGGGAGGACTTGTCCAAGCTGCCTATATCAGGGATCTCTTGGCTTTGGGAGAACAACATAGAGTGGGTGCTCATAGAAAAGAAAAGAGTAAAATGCCCGTGAGCTACATTGATAAAATGGGGAGGTTTTTTTAAAAAAATGGGAACATTCTGGTCAGGTTTTAGAGCTTCCAGTTCCTCTCCAAACCTACATCCAGGAAGTATCATTGCCACTTTCCAAGGTGATGAATCAGACAATCTGCTCATCTCAGGGGTGGTTTCTGCAGTGGTGGCTAGCAAAGCACTCTGCTTGAGGGTTCATAAGCACTTTTTGAAGATCATAGTGATGAAAGGCTCAGTGGGCTTTTACCATAGAGCTTATGAAAGAAGGATTTTAGTTGCAGGATTTTAGATGAATGCCACTGAAAGGGAGAAGAGCTGGATGAAATCAATAATGTGTGTGCATGTAAGAACAGAAACAGAAATTTGAAAACATTCTGTCTTCTACAAGGTCGTAAGAGTTTACTTTTGACCCAGGAAATGAGTGACTTCCTTTCGTGTTATGTTAATTCTGACTTAAGATAAAAACGGATCAACATCAAATAACTATGCTATTTGCATGCTTTCTAGTTTGGAGGAGGTATATAATGCTGCAACATAAATGTTCTGGAGGTATTTACCAACTAACCTGTGGTTTGGAAAAAAAAAAAACTATCTGACCCCTTTTTTCTGAAAATTATCCATATTGTATAACTTTATCCAGTTAAGAAAACAAGGTCTCTTTAACTTTCTTTAGCTATGTGAAGATCTCAATCAAACTAGGTAAGTTTCTGTTTCATTTTTCACAGAATACAGTAAGCACAAATTTGTATACTGCCACATCTCACAGACCACGCCCTGTTTATGAATGTATCTCTGGGAACATTTTAAAAACAGCAGAGTAGAACGTTCCATTTTCCTTAACCACCTTCTCTTTTCTTCACTTACCATATGTCTTTTTTTTTTTTAGTATATTCTTGATTAAAAAGAGAGACATATAAACACTCTGTTTTAATACCTCAATTTCAAGGCCTTATAAATGGTGCTACCTAATTGCATTTTGCAAAACTTAATAAACTACACACTCATGCTGCTCTGTTTGGTTCTTTTTTCTTTTCTTTTTTTTTTTTTTTCCATACTGTTATCCTCTGTTCAGGAAACAATCCACAAGCATTTACTAAGTACTTTCTATGTATTAATATTTACTCTCCAGTATTGATTTCTTCCTTCTTTGAACACTAAAGTTACAATATGAAAACTCCATGAAAAATGTATTGGCCCTAATCCCTCCCCTTTCCTCTGGGAGCTTATGTGTGTGTGTGTGTGTATGTGTATGTGTGTGTATGTGTGTGTCTGTCTCTCTGTCTGTCTGTAAAAGAGCAGGGTGAATACATGGAGGACAAGTATGTAAATAATCAACTGCAATTCAAGTCAAAGTGAGAACTGTGGTGTCGGGGTATTTTAGATGTGTTCCTTCTGATTGTAGGACAGGTATCCACAAGGTCTATGAAGGAGGCCACCCATGAGCTGAGAGATGGAAGCCAAGTAACATCGTGATGGGCAGAGAATGCCTTCTCTGCTGAAGGCCAGGGGTGGTCAGTGCCCTGCGTGAGGGAGTGAGCTGCCTCCAGAGGTGATTTAGTGCATTCCTGGCTGCCTTTATCTCTAGGGAACTATCTCCATAGGATGAACTCAATGACCACACACGATGGTCATGTTAACATTAATACATTGTAACATACACATAGTCCTGAATGAGCTGCATTTCAGAAAGTAACCTCCCATTCAAACACCATTTTCTTGTGTAGTTCGAAGTGTCTCATTGAGTTTAGGCCTTAGGAAGATAATATTTTGCACACGGTTTGAGTTTTTAATTTCATGTGCTTCTAAGTCTTCATTTAAAAAAAGAAAAGAAACTTAAAGCTAAAAATATTCAAGCATGAATCCAAAAGATGGAAGGTGATTTCCCAGGATTTTTGAGGTACAAGGGACCTGAAAGAGAACCCCTTGAATCTCTTTCATGGATTCTTAACATCAGTTTCTCCTGACTCTGATCACTTTTTTCCTTAAAGGATTAAAAGTCATTTTTTAATTCATCGATGTATGCTTTTATTCAGCATTTATGATAGCATATCGTGTTCCAAGCACTGTGCGAGAACTCAAGCAGTTTAAAGGGTATTTTTTTGTTTATTTGTTTTGCTTTGTTTTTTTGGGTTAAAATGAAAACCTAAATAAAATGGGATCGCTGCTCTGCCAGGGGAGGTCGGGCGCACTCCAGGAGCCTGGAGGAAGAGTATTTACTGCCTGTCCAGAGGGGCTGGGAAGGATTCCAGACCTCAGCCCAGGCTCATTTTGAAGATAAGTAGTCAAGCGGAGGGCACAGAAGGTAAAAGTATGTAAAGGCAAGAGAAAAGGTTCAGCTGTGAAAAACTGAGAGTACAGAAAGGCGCAACAAAGAGACTGAACTAAAAACGCCGGTGGAGGGCTGGGGATGCCATGAGCTGGGGGAAGGTGGCCAGGTGGAAGACAGCAGACTAAGCCTGTGCTACCTGGGGCCAGCCCTATTTACTCAGGTTTCCCTGCATGTTTGAACTCTATGAGAGCTTCCAAAACAGACAAGTGGCCCTTTCCTGTGAAGTTCTCTTGCACCCAACAACACTCGGGTTACTCTGAAAGATTCATGAGGATTTATTTTGCTATTTGAAAGTAATTATAAGCGAGTTGTGTCAAAGAAACTGAATGTGACCAAATTTTACAGCTAATAGACAGCTAATAAAATTCAACTTTGGGTCTAGCATGATTTTTACCTTGGTGCCACATTCACCTCATTATCTATCAAAGTTTTTGAAAACATTCTTTTTTATTTGATGGGCAAGTGGGTGGAGGGGTGGCAGGGTAGCAGGGAGGCAAAGTTCTGGGAGTTTTTATCGTTCTTTTCATGTATTGTTTTAAAGCATTGTTTTTAGCAGCAGGATTTGCTAATAAATTTCTATTTGATTAAAAGTTCACAACAGTTTTCTCTGTTAGGGTTTTTACAAGAGATCTCAGAGACAGCAGCTGAAGCACAACTTCTTTTGCCTCATCTTCAGTTAGCTCTGTTCTAGTCAGAGCCTGGGATTCAACAAGGCATCTTGAAATCAACAAGGGCTTTATGATCACTCAGAATTTTATTTGAATACCATCTGTACCGTTTCATTCATTCAGCAAATATTTATTGAGTATCTATTTTATGCTAAATCTGGTTTGGATGCAGGAGATAAAATAGTTCTCAGGGAACAAGAGTTTCTTGTTCTTATGGAGCTTTAACCCTACAATTTTAACCTCTTTGCTTAAACTTCATAATTTAATTAAGAATTTGAGATAACTTATATAAACTACCAACTTATGGTATGTCCAGTGCTTAGACAGTTTTTCAGTTTTTGGGTGAATGGTATCCCCGCCCCTTACATAGTGGTACCTAACAATGACTCCACAAACCATTTCCAATCTAGTGTTCACATTATTAATTTGTTATTGAGTAATTTATTTAAGCATTTTTTTAAACAAATGTCTAGACACACAGCACCTCTCGGGGATAATTTCCTTCTGAAATGTTCTATTGGGTAATGGATAGAGCACTTGAAAGAAAGTAAAACTGATGCTATCTTAAATTTTGGGGATAAGATGAGTCACTCACTTCACCTCTCTAGGTTTTCATCATACAGAGAATAAGAAAGTAAAACTTGATCTAAAAACAATGTTCCTTTACAGTTGCAAGATTTTATGGTTCTACTTCCTTTAATTATCCAAAACTTTCCCTTTTAAGCATCAAAGGATATCCTCTATTTAGAATACTATGTTCATTCATATGTAATGTTCATTTGTATTTTTTTTTTTTTTTTTTGAGACAGAGTCTCGCTTTGTTGTCCAGGCTAGAGTGAGTGCTGTGGCGTCAGCCTAGCTCACAGCAACCTCAAACTCCTGGGCTCGAGTGATCCTTCTGCCTCAGCCTCCCGAGTAGCTGGGACTACAGGCATGTGCCACCATGCCCGGCTAATTTTTTATATATATATATCAGTTGGCCAATTGATTTCTTTCTATTTATAGTAGAGACGGGGTCTCGCTCTTGCTCAGGCTGGTTTTGAACTCCTGACCTTGAGCAATCCGCCCGCCTCGGCCTCCCAAGAGCTAGGATTACAGGCGTGAGCCACAGCGCCCGGCCTTGTATATTTTATTTATATGGATTCAGAATGTATTTTTTAAATGTACCCCTTTTAAACAAATAAAGTTTTAGAGGACTGTTGGCTGTGGTTTCCTCTTGTCTCAATTTTTTCCATTCCTTGTATTCATGCCCATATGCTCGGGTGTGTATTCACAGGTGTGGCAATGACAGTGAGTTCAGTAGCAGTGAGCTTAGGTTCAACTGAAGTGTTTTAAAGGACATTTGTGTGGGAAAGGCAAGAGTGGTGAAAGCAAACTATTGCTGTTCATCGTTTTTCTTGTTCAAACTGTGATATCTCAAGGAAAATTCCTATCTCCTCATACAGTAACTGTCAGTCTACAGACTGTAAGATTCTTGACGCTAATCTCCATCTTGAATTCCTAAACCTAATAGGAAGGAAATTTTGGTAATGATACAGCTCAAATCAGGTTAAATATAACTCAAATTAGCTTACACACATTTAGTGGTTCATAATGCTAAAAAAATCAAGAGGTTGATTTGACTTGGATCCAAGGACTCCAGTGGCATCATCGGGACTTGATCAGTCCCTCTCTTTTCTTCTCTCTTCTCATATCTCTTTTTGTTTTTCTCTTTCCTCACCTTCCCTTCCCTTCTTCCCCTGACCTCTGACTCTCTTCAGTGCTGTCCTTGCTGTTAGCATTATTTGCAAGCAGACACTCTCCATGTAGTCTCAACACTGAGCCAGGAAGAGGGGTAGTGCCACTCAGACTACATGCACAATGAATGCAGAACTAGCAGTTCTCCTAGAACATTCTGGAAAGAAAAAAATAGTATTCAATAGTCTAATTGCCTACACCATTGAATAATAATCCTTTTTAAATACACTTGATAAGATTCAAAGTAAAACATTAACTCAAGACAATCATGCCCTATTTTCCAAAGTGGTAAATGTATTCTTTTAGAAAAGAATATGTAATTTTCATTTGGGCATTTGGCCAATAATCTATTTTCAATAGCCTATTCCCCAAGGGCTTAGAATTATAAGGAGGAAATGAAATCTTATTTTTAATCATCTTTATTTGAAATAAAAACAGAGAGCAGAGATCCCTATCAAATTATTTTAATCCCAAGATGAAATATTATAAATGCAAAAACAACACAA
The DNA here is from genome assembly GCF_040939455.1 of Microcebus murinus. Classification (NCBI taxonomy): domain Eukaryota; kingdom Metazoa; phylum Chordata; class Mammalia; order Primates; family Cheirogaleidae; genus Microcebus; species Microcebus murinus. The sequence continues at coordinate 38,085,166 of NC_134120.1, read as the reverse complement.
AAACTTAGGCAGGAATTACAGAATACAGACCTTTGAGTTACTTCTTATATTTCCTATTTCAAACAGCCAATCAGGCATTGAATATTCATGAACCCTTACTGTGGGCCCTAGCCTGGCCCTTTGCTAGGCACCGGGAAAACATATGACTAGAATGCCATCTATTCTGGAAGCAGACAGATTAACAGATAATCATATAACAGAATGTGCTCGATGTTATAATAAAAATGAGTATTGGAACACTAGTTCCTCCTGGGGAGTCAGGAAAAGCTACAAAGAGAAGCCATTCGAGGTGTATCTTAAAGAATAAGAAAGAATTCATCGGGCTGAGAAAAAAGATGGGGGTCTGAAGTAAGACATTTCAAGAAGAGGAAACTCCATGAGTAAAGTCAGAGAGGAGTGAAAGGGCTTAGCCTTTGAGGATAAGAATAAGTACGTGCTAGATAGAATGAAAGCTGGAAGCTGGAAATGATGAGGCTAGGGAGGAAGCTTCAGATTCTGAAGACTAGATACCATGTTGAAGAACAATACTCTTCTAGCTAGTGATCTTCCCCTCTTCACTACTTTATAGAAATGCAACCTCATTGGGTACCACACTAATAATCAAGATCCACAGTTCTCATTTTCAATTTATTTTTGCTCAAGATGAAATGGGAGGATGACACAAAAAGGATGTTTTGGTGCAACTTCCAGCACTAGCTCTGAGTTCCATAGAGACCCTATAGATATTTGCATAGAGTTGTCTTTCTCAGCCATCCTATATATTCCTTCTTCTAAGAGAGGCGTGTGTGGTATTTTGTGACATACAGAACACATTTGAATCTCATTCAACTAATTTATAATTTTAAATGTCCGATTTACTAGAGTAAAAGGTCTGAGCATCCCTGCACATGAACCTCTATTGGCTCTTATTTCTGACCTGTTACAAGAGAACCACCTACCCTTGTAGATACCTATCCTGCACCCCAGCTGAGTCTGAGAATCCCCAGGATGTCTCATGTGTGCTCATGAACTTGTCAACTCAAGCACCTATCATCTTCTTTCTTGCCTCTATCCTTCCCCAACCACCACCATAATGTTTGCTGCTGTAGGATATGGTGCTCAGAGATGAGCCACTTTAGCAGAGGTATTAGTATCTTCTGCCATGCACCACCATCTCCTCCTGGAATCCTAGAGGTGCCTACAATCTTCAAAATGTAGACGCTACAATGGGTTCTGCAAAGAGTTCTCAGACTTTTTTCCAATTGGGAACCATGTATCAGAATTGCCAGTAATCAATGTTTATAGGTCTTAGTGAAAATAAAAATCATCTCAATTTTACAATCAGCACCTCAGCACACACTGAGGTCAAAAGATGACTCTACCATTGGACAACATGGTATATTGATGATTATTTCTTCCTCTCTGGCAATCAATCTTTTGTTTTCTGGACCAAATTATTCTTCCTAATTCTTTTTCCAGGTGGGATTCTTTCCTAAGTAGCTTGTCAGTCCCTCATGCACACCTGAATTTCTAATGGCCCCATCCCACACATACTGAACCCAAAGGCACACAACTGGGGCAGAGAAGGGCAGCCTTCCCTACATTTAAATTCACACTTCCTACAAGTTGGCAGCCCTTGCATTTTAGGAGAAGCCACAAAAGGAGAGGATACAGTTTATGTCATTGTATATGTATTCACTGCAATTACTAAATACTAAAAGAGCTCTCTATGAGAAAATGTGCTTTAGAAGCTCTAAAATCAAAGAGTGTATATCATGTTATTTATTTCCCTCTAGCATCATCTGAAAAAAATTTTTTTACAATCAAGTGATGTTATTTTTTAAAAGGTTGCATTGATAATCAATATGTGGTTGCAAAAGGAGGCGGAGACTTCATCCTAAAAAGAGAGACAGGCAGACATAGCTCAGCCCAGGAACAAAGCCTTTGTTCTGGGAGAGTAAAGCACATTTGAGGACAGTTTGGTGTGTGTCATTCGCGGTTCTTCCCGGCCCGCCCATGCCTGAGATTTAGTAAGACTATGGCACAAAAATCTTCACCTCTGAAAGGTATTATAGTGCATCATTAATTTGATATTCCTCCATAGCAAAAGAGGACAACATTCTCTTTTCTTCACCCTAGATGGCCTGCATCTTGGGACCTAGTTCCGATCACGAACCCTTGGATGAAATCCCCCAAGAAATCTCAGAAATGCTTGGGGGTTGAGAAGATGATTTTCTTTGTGATTCAGGGCTGTGAATTAGCAGATGGGAGCCCTACCTGGTAAAAGATCAATCACAATTTTAAAAACCAGAACCACTTATTCACCCCTTTCCCCAAAGACTATCCTTCATGGCTTACCTACAGTTTGCTTATCAGTTTTAGTGGGTAACTATCTCCTTTGACTAGCTTCTTGGGTGGTTCAATATGTCCTAAGAACAATCCCTAAACAGTTCACCCTGAAAATCACACTCAAGTCCATTATGAACAATACATTTGGGCAAAAGGTCATCATTAGCAATAGAAACTAAACTTTGGACCTTCCTAATGCAGCAACAGCTTTTTGTTCCTCTACACCAGGAACAGTACAAACCATGAATATAGCAACATCACTTTGTTTTGTCATTGTTCAATTTAGCTCTTAATTGGCCTGAGGAGCACTAACGCATCATTTGTCAGACGGGGTCTAATGGGTCCAGATTTTGATTTCAAAGTTATGCCCTTGATCACAATCCCATGCGGCCTCCTTTGGGTCCAGATTTTATTCAATCGACTCCAATCTTTTTTTTATATATCGACGCCCCAATCTCTTTCACCATTTCCCCTGCTTCACCCCTACCATGTGTTGCAGTGTTATTCTCAGAACTGCATCCTGTGCCCTGCTAGTGCTAGTTCACACTTTAACATTTTCTCCCCCTTCTCCCAAAACTGCATCTCCTCCTTTCAAGGACCAAACAGGTCTAATCTGGGGGAAGCCTCCCCACCCCTGAGGACAGCCCAGCCCAGAGTCTAAGCACAGGTTGCTGCTTGTTCTGGGACTTCTCCACCCTGTTCTACCTCTCCGCCCGCCGCCTCTGCCCCTCGCCCAGGCGACACCCCGGGGCCATCGCCTGCTCACCCAAGCTACTTATACCATTATCTTCACTCCCCAACCCTAGAGCCAGTTCTACTGCTCATTGTTCACTAGAGAGGGAAAAAAGACTGAGGCAGCACTCAAGTAACTTGCAGGAGGCACCTGGGGAGGAATTCAGATGCTCTAGGGCAAGTCACTTTCAATCCTTTTTACCACAATTGTCACCAGGAATACCTTTTACATTCTGACCCAGTGCATGCGCGCGGGGGCACACACACACACACACACACACACACTGAAGAAAATACAATTAATGCAACACAACAGAGCAAGGAACAAAATAATGCCAACTGCATCATGTGCAAAATTAATTCACGTGAATTCAGCCTCACATTTAAAAAGTAATGGCAATTTTGATAGGATATGTGTACTCTTTATTATGTTATGCACATTTGTGTGTTATAATTATAGCAGCTAACATTTATTCAGCACTTGCTCTGTGCCTGGCACATATATTAAATCATATAATTCTCCTAACACAATGATGTGGGTGCTGGTGTTAGCCCTATTTTTAGGAATAATAAGGAAACTAAGGTGCAGAAAGGTTAAATAACTTTCCCAGGGCACATAGGTTGGAAATGATTGGACCAGGGTTTGAATCCACACTCCATGGCTACTGCCCTGCCCCTACTAACTACATCAAACACGTGCAACCTATATCACAACATAGGGTTATGTTCACGAAACAAAGTAAATTGCTATTTATGGGTAAATTAATGGTTTTCATAGGTTTTTATGATCAAGGTGATTCTGATTCCATCCATTTTATTATCTTACTTTCTGCAAGATGAAATTCACAGGAAACATTCATATTTGACAGACACATTTTTTTTAGATTTTGAAGATGGCCTGAGCTATCTTAATGCAATAAATTGATGTTAATAATTAGCATATTATTTCTAGTTGAACATAAAACACTGGAATTACACAATACAAGAAGAACCAACTGTTCAGCTTTTCTTAATGCAATTCCAAAGTTTTCTTTCTCTTAAGTTTGTATGAAAATGTACTTATTTATTTCCTTTTTTTTTTTTTTTTGGGAGGACAGAGTCTCACTTTGATCAGGCTAGATTGAGTGCTGTGGCGTTAGCCTAGCTCACAGCAACCTCAATCTCCTGGGCTCAAGGGATCCGATTGCCTCAGCCTCCCGAGTAGCTGGGACTACAGGCATGGGCCACCATGCCCAGCTAATTTTTTCTATATGTATTAGTTGGCCAATTAATTTCTTTCTATTTATAGTAAAGACAGGGTCTCCCTCTTGCTCAGGCTGGTCTCGAACTCCTGACCTCAAGCAATCCACCCACCTCAGCCTCCCAGAGTGTTAGGATTACAGGCGCGAGCCTCCACGCCCAGCCAAAAATATTTATTTCCTTGAATCGCAAACTATTAGAGCTAGAAACAATCTCATTTCATCTAACATACCATTTCTACTTTGTGGAAAAGAACTCTGAGATCCAGAGACATGGAAACTCTGCTAAAGGTACAATTTACTTAAGAACAAATGGAAGACTTTGTAAAAATTAACCACAACTTTCTTGAAAAAGTTTCAAGAAAAACTCATTTGTAATATCACAGATGCATTTCTCTTAAAGCTTTTGTGTCTTTGAAGTATTGAAAATGCTTTGTCTTCAGAACTAAGTTCTACTGGAAAAATTTAAGTTGGTCCAGGGAAATAACAAATACGAGATTGAAGTTAAACTAATTGGACACACCTACTCAGAAAAAAAAAAAAAACTAGTTTAACAAGTTCTTGGTGAGAACATACATTTATTGGACCTATTAATTTAGCAAAATTATAGTAATATTGACATAAAGCTACTGTGGCAGCTAGCAGGGTAATAACATAGCAGTGGACATAAGATAATGGTCAAATCCTTTCCAAGCTTCACAAGGTTTATTTCAATTCAACGTGTATGTGCATTGTAAGCTCAGAATGAGGTAGCTTTGTTGATTACATCCGGAAGGTATCTCTAAAGGAACAAATATACAGTTAGGCAGTAAAAGACAGTTCATTTAGCTTCTAGTAATATCTCTAATTTCAAAATCATTTGGAAATTAAGGGCTTACTGTTTAGAACAAATATCCATCCCAACTTAGAGGATTTGGCAACCACATATCACCATTTTGTCCTGATACTGCTTTCAGATGGAGGTCTGGAAAACTCCTGTGTGCATCACCTTCGCCATTCATCAACTGTCCCACCTTCAGGAAGGTCACTACCTGGCTAGAATCTGCAAATACAATCTTGATGTGTTAATAGCCCCCAGTAACCAACAGGTCCTTAAGTATATAAGCAGTTAGATTGAGAAGACAGATAAGACTGTCACCATCTACTCATTTATTCATTGCTATAAAGTATTGGCTGGTTTTCTATACATGACCCAGAACACCAAGGCATCCAGTTACATTTTTTTTCCATGTTCCAATAAAACTTTATTTATAAACACTGAAATTTGAAATTCATACAATTTTCATGTATAACAAAGTGATATTTTTTCAACCATGTGAAACTGTAAAATCCATTCTTTTCTTTTGGTTGTTGTAATCTTTAGTTTTAAGTGCCACAGCTTTCTGAAATTCAAGGACAATTATTAAATCAACCATATATTGCCATCCTTAAAAATAAAGATGTTTCAAAGTATGGTTTCATTTAAAAAGGAGTGCAAAAGAAGTGAATATTTCATATAAAATATACTTTAAATTTAGTTAAGGAGGTTTTCAACTACTTTCATTAAATTTGAAAATCTTTTAAACTGCTACCTCTATTGTAGTAAAATGCACATGGCAGATAATCACACCAACAGAATTTCTCACTTTATATCACATTTTCACTTTCAGTACTCATATTCCTTTACTTATTTAAATATAAATCAATATTATAAGGGATTATTTCAACACATTTACTTATTTTTAAACTTTAGAAAGTTTAATAACTTTTTCACAACTTCCCATCAAACATGATTAAAAAGAGCAATTTAAGCATTAAGTCATGGAGCAGATTAGAGGAAATCTAAGTCTTTTCCAATTTTTATAATTAAAAATCTTTGTGCTTTACCAATTTTTTCCCTGTATTCATACTTGAAGACCATATTATTTTGCAACATCAATAACTTTTTATTTGAAACATTAATAACTTATATACAAATTAATGAGAAAAGTAGACTCATTGCAGAGAAATTAATGTATCCATACATCTTGTTAAATTGTTAATTGAAAACATATTTATCAAGTTTACATTCAATATTCTGTGCTAGGTACAGCATCTAGTTGTAGACACTCAATACTAGTTGAATAAATGAAAGAATAGTATTAAATATTAAAAACTTTAAAAATTCTTTTTGGGTAAAAAACAATATTAATGATTTACTCATTATTTGTTTTAAAAACTGTGTCTTAGGCTCATTTATTTTAGAAGCTTAAATGGTCAGTGGTTCTTTGGTGGTTTCTACTTTCAGATTACGAGATTCTAATTCTTTTAAATTATTATATAGCTCATATTTATATAAAAGCTTTTTACTGGATTATAATATTACTGCTAATATACATTGAGAAAAATGACCAAAGTTACAATTAATTTAATTTATATTTTATATAAATATAATTTTGATTTTATTATATTTTACAAATGACATAATTTTTATAAATATTTGAAAATTTGTATAAGTATTTGGGCATATTACTAATTGTTTACTTGAAATAATGAATGGGAGATACATAAGTTTGGATCTATCAATTATTTAGTGTATAGAAAATGAAGAGTCAATATAAGATTTTAAAGGCTCCTTGCAGTAATTTCATCCCTCCAAGTTCCTGGCTTAACAGTTGGGCTCCTCTGACTTGACTTGAGAAAAATAAATAATGTGCATATAAATCTAAAATAATGATTGAATTTTCTCCATAAGGACATCATGCTCTCTGGACTGTGACCTCCTTATTGGTGTCCCTAGCACCCAGTATAGCACCTGACACAATAAGAACTCAATCCAAGTTTATTGCATGAATAAATAAATTACTAAATTTCACTAACTGACAGGTCTCTATAAATTTATTATCTATCACTTTCTCAAATTATTCCACTACAAGGATCTTTTTTCTGTTTTAATAATTGATGGATATTCTTTTACCAAGTGAGTGTTAATTGAATCTGAGTATAGGTGGAAGGCAGGGCATTTTGAGAAACGGGTGGAAATCCTGCTGGCACTTAGACCATACTATACCTTAGGGGTGTGACCCTATTTATACCACCTGCCTCGCAACAAAGAAGGCCTCTGGGAAATGCTCTCTTTAAAGAGGAAGTAACTCATGAAGGCCAAACTGCTTCTTATCAAGGATCCTGGCATGAAGGAACCCTGGCTCAAGCAGAGATTTATTGGGCCTTAGGCCTCATCCAATGCCAAAAAGTTTCTATTTCTAAAATTAGGGAGAAAGATGTGGATATTTCACAATAGGATATCTAACCCAATAAGACATTTTTCAAAATCCAAAAATCTTAGCAATAAACAAAAAGCAATCATAGAAGGAAAATTTCTAGTAAGTCATGAGGAGTTTGCAGCAACACACAAAAAATAACACACACATATGCACCAACACACACATACACAGTGAACACACACACATACACACACAAGCTGAAAACATCCTCTGAAAAAAGGATACATAATAGATAAGTAACAATAATAAATTGTTAAGCAAATGTTTGGAGAGGAATACCTAGCATTTAAAAGTGATGATTTGGATTCTGGTTGCATAAATTAAATGGATATGAAACTTTCTAATCAGGACTGTCATCCTCAATTTGTGCTGAGGAGAAAAAGCTTATCACAGGGCCTCCTAAGATACATCCCAGATGAGTAACATAAACCCAATTGTTAAACAAGCACCAGGAAAGTAGCACTTGGCCTTCAGAAAAGTCATTCTGTTGTGGGCTGATGTGAGCAAGCCAGAGATGATTGCAAAGCTACCTGCCAGGGTGTGCCCTGGTGCGGAAATGGTAGAAGGAAGAGGATGATAACCCACACGACATGCCATCCCTGTGAGGCCCCTTGCAACCCACTCCACAGCTGGAGAAGGAAGATCACCTGTGACTCTTACTGGAATAAAATAAGGCTGGGCTGGGTTACAGCAATGCTAACACCAAGAACAATCACTTGCCATGTCCAGTCTCTTTCAACTCTCCAGGCTTTGGCACAAATGGTTCTTCTAGGCTGATGCACTTTCCCATATCTTTCATCTGCACACATCCTCCCCATCTCATTGAAGTCCATCTCAAATGTTAGCACCTCTACAAAGATATCTCTCACTCTTTAAAACAAATTAGTTTTTTCTCTTTGTTTTCTCCTACAGAATTTTGCACAAACTTCCATTATAGAAGTCATCATGTAACATTCTAATTCATTTGTGCATGCACCTATTCCCCCAGCAGACTCTGTTAGGTAGTCCACATACCTCACTTTATATTCATATCCTCAAATCCCAGCACAGAGTGTGCTCAGTAAATAGCTGATGCATGCTGCTTCAGTGAGTATAACTCTCTCTCTCTCACTCCCACTGGGAGTGCTCGAGTTGTCACTGGCAACCCTTCTTGCTGGCAGGAAGATTAGCACAACCTTTTCTCCATCGTGTTTCCAAAGCAATGTTCCAATCATCTTCTTCAGGATTCTTAGGTAGTGAGGTTTGAGTTAAATGAGGCTGAGATTATTCAAGGAGACAGCAGAAAAACTCTTCAGATATCTCTAATAAAATAAATACCATGAGACAATGTTCTGGGATTTGGAAAACTGATCTCATCAGGCTCAGATGACTCCTGCTGATGATAAGAGCATTCATAACCATATCTCAGGGTCTATCGCTCACCACTTCCCTTCACATTTCGTTTCATCTTGATCAAACCACCTGGGGTTATACAAACACCAGGATTTCTCATTCCCCTCATTTAATTCCTATAAACCCTGGCTTGCCTAGTCAACATATTATCTTCATTTTTCAAATGAGTCTTTAATACCAAAGACTCATGGACATTAATGGATTTGGCCATGGTCACACAGTAGAAGACCCAGGATTTGATCTCAACTTTGTCTGACTCCAAAGCTTGTCTTCTTTCCCTCTTTGTCAAGCAATTTCCTCTCATTAAGAGCAACATTCAGATTGTTTTCCATTGCTGAGAATGTCATAAACTGGCAATAACAGCTTAAATAATAGAATACTCCCAGAATCACTGTTTCTCTACTCATTTATGTAACAGTTGTAATATATTCACCAGGACAACTTTGGGTATAAAATCTTATTAACCAAGTTTTTATGTCAGAGGTTCTCAAACTTTAAGATACATCCAATCCACCTTGGATATTTACTAAAAATATAGTTTCCTGGGCCCCACTTACTAGAAACATGGACTTAACAATGTAAAATATGGCCTATGAAGCAACATTTTAAGCCAACTTTGAGAAATAATTTTCTATGTACTCTATTATGCTAAGCATGTATTACCATCAAATTTAATACCTCTGGATGGAAGTAAATATTTTCAATGGTAAAAGACTTGTTAAGATCCTTCAGTTACTCCTTGATATGATTAGTATGAGTTAGAGTTGATGATATAACAGTGAATCAAGATTGCTGATAGAATTGGGCGTTGCTATTAGACTTACTTCTCCATCAATATCTCTGAATGTATGCAGATTTTCCTGGGTGTTCTCGCTGACTATTAACCCACAATTCTGTGACTCACAGAATACAAGTTTGACTGCTTGCATGTGCATTTCCAGAGGTTAGTCATCAGCATCTCACAGTACCTGGCTGATTAAATCATGGAATTTTGATGATGTTTGCAGTTGCTCCAGTTGAAAAACCCTCCCAAGAGCCAGAAACATGTTTTAAAAACCTGTTCCCAGATTTCTTGTTATAACTCTTGTCATAATTGCAAAAATATATATTCGCTGCTCACTGACTGCAAATGCAACTTAATTCTTGAAGTCTTCAAGAGTAGAAAAAATGCCATATATATCCTTAGATATATATGGCATTTCCTCATCCCTTGGTTCTACTGCTTGGGATCAAGGGATGAGGAAATGGTTGCATTAACAAATATTAATTATTCGCTCAAGAAGTCGTGATGAAGTAGAGTTTATATGGTGGTGATTGTGACACAGTCTGTAGAGAGATGCTATAAGAACTAAAGTGAGAGAATTTTTGAAAAATACGGCATTATTTCAATTTAACTTAAAATATTTATTGCACATATGCTGGGTCTCAGGCAATGCTAAGGAAGCAGACAGAAGGAGACATTATCCCCAACTTTGAGGACATTTTAACTTCTCTGGGAACAGGTACACCACTTCTGGAGTACAATTCTTACCATCATAAACACCAGTTCCCGTGACCATACCTAAACCTTATAAAACCATTCCACCGCTAAGCATTTAAACTCTCAAACGAAAGTTTTAGGACCACAATCTACTTATCCTTTTGGAAATCTCATTCCTTTGCTTCTAATATGTATGTCCTCCTTGAGACCCCAGACTCTGCATTTCTTCGGAATTAATTTCACAGGAGATCCATTCCTCACTTCCCTCCCTTTTTAAAACATACCCTAAAATCTATCTGCTTGGATATTCTTATCAATACTCACCTTCACATAATTCTAAGTGCTTCTGGAATTCTCTAAATATCAACTATTTTCAAATTTGTTGGCTTCTTTAGTATTTCCTGTCATCCTCTAAGATCTCTCAACAGAGTTTAAAACACACACCCTATCTTCTTGAAACTCCACTTTGCTTTCATTCATTTATCCATTCATTCAAAAATATTTATTGAACAATATCATATGCTCGATTCCAAGAATACGGTTTTGATCAAAACAACCTTGTTCCTATTCCCATGAACATAACAGTCCAGTGGTGTAAAGAGTGACAATCCCACACGTGCATGTAAATGTGCAACTGTGATGGCTGCAAAGGTGGAAGTGGACAAGAGCCCTGAGAGCTCCTTAGACACAGGATGTGGTACAAGGTGATGCCGGGGAGTAGGCAAGCGATAGAGAGTTCAGAACATTGCAGTTCAGATGAAGGACTTTTGGTCCCCTTTATTCTAAAAATGTCATTGAAAATTTTCTAAAGAAATTGCTACACTCAGATTTGCTCTTCGAAATACTTTTTCCACCACTAGCATAGTAAACATATTGGAGCTTGGCCACAATGGATGCAGACCTGCTGGAAAGTCACAGCAGCAATCCTGGGGACGAACAATAACCGGTTGGCTAAGGCAGTGGCAGTCAAGATGGAGAAAAGGGAATGAACTTGAGAGATATTTTGGATGTAAAATCAGTAGACTTTGGAAATAGGTTGGAAATGGAAGGGTAAGAAGAAAAAGGTGCTGATAATATCACTTGGGCTTCTGTCTTGCCCAACTAGATAGATGGTGGTCTTATTCCCTGGGAAGTGAATGCTGATAAAGGTGAGAACATGAGTTTTCAACACGTTGAGTTTGAATTGTGTTTGAAACTTCTAAGAGAAATGTCAAGTAAGCATTTGGGTGTGTAGGTTTGGAGTTCAGGGGAAAAAAAGGCCTGAACCAGATAGATCTATCTATAAGTTGTTATTGCATGAAATCCCTTATGGGAGAGACTATAGACAGGGAAGAAGGGCATAGAACCAAGTTTCATGGTACAACACCTGGACTGGGTGGTTAGGGAAGAATATGCAGGCAAAGAAACAGCAAAGTAACAGCCAGAGAGCTGAAAAGAACATCAAAGACTATTAGTGTTCTTCCTATTTTTCTTCTACTAGTGTTCTTCCTATTTTTCTTCCATCTTCAGAAGCCCTGCCTTTGATTTAAATTACATTGGACTGAACTGATTTTACCACTTCTTTGAAGCATCTTTTCTGTCTCCTTTGCTGACTCCTCTTCCCCTTTTACCAAAGCAAATGTAAACATGTCAGTTTGCTCTTCAGATGTTTTCATGTCTTTCTCTTCCTGTTCTCCCCTAAGTGATTTCACTACTTATGCGATTTCATGAACACCCTTAAACTGACAACTTTGATATATGAGCGCTGTCTGAAAAGTATCCAGCCACTGTTGGCATAACAATAAAACGCAACGTGGCTGGATACATTCCGGACAGCCCTCATATATATCTTTAATCGTTATCACTCTGCCTTCAGATGGACACTTACCATCATCTCGCCTAATTGCTACTGCACCAGTACTATATATATATATATATGTATATATATATATATATATACACACACACACACACCAGAAGGCAGAAGGTCAATTGCAAAGCTTAAAATATTTTCACTTTTTATTATAAGACAAAGGCCTGCTCATGCTAAACTATAGGAATGGATCAGAAGGATATAAAATTAAGCACACAATTCCTACTTCAGTAAACACATTTTCATAAATAATTTCAGAAAATTTTTATGCATATGTAGAAATATGTGCATGGGAAAGTGTTCATGTTGTGCACATGATCCTACATCTTGGATTTTACACTTATGGTAACTTGAACATCTTTCCACATCAGTAAATAGAGATCTGTCTCATTTTTTTATTCTACTATACAAACGTATGCTAATTTACTGAACAAATTTTATTCTGATAGATATTGGGGTTGTTGCCAAATTTTCATTATCACAACAATAACGGAATGAATATCCTTGTATGTAATTTTTAATCAGTTACACCAGTGTATTTAGGGCAAAATTCGGAGACTAGAAATTGTTGCATTAAAGTGTATTAAACTTTTGTCATCTGCTGTCAAATTGCTGTCCCAAAACATTATACCAACTTATACTATCACTTTCAGTCAAGGAGCTCATTTCCTGTCTCTCTACTTCCTCCTCAGCAATAGGTATTATCTAACGTTTGTGCTAAAAAATTCCAATCTGATCAGTAAAACATTTTTTGCTTATTTTGTTGTCTTTGTTGTTGTTATTTATAGATCTACTTTTGACTGAGGGTATTTTTTTTCTATTAACCATTTTATGCCCTTTTAAGCGAAAGATCTATTTGTGTTCATTTACTTGAAAGATCTATTTATGTTTTGCCTATTCTTCTTTTGAGTCATTAACTTCTTACAGTTTTGCAAGAGCTAGTTACATATATTTTAGAAACTGAATTTTTGTAAAAAAAAATCTTAGAGTACCTAGCTTGTTCAGTTGGTAGATCATGAGACTTTTAAAGATCTAGGCCATTTTTAAAATAGAATGTTCCAAAATTGAGATTTTTCTGATTATTTTCTCATCTGAAGATTCAGGTTAAACATTTCAGGCAAAAATACTACCTGTGTGACATTGTATGGTTTTCATTGCATCATTAAAGGAGGTGCATATTGTCAGTTGGTCTCAGTCTTGACAATGTTAAATTTTATTAATTGGTAAGATGGTGTGATACTTTGCAATCACATAAACTCTTGGGTTCCTGACAAACTTTCACTACATGGTATTAACACCCATTGATGATGATCTTTACCTGAATCAGTTATTTATATTGCTGGGTGCAATATTAAAGTTTTCTAATTCTATTAATTTTTTTCTATATTTTTTGGCTGTCAATCTTCTCTAAAGAAGAGCTTACTCTTCACCACCACCACACTTTTGGGAAACATTATGGGCTCATGTATTCTTTTTCATTCAGCCTGTCATAGCTCATTAGCATCCTTTATCTTTTTGATACTTTTTGCATCAGAGACACAAACTATGATTTACAGCATAAATGCAGTATATATCTTCTTTGTTATTAGAAGATATACACTGGAGTAATGAAATCACAGGATATCTGCAACTTACCTTCAAATTACTCAACAAAAAAAAAATATGTAGAGAGAGTGTGTGTGCTAATGTGGCAAAATGTTAATATATTGTAAATCTGAACAAAGATTTTTAATTTTTTAATTTAAAAAGGAGAACAAAACACAAATGAAATGTTAAAACTGATGAGTTTTTCCATGCAGACCTCAGATAGATTCCTATTTCCTTGTTAACAGAATCAATATCTTCCTCTTGCACCAAATTTCAGAAGAAGGGAAGTGAGGTATGATGATGCCACTGCACTCTAGCCCAGGCAACAGAGTCTCAAATAACTGAAATACATCTCTGAAAAATATTCTGGAATATTTTTCTGATACCAGGAGTCAGATTTGAATTATTCTTGTTGTTTAAATATATGTTAAAGCCACCAATTTTTTATTCAGGTCTCTCTTTTTTACTATTCCCATAGTTTTATAGAATATGTGCATAACATTTAATGACTTTAATGTTTTCTTCCCTTCCTCCAACCCTCCCTCCCCCAATTGGGGTCTTCCATCACCCTCTCCCACCAACCCCTTTGAATCTGTCATCTGCTACTGTCTATTTTAACTTCATCAAGCTTCTATCTCCCTTCCCAGTCCCACTGAAACCACACTATTTCAAGTTTGTTACCTAAACTATTATGGTAGCCTTCAAATTCATCTTTCTCCCTCCAGTGTCTCTTGCCTACCCATTCAGTACACAGTTTCCAGGACAAACTCCAAAAGCACAACTTTGATGAGGTCAATGCCTTGCTCAAACGCCCATAGGGGTTCTCTGTCTGCCATAGAATGTCATCCAAATTTCTCAGCAGGGCACTCAAAGCCCTTCATAGTCCGTCTTCATTCTATTCTCTTAACTCATCTGCCCTGCTACCTCAGGCCCAATATGACTCCTTCTGTACCTGAAAAATTTGCATTCCTTTCTGCCTTCTTTCCCATCTGCATCTTTATTAATAGTTGTTGCAAATGTAGTCCTCCTGAAAATTTCAAAATCTATTTCTTCCATGAAGTGATCTCCCATTTCTTTAATGGGAAAATTATTTCCCTTTTACAGGGGCTCATAAAACACCATAGGTCTTTCCCATAGCACATATATCAATGTGCCTTATGATAGAGACAAGCCTCATCAGATCCAGTCAAGATTGACCCTTGAGATCCAGTCAAGATTATAGCCTTCTTAAATTGGGGGATTTCTATTATCTGTTTTTTATTTCTCCTGGAGACTAGCACAGTCCCTTGCAGGCCTTAACAAAGTTGGTGGAATTGAATCTTAAAAACCAAAGGCAAAACAGTCTCTGTAAATGAAATAACTGTTTACTTGCTCATGGACTATACCTTGAGAATGGAAAGTATGCTGGACAAACATCAACCAGCACTGTTACCTTGAAACATATTGGTATCATCACCCCTAAAAAGAGGATCTTCAAAAATGAAAGACAATGGTAGAACATCTGAAGACTGTGGAAGCTGATGGCACTTTGTTCCCACGAGATACAGTAAATAACCTGGAGATATAAATTTGCCGCCAAGGGGTTACAATATAAAGACATCTTGATCTGGGAGGAAACATGGAACTCTTGCACTTTCTTGAGAAGAGGCATGACATAAAACAAGCAATGCTTCAGAAACACTATGCTGGAAGGTGAATACAAACCGGATTAAAAGGAAGAGTTTGGATGCAGAAGGAACAATTAGCAGAATGCACAGCAATGTAAGGCGAAGGGGATCCGGAAAGGATCTACAACAGAAATGAAGACAGAAAGACAAAGTTGAGACAAAAAGACATTAAAATTAAAATATAAAATGAAGGATTTAGGTAAGCTAGAAAGAAAGAAAGAAGAAAGAAAGAAGAAAGAAAGAAAGAAAGAAAGAAAGAAAGAAAGAAAGAAAGAAAGAAAGAAAGAAAGAAAGAAAGAAAGAAAGAAAGAAAGAAAGAAAGAAAGAAAGAGAGAGAGGCCGGGCGCGGTGGCTCACGCCTGTAATCCTAGCTCTCTGGGAGGCCGAGGCGGGCGGATTGCTCGAGGTCAGGAGTTCGAAACCAGCCTGAGCAAGAGCGAGACCCCGTCTCTACTATAAATAGAAAGAAATTAATTGGCCAACTAATATATATATACAAAAAATTAGCCGGGCATGGTGGCGAATGCCTGTAGTCCCAGCTACTTGGGAGGCTGAGGCAGGAGGATTGCTTGAGCCCAGGAGATTGAGGTTGCTGTGAGCTAGGCTGACGCCATGGCACTCACTCTAGCCTGGGCAACAAAGCGAGACTCTGTCTCAAAAAAAAAAATAAAAATAAAAAAAAAATAAGAAAGAAAGAAAGAAAGAAAGAAAGAAAGAAAGAAAGAAAGAAAGAAAGAAAGAAAGAAAGAAAGAAAGAAAGAAAGAAAGAAAGAGAGAGAAAGAAAGAATTTTACCAATCACTTCTATTACGTCACAAATGCGTAACCTTTAACAATATAAAATTTCTCTGATGTTACCTCCAACAAAACTGGGCTCAGAGTTCCCAAACCATCTTATGTATGTTTCTATTCAGCACATTGGAAAAAAATCTGTTCTTTTTCCCATTCCAGCTAGCCAGGAGCCCCTTGAGGGCAAGCACCATGCTGTATCTTTCTTTGTAATCCTAGTCCTTAGTATGGCACAATGCACATAGTAGGCCAAAGAAATAAAGGTTGTAGAACTAAACTGATGATAATTTATTATAAGTAAAACGATGGACTGAACTTGCACATGAAGTGCAAACACCGCACTGGGGTAGTAGCTAATACACAGGTGTGTGAGTAAGACAGTCTTCCAGAAGAGACTAGTAATACTTCTCAGTATGTGTGTAACTACAGTATAACCTCCTTAAGGGCAGAGTTCAAATTTATTTATTTATCTATTTAGAGACAGAGTCTCACTCTGATGCCCAGGCTAGAGTGCCATGACATCAGCCTAGTTCACAGCAACCTCAAACTCCTGGGCTCAAGCGATCCTCCTGCCTCAGCCTCCCAAGTAGCTGGGATTACAGGCATGCGCCCCCATGCCCGGCTAATTTTTTTTCTATATATTTTTAGTTGTCCAGCTCATTTCTTTCTATTTTTAATAGAGATGAGTCCTGCTCAGGCTGGTCTCGAACTCTTGAGCTCAAATGATCCTCCCACCTTGGCCTCCCAGAGTGCTAGGATTACAGGTGTGAGCCACCTCACCCAGCCCAAAATTGTTTTGAACACAGTGCCTAGCACAATGATGAACATGCACTGGAGGTTCAATTAGAATTATTGTTTTCAAATTTTCTTAAACACAAGCAATAATAGCTTAGTCTCTTTTACCACTCTTATTTTATTATAAAATAATTAAATATTAGATAGGGTCCAGGGTTCTCAAAATCATTTGAGATCTTCCCCTGTACATAAACCTTCCTTCTATATGGAGAAAATATGTAAAGATGTGATGCTGTCGAATTCTCTTTCTAGCATTTTAACTAGAAAAAAAGAAAATCAAGGTATTCCTTAGATCTGGTTTAAAAGAAAGGAAGAAGAGTTATGCTGTAGATTACTCTAGTGAATTACAAAAAGTCTTTCTAAAAGTATAAAACTAAAAATACTATTTTATTATAAAGATATATCATTTCTTCAGTGATATCTACTCATTAGATCAATTTTGTGGATTCTTCTAAAATCAACTAATTTACTAATAAATCATATTTTGTACTTCAAGCTATTCATGCGGTCCAGGCATCAGCAAAGTTTTTTTTGTAAAGGGCCAGATAAGTAATTATTTTAGGCTGTCCAAGTCACATGGTCTCTGGCATAACTTCTTAGCTCTGATGTTTCGGAGTGAAAGTAGCCACAGACAATATATAAGCAAATGACTGGCTGTGTTCAATGAAAAAAAAAATTACTCAGTGGGCTCGATTTGGCCAATGGCTATAATTGGCTAATGCCTACTGGCCTACTTTAGTTCATTATTTTTACTTTTATTATGAAAGCTTTCAAATAACACAAAACAGAGAGGATGCCATATATTATCACTTAGATTTAATGACTGTCAATATTTTGTCCTATTTATTTTTTCTATTTTATTGCTGAAACACAGTAAAGTAAATTTGTCATCATGAAATTTCACTCCTATGTAATTAACCACACATCGGTACAAACACATAATACTACATAACTTGATAAAATATATAACTCCCTAACAGTTCATATTTAAACTTCTCCAACTATCCCCAAAATTGCTTCTATAGCAGTTTTGTTCAAGCCAGGAATCCAGTTAAGTAACAGATTTTGCATTTGATTGTTATATAGGAAAAGAAAAGTCTCTTTTAATCAAAAACCACAGCCCCCATCCCTCAGACATTTTTATGTGTGTGACTCACTGAGGAATAGTCTAATTTAAAATAATGTGAACAAGATCTGGAACCAATGATCATGTAGGAATGTTAATACAGGATAGAAGCAAATACAAAAATTTTTGTTTATGTTATCCTTGACATATTTACCTCAATTTCTTCTCCATTTTTAAGATTTATTTTTATTGTTCACCTCTTTTTAAAATAATTTGTACAGCTGATTAGAGTAATTTAGACACACATATAAAATAAGATGTTCACGCATAACATAAAAGCATAATTAATAATAACTTATTGTATATTTCAAAATAACTAGAAGAGAAGAATTTTCATGTTTCCAAACAAAGAATAGATAAATGTTTGAAGTGATAGAGATATCCATGACCCTGATTTGAGGATTACACATTGTGTACAGGTAGCAAAATATCACAGGGACCAAAAAAAAATATGTACAGCTATTAAATTAAAGCTATCAATTAAAAATACTTTATTGCTAAAAGAGAAAAAAACATATCCCAAAGGATTTCTCTGAAATAGGAGTTCATGCTATGGAGGCTGTATAAAAGAAGGTGGGTAAAACAGTTACAAATTCCAGGTCAATAAGATTTATCCCTTAAGGATGCTGATTATTTTGCCTTTCAAGAAGGCACTACATTATCCCAAGCTGTGAACAAATAAAAAAATGCAGACATTTGGGATGATGTTCTGGAATTTACAATGCCTTACAAAAAAGAGGAAAATCTTCTTTGGTACATTTTTTTTGTACCAAAAAAAATCTTCTTTGGTACATTTTTTGTTCTTTGGTACAAATCTTCTTTGGTACATTTCTGTGTGGGAAACTTTGTCAGCTCACCAGGGAAATTCCAGACAGGAAAATCACCCCAAATTTCACAAAATTTCCATGAAATGATAACTGTTGGTATGTATGCGGAAGTACACATACCAACGTTCAGAGTAGAAACAGGGTGCATTGAGACCAGATAGAAGAAGCCAGTCTGGTATGAGGTTACAGATGAGGTTAATGGAAGAAAGAATTGAAAAAGTATAAATACTCAAGTAAGAGGGATTTGTATTGCCTTGTGATGATTTAAAGTATCTTAACTCATTGGCATTAGGAAAGAAGATCAGGAGTCAGGAGAAGAGACTGGACCAACTGAGATAATAGTACACAAAGGAAAGGATATTAAAAGATGCTCATTGGAAACTGAAACAAAGATAGAGTTCCCCCAGTTAAGAAAAGACATAAGGTAGATTTAATTAATGGGAGTTGAGTTGATAAAGATCAGAAGGAGTTAAGGCTTGGAGTAAGATAGAAGATAGACAATGAAAGCAATGATGTTCTAACCCCTGTGCACTGTCCAATATGGTAGCCACCAGCCACATATGGTTATTTAAATGTAATGTAACTTAAATTAAAAAGTTAAAAATTCAGTTCCTTAGTCATCATAGTCACATTTTAAATTCTCAATAGCCACCTGTAGTAAGTGGCTACAGTGTCGGATAGCACAGATAGAGAACATTTTTGCATTGCAGAAAGTTCCATTGGACAGTACTGGTATAAGGACATTAAAATGAGTAAGAAAGAGAAAAAGGCAGGAAGGAGGCAAAGGCACAGAGGGAGAGTGATTCATAAACTCCCCCTCCCACTACGCTTAACATCACTAGCTCTCATGGGAATGTCAAGACAGACGCTACTCTAAAACATGGGATTTCGACCACACCTCCTCTCCGGAAAGCTGCCCGAGAGAGGTTGCCGCCTTGCCAAGCCTCTAATTGGGATCGCTGGAGCAGGGCATTGAATTAGGGGTGGAGCCAGGGCTGGGCTTAGTGAAGGGCAATTCAATGGATGAAAGGGGCCTGTGCCCGCCAGAGCATCACGCCCAGAATCCAAGGTGGATTCAACATTGGCCTGCCAGTGGAAAGCTGAAAGAGTAGGTTCTTTCATCTCTGGTGCCCAGTGAGTTCTGTCATTCATGGTCAGACAATCCTACCACTAATATATTGCTCAGACTAAGTCATAGGTCGACACTCACACTCTTATTTTTCTGGACTAATGAGAAATTTGATCTGTCTGTCACCTTTGATTTTGTTGAGTCACAGTTCCAATCATAAACATTCTTATTCACTGTGAGTAAATACGGGCAGACCTATCTCCCTTCTGCATTCTATGATGAATAACATGAAACTTCAAGCCACTGTTGAGTAACCTTCTTTGCCACACATGTATAGTGAAATGATAGCATTCTCCAGACCCTCTGATCCTCAGAGATATTCCTCCTTTTAGGAACATTTCTTAGTATCACTTTGACCATAATCAATATCTTATCCGATGGGTCTCTTGTTCAAGACGGCCATTTCAAATTCTGAAGGGATTCAGCATCTATAGGCGTCCTTCCACTCACAATATTTATACTAGACATTGCCAGGTGGAGAGAAGATATCCCAAGAATATGTTCAGACACTGCCTTGTGAAGGTCACTGTTTATTTTCACAAACCTCAGGGCTGCATTCAGTTTCCCATTTGCATGTGTGGGCAACCATTTCTTCAGCGTATTCCCTATGTTCTAATTGGCTCGCTGTACAGAGTCTTGGCTCTGGGCTTGGGAATCGTCATTGACTTTTAACCCACCTCACCTGAAGGGCGGCTTTCTGTGTTTCCATTAGTATGTCAGGCAGTGAATCGAATTTTTAAAACTATGAACAAGATTTTAATTGGTGGTTCTCATTGTTTACTTTTAATCAAGCTCGGTAATATTTTAAATTGTATTTTCTTTCACTAAAAAAAGAAAAGAATCTTAAAGAGAGAACAATAATTAGGGAGAGAAAATATTCATTTAGAAAGAAAAAGGATTTCCTGGACTTGGGCTGGTCACTTAAAGGGAAGTGTGACTTACGGAGAGTATCTAATAATTGTAAGTATCATAGTTTTACTTGTTTGGATTAATAATACTTAAAAAAAATCCTCACTATCAACATTAGCAAATTTTCTTTCTCTTAACAACTGAAAATAACTGAATCTTTCCTAACATCTACTGAAATGGAAAGTTTATAATTTTCCACTGTGACCCGAGGGTTTGGCTACGAACATGGGCTGATAATCCTTTGAATAATATCAGCACCCGAACTATACTTGCCTTTTTAATGTGGGAAGAAACAAAACAACCTGCAAATAAAGCATAGGGTGAGAAGCCTCTATCCAATGTATAACCTTCCATATTTTGAGTAACTTTAAGTGCCTGCCACCGAAAACCTTCAGTAAAGGAGTGAATCTTCCTTGCCCGATGGAGAGTTGCTTTTCAGCGAGAAGAAGGGTGTGTCCCTGAGCTTTTACCTGGGAGCAATGATGATCTTGTCAAGCATTTGAGTGAGACCAGCCCAAGTTTTTAGGGTGGGGATACAGACTGGTTATACGTACCTTCAGTCCTTCTCCCAGAGAAAGGCAGAAACACCTCAAAGCCTGCATGTAAGAACATCTACTGAGAAATTATTTTAATCAGACACCAGCTGAGTGGGGGAAAAGAAAAAGAACAGAGAAGAACAAACAAAACTCCCTTGGTCTTGGATGTAAGAGAACCCAGCAGCGATGGACTGGAGCTTCTTCAGAACAGCTGCTGTGTTGTTCATCTTTCTGGTAAGTGGATTCTGTTAAAAATCCTTCATGATCATCGTCATTGTAAACAAGTGAGGACTTTTTGGAAAATGTTAGCTGGTGTTATTTCTAACCTAAACCCATTAAAAGTTTATGTTAATGACAAGGTGATTTTATGAACTAGATTTTTAAATAGTGTTTCTCTCTTTAATTGAAGACTCAATCATATTAATGCATCAGTGTCAACTCATCATATCACATCTCTGACATTTAAGTCATTGCTAAGTCATGCCGGGAAAACACTGAATTTAGGAAATTCACATCACTACTTAGTAGCACTTTGTTGTTCCAATTCTCATTTGCAGGTGGGCTTGTGAACTAAATAATCACAGGTGTGTCTTCTTTTTTAACCTAAATATTTTTCCGTTCTTTTGATATCTTTGTTGGGCGAGTCACTATAATTTTTAAAACAAAAAAAAAAAATAGTATCCATATGAATTAAAATCATAGCAGTTCGTAACTGACCTCACTATGCAGTTCTGTGTAGTTAGCACCTAAACTACAACTATGGGAAGCCCCGCACTGTTTAGCTATAATTTTATTTAAAACAACACTTTTAGTTTCAAAAAATGGCAGTAAAGGAGGTTTATAAATGACATATGAGGTGAAGGAATGGCTGTAATTAAAGAGCCAGTATAATTATTACTATACTTGTTCTTACTACTGGAATGTCAGTAATGACTGTGATATAAAAGTTCTACATTTGATGGTCAGACACATGTAATGAAATGCTTTCTCATTGTTCCTCTTACATGTTATTAGTTTTCTCTTTGTAGAGATAACGCTAAGTGCAACACTACCATAGTACGTCAATTTCACTTTCGGTGAAAATTTGAAAATCACAATTTCTCTCACAGTAAGGTTAGTGTAAGCTGGAAAAGGCAGGTGCCAGATAAATTGCCCTCTAGCTTGGCAAGATGCAGCGCTGTGGTTCACATGTGTTTCTACTTGCTTAATTTTTGAGCTGGAATGTTGGGTTGGTAGAATAACAAGTCAGATCTTTGATTGAAGGAATGTTGGACAGTTTGAATTCAGTTTATTAATGAGGATGGATCATAATCAGTGGGTTTATTTAAAGATGAGCATCCATAAGCTGGTGGCTTTAGTGCCAAGTTGTTCTTCAAACATTAGCCTTGTTCCATGGATTTTTAATGGATTTTTAGGATCAGTAGATATCATAACTTAGTAGGTAGGAGGGATCAATGAACATTACACCGTATATCATTTGAACATAGGAGCATTTGTGTATTGCCAATAATCTAATACTTTTATTCTTAATTTTATATAAATGTGATCCATTAAGGCCCATTATAATTTCAATGGATTTATTTGTTCACACACTTATGTACTAACTTTCATGGAATCTATAAGATGTGCTTTATATTTTGATTTATATGATTACTTCTGATTAATTACATCTAGTAAAATTTTAACTAGCCACTTCTTATTTAGTCATTCTTCATTAAAATTTATCCTTATCAAAATCATATATCTTTATTGAACTTTCTCTGGAGTGAGGTTTCTGGTCACTTGTATTTTATTTTCTGAGCCTGGATAGTTATTTGATTGGTTTTGGAGTTGGTTTCCTTGGGCAGGGGAGGGGGAGGCCACCATATTTTATATTGGAATCCATCACAATTTTCTCATCTGCCTTATGAAAATTATTTCTCAAAGAACTTACACTATAATGAATTAAAATGTTTCATTTTCACATGACATCATAACTTTTTTTGGTAAAACACTTCACTTTCTAATGTTTGGAAATCATAATTTACCTACAAATATTACCAGGTGATTTTGATAATTGTCCTTTGGAGTTAGCTAATCTGGTTTTTGGGGGTTTTTTTGGTTTTTTTTGCTTTAAAATACTTTTTGTTCCTCCAAAAACAACCATCACTACAGGCAAACTCTTCTAATTACCTTTCTGCTAGTCTCACTATAAAATCTTGCTTTTACCAAAAAAAGAAAAAAAAATCTATATAAATTCTTTATGTTCATCTCTGCTCCAAATCAATAAATGCCAATCATGTTAGGAAGCACATTTGTACGACTGTTAAGACCTTTACAAGATTTAAGCTGATAGTAACTTTAAAACAAATTTGTTTGAGAGCCCGGAAACTCTCTGTTTATGAGCCTATTGTGTGATCTGCTTAATATAGGTAAAGGTTTTAGATCTTGTTCGAATGAGTGAATTAAATCAGAGAGAACAAAGGTGGAGGAGCTGCTCTTATAGTGACCCGGATTGCTCCATGGCTACTCCATTACCCAGACAAGTCTCCTGGACAGACAAGACCTTGCACTTGCTATAACACACTGCAAGCCAAATACATTTCGTTAACTCTGCATTTGTTTTTCTTTTCTTGTTTTTCTTCTTCTCTATAATCAATGTATGGAGTGAAGGGAGGAGTTGGAAAATACTTTCTGTAGGCCAGAAAATAGTATTACCTGGGCACCAAATATAAGAAATCTGTATGGACGGTTGGGACAAAGGTAAAAAGTACAGCATGGTTACAGCAAAGAAACAAAAAGAGAGCCAGAGGAATTTCTATGGATTTAATGATTTCTGAAAATTACTTGCAACTCTACCAGGTTCAATTAATCAAATTCAAATCAATACAAATCTGAAGATGTCTTTTTCTATAAAGGCAAACTTCTGCAGCTCAAGCTCAAAGGGCAGAGAAAACTATTTTTATCAATTACCACAAATGATGTGATGTCCTCAGTTTATCATACTAACCGACCTTCCCCTCTTTCTACGAGTTAATATTTCATTTAAAAAAAACCATCTGACCACCTGATATACTAACTCCACAATTTGAACTTAGCTGAAATTCTTTAGGATGTGAGCAGGTGTTTTTCAGAGTACTTCTCAGCACTCAGGCTGAAAATACACAGAAAATAATAAAATACACAGAAAATAATACACATTTGATTCCGTAGTTCATGAACTTATTTGAACCGGACATCTTAGCTTCCCATCATTGTGTTCACTGATGCCTAAAGCAAGAGCAGCACTAGCAAACCACTACAGGCCAATAGAAGACAAGCAAAGAGAAGACTCTTTATGCTTTCTTGTGTACATATTATAGTGATTATTTCAGTAAAATATTTTATAGAAAATGGAAGGAGTGTGTCTATTCACCTGTTCAATGAAACTAACAAATTGGATGTAAGCATAGTCATTTCCATTTATACAGTGTTTGTCAAAGCCGTATTATTCATTATTTCACTCCAGATTTAGGATCAACGTCTTCTTTCACCTTTACAAAAATAAAGAGTATAAATTTGTCATCGCTCGATTGGTTTGAGTTGCCACAGAGTAAACGCGTTTTGCCATCCCTGTTTTAGGCAATAGGGAAACATAAAGCGCTGTCTTAAATCTGAAGGCCTGGCCTTACGGGACAAGATTCACCTATTTAACAATGCTCATGAATCTAGAAAAATGACACTCTTAATCTATAGCCAGAGTACGTCGTTCCTGATAATTTTTCTCCACTATATACATTCATCAAAGGCATTTTTGCTGATTATCCCTGTGTCCTCACAGAAGTTGCCAAATGCATCAGCAGGAAGCTTGCTCTGCTTGGCTTTGCAATTAGGCTTATTAGTCTCCTTCCATTGAGGGAACACCCTTGCAGAGTGCTGGGTCATGCCACCCTTGCTGGTTATGCTTGGCATGCAAATTCTTTTAATGGACTTAATCAGGCCAATTTTTTTTTAATGTCATGGGCTGCTAACTCCTGCTCTTACTTGGCCTATGAGAATAGAGTGCAGTCTTTGACGCTTGTCTAATGAGAAACCATATCTCCACAAATTAATGGCTGCCTATTGCTCATAAAACTACTTGACTGTAAGTTATTTGAAGGCAGATTCTGTGGCAGATTCACCTCTGTATCCCTCATACTGCCTTGCTCCAGTGCACAATTGCACAATAGGCCTCTAATCACTCACAGCAGAAGTACCAGAAGGAAATTTTTGGATAGTTTGTTTCTCTTGCTCCACACACTCCAACAAATTATCAAAGTATCAAACATAGAAATAATCATGTATGTTGGAGTTCCCTAATATTTTTATGGTATAGTATTACATTTACTTTGCATTTCATCTGAAACTTACTATAATATTTTTAGGACTTCAGCCCTTTAAAAGTCCTATTCTAGCCGTGGACCCACATTATACTCATTCAGTATGTACTTGTCAAATAAATAAATAGACTAATGAATAAAGAAGAGAAGTCAACCCATTGAAGTGTTGCCAACCCCAGATTGATACCTTTTGTCAGAACAGTGCAAAGGAAAGACAAGAGAGGAGGTTTTTAAAAAGAAGTAAATTATTATATTTTGGTTTGGTTTCAAGTTCATCCTTGTGATATATATAACAGTTAACAAATACATTACAATTTAATGCTGAACAAAAACTACCAAGTGACTGTGGAAGAGCATCTCACTATTATTAACTGCAAGAGATTTTTCTGATAAAACTTACTTACTATTCTCATTTTTATAATATGCGAAGTCTAAATTTCAGTATTAAAAAACACTGAAACTGATTGTAATTAGGGAATCATTAAAAGTTGCATGCAATTTTGCACCCTATGGCTTTTTTAAAAAATGAATTGGTTCCTAAAACAGAGAGGAAGGGAAGACTCAGCAAGGATGCACTTTAGATGAATTATTACTGCTTTCATAGAATTTTAGGATTAGAAGGGGCTTTTACAGATGAGGAAACTGAGGCATGGTTTAGTGACTTTCCCCTAACACCCACATCCACTGGGCAAGAGAGCTGAGATATGCTCAGCCAGTTTGACAATCCCTGTGTTCATTTCCAAGTGAATCTTCATCACGGTCTTCACGGCACACCTTCCAGATTTATTTCTGAATCCAACTACTCCCTAAGTGCCAGAAAATAACCTCACCCTTAGATCAGGGACAAGGTCTAGGTCATTTAGGACAACGTCCTTCAATTTCCCTTTCCTAGTTGGTTGATGTTAATCTCCAGCCTTCCTCTCTTCCTTATTGCTATTCCCTCCTGTGTATCTTCTTTCTGCATCTCTCTTCTTTTAAATAAAAATCTTGTACTCTCCTCTTAACTGTCAAAAATCCACAAGTATCCCTCTCCTCACTAAAATGTCATTGGATGCTATATCTAATTCTACTATCTTGTCTTTCTGTTTTTTTTTTTTTTTAAATAAACAAATTTCTTGAAAAAGTAACCATCTTTATGGTCTTCCTCCTCCATCTTACTCCTTAATCCCTTTATGCCAGACAAGTAATTGTTACAGCTAACAGAAAATATGCACTCGAAGGTCAGTCAAAACCTCAGGATTCACTCTGCTCAACTTTTTTTCTATATCCTCTGACACTCTTTCAACCCCACCTGTTTTTCCATTTCCCCTTCTTCTGACATCCATTATAAAGCATTATATTTTCCTACTGTTTCTTTGGCCAATCCTTCTCTCCATTTTTCTTTGTTTCTTATTTTTGTCTTTGTTCTTACGCATACAAATGTAAGCATCCCCCTAATTTTATCCTCAGCCATAGTCTGTTTCTTCGCTGTATCCTCTACCTTAGGAATTTCAAATTCTCCCATAATTTCAACCAGGGGTCCTCAAACTTTTTAAACAGGGGACCAGTTCAGTGTCCCTCAGACACATATCTTATTTTGAAGTAAAAAAACAAACGGCCATAGTCTGAGGACGCCTGAACTATCCTGCCTGAGCAGGAGTGTCTCAAATCTGCATATCCAACTTGAACTTTTGCTCAAAGTGCCAATGCATATTTCAAAGTGCTGATCGTCCTTACCTGGGCATTTCTCTGGTATCTCAAACTCACTGTGTTCCAATCTGCTAAATTTTGTTATTGCCCCGTTCCCAGTCCCACAGTTTAAAACTGCCATCCCCTGAAATTCTTTCCTCTCTTGACTCCCCCATCCCATCTGCTCTCAAGCCTGCCGATCCTATCCGTGTAGTATCCCTTCTCCATCCTTCCTGTCTGTTCCCACTCCTCTGCTCCTTTACTTCCCCTCACCTCTAGTAAGACCCTCCACTACCCACAGCCAGTAATCACCTCCCCCTCCCACCTCTCCCACCAACTGTCAGGGTAATTTTTGAATGCCTCCCACCTCTAGAAATCCAATGCGCTATCCATTGCACCACGGAGCCACCTTAGGGTAATTTTTAAAAGCTAAAAAGTTAATAAATTCTGATTGATCCATACAGAAAAAAAAAAAAAAACCCTAAAATCTTATCATGCCTTTCCCATGACCAAAATACTTCAACACAGGGATTTGGTGTTAGAACTGGAAAGTTACCTATATAATTAAGTCTATTCCCATCATTTTACAAATGAGAAAACTTAAAGCTCAGAGAATTTAGAAAATACATTGAAGGTTTTCTGGCTCTATCAAGTGTCCTTTTTATTTCACTATTTTTGCCTTTGAAAGGCTAAGAGTGCTTTCGTTTCAGAGTTTATTCTAGACTCTGAGCAAAAGAAAATTAGCTTAGGTCAACCCACCAAATTTTTAAGCAGACTTGGCAGTTTCTTAATTACCAATCCAACTGAGAGTCTGACACTATGGTGAAACCTACTTGGTCTTCTGCCTAAGTTGCCTCTCATGGGAAAAAGAATGACCCAGCTTCATAAAGTTGGAAAGATTTCTTAGTCATCTGGTGTAGTTATCCAAAACAAACAGCAGGCGCTGACACTTCACCCGCAGTAAGGGAAGTGCAACAACAGACAACAGATGCATACACAATTCTGTAGCTATGAAGAAATGATTTCCAAACAGACAAAGTATCCTCATCTCCCCAGGCCACACTCATAAATGAGAGGCAAAAGTGCTCATAAATTCGCAGGCAGCAGGAATTATGCATTTGCATTAATATTTCCGTTCTGCACCCAAGATGGACTCTACAGATAACATTTCAGTTTCAGGTCCTAACTATTTGGGCTATTTCCTTTTTTTTTTTCACTTTGTACTGTATTAATACCATTGTACATAAAAATTACTAGTCAGGAGGATTATACAAGATTAGATTAAAATCTGAATTTTTTGAGTTCTCAGAGTTATAATGTCAATTCTTTGTAGTATGTTTTACTTAGTAATTTACTTTATTGTAAAACCCACAATTCAAGCACAAATTTATGCTGAATTATTGGATTATATTTAGCCATAAGTTAATATCTAAGCTTCACTTTCCTTATCTGTAAAATGGAGATAGTAATAGTGGTGACCATATATATTTATTGTGAAGATTAAATGCATGAATTTCTCTAAAGACATTGCCTAGTACCTAATTATCATTCGATACATTGTAAGAGTGATAATCATAATGATGAATATTAAATATATATCATAAGTATTTAATTACTATAATATAAAAACATCTTTTTATACTACTCATATTAATCATAAATACATATTTTTTAAATTATCAATTATGATTGTTTTAAGCTATGTACTTGGAAACTAAAATTTTATATTTCCTTTAATGGTGAAATTGAAATCAACTATAAAAAGAAATTTGCTATATTTTTTAATTACTGTTATTAGTATTTTTAAATGCAAACTATTATTTTCTTATATCAGTGATACAGAAAAAGTCTAATTGTGATAATGTTTTTCATACTTTGTAATTCTGAAAAACTTCAATTAGAAGTTGAAAATTTCTTACTGAGGGAGAAATAAAAACTAAGGGTTTATACCATTTTTAAGTTCTAAGGGTTTATACCATTTTTGGTTCTAAGTGCAATTTAAAATTCAATAAATGCAAACTAGTCTTCAAATCTGCACCTCATTTTTTAGATATTTTATGACATCTTAAACAATTATATGATACATTAAATTCAATATATAAATGTCTGTGTTCTTAGAAATGCCTGTGGTCTTTAGAGAAAATAATTTAAATTATCTTGATTTTGCACTAAAAATCATGTGTAAAGACCAAAGCCAGAGCTGTAACTAGGCTGAGCTCTACTTGATTGGCATACTTGTTTGATAGGGAAATTGTTTAATGCAGGAGAAAAAAATTAAGGAAGTTGCATACCCAGCAACTTTTTCCTACACTTCTGTATTTTCCTCTTCTTACTATAGAAGGATACATTTACATCATGTATTTTTTTATTGCTAACTATAAAACATCAAATATGAGTTCATTTTTACATAAAGAAAATTGTTTTTCTTTTAGAAATTTTAGTTCTCATATTTCAAAGCAGTTGAAAAAATTACCATAAAATTTTCACGAATACAAGAAAATCTTCCATCTAGAATTGGAATATGAAGGAGCAAAAATTCTGAAGATTTCTAGATATCTTTATACTTCATATCTTTTCTTCACTTCAAACTTTTTTCTATTTCTGCCTGTGGCCAGTCAGATCATGAAACTATAGTTGAATGTCTTGATATTATAACTTATTGTCAATTGTCACTGAACAGCATCAAAATCTCTCCAGCTCTTCTGACACAAGGTTTACTAAGAGAGCCTGAGTTTTCCAACCTCATTCCTTCTGGGTTCTAGCTTAAATATCCAACCCAAGTGACTCCA
Organism: Microcebus murinus; assembly: GCF_040939455.1. NCBI lineage: Eukaryota > Metazoa > Chordata > Mammalia > Primates > Cheirogaleidae > Microcebus > Microcebus murinus. The sequence continues at coordinate 38,054,744 of NC_134120.1, read as the reverse complement.
AGTATCTGCATAAGCTAAAAAAGAAAACAGAAAAGGTAAAAAAGAAAACAGAAAAGGTTAAAAAGAAGAGCAAAATTGAAAAGTAAAAACAAAAATTCTTAGCATCATCATCAGAAACCTAAGGGTAAATAAGATCCACCTGCTATCCAGACCAATAAAATAATTCTAATGGCTCACAAGACTTTTGTTTGAAATTTTTGAAATGATTGGATATCATGAATTTTACAGCATTCAGTTAAAAATTAACTATTGTGATCATCTCATTTTTTTGTAGGTGGTGGTAGAAGTTAACACTGAATTCCGAATCCAGGTAATACATAGCAAATCCTTGTTTTTCAAAAAATTTTTTTTAAAAAGAAAACGGTTGGGAGGAATGATATAGTTTCCAAAAAGAAATTCATTCTTTCAAGTAAAGTTAATGTAATGTTAATGTTAATGTAATGCTAAAATCAATTACCAATTACCAATTTTTCCATTAAACATCTTCTCTTTCTGACATTCCAAGTACTCCTTCTTCCGAAAATCTTGGTGGAGTATGCATTGTGAACAAAGCTAATAGATATTATTACTTTATTCTACTCATTCAAGGTAAGAGATTATAATGCAAAGAATGGCACCGTGAAGTGGCACTCGATCAGGAGGCAAAAGCGTGAATGGATCAAGTTCGCTGCCGCCTGTCGTGAGGGTGAAGACAACTCAAAGAGGAACCCAATCGCCAAAGTAAGAATCAACTCCAAAGCGTAAAATTGAAAATCAGAATGGATAGGGCTAAAGTTCTCTTTTAAATATTTTATGAACATATCTCACTGAGAAGTTATGGAACAAAACAGAACTACAGTCACTCAGATGACGAAAATCGAAGCTCCTAGAAGGATAAATTCAGCAATATAGGCACTCAGACAAACAGTTACTGACTCACCTCACTGATGAGATCAAAACACATGTGCTTTTATCATGTCCCAAACTCTGCATGAAAAAAATATGTAGTTATTTAAATAATGAATTTAGCTCTCATTCGGATGAACTATTTCAACATGTGCCCCCTTTGCCTCACAATCTATTAGAATTGAATTCCTAATTTTTTGCTTGTTTATTAACATTCACAATGTGCCCTCTGTCATACTCTTTTTCCTTTCCTTTTCCCTTATTTTCCTTTAAACACACACACATACACACATTCAGAAATACATCCGCACACAAATCCACACACGTACAGATATATACATACACAGCTATACACACAGTCACCCAGATTCTCACAGAGACTCCCCAGTAAGATTTGCTTGCAGTCATACCATATTTTATTTCATAAAAAAAGGTATGGTTTCTATATCCATTTATTTGGGTGGTCTCCTTTCTTTTCTACTAATTCATTCTCACCTTTTTCAGAATGAAGAGCTTCTACACAGCATCAGATAACTCTTATCACCTACATAAATCTACTTAAAACTGGCTTCCAAAACTTCACATTTCTTAAAAAATTTTTAATGTGAAGATCAAACCTGTGCAATGACATTGATAAACTCCCTAGAAGGCAAGGTGTTCCCTATTCTAGCCCCAGTGCTTTCACGGAGTCTGAAAATAATACAAGATCAAATTATAACTGTTGAATGAATGGATGCATGAACAATGACTGCATAGATCTAGATATAGTACAGTGATATTTTACATTTTACTTGTGTGATAAAAATAGATATTGATAAAAATAGAAATTGAATTTTTTAAATTATGTTGTCAGTAACCATGGAAAATACTAGAGCTGTAATTATTACACTTATCTGGAAAAAAATAATTCTCTATTTCAACCTTTTTCAAATGATAGCAGGGTCATCACAGGCAACAATTCTCAAGAAAGCTGTCATATTATCAAACAGAGATCTCTTTATGTGTTCCCTATAATATTTGCACCTGTGTTCTTTTTGCAGATTCACTCAGATTGTGCTGCAAACCAGAAAGTTACATACCGCATCTCTGGAGTAGGAATCGATCAACCACCCTACGGAATCTTCGTTGTTAATTCAAAAACTGGTGAAATTAATATAACATCCGTAGTGGATCGGGAGGTCACCCCTTATTTCATTGTAAGTGTGCTTCATGTCAATATATAAATTCAACCCTAAATTATTCTTGAAATCCTAACCTCAGATCATACTTCATTTGATTTCAAGAGTCACAATATAAGGCACTTTTGGTTATTTCTTAATTCATGAGCATGCCATGACCCAAAACAAATGCAGAGGAGATTAAGAGACAAAGAAGTATTCCACTTAAGTGCCAGCAAAAATGTTAACCTCTAATCTGTCCTCCTTGGCAAACTACCAAAAAATAGAAAGAAGTTAATTGGATGGCTAAAATATATATATATAAAAAATTAGCCCGGCATGGTGGTATGTGCCTGTAGTCCCAGCTACTCGGGAGGCTGAGGCAGAAGGATTGCTTGAGCCCAGGAGTTTGAGATTGCTGTGAGCTAGGCTGAAGCCATGGCACTCTAGCCCAGGCAACAGAGTGAGACTCTGTCTCAAAAAAGAAAAAAAAAATGACAGTTCTTTTTAACTCCAATGCTAAGTAACCATTCTGGAGCTACTGGGGGACTCTTTTCTAATCAAACAACTTTATTGTAAATTCGCATTGCTCAGGCTCACCTGAGCTCTCTGAATGTGCCTTGGGAATTCATTCAGCCTTAACTGACTCCCATTCCACCCTTTACAGGAGCTGTCACATAGCTTATGTTTCCTTTCTCTTCAAACCCTCAACCTCACTGTCCCTTTAAACATTTGGCCTCATGACCAACTTCGCCCAAAAGGCTGAGGCCATCCATCACAAACTCCCACAGTTAATTCTCCCTCCTCCAGCTCAGAAATGTTCTTCATTAAATCCAAAAGCAGGACCAATTTTCTGCTTTTCCCTTACAACTTACTCCAAGACATTTCCATTGTCCCATGATTACCTATTTCTTCAAGAACCTTATCCCACCAACTCTGTTTTTTAATCTCCCTTCAGCTTGTTCCATTGGCTGCTTCCATTTCCATCTATAATCCTGGTCAACATTTCTTAATACTTAACATAAAATATACAAGTAAAGAAACCCTACTTTGCTCGTATAACCTCTTCCATTAAAAACCCATCAATCCATATACAAAAACATCTTTGGATAATGATCTACACTTGCAGTTTTCACTCATGCTGCTGGTGTGTATTCTTCAGAAAATTGTAATTCCTTAGGCTTCAATTCGAAAGCCATATTCCTGCCTTCCCTCCCACCATGTTCCTCCACAAACTTTAAATCATCATGATAGCCTATTAGCTTTTCTTGAAGCACAATGCATTTTTATATGAATATAAAATAACACACAAATGTAAAATAGTACACATATGTAAAATAGTACACATTACACTTATACACACTTCAAATATGAATAATAATAATACAAAACCTCCATGCTACTTAGCTTAAGAATGCTACATTTCTTTAAAGCCCCCTTGTGATTCTCCTTTACTGCATTCTCAAATCCATCCCCCAAAGCCCCTCTTTCTAATTTCAAATGCTACATCATTCTATTTCCTTTCTCATATGAATCTCTTTGCATGGAAAACCCTGGCAGTTCCCAGTTCCACCTGTTGAAATTCTCTGTCAAGATCTATCTCAATCATTACATCCTTCTATGAAGTCATAGTATTTGTGTTCTTCCTCAATAACAAATTAACTTGTTCATATGCATTTCACCGTATAATTATTTCTCTTTTCTGTCCTAGATCTACTGCCAAGCTCTGAATTCACTGGGCCAAGATTTAGAGAGGCCTCTAGAGCTCCGAGTCAGGGTTTTGGATATAAATGACAATCCTCCAGTATTTTCAATGTCTGAATTTATAGGACAAATAGAAGAAAATTCCAATGCAAGTAAGTAAAATATTGGCTTCCAGATCACTCTTAACAGCCAGGTACATAACTAAAGGCTCAAGTACGTCAAGGCACGCATCACGAATGTAAGTAATAAGCTAGAGAGAAGATGCAAAACAGAAAGTTTTTCCTTTCCACTATGGAAGCTGCTCAGCTCTGTCATACACAAGGAGCAACTCCAAAGCCATGAGGATTTTCGCACGTAACTCACACACTAGTTCTGTAGGAGATTCCTAACAGGACACTCCAAAAGTACTTTGCACAATGGTGGCAGGGGAATTGGGATGAGAATTTAGACTGCCAGCCTGACTGCACTGAAGGGCAATCCCACCCGCTTCTGTTCATACTGACTTTTTAAAAAGTCAATAACTTTACAGTCACTCATAGAAATCACTTTCACACAAAACTTCAATTTACCATAGTGACTTTTAAGTGGTATAATTTCTTGTAAATTCCAAAAGTCCTTACATTTTACTTTTATTCATTGAGGTACTATACCTATACTTTCAACTTCTAAAAATACTATTATAAAAATGCTCACAAAAATCTGTGCAAGGCCGGGCGCTGTGGCTCACGCCTGTAATCCTAGCTCTTGGGAGGCCGAGGCGGGCGGATTGCTCAAGGTCAGGAGTTCAAAACCAGCCTGAGCGAGACCCCGTCTCTACTATAAATAGAAACAAATTAATTGGCCAACTGATATATATATATAAAAATTAGCCGGGCATGGTGGTGCATGCCTGTAGTCCCAGCTACCCGGGAGGCTGAGGCAGAAGGATCACTCGAGCCCAGGAGTTTGAGGTTGCTGTGAGCTAGGCTGACGCCACGGCACTCACTCTAGCCCGGGCAACAAAGCGAGACTCTGTCTCAAAAAAAAAAAAAAAAAAAAAAAAAATCTGTGCAATATGGAAAGTAAAAAGGGAATGGAAATCCATTTTTTGATCCCCTTAGTACCATTCTTCAGAGGCAAGCAGACAATCATTCTGTAATTATGTGAACATAAATAACATGGTTTGGGGCATATATGGGATCATCTTTTACATACTAATCCACAACATGACTTTTTATGTAGGTATATTTTGAACATATTTCCATATCAGGACATGTAGATTTCTTCACTCCTTTTAATAGTTGCATTGCATTTAATTATATAAATGTCCCATGATTACCTAATTGCCTAGTGAAAACATAAATGATGCTAAAATGAAGAGAGACAGAGACTCTGGGGTATTTGTAAGAAAATTGTGTTTGAAATGGAATTAAAGAGTAAAAAAGAATTCTAGTTTGTGAATGAGCAATGGCAGCTTTTTACATATTCTAGTATTCTTCATCAGAACTACTTATAAGATTAACGAAAAAAGATAAGGGACAGGAAAATGTGTGTAGTTAAATGAGCATTTCCTTAGATCTACTAGTTACCTAGTACTTAACAAAGAACCATCCAAAATGAAATAATAATATATATTTATTAAATGTGCATTATTCAATAGGAACTTTATATCATTTTCTTTTATTGGCTATTTAATTCTCACATGAACTCAATGAGGATGGTACTAATACCATCCTTATTTCTAGATGTGGAAACTGAGACCAAGATCATATAGCTAGAAAGTGTTAAAATTGGGAAAAAGTTGATCTGGTCTTAGTATCATTTTGTTTTGTCATAGCCTCCTAAAAAGCAAAAAAAGAAGAAATTATATTAGACTAAGAAATGGAAAACCAGAATAACACATTTCCTTTGTTTTCCAACTATCAGTGATGTCTAGGTTCCTACTAAAAAGTGAACTTTCTGTTAGGGCAAAGGTATAGAAAGGAGCTAAGATATTCATATGTTGAAGAAGTAGAAAGGGAAGATAGTGAAGTGTACATTATATGGACCAACCAATTCTAACACCTTGTTTGTAAGGTGATATACTGTACTTTAACAAAACATGTAAATTGTCCATTTGCAATCAATTTTCCTTGATTTCTAGATACACTGGTGATGAGACTCAATGCCACTGATGCAGATGAACCAAATAATTTGAACTCAAAAATAGCCTTCAAGATCATACGACAGGAACCTTCAGATTCACCAATGTTTATTATCAACAGAAATACTGGAGAAATTCGAACAATGAATAATTTTCTAGACAGAGAGGTAATTCTTTTTCTTTAAGTGTGTTTTTAGTCTAAAAGCAAGGGTACTTGCTTAAGAGAGAAAAAGAAAAAGGAAATAATGTTTTACAATTTTAATTATATAACTTTTTTACACCATGGTAATGACATAAGAAATATCTTGAAAATGAAAAAAAAATGTAGATCCCTCAATTACATTTTATATTGACATTTTTCATTTAATCAATTAATTAAAACTTGCCTGCATTTAAGAAAACTATCTTGTGAAAGTACATAAAAATATACATAAGGTAAAGGCAAATCTCCATTTAAAAAAAAATACATTCTGTAATGAAATAAGAAACAGTCACAATTATGTTCATATCTTGGGAAGTTATAATCCATGTGAACATGGTAGAGGTTCCAAGACTAAGAAACTTACATATCGTTCTTCAAACCAGCATATCCTAAGCTCCTTTGAAAAGAGAACTTTTTTTTCTTTCTATATAACACTTATTGATACCCCACCTATTTATTTATTTTGGGAAATGAATCACAGGATCAGAATGATGGGACAGTAGAAATTAAATAGCATCCAGACCAATCTTTTCATTTACAAATAAGAAAATAACTAATCATTGTTAACAGATTAGAATCAGAATTATGTAATTTCTATCATGTCATGTAATACCATGATATAATTTAAAGATATCTACTTTTTCATTATTTTTTAAAAATATTATCTTTCAATAGAATGTAGCTGACCTGTTTGTACATTAGAGGTATAAGTGAGAAAGCTGTATTTTCTAATCAATACTCAATTAAATTTATTTTAATTATTATAGTTGCTTAAAAATGGCAATGTCCTTGCTGATGACTTTTAGGTTTAGGATGAATCAGATTATTTTTACACTCCTTCATGATCTAAATGTTATCAGTTCCTAAGTTACCTAAATTTCCCTTTGTACCTGTCTGAAAATTACCATTAGAAGAAATTGACTATTTAGCTGTTTCTCTCTCAAACTTTCTTGAATAGCCCAATGGGATTTCTTAAATGTGAAAAGAATTTTAGTGGTAAAATGCTGTAAGAAAAGAATGTCAAGGCCGGGCGCGGTGGCTCACGCCTGTAATCCTAGCACTCTGGGAGGCCGAGGCAGGCGGATTGCTCGAGGTCAGGAGTTCGAAACCAGCCTGAGCCTGAGCGAGACCCCGTCTCTACTATAAATAGAAAGAAATTAATTGGCCAACTAATATATATATAGAAAAAATTAGCCGGGCATGGTGGCGCATGCCTGTAGTCCCAGCTACTTGGGAGGCTGAGGCAGAAGGATCGCTTGAGCCCAGAAGATTGAGGTTGCTGTGAGCTAGGCTGATGTCACTCTAGCCTGGGCAACAAAAGCGAGACTCTGTCTCAAAAAAAAAAAAAAAAAAAAGAATGTCAAAAGCAAAGGAACTCTGCAGCCATTGGGAAGCCATCGGAGCAGGAGGTATTCTTAATCTGGGGTCCATGGAGAGACCTCAAAATGTCTCTAACTATAAATCCCATAAAATTAGACCCATAATTTTGAATGAGTATGCATTTATGCACAAGTCTAGGAAAGCCTCCATAGTTTTTAACAGCTTCTAAAAATGTAAGCACCATTGAACAGAATCAAGAATAGATAAATCATCGATAACTCCATTGCCACAACCCACTGCCTCCCAAAACTACGAACCATTTTGTCATCTCTTCATTCTTCTTGCACAGTCAGGGGCTGATTATTTAGGGTATGGACTTTTCATACCATAAATCTTTGGTAAACCTTAATCTGTCTCCTATTGATCATTCTGGTTTGTTTCACCCTTTATAAACTTTTTAACCCCTGCAAATACTATGATCAATAAGGAAGGAAGCCTTTGAGAAAGTATTGCTCCTCTTAAATACTGCTGGATTAAGTGTTGTTGGGAATTGTACATGTGAGATTTGTAGATTTTCAACATTCTGTGTTACCCCTACCTCTATCATAGATTTAAGTAAATGTTGAGTCAACATTTAAAAGAGCTTTATATAAGAGCGAAGACTGCTGGGATCAAGGGTGATATTGCTTGTAATCTGTATTTTTAGCAATACAGCCAGTACTCTCTTGCTGTAAGAGGCTCAGACCGAGACGGTGGGGCAGACGGCTTGTCAGCAGAGTGTGAATGCAACATCAAAATCCTTGATGTCAATGATAACATCCCACGCTTGGTACTGAATCGAGTAAGTATTTGTCCTTGAAATTAATAACTTTAAATTCATCACATTCTAAGATTTGTACAAACAGTTCTTTTTACAGATGTACATGTTATATTTAGGGACATACAACCCAAATGTAGATACACACCTTTTTCTTATGTTTGTTTATAATAGGAAATAAATGGATTAAGACAATGAAAAGTGAGATTATAAACAAAGATATCTTTTCTAAACAATGAATGACAATCAACATGCCAGTCTAAACCTAGCATAGTTCTTCTCTCGTTCACAAAGTTTGTGTTAAGTTTTTTACTTTTTGTTTCAGGATTCTGTACTTATCGATGAAAACACTCTAAATTCAAACATGCTCGAATTTACAGTAATTGATTTGGATGAGGAGTTCTCAGCTAACTGGATAGGAGTGCCTTTCTTTATCTCTGGAAACGAGGGAAATTGGTTTGAAATAGAAATGAATGAAAGAACAAATATGGGAATTTTAAAGCTTGTTAAGGTATGGTGTAATTATCCTAAATATTTTGTTTTCTTACTCTCTGTTCAAAATGTCAAGCTTAAAATTAAATGATGCTAACAATTCAAAAACCTGAATCAGTGAAAGAATAAAAATGACTGTGTTTTAAAATTATATATGACAGAGTTTTTTTTAATCTAGAGCCTTTCTACTTATATCATTTCAGGAAAACACGCATTCAACTTTAACTTGAAACATTTTAGTAATACAGTATTCCCCAAGAGATCATATAAATTGAAAGCATTTTTAAACAAGAATCTTATGATTAATCCTCAAAGTTAATGTTTTAAGAATAATTTTTAAAGCAGATTCAACATGGACTTAAAAAAATGTGCCCATGTCAACATTGTAAGTCAAGTATTAGGCACCAAGAATATTTATTATGTAAATTAAAATGTGTTTATTCCTCCAACGAATTTTCATAAAGTCAAATTACTGTAACTGTAGAATTATCATACTCCCATCTCACTGGCTACTGACCAAGGCTTATTAGGAACACAGATACACTGGAGATTTGGTCCAAGTCAACAATGTTGGCCTCTGTCCTCCACATGTTAAGGGTCTACCGAACTTACCTGCACTTACAATTTCATCTGAGAAAAAATTTCCGCCTTCTAGGGTGCTGATAGTGAAAGTTTCTCCTTGAGCTACAAGACTTACAGAGTCAATTTTTTTAAATCCATGGTAGCCGTACAGGGATTATATGTGACGCATGCAATATGTTTTCTTCGTGGTAAAACGTAATCTCTTTTCAACTATTTCTTTAAGAATAGCCTTGGGAAACAGATTCCTAAGGAACTCTGTCCATATACGAATGATGGTTTTTTGCCTCCTATGTCTTCATAAAGTGTTACGATGCCTATAGTTTCTATTTAACTTGAAACTGTGTGCAGTTGCTTTAGTTTACCCCCCTCACAGCATCCCTGCTAATTAGGGGATAGTGGACCCATACTGCAAATAAAGACATTGAGGCAGAGAGCATATAATCTGCACAAGTTCTCGTTACTAGTGAGTGGTACAGCCAACATTCAAAACTAGTTTTCTCTACTTGTAAAGTTCACATTCTTTCCACGATACTATCTAGGATTCAATACTGGGGAAACTGGATCCTAATGTATTTCACCTCAAGCTATTATATTACTTCAGAAAATTATTCAGCCTATCTATCCTTAATATATCTATTTGTAAAATGGAGATGATGATTTTTTTCCAGAAAGGACACCATATATTAAATCCTTTGCTATAATTATAAACATGTATGTTATGTATATAATATATATGAATATATGATTTTATAGCCATCCTTTGAACTGCAAATAAAATCAACATTAGAATTAAGATTCAAAATGTTAGCTAAATAGTAGAGTTTAATGTGTGAATCTCTATAGTTATCTAAATTACTCTCATGAAAATTTAGAAAAATATACTTGGTATGTATGGGTATGATGGCATAGTTGTTTGTGGATTTCATGTGCTGTGAATATTGACATAATTTTTCACAATGAAAATCACTACTTGATTATTTTATAAGAAATACACTTTTTCTAGAATATATTGAAGAAGATAAGGATTCTTTGTATTATGTTTATATTATGTTCTATCACCTGACTTACCCAAAGAGTCACAATTACAGAAGTAAAATTTCTTCTAAATAGTTCTTTATGGATAGAACCAGTAAAATGATTGAACCTCTAATATATTTGACATATACCTTGTAATAAATAGAGCTACTTTCCATTCTGAGAAATATGAAATTATTGAAGGTAACATAAGTTGTCTTTGCACTAAAAAATACATCACTTTTGACCATCTGTATTATTTTAAGATTTTAATTTGGTGAACAATTAGAGCTCATGTTACAGGTTTCCAACTTTTCAACAATGGATCTAGGACAATCAGATTTTTTCATTATTTGTGCACATTTACATTGAATTAAAGATAAAAAAAAGTAAGAATAGACTGTATATTTGTATGTATTTATGTTTAATTCAAGAAAGAAATGTAAGAACTTTTTTTTTTACTATTCTCAAAGGACTCTTCTTTTATCTAGAATGTTTTCTCTTCTTATAGTAAAACTATTTTACTCTATTTTCTAGCCCTTAGATTATGAAGCTATGAAGAGCCTGCAACTTAGTATTGGTGTTAGAAACAAAGCCGAGTTTCATCAGTCGATTATGTCTCAATATAAACTCACAGCAACTGCAATCTCTGTGATTGTGAACAATGTAATTGAAGGCTCAGTGTTTCGTCCAGGTTCGAAGACATATGTCATAAATCCTGGTATGGGAGTAAATCACAAAGTGGGAGATTTCATAGCTACTGATCTGGACACAGGTGCAGCTTCAACAACTGTTAGGTAAGAATGACATTTTCCAACTAATTTTCGCCACATATTAAACATATGTTCTTCTTAGAAATGCTTAGTGTCTGAATTTAAATATTTTTCATTATTTTTGAAACCATCATTCAATTGTAAAAAGTACTAACTACTAAATGGTTATTTACAGTGTTTAACTTAAGGGAATATAAAAATTGGTGCAAAATGTAAGATGTTAAACTGTAAAGACATAGTATGTAAAAATAATATGAATATATCGTGAACGTTTTGCCACTCCTGTGTTTATATCTCTCATTGATCAATTAGCTGATTACCACAGGTCGTGGTTAGTCCCTCAGAAGATTTTAAGGGATCTGATTTTCCCATTGCAAGTCTTCCCAGCTTGAAATCAATTAGATTTAGTTAGCTCATTTCAATTACATTCTTCACTTTATTTTTTTTTTTTTTTTTTTTTTTTTTTTTTTTGAGACAGAGTCTCACTTTGTTGCCCAGGCTAGAGTGAGTGCCGTGGCGTCAGCCTAGCTCACAGCAACCTCAAACTCCTGGGCTCAAGCAATCCTGCTGCCTCAGCCTCCCCAGTAGCTGGGACTACAGGCATGAGCCACCATGTCCGGCTAATTTTTTTTTTATATATATATCAGTTGGCCAATTAATTTCTTTCTATTTATAGTAGAGACGGGGTCTCGCTCTTGCTCAGGCTGGTTTTGAACTCCTGACCTTGAGCAATCCGCCCGCCTCGGCCTCCCAAGAGCTAGGATTACAGGCGTGAGCCACCGCGCCCGGCCACATTCTTCACTTTAATCAGTACTTAGCATTGATCAGTAACTCTGGTATGAAAAATTAGTTACAGTAAGGAAAAACTATGCTACACCATCTTTAAAAACTCTATATTTCCAACTATTTCTACTTGATCATGGAAAATGTATGTGTACATGGTATTTGCACATGTGACTGTGATCGAGAAGAGTTGTGGAAGAAAGACCTCACAGATGCATCTTAAAAGTTCTTTCTCTGTGCTCTCTTCACATGATGTGAGTGGTTCTGGTATAGGTCTGACTGCATCATAGCTGATGATTGCTCTTGTACCCCACAGCAGTGGGTTCATTGAGGGCAGACTCCCCCCTTTCCAAAAATCTGTTCCCTGAGCTTAGCAAAATACCTGAGAGAGAGAGTTATCTGCCCACTGTGTGTTTCACAAAATATGTAAATGAGAAGGAAAATGTTGAGGTCAAAGGTGAGGAGAGAAAGAGAATAGGATAGAGGCCCAAATTCAGAAGTCTTATGAAGTCATCCATCATGCACGTGGGAAGGCGGAGTGAAAAGAGGGGAAAAGTTCAGGCTGATGAAGGAGAAGGAACTTCTTTGGTATGAGAATAGTTTAGAAATTGGAGAAACCCAGGAAATCCCATGAAATGAGAAGGATTATTCTGACATCCAAAAGGGCATAAAAAGATCTTCCATAAGTAATGGCTGCTTGATAATTTCTTTTTTTAAAATTTAAGTCTTTGTCTACTTCTGAATGGCCCCAACACAGCTGAGATGGCCCTGAAAAAAAAAACCGAAGTTTCTAATAATTGTAACTATGTCCAGGGGTTATAACTACTGCCTGGAAAAATACATTTTATAATTAAAATGTCTCCTTTAGTAAGATAACTAACTTTAATTTCTATCATTTTCTTTCAAATACAGATATGTAATGGGAAACAATCCATTTGATATGCTATCTATTGACTCAAAAACAGGCATAATCACTTTGAGAAATAAAATTACCATGGAACAATATAATATGCTTGGGGGAAAATACCAAGGAACAATTCTATCTATAGATGGTAAGAACTCAATTTAACTTTTTATCTCTTATAGAGGAAGCTATATATACCCTCAGATATTAAAATTTTAAGTATTATATTTTAAAGTAATCCCTTTTCTATAAAAAGTTGTCAAGTTGGGCATTATAGACTCAAATCTTTGATGTACAGTATAATTTCGTGGCTAAGACCATGAGCTCTGATGTAAGACTAAATTAATATCTTGTACTATCACTTACAAGCTATGGGAGCATAGAGAAGTTATTTAGCCTATCTATACCTCAGTCTTCTCTTCTTTAAAATGGGACAATAACAATATGGATCTAGAAAAACGTGATGATAATGATAAAAATAACAAAAGCAATTAACAATAGAATTAACATAGTTGAGCTGAAAGGGCATGGGCTTTGGTATCAGACTAGATTTAAATCTCTTTCTGTTATATAGGTCCAGAAATGTTTTACTTATTTATTTATAAAGTATATATAACTGCTAGTCATTGTGCCAGGTTCTAGGGTTACATCAATGAACAAAGTAAGATAACTGAGCTTACATATATAAAATAGAGATAACATAAAATCACCTCAAAAAAATTATTTCTTTATTTTTACCCAATAATTTCACTTTCAATAATCTTAGGAAAAGTTCTAAATGTAAAAGGCTGAATACACAGATGTTAATTATAGCATATTTTTAATAATTAAATATTGAGAGCAATATCAATAATAGGCAACTGGGTAGGTAAAGCACAATCTTCTTGATACAAAATTATGTAGCCATCAGGAACTACATTAATGAAAGTTTATTAAAACATGAAAGAATGCCTATAGTTTAAAGTAAAAATAAATAAAATAGAATGAACCATATGATCATCTCAATGTAACATAAATAATAAGCAACTTCTAGGCATTATAATTAAAGACAAAAGATCATTAAAAAATATATCAACAGGGGTTGACCTTGAGTACTGCCACTATGAGTTTGTTTTGGTGGGTTTTGGTTTTGCTTCTTTCAATAACTGTATACTTTTCAAATTACATATAATATCTAACTATTTATAATATAAAGAAATAATCCAATAAATAGTATTGCTAGTAACAATAAGGTTAATTATAAAAATAATATTATAGTAATTTAATTGATTTAAAAACCACGTCACAGACCAAATATTTGGGAAATGACTAAATTGATGGGAATGAAGACATAGAAATAAGTATTGATGTAAAAAGAAAATAGTTCTGTATTGTTCAACAATTATTATACCAAATGTATAAACTATTTCTCCCATTTTGAACCTTATTATAGATGCTCTTCAAAGAACTTGCACTGGTACCATTAATATTGACCTTGATGGCTGGGACCGTGGTAATAATGACAATACAGGTACCAGTAGTACAGGTACCACTGATACCAGTAGTACTGGAAATGATTTAAATGGAGGTAGTACCAGTGTCAGCACAGGAGAATATGGAACTGGGTCTGAAGACGTTACTACCAGTGAATTTGACATTACCCCAACACGTTCTTTTGACCAATCTGACTATCAAAATCATTTGTCAGATAATGTACATTTTGGTCCTGCTGGCATTGGACTGCTCATCATGGGATTCTTGGTCTTAGGATGTAAGTACTTTAACAATCCTATTTATATGTGCTCCCCTAAAAAAATGGCAGCCGGGAGATAAGTTTTCTGATTCTTTGATAAAATATATTTTACAAATTCTCATTTTGTGCAATTATCAAGAAATTTCTATGCTTGGTGCTGGGTTTATAAGATGAAAATATTAAACTTTTTGACCCCTATGGGACTGTGGAGGACAAAAACTTGTTTGCAGTCAGTCTCAGTGTAATGGGAAAGTGCCATAACAAGCAGGCTCAAATGGCTAGTTGGGTGGCAAAGATAATCAGAAAAGGCTACACAGAGTAAGTAAACTCTGAGTGGGGTTTTAACAAATGAATAGGAGTTAGCCTGATGGACAAGAGAAAGGGAACACAATAAAGGAGAAAAAAAAATCTATGTCCCAAAACCCACAAGAATGAAAATGTAAAGTACTGAAATAAAGAATTCCAACGTGGGAGACTTAAAAGGATGTGTGTGACAGCACAGTGACAGTCTGCAAAGATAGGCAGTGCCTAGACATTGAAGGGATTTTATGTTATGTGAATGCTGCATAGCATAATAAAAGGAGAGTCAAATAGACCTAGGATTAAACTCAGGTTTCTAACTTTAATTGCCTGGATCTTTCAAAGATTACCTAACCTTTTTGAGCCTTGCTTTTGTCATCTGTTAAATAATAATACTTACTTCACAACATTGCTTTGATGATGAAAAAGAAGTGCCATACAGAAAGCATTTAGCGCATTCTATGGCCACTAGAGTAGCACTAGTCAAGGATCCAGCTGTAAGGGTAGACTCCACTGGATTGTCCAGGCGACCTTTAACCTTACCTTGGATGATGATACATATTAGAGTAGAGATGAGAGACACACTAAAGTCTCTGAGAAATGAGAAGGGAAGCTCTGAGCTAAGGAAGTTGAAATCTGCACATTATAATTAAATTAATGCAAACATTGCCATTTTCAAGTGTAGAATCATAAAATCTTACTGTCAGAAGACACCTCGAATATTTAATTTAAAATACATACACAAAATGTAAAATCACACATTTACATACAAAACATCGTTTCTACCTTCATTTCTCTTAATACATGTACATTCATCAATGGATACTTTTTATGGCATTTATTTGTAAACTGGATTTTCTCTAATTCTAAATAACTCACCCTTTTGAACTTTTTAATCACCATTGGGTTCATCTAAACCAGGGGTCCCCCAACTTTTTAAACAGGGGGCCAGTTCACTGTCCCTCAGACAGTTGGAGGGCCAGACTATAAAAAAACTATGAACAAATTCCTATGTACATTGCACATATCTTATTTTAACGTAAAAAAACAAACGGGCAAAAACACCCACATGTGGCCTGTGGGCCATAGTTTGAGGACGCCTGAATTCTAAGCCATAATGAGTTTGGACATGCTAATAACACAGCTTGGAGTTGAGGCTCTTTCTCCATAATTTGAAATATATTTCCACCCAAAATGAAATTTCTACTTTAAAAATTAGGAGTTCATTCTCATTGGCTCATAAACATAATAAATTGAAGTAAGAACCAGAAAAGTTCTATGAAAGAGGGAGCAAGTTTTAGAAAAGAAAGCATTTTCATCAAAATAAGCCAAGGCAAAAAAAAAAAAAGCAAAAATGCTAGCAAATTTACAGAATATAACATAAAATATATATGAGAGAATTCTCTAATTTTTCAGTCATATTGATTATCAGCCAACTTTATAAAACTTTAAAATTCAATACATTATAAGAGTAACTTAATTATGTAGGTGCTGATTTGTTTCATTTTGGTGACTACCTTTGGGTAGTGTAGTAAATAAAAGATTTACAAATTATATATAGGCCTTAGTGTCATTACCTCTAAATTCCAAGTTTTCTCTCAGGCTAGTAGATTTTCAAAAAAGAACACATAGCATTCTTTTCCTCTTTTCCCCCTTCTTTCTTCTCGCTCCCTTATTTTTATCTTTACCGTCTTCCTTCCTCTCTACTTTCCCTCTTTCTTATATCCTTCCTTCCTTCCTCACGATTTTATTTACAAATTTTTCCTTACATCCATTCATTCAAAACCCTTTATCAAGATTACATTATATAAAGGCTGATAATAAATAGAGGAATGAGAAAACCCCAATTAATTAACAGCAAGAGATGTTGTTAAGCAATGTGATTGGTGTTCTCTATTTCTGCAAGAGTAGTTTAACGAAAAGCCATCTGGGCAGGGGGAAATAATACTGTCATAGAGAATAACTGCTGGACACATAAATAAGATTTTACTGATGAAATAAAGAAAGGCGAGCACATGTGAGAGGAGGAAAATGAATAAAGATATGGAAGCAAGAACACAAAGAATCAAACATATTGCCTGACCTCTCTACCTTTCCTTATTCTCTCCTTTAATATTTTCCTGAGTAATGACATGGAAAAGACTCATCAGTTTTAGTAGTATAATATTGTTTGTCATTTTAATACAATGAAATAAATTAAAATTGATTGCAGTCTAGTACACTGAAGTTCACATTTATATTCGGTGTCTGACCATTATTCAGTCTGTTTTCTCAAACTTGCATAATAATTTCAGAGTCAAATGGAAGTTATGTGAGGAACTCAAATTTAAGCATAAAAAAGCAGCTTGTTTTGTTTTCATATGGGCCCACTGCTAACTCCAGTATTCCTACCTTTCTCTTATCAGTGGTCCCATTTTTGTTGCTCTGTTGTGATTGTGGAGGCGCCCCAGGAGTTGGAGCTGGCTTTGAGCCTGTTCCTGACTGTTCAGATGGAGCAATTCATTCATGGGCAGTAGAAGGACCACAGCCTGAACCCACAGTAAGTGCTAATCTGTAAGAAATGGCCTTTGGTAGTCACCTAAATTCAATCTTTACACATAACCAAGATGGCGGTGATCACTCACAGCCTGTGCTATTCTTTGTCCTGGGAAAGCTAATGGGGAAAATGAAGAGGAACCCAAAGTACATCGAAATTAGATAGAAAGTAACTAGGAAGTCTTTCTAAATGAGGTTCAAGTTCTAAATGAATTTCAAAAGTTTCCTAGATAGTATTCTTTTTGGAAATCCGAGGTGATTTGAGAATAAAGTAAATATATGACTATAAGAAGACAAGTCATTACAAATGCAAAAATGTCAATTCTTGTCTTTTAGGGTTTGATCCCTGTAACACAAATACCACCTGATAATGCAAATATAATTGAATGCATTGACAACTCAGGTAAGAAAAAAAAAATTTTAACAATTCAAATGACTAAGAAGGAACTCTGTTTTCTCTCTTTGCGTATTTTACTATTTTTCAATGATTCTTATTTTTCTTTAAAAGTGTTTCTATCATTTCTTTTAAAATAACTAATCTGTAAATTAAATGGTAAGTAAAACCTACTGTAATTATTATTCTCATATGCCGTATTTTTAAAATCTTCCTCAATCATCAAAGAGTACTTAGGAAATGATCTAATTAGGACCTCTATAAACAGAAGTAATGAATTGTAGCCATGAGTCAATTTTGGTCAAGATTTTTTATCTACTAAAGCAAATGCCCTTTACCCAAAAACCATACATACATACATATATATTAAAATTAAAGTATGACCCAATTAAAATACACCTATGGCCATTTATTGAGGCAAAAATCTTCTTCCGTAATTGGTTTAATGATTCATAATTGCTCTGATTTGGATGCTTATTATGACAAAGAAAATAACGACATCCATTCTCAGCATCAGCATAAATGTTATGTAAAAAATTTGATCCATTTCTTAACTTGAAAGTAGATGAAACTCTCAAAATTTTTCAAGGCTCTTGTGTGAGGTAGTATGCATGTTGTGGAGTTTCTTTTTGAACATGGGTAAGACTGTGTCAATACAACTTGCCTTAAAACAGGAGTCTAGATCAGTTCACAGGCAGAAACCAGGGAACCATTAGAATTTCATAGAAAGTAGATAACTACCACTCTAATAAATAGAACAATTAAAATAACTTGTCATATCTATGAAAATAGTTGTACTATTATGCCATTTTCAAGGTAAATAAATGTTATTGATGAGTTTATTTTTCTCTTAGTCTTTTCTAAACAGTAATCATTTTTTTCTACTTTGAACTCTTTAAAATATAACAAGCATAGGAATTGCGTAACTTGTAGAACTGGACTTTATTCAAAGAACTCCTCTTTAAACCTACTTCTCCATCTGATTTGTCAGTTACATAACCTGATTTGTCTATTTTCATTAATAACAACAATGTGTCCCCATCTCAAAAGTGGAAACTCATTGTTGACCCTTATGTCCCTATTGATACCCAATCAGTTCTCAAGACTTATCAAATCATCAAATCTATTTGTTCCTTCATTAAGTCTACAAACTTTGCACAAATCATGTCAACATTGTCCCTTCCATCACAGTTCCATAGTCCAGGACATCATTTTATCTCTCCTACCTCAAATATTGTAACAGGCTTCTACTCACGACCTCATATCCAAGGGCAAACTCAAGATTCTCCATGAAAACCCTTCTTCTCACCATAACCATGGCCTCCTCTCTAAAAGCCAGTGGTTCTCATGCCTTTTTCTGGATGCCCTGTGCTTCTAATAATTCATTGGGGTATTCTTATACTATTTTTTAACTTTTTGAATTTGAATATTTGAATATTTTCCTCCAATTTCCCTCAAGTTGAAATCAAATTCTAGGTTTTTATAACTTCTGTGCAGCCCCCTCTTCTAGCACAGTAGATAGTAGTCTCTCAACAGATACGTACCAAATTAACAAATTAATAACATTATTTTTATCTCAATATCATGTTTATATCTTCTATCTTTACGTCTCGTCTTTTTTTATTTCTTTGCTCACAAATGCGTACCTAAATGAAGAAACCATACGTTGTAGTAAATTGTTAATTTTCAGTTTACAATACACTACAGAAAGTAAACTTAATTACATTGACACTTTTAGGAGTTTACACAAATGAGTATTGTGGCAGAGAAATGCAAGATCTGGGAGGAGGAGAAAGAACAACAGGATTCGAACTAACAGATGGAGTTAAAATGCCAGGAATGCCTGAGATATGTCAAGACTATTCTGGAACATTAAGAAGAAATTCTATGAGGGAATGTAGAGATGGAGGTCTGAATATGAATTTCATGGAAAGTTATTTCTGTCAGGTAAGCTCTTTAACCGCATACCTTCGTTACCACCCATGTGCCCGCTGGTCTACTCCAAGCTTTCCCTAATTCCCAAAGGGGCTTTGGCAGGAGTCTCCTAACTAGCTTCTCAGCCTTTAGTCTTTACGCCCAACAATCCCTATTGTTGCTAACTAATATATCTAAAGCTCTTACTTTACTTCCCCATTGAAAAATGGCCATTGGCTCCCAGATCTATTTTGTCTGTGGCACGAAATCCAAAGTCCCTAATATGGCAATAAGATTGTTCATAAAATGGTGCCCTCCCTCACATGTCCAGTGAATCCTTGCATTGACTCCACCTGCTGAGCACCTTTGCCTCATTCACAGCAGACTCCTCACCTCCATGCCTTTGCTTATGCCATGTTCTTCCTGGAGTGCCTGTATCCCACCACATCTCTTACAAACTTCCATCCATCTTTTAAGACCAAATTCAAATATCACTGCCCCTCTGACATTTTTCCAGTTAACCCCCTCATCCCAAATAGGATTAATGCTTCTTCAACTGTATTTCTGTTTACATATTGTAGAAACTGTCATTGCTAAAATCTGTCAGTTTATATGTCTATGACCATTTTTTAGTGTCTCATCCTTACATTCTCTACATGATATTGTCAGTACCTAGCTCAGTTCCAGGCACATAGTAAACATTCAGTAAGAGTAGGTTCAAGAGCCGTAGTACACTTCCAGAATATTCTAAGAACCAGCTGCAGGTAATGGGAAGACTATGAAGCCTGGAGAAGCAGCAGAAGGAGAATTAACTTGGCCGTTCCCAGGCAGAGACACAATTGCCCATGGTTACACCCTGGGGGATACTAAACCTTCAGAAAGTCCCCATCTCTGATACTAACTGGAAATACATTTCTTTCCTTCTACATTCTGGTCTAAAATGCCTTCATTAACTCCCCTAATGGTTTAGAGGGTGGCTGATATTTTAAAATAAAATGTTAGTAAAAGCCTTTCAAATAACAATGGATAATAATAGGGTTGTTGAAATGCATAGGAATCCTTCCTATTCATATCCCTACATATGAATATTGGTCTCATGAAAAGTAAAATTCTGTCTCAAAATTTTGCAATTACAGCTCCCTCTGCCCAGAACACTCTACCTACTTCACTCACTCTGTCACTGCCTTCCAATCTCTGATCAAACACCCCTTTATCAGAGATCCTTTCCTTGGCCACCTGATCTGGAAGGACAACCCTACCACCTTCTATCCCTCTACCCTGCACTTACCACCACCTAAGATAGGTTTATGTACTGTCGGTCTCACCCTACTAAAACATAAGCCCTACAACAGAAGGACTTCATCTGGTATCATTTATTACTGCGTAGTTCTGAACAGAATGTCTGGCAAATAACAAGGACTCAGTAAATATTTTTTTAAATGAAATGACACAGTGAGCTGGTTTCCTCCAAGGTATTTCTGACACTTAACCTGAAAATTTGCAGTCCAGTTTTATGAACAGCAAAGATGAAATAAAAGTGCACACATCTCTGGGCTTTTAAATTGAGAGAGATTAAATTGAGAGAGATTCTATTTTTAAAAATTGTCTTTGATCACCTTCAATTTTGAATCCAAAAGTGGCACAGACCCAGAGTCAAATGTTCCTGTTGCTGCGCTGAAAAAGCCACATTGCAATAAACTGTCACGGAACCATCATATTCACTCCATCTGAAGGAAAGAAAACACTACCTTGAATGAGCTCAAATTAACTATGAATTACCTTTTTTAGACAAAAAATACACATTTCTGTGTATTTCAAGTTCAGCATTTTTAAGAAATGCTGAACTGGCTATAATTTCTAAACCTGGCTATAAAATAATTCATGTGGGGGATTTTTGTGATTTTTGTGTCCAAAGTGCACAATTATAAGCAAGTCTATGTAAGTAAATTTTAAAAATCCAAATGTATCATTGGAATTATAGTTAAAATAATTTCCAACTAAATTCTTCCGAGAAGTTATAAAATGATTTTTAAAGCATCTCTAGTAGATGTTACAATGTGTTTTATACATTCCTCTTTGGTAATGCTCTGGAAGGAAAACTAATGGTAAGAATTGTTCTATTATTGTTAAATACATATTCATAGTTGCATTTTCTCTTTCCTCTACAAATTCAGAAAGCATATGCTTATGCAGATGAAGATGAAGGACGCCCATCCAATGATTGTTTGCTCATATATGACATTGAAGGTGTGGGTTCCCCCGCTGGCTCCGTGGGTTGCTGTAGCTTCATTGGAGAAGATTTGGATGACAGCTTCTTGGATACACTAGGGCCTAAATTTAAGAAGTTGGCGGATATCAGCCTGGGAAAAGACACTGAACCCTATCCAGACCCTGATCCTTCCTGGCCACCTCAGAGCACTGAACCAGTATGCCTTCATCAGGAAACAGAGGCCATTGCTAGAGGACACCCACCGATCTCCCCACATTTCGGTACGACCACAGTAATTTCTGAGAGTGCCCATCCCTCGGGACCTGGTGTACAGCATCCTATGCCTATTCCTGATCCTCTGGGCTATGGCAATGTCACTATGACCGAGTCTTACACTACCTCTGGCACGCTGAAGCCTTCTGTCCACATTCACGATAACCGACAGGCATCAAATGTGGTGGTGACAGAGAGGGTGGTCGGCCCAATCTCTGGCGCTGATTTGCACGGAATGTTAGAGATGCCTGACCTGAGAGACGGGTCGAATGTTATAGTGACAGAAAGGGTAATAGCGCCAAGCTCAAGTCTACCCACCTCTCTGACCATCCCGAGTCCTAGAGAGTCCTCCAACGTGGTAGTGACAGAAAGAGTAATCCAACCAGCTTCTGGCATGATA
Source organism: Microcebus murinus (assembly GCF_040939455.1). Lineage (NCBI taxonomy): Eukaryota > Metazoa > Chordata > Mammalia > Primates > Cheirogaleidae > Microcebus > Microcebus murinus. Next base: position 38,032,232 of record NC_134120.1, on the reverse strand, counting down.
GGCAACCTGAGCATGCACCCCGAGCTAGCCAATGCCCACAATGTGATCGTGACGGAGAGGGTAGTTTCTGGTGCTGGTGTAACTGGCACAGTTGGAGTAAGTGGGGGTGGTGGCATAGGCAGCTTGGGGGCCGGGGGCCTGAGTGGAGCTGGAGTAAGTGGTGGTGGCATCGGGCTGAGCAGCATGGCTGGCGCAGCCACCATCGGCCACATGAGGAGCTCCTCTGACCATCACTTTAGCCAGACCCTTGGAGCTGCCTCCCCCAGCACAGCTCGAAGTCGAATCACAAAGTACAGTACAGTGCAGTACACCAAGTAGTTCAGAGCCCAGCACACTCGTTCATGATCATTGTGATTTCGATCTAACTCCCACCACCAAAAAAACTAACCATACGATTAGTGACGCACAACTCGGTGCTCAAATCATTGTGGAGCAAGGTGAGAAACCACAATGAGAAAAATAAATGGAAATATTCCTGTGGAGGAAGAGCTCTCCTTAGCATTTGTAAACTTTTTTCCTTACATATCAGGACTAATGAAATCATGGCAGTGAACTAAAACTTGAGGCAGGGTCTTATTTGCATCTGCGTGGCCTATAGTATATTTCAAGCATGTAGATAAATAATTATTCGGTCATGCATGTAAAAACACTGTCTTTAAGATGGCAATTGGCATAATTCTCCTTGCTCTGTTTTGATTTGCCATGTAGCTCAGACAAAATACAAAAAGAACAAAAAATATGCAATATGTGCTCATGTATGGGGGTAAAATCTAAAATATGTGCCAAATATCGTGTCAATTTCACAGACAATGTAAATAAAAATGGAAAGATCAAGGTTAGCCACTAAAAAACAATTTGACTACATAGTCAAGTCCACAAGCCACCAAGCACACCTACCTTAATAATTGCACTAGATAAAATAAACTTCAGGCCGGGAGCGATGGCTCATGCTCATTATCCTAGCACTCTGGGATGCCGAGGCGGGAGGATCGCTCAAGTTCAGAAGTTCGAAACCAGCCTGAGCAAGAGCAAGACCCCATCTCTACTAAAAATAGAAAGAAATTAATTGACCGACTAAAAATATATAGAAAAAATGAGCTGGGCATGGTGGTGCGTGCCGTAGTCCCAGCTACTGGGAATGCTGAGGCAGGAGGATCACTTGAGCCCAGGAGTTTGAGGTTGCTGTGAGTTAGGCTGACGCCACGGCACTCTAGCCCGGGCAACAGAGTGAGACTCTGTCTCAAATAAATAATAAATAAATAAACTTCAAATTAGAAAATGTTTCCTAGGAGAGAAATTCCATTAGAGAGTGGCAACAGGCTAAGATTTATTCAAAGTAAACTGACAATGTCTAAGCCTGAATCTCAAGATGGGGCCTCAGTTAAATTTCCAGTGGAGTCAAGGACTTTTCTCGTACTAGTTTGTGCTTAGTGGTAGATGTAACTTGACAAATATCACTTACTGGGAAGGTTGAGGAATATCACACTCATTTTTCTCTTTACCACTGTGTTTCTGCCTGAATAAAGGAAAACTTGCCAAGTCTACATCTCAGATTGAAGCAAGTGACACTTAACATGGTTGTCGTCACTAGTGGTAAATTCCCTTCCAAGTCAGCAGATGGGAACTGTATTGTGTTTTCAGATTTTGTTTTTAGTATGTATTATTCATTCATATTCAGTTCTTCATTACATAGCTCCTAAGTTAAAATTATTTACTTAAGCTGAGCTATGGAGGAAAAAAAAAAAGAAGAAGAAGCTTGCAGTATGGTTAAGCTTTGGGGAGATTTTTTTAAGGGGATCTAAAAAAATGTTTCTAGAACATGTGAAATGTTTAATGGGGAGCATTAGAAAAGAATTATTTTATTAAGTAATACTGTACTAATTATTAGCTTTGAGTTCAGTACTTTCTTTTAACAACCCTCGGCTGACATTTTGAAGAGTTCAACCAGGAACCTTTAACAGAGTTGATGATATTGTGCTGACAGGAATGAAATAGTACCAGATAAACCTATTTCCTTAGTGTATTCTACCCCTAACTAAATTTTCCCACTAGCATATTTGATTTGTCAATATGCCCTTGGCTTATATATACTCTGATTTATAGATGGTTTCCAAATTATATAGTATCTTTTTTTAGCTCCAAAATTTAGTAATGTCCTATTTATGATTTACCATTTCTGTGTGTTTGCTATACAGTATTACCTGATTTAAAATCTCTAAAAATGAATCAAAGCATTCCAAGGAAAAGGTAAATTTACTATTGCATGGTAGAGAAATTTTTTTCTCTTTTTAAAATCCAGTGTTACTATAAGCTTACTAAAGTGAAACTGGGTATAACAAAATAAAACTAGAAAAAAACATTTTTGCCCTGGAGTTGTGAATTATATACAACTTTTAAATATTTTTCCTTAATCACTCAATTTTCCCAGGGTGTTACAAGATCAAAGCATAGTTATTCAACTTCCCACTTGTCAAAGGAGGATAGGAGTGAATTATTTCTCCCAGAGCTATTTTACTTTATATAATAGAAGATGAGGTTAATATTTTAAAGCCACAATATACATCTTATTTTAACTCTGTAGAATATGTAAAATTTTCATAGTCTGTAGCATGACAAAATGCAGAGGTGTAAATAAAGTAATTCAAAGGGAGTCTTTCTTTTATTTCTTTCTGCTGTTTAAGGGGCTACATTAAGGATGGGTAATCTTTCCAGAAATAAAGTCAAAAGGAATTTATTGAAATATACTTGAGTATGCCTGGGTCCAGGAGTTTGAAGGAATAGAAATAATTATTAATTAATTAGCTAATTAATTAATTAAAGGGAATGTTACCTGAGCACAGGAAGGCTACTGGTTTTTTTGATATGTCATATCATCATAAATCTTTTCTTAATATACTTACTACCTTCAAGAGATATTCTTTAGGTTGTCTAACAAGAAACAGTGATCATCTTTAATAACTGTTCTTGTTAAGATCCATTAGTTATACAAAACTATGAAAGATACAAGGAAAAAATGGCAGTATTAGTCATCTATCTTTCTAGGAAGATAGTTTCCAATCAAATTTTTTTTTCAGGATTGCACATTGATGTTCTAATTGTTTAGTCCTAAATTTTAAAATTAACTTTTTAAGACATCAACCATTCTAACAGTTATTTAAAGGCATGTTACTTTTTAATAAACAGCCTTTCAGCAGAATTTCATTCTTCTCTTTAGATGCTTTGCTTTAATTCACATGCATCATTTCATAGACCAAGAAGAGATATGGAAATCATTTTATAAGTGACTAGCTATAATTCAGATCCAAGATGGATCTCAGATCAACTTGCTATTAACAAAAGGGAGAAGGCAGAGATAGTAATTTAATGCTGTGTATATATGGTTTGAAAACAAATCATAATGTCTGTAAAACATCTGACTTTCTAAAGAAGTTGTCCTTAGGGGCAAAAACTAGTGTATCATAAATACTCCAACATTCAATACCAACCAAAATACCATCTTGAGCTAATTTTGGCATTGAATTCCAGATATATCTACTACATATTATTTACCTCTATGCATGTTGCCTGATGTAACTGTATTTGCACTGAAAAATTTACCAAAAAAGTATCTATTTAGGGTTATTTATATACTTTCATTTGGACATCTGTTCTACATTTGTATATAAGGTTTTTAGCATAATCTTTATTCAAGGTAATGTTCTGACAAAATTGTAAGTATATATCTTCAAAAATTACATTTTTTTCTCTATTAAGTGGATATCTTTAGTTATCTACACAATTTATTTCTAAATTTATGCCAAGGTTTGATTGTCAGCAAAAGTATAACATATGTGACACTTTTTTACTTTAGTGGGAATTTAAAGGTGTTATAATCACTAGCAAAAATGGCCACGGCTATTTTGGAAAGACATTTAAACCCAAAACAAACTTTTAAAAGTATTTGATACATTTTCCCCTACCTATTTTATCAAATCCAACCTTTTGGTGGATTTCTGATATATTTTAAGACCTATTTCACATTGTACTAGAATACACCAGTCTACAGTAGATTGCTCGTACCCAGGAAATTGAATCTGTCTTCCAGTTCCAGAGTGTTCAATTTACTCTAGGACAGAGCTTAAATAGATCAACCTATTATCCATTAAATAATTTTAAAATAAGGAATAAATTTATTTAATTATCTACATTCTCCCCCATTTAGTTAAGATATTTGAATTACTTTATCATCCAACTGTACCTATAACTTGTTTTTCTTTGGCTGTCTATTTTATAAGCATTTTTTTAACTCTAACAGTCATCTCTGGTGATGTTTAAAACAAGGTACTTTTCTTCGAGTTTTAATATAAAAGCTTTTGAATTATTTGGGTGCTAGTTCCTTGCTTGGTCGTCTGTTGGCTGTTTAAAGTTGGTTTGTAATTTCCAAAGAGTTATGTTTACAGCAATAAAATGATTGACATGCCTCCATTATCTTTTCTGAATTGTAAGGGGGGGAGAGCTTTTAGACTGTAAGGAATGATGCGAAGTTATGATTTTCATCTCATATTGGAGGGTAGATAATTATTTTATCCTCACAATGTTAAGATTTTATTCTCCGTTTCCTAGCTTTCTTTTTCTGAATGTATACTGAGAAGCCTATTTTATGGAGTAGCAGGCAGTTAGCCTGCACCAATGCAAATTAACAGATGGTAAAAAGGTTGCATTTTAAATTTATTTGATACCTTTACCATCTTTATGCTTTTATCTTTCTCTCATTCATACTTGACTTTTTGATTTTTGTTTACACCAGCATTTTATTTCTTTTAGAATGGCTTTTCTTCTTGTTTGCTTGTAAAATCATAACTTTTCATTTTTACTGGGGCAAATCTCCTTTTTGCACTCCGATGCCACCTCCACACTGTTATCATCTTCATCTTGCACAAAATCTTACCCCTTTCAGAATCATGTGACCCCTCTCCTTGTTCCCTCATAATAATGTCTCAGTTTTTAATGAAAATTCTTATTATATACTGGCCTACAGTCTTCTGTGACTTCTCTAACTTCTGAAGGCATTCACAGTAACTTAAAGGTACACATGGTTGGATGAACCACTTGATTTCGGATTCTCATTTCTAGACTTCCATTTTCCCCACTCCACTCAGCTGCCATTCCCTTCTCATAACCCAGCATGTCAGTACCACAAATGCCTCAGTTTCATTCTTCACAGCCGCTGACCACTTCCCCCTTATCCTTCCAGCTCACTCGCTCCCCTATTCCAGTGGTGGTCGTGGCCCCACTTCATCAAAGCTTCTTCCAGGCTATTGACGTCCACCACCTTCCCACTGTCTGTCGGTTTCACCTCTCTCCTTGGCTAATCTAGCTCCATAAATCCAACTAGAGTCACCCACTTGTGAACACCTCCAACCTCCTTGCCTTGCTCTCTCTCACGCTCATCCCAAACCTTTTACCCTCCATCTCTTGTCTGCACACAAACAGCTAAACAAATGATTCAAGTGAGCCGGTTTTTTTCATTTTAAACACTCGATCTCAAATCTCAGATTTACATCAAATGTTTCCCTGCAATCCTACTGCTTCTCTAATAGATTTCCCAGCTCATCACGCTAGATGGCTACTCCACATCGTCTCTGCCCTCGAACCTGCCACACTTCCTCTTCCCTTCTCATTCTTTGTGGGTGATCTAATCCTATTGTTCACCGAGAAAACAAAAGTCATCCATAACAAATCCATGCATCTTCCTCTACCAGACTTATATATCCACCTGCACTTGCACCCCATCTCTTCCTACTTCTCACTGACTTATTCCATTCCTGCTCAAGAACTTGGCTCCTTCCTAATAGTCTTTTATCTCTTATCTATATTCTCTCCTTCCTTCCTTCCTTCCTTCCTTCCTTCCTTCCTTCCTTCCTTCCTTCCTTCCTTCCTTCCTTCCTTCCTTCCTTCCTTTCTTTCTTTCTTTCTTTCTTTCTTTCTTTCTTTCTTTCTTTTTCTTCTTTTCTTCTTCTTCATCTTCTTCTTCCTTTTCTCCTCCTCCTCCTTCTTCTTCTTTCTTCTTCCTCTTCTCCTCCTCCTTCTTCCTCTTCTCCTCCTCCTCCTCGTTGTCGTCGTCCTCCTCCTCCTCCTCCTCCTCCTCTCCCTCCTCCTCCTCCTCCTCCTCCTCCTCCTCCTCCTCCTCCTCCTCCTCCTCCTCCTCCTTCTTCTTCTTCTTCTTCTTCTTCTTCTTCTTCCTCTTCCTCTCCTCCTTCTTCTCCTTCCTCTTCTCCTCCTCCTCCTCCTTCCTTGAAACACTTTTCTCTCTTGGCTCTTATAATGCCATCCTCTCCTGATCGCCCTTGTATTTCACTGGCCCATCTCACTTATTCCCTTTTGCTTGTTCCATATCTATGCAACCTTTAAATGGTGATGTTTCCCCAAAGTTTGGCCCCAAGACCTCTCCTCTTCACTCTACACTGTCTCTGTGAAGCCTCATCCAGACCTCTTTTTAAATGCTCAAATTAAACTTATAATTTTTCCTCCAGAACACCTCCATCCCAATAATTATTACCACATCTACCCATTACTCAAGCCAGAAACTAATTGCTCTTCCCTGATCACATCCTTTCTCTCACCCCTACATTCTATCCATTAGAAAGTCCTCTTGGTTCTATAACCAAAATGTATCTTGAGCCATCTAATAGGTTTAAGCCCCATCTGCCACCATCTGAATGCAGCTGCCTCTTAAGTAGTTTCTCTGCTTCCACATTGGCTTTCTTCAAATAATTCTCTACAAATGAACCTATTGACTTTCTAAAGTATGAATTAGATTGATTCAACCCTCTATTTTAAGAATTCCAATGGATTTCCACTGTGTATCCAAAATAAATAAATAAATAAAGCCTACAGGGACCTGCCTAATAAAGCATTAGCCCACAATAGAAGACAGTAGTTTGGACTAGGACAATTATAATAGAAAAGGTGAGAAACAAATGATTTGAAATGTTTTGGCCTCTGCAAATGGTATTCACTCTGCATGAAACATTTTCCTCCTCATCCTTCCATCCTTCAGGTAGCAATTTAAATATCATTCCTCTAGATATTCTTTCCTTGACCAAATTTTTCATTCATTCATTCATTCATTCATTCATTCCACAGTATTTATTGAATTCTTAATAGTTATGTCAAGCAGCGATGATATAACAGTGAACAAAACAGATAAAGTCCTTCTCCTGATGGAGTTTATGATCAGATAGGATGAGAATGGGGGATTCTGACAATAAACAAGTAAATATATAGTGTGGTAGATGGCAGCAAATGGTCAAGGACAAAATAAAGTAGGGTAACATAGGAGAGAGAGTGCAGGATGAGAGGAAGGTCCTTTTATAGAGGGTAATTGAGGCAGGACTCTGTTATAGGTAATATTTGAATGGAGACCTGAAGATCATTAAGAAACAAGCTGTCTGGACACAGGACACTTCAGAGGGGTCTTCAAGAAAGAACAAGGAGACCTGTGTTCCTGGAAAGAGTGAAAGAATGAAAGCTGTAGGAGATGAGGTCTGAGAGGTAGTGGGGTGAGATTGAGTTTGATTTTCCAGGCCATGGCAAGGACTCTGACTTATTCCAAGTGTAATAGAAGCCACTGGGAAGGCTGGGCTGAGGAGTGCTCTGCTCAGATTTGTATTTTTAAAAGATCACTTTAACTATAGTGTTGACATTTTTGAAAGGAAGTCACAGAATCAAGGAGATTGGTTAAAAGGCTACTGGAATAATTTAAGTGAGTGGTTCCATTTTAACACCTTGGTAGCAAAACAAATGACAAAAACAAAACAAAAATCCTGGACTCATCGATAAAGCCACATGCAGAAAGAAATTAGGAAAAAAGATCACTACTGAGCAACAGATTCAATTTAAATCTCATTATAAATTGCCTTAAAAAAAACTCAAGCATCACAAGTACAAATGAGGAATATTAAATTGGTCAAAATGCTTGGAAATGATGCCAGTGTCTAGCCATGTACTTGGTGACTGAGTTCAAATAAGACAAATTCCAATTGTCCTCAGAAACTTGTTTTTCCTAGTTTTACAAAGAAAGCTTATGAACTTGGTCTATCCCATTTCATGGCTGTTTCCCACTCATATCCCTCTTTAAGCTTTTATGTAAAACCTACGGAGAAGAGCTTCTGCCTCCAGAACTTTTCTCAGAACTACTCAGAATATCAGGCTCTGATTCTTACCCAAGTTTACATCGGGCTTATTTATTTTCCCTAGGAAAATATTTTGCTCCATTGAATTTATTAGACATCTCTTTCAAAATGTATACCAGTTTCAGCTTGATAAATTACAGACCTGTGCTTGTTTTGATCACTGCTTATATTGGGTTCACCCAGAAACAGAAAGACCCTGAGACAGAATTAGAGTGCAATTTTGGAAGGAGGTAAAGGAACCACTGGTAGGGAATAGGGAAATGAAACAGGGAAAGGAACACAGCCAATAAAAAGTGAACTACCGAGCCATTTACAATCACTGGCAATTGAACTCAGTCCTCTGGGGGGAAACATTGGAAGCCAATACAGTGCATGCACCACAGAGATGAGGGGATAGTGTATTTTATACAGCAACTATCATTAGTTAATAATTAAGGGCCCACCTCTGAAGACAGTTAATTCTCTGTACCTGTTGCACAGGTGGGCAAAATGGCTTTGCATCAGTGAAACGAAGAAATGCAAGAAATGGCAGTTTGGGTGGGTGGGCACCACCAAAATAATAGAGGCAAAATATGGAGCATGCCCCATAAAAGTCTGTTACAGCCATTGGTGTACTATGCAATACGCAGGTGAAACATGCTATGAGAAAACTCAGGATTATCTGATTTGACAGGCCTTATTTGAACATCCCCCTGTAAACAAGAATGGGTCATAAGCTAATACATTGATAGATTAGGTAACAAAACTCAAAGGTGTGAAATAGGAAAGTCTTCAGGTTCTCCTTGTCATTAATTTGTACCTTCATGATTTTATATTATTTATGTTAATTATGCCCCCCCCATAGAGTGCATACATGTACAATCATTCTTCTACAATACATGATTTGGCTTTACTGTTACAAATTTGGAAATGACCTAATAGATCATTGGTTTTGATATCTATTTACTTCCAGAAAGAAAAGCTATGAATGCATTAAAGCTATCATTTTGTGTAGACATAGCCCCAACATTTTAATAACTTATTGTTAATGACATCGTGCCAATTCACTCAGTCTCTGAGGCCTGGTCTTACACCTAGCTTATTTAAAAAGGCACAACAAAAATTATATTGTCATAATTGGATATGCAAGTAGTTAAATAATAAATTTTGAATTAAAGTGTGATGCACAGAGGTCAGCCCAGCAACAAACAGAAATTCAATAATTATCTGCTGAACACATGAATAATGCAATCCATACTCTATTCACATTGTCATAAAGTCCATCCTTGCATTGACAGTCTAGATGAGAACTGAGCCCGTAGATTGCTTCACAATGCTTGTCAAATTCCTACCATTCCAAATAGAACTACTTGTTCTGAATTGCTCATTTAACTGAGAAACAACATGATTTACTTTTGTTGGATTGTAAAATGTGTCTTGGCCAATTGTCTTATATAGGTTTCAGGAAAAGATGAGATATGTAAAAATTTAGACGTAACTGGTGTTTACTTAGAACTATAGGGTAAACTAAAGGAAAAAATAGTTTATTTTTTAAATAAGTAAACATTTTTCCAAATATTTGAAAAATAGAATTAAAAAAAAATCTAAAATTGGGACAAGAATGTGGCTTTCTTCACATAAGAAGATCATAGTACCAATAGATATGAGCTCCCAGAGCTCTGTGAGATTGATAAGTAAAAACAATGTACTGATCAACACCTAAGTGGACATTTAGGAATAACATTTATCGGTGTCGGGCAGGTGGGAGGAGGGAGGAGGGGATGGGTATATACATACATAAGGAGTGCGGTGCGCACCATCTAAAGGATGGACACGCTTGAAGCTCTAACTCGAGGGGGGAGAGGTGACAAAGGCAATATAAATAACCTTAACATTTGTACCCCGATAACATGCTGAAATTAAAAAAAAAAGAAATAAGAGATACCTAGTGTTGGTAAGTATGTACAGAAAAGGGAGCCCTTATACACTGTTGGTGGAAATGTAAATTAGTACAGCCATTCTGGGAAACAGTACGGAGATTCCTCAAAAAATTAGAACTACAATATGACCCAGCAATTCCAGTTCTGAGTATATACCTAAGGGAAATGAAATCAACATGTTGAGATAACTGCACTCTCATATTCACTGCTGTATTATTCACAATGGCCAAGATATGGAATCAACCTAAGTGTCCTCCAATGGATGAATGGATAAAGAAAGTACAATATATTTACATAATGGAATACTATTCAGCCTTGAAAAAGAAGGAACTCCAGGCATTTGTGACAATATGGGTAAACTTGGAGAACATTATGCTAATTGAAATAAGCCAGGTACTGAAAGACAAATACCACATGATCTCACTTTTATATGGAATCTAAAAATGTTGAACACATAGAAACAGAGAGTAGAATTATGGTTACCAAGAACTGATGGTAGTAGGAAGGTGGGGTTTGAGGAGATGTTAGTCAGAGGATACAAAATGTTAGTTAGACAAGTGGAATAAGTTCAGGAGAAACATTGTGTATGATGGTGACTATAGTTAATAACAATGTATTGTATACTTGATTAAAAGAGCCAATTTTAAATGTTCTTGCCACAACAAGAACTATAAGTATATGAGATAACGGATATGTTAATTGTATTACCTTAGTCATTCCACAGTGTACACATATATCAAAACATCTGGTATACTATAAATACATACAATTATATCTGTTAATTAAAAAAAGAAAATTAAATAAAAAATTTAAAAAAACAATGTATAAAAGATCACCTAATAGATAAAATCAAATATATAGAAAGGTTCTGAACTTTTCTACATGCTGTTCCCTGGGAGAATAAATAGAATTGTTCTCTCTCATGGGGCAAAAGTATTTTACTACATACTCCTGCAGCTTAGATGCAGTATGTCAAAATATCTATTCATCTTTGCTCTCTGTTCATGACCAATAAATAATTTTTGGACAGCTACCTTGATTGCTAGGACAAATAGAGGACATTCTTTGCAGAGAGAATGAACTTTATAGTTATCCCCCATGGAAAGAGTTATTAATCACTGCAAATTAATAGATTAATATTTTGCTTCATATATCATCTTATATAAACTTGACTGTTGAGAATTCATCACCAAGAAAACTAATCTGCTTTCAACATAATGACAAAAATAAATGTGGGCCTGGAAAACTGGAATGTAAACTTTATGTGGGGAAACTCAAGACACTTGAGGTGATTAATAAGTCCTGTAATTAATTGAGCTCAGTCCTTCTTGGGAAAACCTTGAAAGCCTTCTGGCTGGACTTCTTTTAGTAACACGCTTATCAACAGACTAAACGCCTTCCTTCTACAACAACATTATTCTTTGTGTCTGTTTGCTAACAAACTAGATTTTTTTTAAAGGTGAAATACATTATAATGTATTTCAAAAGTCATTAAAACCACAGTAAAGATTAAAAATCAATAAAATGAAATGAAATTTCAAGTACAGGTAGAAAATTGTCAGAAATTATGTGTTATGAACTAGAGTAGCAAACCAAAAAGAGAAGTCATACTTAATGACTATCACTAAAAATTAGATAATAATATATATAAAAAAACTTAGGCCGGGCGCTGTGGTTCACGCCTGTAATCCTAGCTCTTGGGAGGCCGAGGCGGGCGGATTGCTCAAGGTCAGGAGTTCAAAACCAGCCTGAGCAAGAGCGAGACCCCGTCTCTACTATAAATAGAAAGAAATTAATTGGCCAACTGATATATATATAAAAAATTAGCCGGGCATGGTGGCGCATGCCTGTAGTCCCAGCTACTCGGGAGGCTGAGGCAAGAGGATCGCTTGAGCCCAGGAGTTTGAGGTTGCTGTGAGCTAGGCTGACGCCACGGCACTCACTCTAGCCTGGACAACAAAGCGAGACTCTGTCTCAAAAAAAAAAAAAAAAAAAAAACTTAGATTAATACCTCATACCATAAGTTTTAATAAATAAAAAATACTTTAAAGGTATAAACATTCTAGAAATTTTGAAAGGCAGAATACCACTCAAAGAGAATACATTGTGTTAGTTTCCCTATATAAACGTATCTAATTTAATCTCCCAAAGTCCACCAGGGAAGGAAATAGATGAGAAAATTATAAATTAGAGAGCTAAATTAACTCACTCACAAAAACAAACCAAGTTAGTGGAACTCCTGGAATTTGAAGCAGATCTAAATCTTCATATGTTTCCACATACCACACTGGCATATCACATTTACGTTAACTATAAAGTAGGACATAGTTATATGACTATTGACAAACTAGAAGCCATAATTAGGAGAACATTCAAAAATAAAGATATATTGTAACTTCTACACAATACAAACAGACAGAGATGATAAAAATGAAGACATTGAGAGTTTTCAGCAAATGATGGCACAGTCAAGATATTTTCACTCTACTCAGCTCTATGAAACCAAATAAAAACAATAAATAGAATAAAAATTGAAAATAAACCATCTTCAAAAAAACTTAAAAATTGATCCCCTCTCCTCTGCCTCAAACATACACATAACACAAAGAATATCTGCTAAACACAGTAAAATTTGTATCAAAACTAAAAAGGTTTAGAACTAGTAAATATTTATCCAGATCTCTTTCAGAGTTGCTATTGTCTGGATGTTGTGTTCCCCCAAAATTCACATGTTGAAATCCTAACCCCCAAGGTGATGGCATTAGCAGGTGGGAACTTTAGGAGATGATTAGTTCATGAAGACAGGGCCCTCATGAATGGGATTGGTACCTTTATAAAATAGGCGCCAAGGGAGCTCCATTGTCCCTCCCACCATTTGAGGTCACTTAAAGATCGCACCATCTATGAACCAGGAAACCCGGCCTCACTAGACAGCCAGTCTGCTGGTGCCTTGATCTTGGACTTCTCAGCCTCCAGAACTGTGAGAAATAAATTTTTGTTATTAAAAAGCTACTTGGCCCCTGGTGTTTTGTTATAGCAATCCACATGGATGAAGACAAGAGTGGCAATTTCTCTAAAATTTGTTGACATGATCCTTCAGAATCTAGGGGTATATACAAACTGTGAAATTATAGGAGAACATTCTTATGGGACCCAGTTCTACCCCACTGATTAGTAAGTAGGGGAGGAAAAGATGAAGGCAACACTCCCTAAAAATGTCATCTTCATTTTCCATAACTAAGCCCCATAGAAATATTTGGATAGGGGGCAAGACTTATGAGCATGAGGAAAAGAATACAACAACATGATCCATCTACCCCAAGGACCAATCCAGCTAGACTTCGTGAACAAAACCAGCAAAAACAACAGAAAACAGAAACAGACCTAAAAATATATGGATATTGAAATGATCAGGCATATATTTAAAAAACTAAAAATCTAACAAAAGTCACATAGTTAATGAGACTGATCAATGCAAAAACCAAAAGCATAAATTAAAAAATAGCAGATATTGACAGGGCACAGTAGCCCATGCCTGTAATCCTAACACTCTGGGAGGTCGAGGTGGGAGGATCGCTTGAGCTTGGGAGTTCAAGACCAGCCTGAGCAAGGGCAAGACCCCATCTCTACTAAAAATAGAAAAATTAGCCAGGTGTGGTGTTGCATGCATATAGTCTCAGTTCCTCGGGAGGCTGAGGCAGGAGGATCTCCTGAGCCCAGGAGTTTGAGGTTGCTGTGAGCTAGGCTGGCACCATGGCACTCTAGCTTGCCTGAGCAATAGAGTGAGACTCTGTCTCAAAAAAAAAAAAAAATTGCAGGTATTTAAAAAATAGTTTTAGATTTCACAGATATTAAAAAATAATAAGAGAATAAGAGAATATGAAAGACAGCTTGTTGTCAACCAATTAGAAGATTTAGATGAAATGAACATATTTATAGGAAAAAATATAACTTACCAAAACTATCTCAAAAACCAACTTTCAAGGAAAAATAATTTAAATCTTACACAACTCTTCTAGATAAGAGAATAAGACAGTAATATTTCCAACTCATTTTATAAAGCTAGTGGTAACCTTGATAACAAAATCCAATAAAATTGGTTTAAAAAAGGAAAATAACATACTAATTTTAGTCATGAACATGGACAGAAAATTTCTGAATAGAAAAGTCATAAACTGAATCCAGACATATATCAAAAATAATGGTGACCAAATTTGGGTTTATTACCAAAAATGCAAGATTGTGTTAAAATTAGAAAAATCAATCCATGTAACATACACAGTAACAGAATAAATGAGAAAAGTCATATAATCTTCTCAATATCGACATGTGGTCATGATAAACATTCTTAGCAAGATATGAGTAGAAGGAAATTTTTCTAACCTTATACAAAATACATAAAAAAATCCAAAAACTCATACTTAGTACAATATTGAAAGCTTTCTGTTTGAAATAAAGAAATAAAACAATGATGTTCACTATACAGCTTCATTTAACATAGTATTGATGGTGCAAAAACTAGGGGAGAAAGGTCATATGGACTGAAAAAAAGGAAATAAAACTACCATTATTATCAGATTAAATGACTGTGTGTTTAAAAATCCAAAAGAATCCTTAGATATATCATTGGAATTGAAAATATGGGTTTAACAAAATTACTGGATACCAAAATAAAAGGCCAAAATCAGTTATATTCCTATTCGCAAGAAAATGGAATTAAAGAAAATACGTCATTTATACTAGCATCAAAGAAATCTCAAGTAAGCAATAAGCATTAAAAAGGTCTCCATAAGACCTTAACAGTGAAAAATAATAAAATGGCATTTAGTAAAACCTTTAAAAATAAACAGATATTGCTTGTTTATATATTCCAGTACATGAGTTGAAATTGAAAATTTGACAATTCTTTCCAATTTATTTAAACATATTACATTAATCCTAATTAAAATCCCACTTTGTGAAACAGCTGGCTGATTCTAAAATGTATAGGAGGCCGGGCACAGTGGTTCACGCCTGCAATCCTAGCACTCTCCGAGGCCGAGGCAGGAGGATCGCTCGAGGTCAGGAGCTCAAAACCAACCTGAGCAAGAGCAGGGCGCCGTCTCTACTAAAAATAAAAAGAAATTATCTGGACAACTAAAAATATATAGAAAAAATTAACTGGGCATGGTGGTGCATGTCTGTAGTTCCAGCTACTCGGGAGGCTGAGGCAGAAGGATCGCTTAAGCCCAGGAGTTTGAGGTTGCTGTGAGCTAGGCTGATGCCACGGCACTCCAGCCTGAGCAACAGAGCGAGACTCTGTCTCCCAATAAATAAATAAATAAATAAATAAGTATAGGAAATGCAATTGGCCAAGAATAGCTAAAACACTTTCAAACTGAAAAGTATAACAACTCCCTCTATCAGATGTTAAGATCTACCAAAAGGCATGAAATTCAAATGACTTAGCACTGAAATAAGAATAAACAAATAGGTGAAAGGAAAAAAGAGAAATCATAAATGCATCTATTAATAAAAGAGACACACTTTTATGAACACTTATTTTTATTTAAATTTCTAATATTTTATTTGTATATGATTTATTTATTTTTTTGCATGCAAATATTCATAGCAGCTTTATTCATAATTGCCTGAAACTGGGAGCAACCAAGAATTACTTCAAAAGGTGAATGGATAAACAAATGTTTTTGTTTGTTTGTTTGTTTGTTTAATTTTTAATGTTTTTTTTGTATTTATTTCATCATATTATGGAGGTACAAATATTGTTAGGGTTACAAATATTGCCCCTGCTCCCCCTCCCTCCCCCCATGTGTCCAATCCCCCGATGGTGTGCATCACACACGTTATGTATATGATTTATTTTATGCACACATTTAGATGTATTGTATTTGGTACTGTAAGCAGTGTAGAAAGCACACTGTTTTCAATGAATGTGCTGTGACAGTAAGGTGTCCATATGAAAACAAAGGTGAAATTGATCCTGTACCATTTACAAAAGTCATCTTCAAATGGTTTAGAGATTTCAATCTGTGAGGCAATGTATTATAGATGTGTGAAAAGCTTTCTGAAATAAGACATAAATGCTTAACTATAAAAGAAGAAAATGATAAATGAGAATTGAAAAATAAAAATAAGTAGGCCAGGTGTAGTGGCTCATGTGTGCAATTCTAGCACTCTGGGAGGCCAAGAGTTTCAGAAAACCTGAGCAAGAGAGAGACCCTGTCTCAACAAAAAATAGAAAAATTTAGCTGGACATGGTGGCACACCCCTATAGTCCCAGTTGCTCAGAGGCTGAGGCAATAGGATCACTTGAGCCCAGGACTTTGAGATTGCAGTGAGCTATGATGATTCCACTGCACTCTAGCCCAGGTAATAGAGCAAGACCTTGTCTCAAAATAAAATAAAATAAAATAAAATAAAATAAAATAAAATAAAATAAAATAAAATAAAATAAAATAAAATAAGACGAGGCATGGTAACTCACGTCTATAATCCTAGCACTCTCAGAGGCCTAGGCAGGAGAATCCTTTGAGCTCAGGAGTTGGAAACCAGCCTGAGCAAGACCCCATCTCTACTAGAAATAGAAAGAAATTAGCTGGACAACTAAAAAAAAATATGTAGAAGAAATTAGCCGGGCATACTGGCGCATGCCTGTAGTCCCAGCTACTCGGAAGGATGAGACAAAAGGATCGCTTGAGCCCAGGAGTTTGAGGTTGCTGTGAGTTAGGCTAATGCCATGGCACTCTAGACTGAGCAACAGAGTGAGACTCTGTCTCAAAACAAACAAACAAACAAACAAAATATATATATATATATTTTTGATACCTTATACTCTTTATAAGCTATGATTAAAAATTTTTAAAGGTAAGCCACAAAATAACTTAAAAATATTTGTAATCCATGTAACTTAGAAATGACACATAGATACGTACAACGTAGAGAACTAAAAATTGTTTAACAAAGAGAAGACTATAATTAAAAATGGGAGGAAAGACTTTAATATGTGTTTAACAGAAGAAAAAATCCAAATCGTCTATAAACCTATTCAGAGATGCTCAACTCAACAGTAATCAGGGAAATGTAAATGAAATATAATTCCCATCCTACAAATTGGCTAAAATTTAAAAGTCTGTCTATGTTTTGGGTATTGGTGTTGGTGAGCAAAGGAAACTCTCTTCAACTGCTAGGGAGAGCTCAAATTGGTATAGCCACCTGGAAAACAAGTTAAAGAAATGTTAACTTATGACCCAGAAATTCACTCCTTGTATACAACCTAGAGAAGTCACACACATATGCTGCTAAAGCAGACACAAGGAGGGGAGCAGAGATGATGCTTGAAGAGGTATATGGGTCAAAGAATGAAAGCAGCCTCCTCAAGCTGGAAAAGGAAAGAAAATTGATTCTTTCCTAAAAGCCTCTAGTAGGAACATACGCTGAGTAAGACTCATTTCAGATTTCAGACCTCCAGAGCAGTAAGATAATAAATTTGTGTTGTTTTAAGTTACTAAGTTTGTGATAACCTTGTTACAACAAGAAATTAATACAGAAAGAAGAATTATTTGTAACAGCCTGTCCTGTATCCCCCAAAAAACATCGTTATCAATTGCAAAAAGTATCCAAAGCAAATTTAAAAGCAAAATAAACCAATGAAGTGAAAAATAATTGCAATACATACGACAGGTGGTAAGTTCTTTTATATATGAGGAGTGATTATAAATCAGTATTAAAGACATCAGCACAATGGAAAAAAGGAGAAAGGAAGTAAACATTTCAATAAAAAGAAATAAATATGGCCAACACCATCCCCCTCCCCCTCTGACCCCATGAAGAGATGCTAACCTTACTCACATTTTTAAAAATGTCCTTGTTTATCTGGTGCCATTTCTCTCTAAGCAACCCATAGGACCAGGTAATTACCCTGACTCAGTAGTGCTTGAAGTTCAGCCTGTGGCCCTACAATTACCTGGAGAGCATGTTGAGAATGAGTATTGCCAACTCTCATCCCCAGAGATTCTGATTCAGTAAATCTGGGGCCAAAATATCTGCATTTTCTATATACAGGACCAAGAAATATATTTCAAAAGGTGCTGCCTATCTTTTGCCTTCCTATTCTGAGATTTCTTCTCCAAACATCTTGAGCTACCCAGATGCCATATCCAAGGATGCCAGATGAACAACAGCATCAAGGAGTAAGCACACTTTCCAACTTCTCCAAAGTGGGCCACTGCCAGTGTCGTTGAAGAAGCCAGAGTGACATCTAAGTAATTATCATTATGGAACAGCTGCCACTATCATGACCAGGAGTCAGGAAGTGGACTAAGATGACATTTCCAGAATAAGTGTGTAGCAAGTATGTAAAAGTATGTGAGTGATACACTTTGATTAACACACACCTAGAAGCCACACTATTCTGTCTCCACTTATTTGGAATACATCGCACGGTTGTGAAGTCATAGAAAGAATCAACAAAGCACTTCTGTCAGGGTGTAAGTATGGTTTTAGGGTGTAAACTAACATCATCCTTATGGAATTAACATAACACTTTAGGAAACTGCCATTTAATCTCCATGATTTCTAACACCCACTAAATAACCTGGTTGGCTGGCCCCTTGTTGTCATACAAAAATTGGCTTTAATGAGGGAACAGGATGTTTATCTTCAGTGGGGTGGGTGGACGGCCAGACATGTATTCACAGCAACTAGTCTATGTCAAAACTTTGACAAGCCTTGTTTACCTTTGTCCATCCCCTGAGGCCCAGGCTACTGAAAACTCTTTTGCTTGCGTCAGCTCTAGAAACTACTTGTACTGCATTTGAAACATAAATAGTTTGAAACATACATAGTTGAATTTGAAACATACATAGTTGTATGTATTTGAAACATACATACAAAGTTGTATGTATTTGAAACATACAAACATACATACATACATGTAGTTGAAACAAACATAGTTTAGGACCATAAAAAATTTTTAAATTCCTTTTCCCCTAACACCTGCTTTCAAGAAATAGAGCTGCCCTTCGATACTTAAATAATACCCACTAGTAACCCTATACTATGATATTCAATGAAAAACTTTGCCCTAACATCATTTCCATTCTGTCTTTGCCTGTGTAGAGAATTAACATTTCTTTTTGTCAGAAAGAACTTGTATGGGCACGTATTAAATTACCTGCCTCCCTGTGGCATTACTTGGAAAAATCCGAGCATGTTCTACATGGATGTGACCTGGGCAATAAAAATGTCCTGCCATTTTGGACAAATATTATGGAAGCATAAGAATAATAATTAAATATCAAGAGCATCCCTAACATTCAATGTATACTTTCATCTGAGCAAATGAAATGCCACTGGTTTGACATTGAAAATAAATACTTACTAAAAATAAAAAGCTAACTACAAATATTCTGCTTGTAGAACCAACCTCTAAACTCAATAGTTTAGTAAACTCTAAAGTATGGAAAAGTTTTTTAAAGCTAATAACATTCACCCATCAACTATTTTGCCTTAACATAGGTAACTAATACTGAAAAGTAGCTGTGTATTTATATACGTTGACTATGAATCAGGAGATGAAATTCTTGCCCTATCATAGACACTAATAAACTGTACAGCCTCTCTGAACTATCACTATAACATGGGTAAGAGAGAAGGAAGAGGAAAGATTGGATTATACAACCTTTATGTATGGAATCTTCCTTTCTTTTTTTGAGATAGAGTCTCACTCTGTAGCCCGGGCTAGAGTGCCATGGCATCAGCCTAGCTCACAGCAACCTCAAACTCCTAGGGTCAAGTGATCCTTCTGCCTCAGCCTCCAGAGTAGCTGGGGCTATAGGCATGCACCACCATGCCCAGCTAATTTTTTCTGTATATATTTTTTTAGTTGTCCAGCTAATTTCTTTCTATGTTTTTTAGTAGAGATGGGGTCTCACTCTTGCTCAGGCTGATCTTTAACTCCTGAGCTCAATAAATCCTCCTGCTTTGGCCTCCCAGAGTGCTAGGATTACAGGCACCAGCCACTGCACCTGGCCAATCTTTATGGAATCTTTAAGCATTAATATTCTATGCTTTGTTTCTATCATGACTGCTACTCCTCAAGAAAAGCAAAAGTAGCTGTTCTTTGTCCATCTAAACTCACAGCCATGGCCAAGCTTTTTCTCTGGGGATTCTGCTTTAAGATAGCCCTACAAGTCTCACAAGGAGTAATGAGATGAGATGGGGGTTCAAGTGATCTCTTCTTAGTTATTGTGGAATCTTTTAAATCTGCTCATATAATCATCTCTGGATTGAAGTTCTTGATATTCTTGATATCATTGAAACCATGAGTTTTCAAATGAGGAAAGCTAAAGAAATCTATCTAAATGATCTAGTACCTATTTCTATTGCTTGCTGTTTCTTTCCTTTAAAATTCTCCCTATAAATAGCATTCAGGCAGATAGAAAATCTTTTATTTCAGAAGAAATCAGCCACTCACGGTGTAAACAAAAAGTGACAAAATTTTGTAAAATATCTCCATCAGAGACAACAATAGAGAAGAATGTTGCTTTCCCCTTGTGGAAAACCATGTCACATAAGGATCTAGATTTTTTTTCATTAATTCCCTTGGACAAATTAAATTATTCTCATTCAACATTACCTGAAATAATATAAAAATTAATTTCTTTAGCTGGTCAAACAATGTCCAACTTTCCATATGATATATGTTAGTTAATACACTATTATTGGTTGCCTCTGAGCCTCTTTGGGCATAGTGATGGAAATAAAATCATCGTGACAGACACTGACTTCTCCCTGATCCCTTAGTTCTTTCTTAAGCTCTGACTGATCCATTGTTTATAATTATAAACCCACTACAGCATTCCTGTTGGCTTTCCCCATTCTCTACTGTTCTGCAGGGATTCCTACTACAATCAAAGGTCTCCTACATTTATTTTTGATAAATGTAGTACTGGAAGTACTGAAGCTTCTATGTACTCTCCACCACCCTCTCAAATTCCCATAATGATGCAGATACCAACAAGAATTTCACATGCAGGGGCCATGGTAAACGGGCTGGCATATAGAAAGAGGTGTCAGCCATATTTTCTTAAACCTGAAATTCCATTGATTTGAAACACTTTGTATTCTCCTCCTGTGTTTGTATGAATCAGATCTTAAACAGTATCACACATTAAATTTCCATTAAACACAAACTATGTCCACAGACACTTGTGATACGTCTCTAGAAATAGAAATATATACACCCAGTTGTTGGCCAAGGAACATTCTCACTCCTTAATACAAATTCTTGCTGTCCTACTTTATTCCAAAATAAACCAAATGCTTTTGTAAATGGATCAAAATAAGGCCAAAATAAGGTTACAGCCATGAAAAGATCTTGGTAGGCTGGGTTGGAGAGAATCACTTCATACCACCCTGTCTTTTGAAAATGATATCTCACCACTTGTAAATTCCCACATATTGAGCAGTAAGGGGAAATTTCCACTGTGTCCCAAGAGTCCTAAGCTCACTAAGTACTACTGATAGAGAATATATCTCACAAGTAAAACCAATTTAATGCTGTTCAGACCTACATATAAAAGAAAAATTTTCTTTAGTATATATAATTGTCATAATTCAAACCTCTGGACAAAAAAAATTCATGAAAATGAAGACTGATGAAAGCTCAGTTACATATAAAAAAGTTACACGAGAATTTTTTAGTGATTATTTAATCATAATGCTTTTCCTAACTCTTGGTTTAAAGACCTATTTAGCATATAACGAGTAGTGGGTTAATAAATTACCCAGCGAAATGTAGGTTGTATTAGCATTCCAAACAAACTGCCACCAAATGCCATGCCCATCTAAAATACTTGTTCTCCAATTAGAAGACACTGAAATTAATTACTAATTCGTGCCAATTTCAAGTCAATTTCTTTTGTCCCTGGAGAGACATTTGCTGAAATATCTCAGGTAAGGCCTCTCACTGGAAATGCTTTCTTTAAGATTGTTTCTGGGTAAAATCCACAACTTGGAATAGCCTTGGGACTATCTGAAGATGTAATTTTAAAAATGATACCAAACACAGAAACTCAAATCAAAAACACAATACCCTTTACTATAGCCCCAAAGAAAATTAAATATCTAGGAGTATACTTAACAAAAGATACAAAAGATTTATACAAGGAGAACTACCAAACACTAAAAAAAGAAATTTCAGATGATTTAAATAGATGGAAAAATCTACCTTGCTCATGGATTGGTAGAATCAATACCATTAAAATGTCAATATTACCTAAAGTGATCTACAGAATCAATGCAATCCCCATCAAAATACCACCAGCATTCTTTATAGATCTAGAAAAAATAATTCTTCACTTTGTATGAAACCAGAAAAAACCTCATATAGCCAAAGCAATCTTAAGTAAAAAGAACAAACTGGGAGGCATCAGTCTTCCTGACTTCAAGCTGTACTATAAAGCAATAATAGGTGAATCAGCCTGGTAATGGCACAAGAACAGAAGCATAGATATCTGGAATAGATCTGAGATACCACAGACGAAACCATCAGTGTATGGTAACCTAATCTTTGATAAAGCAGACAAAAATATACAATGAGGAAAAGAATCTCTCTTCAATAAATGGTACTGGGAATACTGGTTAGCTACCTGCAGAAGAGTGAATCAGGATCCTTGCCTCTTACCTCTCACAAAAATTCACTCAAGATGGATAACAGACTTAAACCTAAGGCATGAAACCTTAAGAATCCTAGAAGAAGATGTTGGGAAAACCCTATCAGACATTGGTCTAGGCAAAGAATTTTTGAGGAAGACCCCCAAGGCAATCACCACCACATCAAAAATAAACAAATGGGATCTGATCAAATTAAAAAGTTTCTACACAGCCAAGGAAACTATCATTAGAGCTAATAGAAAACCCACAGAGTGGGAGAAAATATTTGCTCTCCACACTTCTGATAAAGATCTAATAACAAGAATCTATCTAGAACTTAAAAGAATTAACAAGAAAAAAAATCAAACAACCCCATCATGAAATGGGCAACAGAAATGAACAGAAATTTTTCAAAAGAAGACAGAATAATGGCCTGAAAACATATAAAAAAATTCTCAACATCTCTAATCATCAGAGAAATGCAAATCAAAACCACAATGAGATACCACCTAACCCCAGTGAGATTGGCCTGTATCAAGAAATCCCAAAACACCAAATACTGGCGAGGATATGGAGAGACAGGCACACTCTTACACTGCTGGTGGGACTGTAAATTAGTGCAACCTTTGTGGAAAAGAATTTGGAGATACCTCAAACAGCTAGAAATAGAAATACCATTCGACCCAGCAATTGCATTGTTGGGCATCTACCCAAAAGAGCATAAGACATTCTATTATAAAGACATCTGCACCCGAATGTTTATGGCAGCACAATTCACTATTGCAAGGATGTGGAAATATCCCAAGTGCCTGTCAATTCATGAGTGGATAATTAAAATTTGGTATATGCTCACAATGGAATATTACTCAATTCTAAGAAATGATAGTGAGCTAGCACTGTTTATGCTATCCTGGATTAAGCTTAAGCCTATTATCCAAAGTGAGGAGACACAAGATCTGGAAAATGGGCTCCACGTCTACTCACCATCAAATTGGTACTGACTGATTAAAACTATGGTGCTCAAATGGTGGTAGTGTTCACCAGGAATTGGGGGGCGGGGGAGACCCACGTCTTAGGGATGTGGCGAGCATTGTGGGGGGAAGGGAATACCTCTAACCCTTCTCAGGGAGAGGCAAAGACATACAATGTAACCAAAATGTCAAAAAAAAAACTTTTATCAGGTGCTGGGCAGGTGGGGGGGGAAGGGAGTATACTTACATAATGGATGCCATACGCACCACCTGGGGGTTGGACACACTTGGAGCTCTGGCACATTGGGGGTGTGGCAGGGGCAATATATGTAACCCCAACAATATTTGTACCCCCATAATATGATGAAATAAAAGGAAAAAAAATGATACCAAATATATGCTTTATCCAGTCACCTTATATATTTTTGAATTAGACAGATATCCCATTTAAGGTTTGGCTTGCCCAGATATCTTCAAATACTGCCTCTTTGTACCAATTTTTTTCCATTGCTTAAATATAATTTCCTTCTCTCTTTCTCATAAATATCTTCAACATATAATTCATTTCTCTTCATTTAAGGATCCTATACCAGCCCTCTAATTGCCTAAACTGTTTCCTGTTGTTTTCAAAAATGCTAAAACTAAGTTTCTCAAGAGACCAAGTGCTATTTAGAATACTTTGCTTGACTAGAGGCCGCCTTGTTTCTGAATTAGTGATGGGATAGTGAAGGCAAAATGCAGACTCCCTTTGAAATTCTCTAACCAACATGTATGATCAATTGGAAAACATTTAACTGTGTGTTCCTTTTATGTTTGTTAATGTTGCTTCCAGTCTGCAATTTTTTCATGGGGAGGCTATACCCTCTTCTAAACCCAAGGAAAGGGGAGAAATGAAAAGAGGAAAGAGGAAAAGAATATATTCAAAAACGTCTAAATGTTGCTCTGGTCTCTTACCCTTAAATGCTCAGGTTTCTAGCTTCCGCTCCTCCTTAATAAACATGCATGTTGATTTAAAAGTTGTTCTTCACCCACGTTATATGTTTTTTTATAACTGGAAATGTCACAAGTAGTGAGAAAACTGTATTGTGGTTACTTTAAGACAATTTCATAAATATCGTGTCCTAGAGGTTCGACTGAATAATAAAGAAAGAAAGTGCCAAAATGTGGAAACAGACATACTAGTACTAGTTAAATTAGAGTTTCTTCTTGGCCTTGAACTTGTTATTTCAGAACATCTTTAAAATTGAGAGTGCAGTACCATAGAACTTCTTAAAGAAGAACCATAGAACTTCTTAAAGAGAAGTTCTTTAAGTGGAACCACATGAATTAAGAGATGAGAGCTTCATTAGTCTTTCTCCCTATTCCATATGTTAGGCCTGGTGCCTTTTAACAATGTCCTCTGCTAAAAGTGTCATTCCTTGAAGCTGATTCTGTGGTGGACATGTGTGTGTGTGCGTGTGTGCTGTCAGTATATGTAATTTTGCTTTTACAATGTTGGCAGTAAGAAGAAGCCTTCTAATTTTATTCAGTATGATGATAGGTCCTAGCGTTTTAATTATTTTTTATGTTGTGAGTAATTTATTATTCATTGGCTATCTTCCCTGTAAATCTCATCCTCACTCTGTGAGATTTTTCTTTGGTGTCCAACAAAGGGTTTCATTGCAATAAGAATCAAGGTGTGTCTAAGTTCTTACCCAGAGCCCAAACAATGCCAGCCTTCCAGACCAGCCCAGGAGTTCGGGGTGGGGAAACAGAGTCATTATAGAATATCTTCATCCTTCTGCCCAGAGAGCACCAGAGTTATCATCCATGCCCTCCTAAAAGGACGTCTTGAAGCACAGCTTGCTGCAGAGCTGAATTCAGGACCTGGAATACCAAGACTAAAATTAAACCTCACTAGGGTTTGTGTGCAAGACAGACCCAAAGGAATGGATTGGCTTCTTTTCCGAAACGTTTGCCTTTTGATCATCCTAATGGTAAGTAGAACTTAAAAGCCTGGGGAGGCAATGCAGCTTTGAGGTCTTGTCTCCTCTGTCAGCTGTCTGGCTTTCTATTTGGGATTTGTTCCATTTTTAAACTCCTTCCTGCAAAGAGAGTCCTAGAAGTTCAGTCTCTGTTGATTTCAAAGGACACTCTATGCCTCGAGGGACCAAATGCCATAGAGAAGCAGGGTGAGAATCTGGATGAATTAGATTTATGTAGCCTCAGAGACATAATCTAATTTAAACTAAATGTTAGGACAATTCTAAAATTTTAAATTGGGAAAAAAAATGTTTTTTCAATTATCTTATACTTAAATCAGACAGATTACTTTGTGAAAATTCCCAGTGCAAATGGGTTCTAAATTTGAAAGAAAGTAAAGTTGATCAAGCCTAGTTCTTTTAAACAGTTATTTCCCTATGAGCTATTTTTAAAGTGGAGGAATATTAATTATGTCAAGATTATCTTGCAACTAATTATGAAATATTTAAGGCATATGAGACTCTTTTTTTGCCATTCAGAAATGGCTAAATAAAAATGAAAAAAGCCAAGCCACCAAGATAAACTTCTTCTGGAAATACTAAAATATTCCTAAAGTCCAGGAAAGAGATATTTAAGTGATCTATTTCTTTAAAGTAAACATGGCATTTTGGATGTTATATTACTTTCCTCCAAC
The DNA here is from genome assembly GCF_040939455.1 of Microcebus murinus. Taxonomy (NCBI): domain Eukaryota; kingdom Metazoa; phylum Chordata; class Mammalia; order Primates; family Cheirogaleidae; genus Microcebus; species Microcebus murinus. The sequence goes on along the minus strand of NC_134120.1, from coordinate 38,005,858 downwards.
CCTTGGGTGCCCAGGGTATAAGTGATTTCCAGACAGGCACCACACATAGCAAGTGCCCTACCCTTGCAAATGATAAGGCAGATTCTAATTCCAGGTCCACGAAGAAACAATGATTTACTTGGCCATTTCACCAAACTATTGCCAACTCAATTAGAAAAGCTTATTTAAAGAATCAATTAAGCTCGTTTGAATTAGATTAGATTTAAATCTACTGATGATCAGATGACAGAACAATTCAATCAAAACAGTTGAGATAAATATAAAGGGAGGGGATTCTTAGAAAATTGTACATTTTTTTCCAAAACAAATTAGGGCAAATACACTATAGTTGGCCACACCTCAGTCTTCAGGGAGTGTGTGCAGTGGTGCTACAACATAAGCTTGAAAAATGATTCCCATTCTATTGTCAGGCAAGTGGCATTAGACAGACTCCTCTGAATATCAATGCTAAGAGACAAAGGGATGGGAGAGATGGGGCCACATTGTTGTCCAGTAAGAACAAGGAGTGCCACTCTTCTGGAGTTCATGTTCCTAAACTTCAGCTGTGTAAGAACCCAACATTGCCAAAGGGTACACAGCCTAAGCTTGGGATGGAACATGAGAACAGTTGCAGAACATTGCATTCTCTGAGCTTAGGAGACTGATCATTAAACAAGATCATTTTTGAAAAATATTTTTAAACCAAAAAGCACCAGGCATAAGTATAATGCCCTGTTACAATGATCATTATTTACTTGCTAAGTAATATAAAAATTACTAAAGGAAAAGGCAAAAATCTGACTTGGTATTTAATAGAAATAGTAAATTATCAATATATACCTTTTGTTACAGTTTTACTGGCTATTTCCATGCTTTGACTCAGATAAACCTTTTGTTTTCTGTATGGAAAACTGCATGTGTCAAGATTTTAGAGGCAACTTCTGAGCACTAAATTCTGCATGGGCATGTTTTATGATAATATTACTTAATTGAAGAGTTAATTTTTCTTCTCCTTGATCTTGAAAGAGTATCATATGTCAGATTCCCAGGATCTGTCTTTGGTAACATTAATTTGTTTTCCTTGGTAAACCTAGTATTTTGATACTTAATTCTTCCCAGGCCTCATTGGTACTGAAGTATTTGTGTTTCACATTTCATGGTAATTGTGATAGACTTAAATTCTTTATGCATTTCTAATAGGTCCCTTAAGATACCAATTAATGTCTAGAACTGGGAAGTAGAGATTTCTAGTATATTTCATGATTAAAGCAAATGCAAAAAAATATTTAAGGAGAATCAATATGATGTTATAGATATTACAGGAAAATAAGCATGCCTACTAGTCTTTAATTTCCTGAACTCTGCCCCTTTTCCATTAACTAAATCAAAGACTCTGGGGCATCATTGCAGCATATGCTAATGAGGGTGTGGCCACCTCTCAGAGACTTACAGGTACTTTATGTCAGCTACATCTCAACCACAAGGAGCACTTTAAACAAAGTTTTGACTGGCTTACCCAATAAAAGTACCCAAAACTCTAGGTTACAATAGGGCATTTATTTTATCAGATGAGTCCTCTGGCATTTTCTAGAGGATCTAAGGGTGTTCTTGATGTTCTTCTGCTATAAAACACACGAGGAGCTCAACACTGAACCAAGACCCATAAGTCCCAGCTCTGAGTCACAGCTCCCCTTCTAAGTGGCAGCAAAAGCACCCAACTTTTCGGGGCTTCATTGTACCCTATGTGAGAATGCATGGTTAGCATCATGTCACTGAGTTTTTTCCGCTGTAGAAATTCTGCAATTCTATAATAACCTCTACTGAATACCTACACAGTAGAAGTTCCCCTCTAGCTCCAGAATATTGTTTTTTTATAAATTTGACTGGAGAATGTGAAGACTTAGGTGATGCTATGGATTGTATAAATTTTACTAGGAAGAAATCACTTAAGGCAGAACAGTTATTAGCTGGAAGAGGCCTATATTTTTTCAAGTTGGTAAGATCATAAAAAACAGTCATTTGTCAGATAAGGATTTTTGTCTCCACATGGTGACCATTTATGCTGCATGTAAGATGTGAACACTTCCATTAAATGATCTGATTCTTGGAAAGTAAAGAATGTAGGTAGGTAAACATATAGATATTACCTCATTGTAAGTTGAAATCAGGCATCAAAATTTAAAAACACATTTAGACCTAACCTCACCACTATCAATTTAGCTCTCCCACACACAAAAATATGTTACTCTGACACGTGGAAAAGAAATTGGGTTTTACTTATTTTGCCAGGCAAATTTCTAGAAGTATAATGATGGGGGGAAAAAACACCTTATCTGATTTGTTTTTTTATTTGTACTAAACAGAATGGCCTAGACATTAAATGATTGGGTTCGGTACTGCTTATTACAGAAACTACTATTGTCCTCATCACACTAAAGCGTCCATAGAAGCAAATTTCATCTCTATTATTATTTTTTCATAAGTGGCTAAGGAATTACTAAATATATTTTAAACCAAGTGAACCAATTTATATTTTGCCTTCAAATTCCTGCAGCATCCATGGTGAGAATGTCACCTTTAAAAAGTTTTATGTCCCAAGAGCTATCTAGTATTATTACCATACCATGAACTATAACTTTAGTTTTCTCAATAATATCTAGGTGTTGTAGGATAAAAATCCTGCCCTAAAAATATTTGATGGCTCTTGAGATTCTTCGATGCTTTCCTTTTGTTTAAAGATACTTCTTTTTTTTTTTAAGAGAATTTCTGAATACTGAGTATGTAGTCTGATGACTCCTGTCTAGTTCTTAATTATCAAGGGAGTTCCTTACAGAGCAATGAAACCGTTGTTTGAGCTGCAATGATGTTTCCTTCCCTTCCCCAAGCGGGGTTGCAGTTGGAATTCCTCACTCATGGAGAGCAGCTCTGATGACAGAGTGTGTGACAAGAGTGCCTGGACTGAAACCTTCAAATGTTACTTGGATGAGAAATGTTTGCCCTTCCTTTCTATGCAGAAAATTACACGGCTTACAAACTAAAATGCCATCATTGATATACCTTCAATTATAAACAAAAATAGTATAATTAGGCTTGAACTTGGCATCTCAACCATGTCCCTAGAAGGATGGCGACTGCATTACTCAATGATTTTTATAAGTATTATTCAGGAAAGAACTGCTTATTAATAAGTTGGTCCTAGATGTACAAATGAATTCAAAACTAACTTCAAGAAGGTAAGTCACAGAGATGAAAATAGCCTTGTTCGGTAGCTACTACTTTAAATACACTCAGAATGAAAATAATATCTATTCTACTGCAACAAGCACCTACTATATAATGACTTAGATTCCACATAGAAAACCATAATATTCTCTCTAGGAGCAAGTATTGAAAGAGAAAACAAGGTCTAGAAAAATCCCTGCAATTTGGTAAAAGTTAGATGACAATAAAATATTGTATGTCCTGATTCCCCCCTGAAATGTAAACATCATAACAGGTCAGAACTTGTCTCACACGCAGAGAACAGTGTCTGTCATTTATTTTGTCAATGAAAATGTTTCAATGAATGAATGGCTTTAGTATCTCACTTATCTTTCTTACCAAGTCACTTCACTATATATTTCCCACCTACACGTTGATAGGCAACTTTAATGTGGTTAGTGGCCTTCCAAGTGACCTTGAGTGTTTTATATTGAGACAATAATGAGCTTGTTCTCTGGAGCTGTCAGTCATTGCATTGCTAGTCCACCTGACCTTCCACTAACAAAATATTTTATAGTTAAATTTACTTCAACATATTACAAAAATCCTGAAATGCAAATAGAAGTATTCCCATTTTATAAAATTTTAAAACATGTTCAGGAGATAAATGAGTCAGCTCACAACTGGGATTGAACCCAGTACTGTAAGACCAAAATTCTTTCAACTCTGCCAAAATTAACTTTTTTCCCCTTTTCAGCCAACCCCCGCTCCTATACATACTTCATTTATTCTATTTCATCCATTTCAATATCGTTTTTCACTCACTTGTTTGCCCCTCTTTTAACATGTAGCTTTCTCAAGGCAGGAACTATGTCTTACTCTTCATTGTGTTCCTTCCATTAATGTGATTTGTTAGAAGGACACTCAAAGATAAAAGGAAGACAGGAAACTCTCTATCAACCAGGCCCACAGAGACTGCAACACATTTAGGATACCACACATCTCACCAGGTTAGTTTTGCTCCTTCAACTGAACTTGCCTCTAACTCCCTTTTCTAGTGATCTACCACTGTGGCGACCGGTTCAGCCCCTTCCATTCTGTGTGTGTGTCTTTTACCCAGGCTCCCAGGCCAAGCCAGGCAAGAGGCTGTTGCCTGGCCCACATGTGCTCTGAAAAGGCAACTTTCATTAGGCAAGGAATTTCTGCAATTACCTGGGAGCCCAGAACTATGTTTCACAGTTTCATTGAGGTTCATACAGTCACCTACATTGTGCTGCTTAAAAGGATGATGTCATTTCATGTTTCTTCCAAAACACCAATGCACAGGCATTTCCTGGAAGGTGAAGGCTCCTGACAGGGCTCAGGATTTCACAGGGCCTGACAGTAACACTTGCCAATTCCTCCATGGAGACCTGCACACAAAGTGAGGGGATTTGGTGGGCCTGGCTACTGGTACCCACGTCAGTAGAGCCAGCTGAGCAGAAAGCAGACATGTACCATTGGAAGCTTCCATCAACCATGGCTTATTTCTGCTAGATATGAACCCTGGGATCTAGCATTGCAACTGCCCTGGCCTAAAAATGTCAGGGACAGCAAAAGGATGAAAAGGAGCTTACACTCAAGGATTCTTAGAGCTACCTTGGGTTGTTGCTTATCCTTCAGTTGAGCTGGTCTCTACAGAGAGAACAAGAACAAGGTAAAATGAACACAAAGCACTTTATCTTTTTAAATTAAGACAAATCCATAGTTGATCTGGCTACTTTCAAGTCTTTAAAAGTGATTTACTAGTACTTTTCTATGTCAAGGGTGCTATGAACGCGCATTCTAATGCACAGAAGAAAACTCTCCTTTCACTCTTCCTTCCTCTTTACAAATGTACAGAGCATTTGCTGTGCCTATCACTTTCACATTTGTGATTCTATTTGGCATTTGAAAAGGCAGAAGCTAGGGTAGTTTTTCAAAGTCACACTACTGGTAAACAACAGAGGCCCAGCGTGGTGGCTCACGCCTGTAATCCTAGCACTCTGGGAGGCCGAGGAGGGTGGATTGCTTGAGGTCAGGAGTTCGAAACCAGCCTGAGCAAGAGCAAGACCCCATCTCTACTATAAAAAGAAAGAAATTAATTGGCTAACTAATATATATAGAAAAACTTAGCTGGGCATGGTGGTGTGTGCCTGTAGTCCCAGCTACTCGGGAGGCTGAGGCAGAAGGATTGCTTGAGTCCAGGAGTTTGAGGTTGCTGTGAGCTAGGCTGACGCCACGGCACTCACTCTAGCCTGGGCAACAAAGCGAGACTCTGTCTCAAAAAAAAAAAAAAAATCAGAGCCAAGGCTCATAGTCAGTTCTTCTGCCTCCAAGTCTAAAGAATTTATTTCTAAACAACATTGTTTTTTATGAAGCCAAATTACAACATAAGGCTACATATCCATTGTAGAATATAAATTGACTTTGAAAATGTACACTGTTTTAAGAAACTTACACCAGTTTCATTGCTACTATAACAATAGTCTTCAAATTCGGGTGCATATTTTGCTGAAATGCATGAGCACTTCAAAGGGTACAAGTGCACAGTTCTAAAGGATTCACTTTTCCAGATCCTCAGCTTCCGTGTATATATGTATATGAGTCAACCTTAGCATACACCTGAGCCTCACTTATCAAGCTGGTTCTCCTCTCCCAAATTCCCCTTAAAAAAAAAGTCCTACCTCTCATCCATAGTAAATATTACTGTGTTACACTACAGTGGATTATAAAACTATCTGGGGCATTAAACTAAGGGATAATTCAAAATAATGATTTCCTTATTGAGAAAAAAAATTGACTCTAAAACTCTTAACAAATCCTTTTGCAAGTCATATGCTTTTTAATTATTTGTTTTCAACAAAATTTTAAAAGGGCTTAATAGAGTTGTCAGCTAAGTCATTAAAAAATCCTTTTTAATGATAAATTACTCTATAGATTTAGGTCCTATGATTCAGAGTAAATATAAAGAATTTAATGACTCTGCTACTTAAAAGAAATCATCCAGTATCATCTGTTAATGTGAATAAATTTTCTCAATACTTAAACTGAAATAAAAACGAAAAAAAAAGATAAAATTGGTGCTGAAACTTGTTTAATTCTAGTAATATGTAATGTTTACTCAAGAGCTATTTTCTAAAATTTCATCCATCTCTTTGCAATGCATTTCCAATAAAGTTTTACTTTCTATATTTAATGTATTGCATCAAAATGTCCATATCTGCACGTTCATTGCTCAATTGTGCTGCCAATTAGAGTTGTAAAGCAAATCAATCCAGAAGAAATTGGTTTTTAACACTTAGAGCCTTACAATTGTAGAAATTCCAATAAAATAGAATTTCTATTGATATGCATATTTTTGTTACAGAGAAGTATGATAGACTGCTCAATAAGCCCTACAATACATTAAAATACATTTAAAACTTAAAAATATATTCCAGTAGGATGGACCTATAAAAGGGATGTTTCATCAATGGAAACAGGATATAGAAATTCAAAGAGAAATAGGAGGAAAATAAATTACAACTGTTAAAGAATATATTCATCTATAGCTTGGTGCAAAAGTAATTGCCATTTTGGACTGTGAATTTTAAATCATTATAACTAGCCTCAAACACATCTTTATTAATCAAAATAGGAACCATTACAATCAACACATTGTTACCAATGAGAAATAAGTTTGTTTATTCCTGTAGCATAAAAATCCATGCTTTGGGATTTGATAAACTCTTGGAAAGCATTTTCTGCATCCTGCTGGTTGTGGAACATTTACCCCTCAAAAACCTATCAAGGGCTGGGCGTGGTGGCTCATGCCTGTAATCCTAGCACTTTGGGAGGCCGAGGTGGGCGGATTGCTCAAGGTCAGGAGTTCGAAACCAGCCTGAGTGAGACCCCGTCTCTACCAAAAATAGAAAGAAATTAATTGACCAACTAAAAATATATATACAAAAAATTAGCTGGGCATGGTGGTGCATGCCTGTAGTCCCAGCTACTCGGGAGGCTGAGGCAGTAGGATCGCTGAGCCCCGGAGATTGAGGTTGCTGTGAGCTAGGCTGATGCCACGGCACTCACTCTCTAGCCTGGGCAACAAAGTGAGACTCTGTCTCAAAAAAAAAAAAAAAAAAACCTATCAAGATGCTTGAAGAAGTGGTAGTAGGTTGGCGAGAAGTCAGGTGAATATGGCAGATGAGGAAAACTTTGTAGCCCAATCCATTCAACTTCTGAAGTGTTGGTTGTGCGATATGTGGTCGGGGATTGCCGTGGAGAAGAATTGGGCCATTTCTGTTGACCAGTGCCAGTCACAGGCATTGCAGTTTTTGGTGCATCTCATCGATTTGCTGAGCATACTTCTCGGATGTAACAGTTTCCCCGGGATTCAGAGAGCTATAGTGGGTCAGACCAGCAGCAGACCACCAAACAGTGACCATGACCTTTCTGTGTGATGCAAGTCTGGCTTTGGGAAATGCTTTGGAGCTTCTTCTGAAACTTGTTTAATTCTAGTAATATGTAATATTTACTAATGAACTAATTTTTTAAAAATTTCATCCATCTCTTTGCAATGCATTTCCAATAAAGTTTTACTTTCTATATTTAATGTATTGCATCAAAATGTCCATATTTGCACGTTCTTTGCTCGATTGTGCTGCCAATTAGAGTTGTAAAGCAAATCAATCCAGAAGAAATTGGTTTTTAACACTTACAGCCTTACGATTATAGAAATTGTAAGGACCGCTCAGCTGTCCAACCACTGAGCTGGTCATTGCCGGTTACCACATAAAATTTTACCGCATAAAATCCACTTTTCATCTCATGTCACAGTCCAATTAAGAAATGGTTCTTTGTTGTGTACAGTGAGAGAAGACACTTCAAAATAACAATTGTTTTTATTTTGGGTCAGCTCATGAGATACCCACTTATAGAGCCAATTTTCTTCAAATGCCAAACAACCGTAGAATGGTCGACATTGAGGTCTTCAGCAACTTCTTGCATAGTTGTAAAAGGATCAGCTTCAATGATTGCTCTCAGCTGGTTGGTGTCAACTTCTGACAGCTGGACGTTGCACTCCTAATCTTCAAGGCTCCTTTGCAAAACTTCTTAAACTCACCAATGTACTATATATGTTTGTTAGCAGTTCCTGGGCCAAATGCGTTCATTGTTGATGTTGCTGAGTTTTCTCTGCTGCTTTACAACCCATTTTGAAGTCGAATAAGAAAATCACTTGAATTTGCTTTTTGTCTAACATTATTTCCATAGTCCAAAATAAATATAAAATAAACAGCAAGTAATAAGTCATTAGCAAAAAAGCAAGAAATGCACATTAAAATGATGTATAACATAACCACATTTAAGAATGTATTCCAGTATCAAAAAGCAAATTTCAACAATGCTAAAACTGCAATTACTTTTGCACCAACCTAATATTTATTTTTCTAATGGATGACATTGGGCATCAAATGACAATGGCATTTAGATTTTGTTGGTTACATTTAAAAGTGATATAACAGTTTTGTTTTAAAATATCAACATTTATAATATTCTTAAATTCCATCTTTTGCAACCTTTCAACTTTATGATAAAAAGATTTAGCTGTCATTATAAAAAGCTTTGAGGAAGGACATTGTTTTTTCAAAATTTTGTTAGGGTTGCATGAGAAAAAAAATTTGAAGACCTCTGCAAGACAGTATTAGGAGTAGTCACAACAAGCATCAATATTTACCCAGCACCAGGGGTTGCAATTTTATGATACCAAAATTCAAGCCAAATCAGAACAATTTGGTAAAATAATCTCAGGTGATTTAAAAGAAGCTTTAGGTGTTGAGTGAATAGAATAATCAGTAAAATGGTGATTTGGGTCCATTCTCTGGTGCTGTTTTAACACTGCATAGATACAACATTAATCTTGCAGGTTTGTTGTAAGCAGGGCAGAAACCAGAGTGAGTATGCATTCTAGTAAAGAGGGAAAATTACCTGCCTGAATTGAGCAGAGCTCCAGCTAAGATGCACTCACTACTTTCTAGTTAAAATTAGATTATTGGGTTGATTAGAACTCTGGGGCTTGGCAGATTGGCTTATCCTCGCTGAAGTGGGTCGGGTAAGCAACATAATGATGCTATAGTTGTCCTCTGTCAGGCCTCAGCTGATGTCAGGAAGAGAGAAAGGAACAAGTGGAAGAGAATATCAAAGAGGAAAAAGAAAGAGAGAAGTACAGCAGGGAGAAAAGACAGACGAGTGTCTATCTAAAGATGAGGAGAGGGAGATTTCTTATTAAAAATGGGTTCATGGCAGACACACCAAAAGCCCTGACTTAAACATTATACAAGGTATCTAGGTAATAAAACCATCTGTACCTCCTTGATATTTTGAAATTAAATATATAAATAAATAATTAGTTGAAATGGGCTCACACGTTGGGCTCACCAAGCTTCTGGAACCCATCAAAGCAGGGCATCCAGCTAACCTCCCACTGAAAGCCAGTGCCTGAGAACCACATGTCAGGGTTTAGTCTGCAGCAATGAATTGCAGAATGTATGGATTCTCAGTTATCCTAATGCCCCAGTGACCTGGACAGGAAGACAGCCATTAAAGTGATACATAAAGCAATCACCCAAATTCTGCCTCCATATGTGAATTGACATGGAATTTTACCACAATAATTGTTGAGTACAAAAAGAAAATTACAGAATTACATGTATGGTTTCTTTTGAGTAAAAAAAAAAAAATTACAATTTGTATATGTGTTTGTGAAAAAAAAAAGTCTGAAAAAAATTGCCAATCTCCAGATAGTCAGATTCTGTGTGATTTTTTAAACTTTGTCTTATACCTTCCAGATTCACCTGCTTTTCTAACAACAACAAAAAAAAAAATCTAACCCCCACAAAGGCAATACTTATTATAAAATGGCACATCGTAAGCAACTGAATAAGACCATTTTCTATTAAATAATCTTCTTTTCCAGATCTAGCTATTTCAATGATGTCTAATAAAATTACATGTGAGAGAGAAAGTGAGTTAAAAGAAGATATTCTTCCCCACTGCCAAATTTCTCTGTTGTTCCCCCTTCTGGACTCATCTGTCATTCCAAACCCCCCTTCCATAAACTCCAGCCCTTCTTACACCCCTCACACCTGAGGAATCTGCCCTGCCCCATTCACCTGTCCCAGCCTCTCTCTAGCCTCTCAGTTCATTGGCGCTCCCTAGTTTTACTCTCCTCCTTGACTAGCCAAAGTTCACAATAGTATCTTAAGAGATCTGTAAGTCTCCACTCTGCTTGATGACAGTCCCCAACCCTGGAACAGACAGTTCTCATGTTCCTCCTCCTCCCACTCCCAGGTGGACAGGTTCTAATAGAGAAGGCACAAACCAGATGGACTGCACATCCTAGGCTTACTTCCTCACCTCAATTGGTCCACAGACTCTTCATCAATGATGGAATAATAGTTTGTTTTCTCTGTTTCTAATTTTCTGATCTCTGGTATTTCATAATGCAACAATGCTAGCCGGGCCCGCCTCTCTTGGGATTCATGGCACTGGCTTCCTGTCACCTTCCCTACCAGGGACCTTAGAGACCTTTGCCGTCTCCTCTAGCCCTTCCTGTTCCTGCTCACCCCAACTCCCAAAGCTATGTAATAGCCATGTGCATGATTTTCCTCCAATTGCACCTCAAAATGGTTTTCTCTCTTCACTGTATTCTTCTCACCTTCCATTCCAGAAAAAGACATATTCTTTCTCATTACCAGGTCTAACTCTTTTACCTGCACTTCTGACCAGCCATTCCTAGTCTCTCTTAATCACAACTGTAACGACTGCTTGGTTTCTTCCTCCTTCTCCCCTTGCCTTTTTCCTTCTCCCTCTATCACTCCTTCTTCATAAACCCCTTTTCCTCTCCCTGTAGATTGTATATTTGGTCATGGTTTCCCAACCTCAAAAAATATACCTTGATCTAATTAACCCCTCAACTCCCATTATACCTCTCACAATTTCTTTTATCTTCTAACTTGTTGAAAGTGTAATCTACGATTGCTATTTCCACTTCTCAATAACTCCTTCCTCGACTCCTGCAATCTGACTCACAACACCTGCAATAGTTAGCGATGACTGCCTGATTTAAGATCCCACAACTTTCTCAGTTCCCATCCCCCTTGACCTTGCTACAACAACAACAAAAAACCATCAAAAATTCCCTCTTTAGGCCGGGCGTGGTGGCTCACGCCTGTAATCCTAGCACTCTGGGAGGCCGAGGTGGGCGGATTGCTCGAGGTCAGGAGTTCGAAACCAGCCTGAGCAAGAGCGAGACCCCATCTCTACTATAAATAGAAAGAAATTAATTGGTCAACTAATATATATATATACAAAAAAAAAAAAAATTAGCCGGGCATGGTGGCGCATGCCTGTAGTCCCAGCTACTTGGGAAGCTGAGGCAGCAGGATTGCTTGAGCCCAGGAGATTGAGGTTGCTGTGAGCTAGGCTGACGCCATGGCACTCACTCTAGCCAGGGCAACAAAGCGAGACTCTGTCTCCAAAAAAAAAAAAAAAAAAATTCCCTCTTTGTCTAACTTTTTATCTGCATGCTCCACTCATTCTATCTCCTTTCTAGATCCTTCTTCTCTACCTCCTTATCAATTCCCTTCTGCTTTCTAAACTTCACTTCCTTACCACCCCCCGCCACACTTCTTCTCACACTGACAGGATCTGCTCTGCACCCACAGCCCTGGGCCCTTGACCTCTGTTCTCTTAGTCCATTAGAGCCCTCTGCTCTTATACTTCTTCCTTCTGTCCCCTGCACAAACATAAGCATTGCCCACAGGATTCTGTTCTCTGCTTACTTCATTTGTCTTCTTAAACTGTTCCATTTAGTATCCTCATTTCCTTCAACTTTAAATAATACTAATGTTTGGAAAAACTCCACTTTTTCAGATTTTATATCTACCTCAAATATTAGATGTACATTGAAAACAAATAAAACAAACCTAAGTCATCCTGTCCCTGCAGTGATCCTTGCCTGCTGAATTTTCTGTTCCTATTAACAGCACTTCCATTCCCCTAGAAGCCAAGCTTAAGTCACCAGAACCATCTGGCAATTGCTACCCCCGCATCCACAGGCTGTAAGCCTGGCCCCATCAGTCCTCTGGGAATATCGCCACTCTCTCTTTTTTTCTAGAGCCACATCAGCACCTAGGATCACAATCATTCTGTCTTACCCAAGCAATGCTAATTCCTAAACGTCTGGACTTCCAGGGTTTTCTTTGATAATCTTCCCTTCATATCAATAATTTGTTTTAAAGACAATATTTTTGTTACTCTCAGTCTCTATTTGATGAAGTGCAAGCTTCTCTGCCTGGTCTATAAAGCACTTCATGATCTGCTTCCAAACTGACATTCCGAACCTTGTCTCCCATGGCTCCTCACTGTTCCCTCCACCTCCCAGCTAATAATATTATATACCATTTCTGTAACACCCTCTGAAACATAGAGCTTTAACGCTTGTGTTCTTGTTTTAATCTGGCTGAAATATTCCTCCCCATCAATTCAAAACAGATTCACCCTACAGAGCCCATTCAAATCCCCACTCTCCTGGGAAGGCTTCCTGAAATCCACCTGGATAACTTGCATCTTCTGCTTTACCCTCCACTGAGCCCATTGGTGCCTCTGCTGTGGCCGATATCCTAATCAGCCATAGAATTATGTATTCATCTTCCCTAAAAGTTTAAAAGTCTTCAGAGAGCAAAAAAAAATCTGTATTATTCATTTGTATTAGCCATGTTTGTTCCATATTATTAACAAAATATATATTTAAGAAATGAATTAGTGAAAGAATATTGTCAATGTTTTTATGAATTGTGTCCTTTAAATATACAAATTTATGCTAATATTGTACCTTCTTTAACAGGTGGTGCTGGAAGTAAACAGTGAATTTATTGTTGAGGTAATGTATAATAAAAGCATTTTCTTAATTCATATTTCTCAAGCTTATACTTGAGCTTATACTAGTAGCTTATTTATGTTTTCTCAAGCTTATACTAGTAGCTTATTTATGTTTTCTAATCTATAGCAAAGCAAAAGAAGCAAAGTAACACTTTAGAATGGGAAGAGGATTTGCAGATACTTACATGAGCAAAAAGACAATTGATGGTTGGTCAATGAAGGAAAGATACAAAAATTTAAAATTATGTAATCACAACTAAATAAAACAGAGAATCTGGTGCCATTTTTTAGAGTGGAACTCAGGAAATAAAGCTACTGTCTTCTCTTCTATGCTAGCAGGGCTTTATTTTAGTATAGTAGGTAAACTTTCATTATGACCATCTCAAATCATTGGAAAAAATAAAATTACTTTTCTAATCTCTTTTGGCAAAATAGGGAATATAAGCCAGGTGCAGTGGTTTATGCCTGGAATCCTAGCACCTGGGGAGGCTGAGGCAGCAGGATTGCTTGAGACCAGGAGTTTGAGATCAGCCTGAGCAACAGAGACAACCTGTCTCTACAAAAATAGAAAAATTAACCAACTGTGGTGGCTCATGTCTGTAGTCCCAGCTACTCAGGAGGCTGAGACAGGAGGATTGCTTGAGCCCAGGAGTTTGAGATTGCTGTGAGCTATGATGATGCCACTGCACTCTAGCCCAGGCAACAGAGCAAGGATCTAACTCAAAATAAAAAAAAAATAGGGAATATGTGGTACATTTCAGAAAGTTGTATTAAAATGAAGGGAAACAATGTAAATGCACTGGTTTTTGAAAGGATATGTTACAGTCAATGGAACATCTCCTCCCCTGAAGTGGTAATTAAATGAAACTTAGCTTAAGTAAACATATAATCACCTATGTTTCAATAGGCACATTAGGATTTACAAAAATAAATATATGTATGTATATATGAACATATTTGTACATGTAGTAACATGTCTAAACTCTTTGATAATATGAAATTCTTAAGCATTATTAACAGTGGCAATATAGACTACAAAAGGAAAAACATAGCAAAACAGAGATACACATGTACAACATTGAGAAGCCATATAGATGTTCATGGGATTATTGTAAGAACCATCAATTTAGTTAATAAGGGCAGGACGCCTGTAATCTTAGCACTCTGGGAGGCCGAGGTGGGCAGATTGCTCAAGGTCAGGAGTTCGAAACCAGCCTGAGCAAGAGCGAGACCCCGTCTCTACTATAAATAGAAATAAATTAATTGCCCAACTAATATATAGAGAAAAGATCAGCTGGGCATGGTGGCGTATGCCTGTAGTCCCAGTTACTCAGGAGGCTGAGGCAGGAGGATCACTTGAGCCCAGGAGTTTGAGGTTGCTGTGAGCTAGGCTGACGCCACGGCACTCACTCTAGCCTGGACAACAAAGCGAGACTCTGTCTCAAAAAAAAAAAATTAGTTAATAATATTTTTCTAATCCTGCAATAATATATTTGGATGCTTAGCCATAGTGGTATCCTCATCAATCAACAGAAAAAAACAATCTCTTCTCTCTTTTGGGTGAGCCCAACTCACCAGCACAACTTCCATTTTGTATGGGATGTGTTCACACAAAACAGAGGAGATCTTTAAACTCTTCAGACTCTAAAGTCTGGTCAGTGAAGAGGAAGGTAGGCATAGCCCCTATCAGAAAAGAAAAACTACACCATTTATGCAGGATAGCACATTGTGAGTTCCACATGTAGCTAATTAAATTCGTTTCATTAGAATCAAATAGTTGAAAGTAAGATGATTATAAAAGAAATAGCAGTTGAGGTGACCAAACTGTATCTATCCAGAGTTGTGAATTAGTGAAAACTTTCTTTGTCCTCCAGATTCAATATCATTGTTCCTTACAATGTTAAGTAAGTGCCGGGCGCAGTGGCTCACGCCTGTAATCCTAGCACTCTGGGAGGCCGAGGCGCAAGGATTGCTCGAGGTCAGGAGTTCGAAACCAGCCTGAGCAAGAGCAAGACCCCGTCTCTACTATAAATAGAAAGAAATTAATTGGCCAACTAATATATATAGAAAATTAGCCGGGCATGGTGGCGCATGCCTGTAGTCCCAGTTACTCGGGAGGCTGAGGCAGGAGGATCGCTTGAGCCCAGGAGTTTGAGGTTGCTGTGAGCTAGGCTGACGCCACGGCACTCACTCTAGCCTGGGCAACAAAGCGAGACTCTGTCTCAAAAAAAAAAAAAATGTTAAGTAAGTGTGTTTACTTAGTAAAATTGTCCTAACAGTGTAAGAAACATGAACCATTTTGGCTCCAGGTGAAAGAACTAGACATTGAAAATGGCACCACAACATGGCAAACCGTCAGAAGACAGAAGCGGGAATGGATCAAGTTCGCCGCAGCCTGTCGAGAAGGAGAAGACAACTCCAAGAGGAATCCGATTGCCAGAGTAAGTGATCAAACAGACTGATAACAAATGCATTTGCAGGGCAGGAAAGCGCTCAGATATTTCCAGGATTTGCAGGCTTCGCTGCTCCACAATGATTTATGAAGATGCCATGTGGTCATTTGCTCATGTTGCCAAGACTCTGACATGGTGCAGGCAGTGAGTGAGTGACAAGTCATCAAAGAAGAAAGAAACGATTGGCTCTCCAGCACAATTAGGCTTCATTTGCCCCTTTGCGTTCTGCTCATTATTGACCGTATGTGCTATGGAAAATTTATTCACACGGTGATAGTCCAAAGACTAGCCATCCAGAATGTCAAGCAATTACTGCACTTGATTAATTCACTCCAAGAAAAGTAAGGACTGTGCAAAGTTCCCACTACACCTCTACATCTAGCAACTAGGAGAGTCTTAAAAGGCCTTCACAGATAATGGCAACCAATTAGGAAAGAGAGTTAAAGAAAGGATGTGTATTACATTTATCCATGAAGGATGGGATCTATATTAACAGCTTCACCAGCTCCTCCTGGGCATCTTGGCCTTGGGCCATTATTGTAATCAATAGTAGAATGATCTACTGAATTCTTTCCTTACAGCTTCACATTGAAAATACAGTAAGAATCAGCAATGATGTTACAGAGATAACCTCAGCTCAAGAAAAGAGATTTATTCTCTCAGAAGTTTTCAAATTGGAGGGAAGCTTTTAAATTATTACTCCCATTCAACTCAGTGATAGCTTTATGGTGTCATACTCATATTGCATATTCTTTTCTTTTTCTTTGCATTTGGGAGGTTCTTGGGTTTTCTTCTGTATAAAAAAGATCTTTGGATTAGTGTTGATCTAACCAAAGTTGTATTTCCAGCTGTCTTAATTTGATTGTGAATGTTTAGGTGATGAATCTTAATATTTTACTGAATGTTCTCAACTTTAGTAGAAGGTTTCAAAATTTAAACTATCTTGGTTTAAATTTATCAGCAATAGATATACAACTACTAAAACAAAATCTATATGGCAGAATATTTATCATAAAATCTATTTGGCAGAAAGGGGGTGTAGTAGGTTTAAATTTATAAAATTATTACCAATATCTCTAAACATTGTGTTTCTCCTCTGATTTTCTCAATTTATTTACCACTTTGACCAAATCTCAGACCCAAGTCTACGTAGTATACTTATTAATGTGACACAAATTTTTAAAAAAAAAAATAGTAAAGATGTGTTATTTTTTCTTTCAGGCTCTTTATATGCAAAAATATCAGAGAACTGAACAACGTATTGTTAATAATAACAAATCTAGCATCAAGTATGTTTGTGCCATATATAACGATACCTCATACAATCCTTACAATAAACCTATGAGATAGGTGGTGTTATCTCCACTATAAGCTGATCTAGGCAGAGTTAAGTGAATTTTGCAAGTTCATACAGAACTAAGACATGATGCCAGGTTTCAACCTCAAGCCCATCTGGCTATAAAACTCATTTCCTTATCATTCCACTACACTCTGAAGTTTATTATCTGCTCTAAATTAGATCACAATCCTAGCCATTTTTCTCGTAGATTCGATCAGACTGTGAGTCGAACCAGAAGATTACATACCGAATCTCTGGGATAGGGATCGATCGACCACCGTATGGAGTTTTCACCATTAATCCTCGCACTGGGGAAATTAACATCACTTCAGTGGTAGACAGAGAGGTAACTCCACTTTTCCTGGTAAGTCACAGCAGCATATTTTAATTTATTCATTTTAGTCTTCTTCCCTTTTTAAAAAATATTTTCTCAGGACTATGGCTTGCTTTTGATAAAACATAATAGAATGAAACCAAATAAAGGGTTTGAAGAGATGGAAAGAGTGTGAAAATATGTTTATAGTGCAGGAGTCTCTGGTGTGTTGCATGTGCATATAATCAAGTGTCTTGATAGTATTTGAATTATTAGACTATAATGTAGTTTGAATTCACTGGAAAAAATTGTTTCTTTGCATATTGCTGATGTATTTTCAAGCATGTTACTTAAATTCTTTTGGTGGAGAGTTGTTTTTTTCTTTTTTTTCTCCAACTTTCCACAGATCTATTGTCGGGCTCTGAATTCAAGGGGTGAAGATTTAGAAAGGCCTCTTGAACTGAGAGTCAAAGTCATGGACATAAATGATAATGCTCCGGTCTTTACACAAAGTGTGTACACAGCCAGCATTGAAGAAAACAGCGAAGCAAGTAAGTAGAATGATTCTGCATCATATATCTATTTCTCATGGTCAAAAGCTTTGGAAGATTGAAATATAGGCAATTTAAAGACTAGAAAAAGTCACACTTGTGTTTTGAATAAATGCCACAAATTCCAGCTTGAACCTAAGCTAGAAAAAAAATCATGTCTCAAATGCTAAATATCTTCTTATTTGTGGAAGATTCTTGTACATATGTGTGATTTAGCAAGAGCTCCCTCAGAGATTGTGACTGGGCTGATGATTAACATAATCCAAGTGAGTAAACTGAGGAAGAAACCATGAATGTTTAAAAAAAAAAAAAAAGGCTCTGTCCTGGTCTATTCCTCAAAATTCTTGGCTGAATCACACCAGGTAGATGAATGCATGTGCAATTGTAACCATCAGATCTAACACTAAGGGTAATCATTTTTCACACACTATACAAGTTACATTATAGTCTCTCATTTTTTTCATTTCTTTCTATCTTGCTAAATTCCATTTCTGACTCTACTAATTTAACATTTAATCATTTAAGGAGTGCAAGTACATTATAAACAGTAAAGGGTTTTATAGAAGCAAACCATCATTATTTTGTAATCACTGGCATAGCTGAAAGTTATGGTCCTATATTCTCACAAAAAATTCAAACAGAGAGAATTCAGGAGCAGGCTGACCACTCTTTCTTCTTGTATTTAATGATTGGCTGAACTAATTCTAATAAAGTCCCAACCATTCTCCACCTCCTTCTTCATTTCTAGATTCCCTGGTAGTAAAGTTAAGTGCCTCAGATGCAGACGAAGAAAATCATCTGAATTCTAAAATCGCCTACAAGATCATCTCTCAGGAGCCTGCAGGTGTACCAATGTTCATTCTTAACAGATACACGGGAGAAATTCGCACGATGTCCAGTTACCTTGACAGAGAGGTAAAGCCTTCTGTGAACGAATGATAAGAAATAAAGAATTCTATTTTGAAAAGACAAAGGTGAAATAATCCTTGTATGTCCCTACTCCAATATAAAGGAGGAAAGAAAATCCATTTGTGGGCCGGGCTTGATGGCTCACACCTGTAATCCTAGCACTCTGGGAGGCCGAGGCGCAAGGATTGCTCAAGGTCAGGAGTTCAAAACCAGCCTGAGCAAGAGTGAGACCCCCGTCTCTACTATAAATAGAAAGAAATTAGTTGGCCAACTAATATATAGAGAAAAAATTAGCCGGGCATGGTGGCACATGCCTGTAGTCCCAGCTACTAGGGAGGCTGAGGCAGGAGGATCACTTGAGCCCAGGAGTTTGAGGTTGCTGTGAGCTAGGCCGATGCCATGGCACTCACTCTAGCCTGGGCAACAAAGTGAGACTCTGTCTCAAAAAAAAAACAACAACAGCAAAAAAGAAAATCCATTTTTGAATAAAAACTAAAAGCTTAATTATATAGATTTAATTTGATGTGTATATAAAAGAAATGAGAAATAATGGCATTACATGTGTTAGATTGTATTCAAGACAAGACCTAAGTCCTATAATTTTTTTCCATCTCAATTAAGCAACACGGTATGTACAACTTAATCGTGAGGGGCTCAGATCGGGATGGAGCTGCAGATGGACTGTCTTCCGAGTGTGACTGCAGAATCAAGGTTTTAGACGTCAACGATAATTTCCCCACCTTAGAGAAAACTTCAGTAAGTTGTTCTTCTTATAACCCTTTTTCCGTAAATGTCAATAATTGATTTGCTTTCATGCTAATTCATAAGCCTGGTTCTGTTACACGTAGGGATGTACTGAACTTTGTTGTATAAACCTTGGGTTTTCTTATTATAATAATATACCTTCTAATGTATTAGTCTGTTTATCTCCACTCACTACTCCAAACAGGCCTTCTCTGTGAAAGCTGCAAACTCTCCACTCCGTATACTCTACTCACGGAAATGCGGAAATTCATTGATATAACTCTGGGAATAATGTAGCAACATTGATGTATTTTTAGATAACTCATGATTTGCTGAATTATATTAGAGCCCCAAACATTCTCAACTTGCATTTTCATCTTTAGGCATAAACAAGCATAAAATCCAAACTGGTAGAACCAAATCTGGCCCATGGCCTATTTTGGTTAAAAATATGTATTTTTGGACTATAGCTGTGCTCATTCCTTTACATGTTGTTTATGGGGGCTTTAATGCTTCATTCTACAACAGTAGTTGCAACACAGACTCTCTGGCCCATGAAGACTAACATATTTATTACCTGGCCCTTTATAGAAAAAAATCAGATGCTTTGTTTAAAAGAAAAGAATAAAGTAAAGGGAATTAAAAATAATTGTAAAAAAATAAAACAAAGTTCCAATTTGACCTTGATTTCATATACAGCACATGAAAATCAGTTATATTGTTTTATAATCATTTTATTCTTATATTTCTGATTCAATATATGGTATCTAATAATGGTACAATAATCATTGACATAGTCTGTTGTTAATATTTTAAATGATAATTTTAAATGATAATTAAGTATTAGTAAATATATTTCTTCTTTTAAAATGTGTTGATTATAAAATTGATCTATGTCATTGCAGTATTCAGCAAGTATTGAAGAGAATTGTTTAAATTCAGAACTGATACGATTACAAGCAATTGATCTTGATGAAGAAGGCACCGATAACTGGTTGGCAAAATATTTAATTCTCTCTGGCAATGAGGGGAATTGGTTCGATATTCAAACAGACCCAAAAACTAATGAAGGCATTTTGAAAGTTGTCAAGGTACAGTATTGGATCTGTAATATTTTCTTCCAAAAAAGTTTTAAATGACTCTTAGAGGTAGAATCTGCCTTCAAAAAAGCACTGCTTAACCTTATAGCAACAAGTGTCCTAAGTAAACTACTGCATCAGCCTGAGCCTTCCAGCCCAGCAATACAGTATTTATTACCAAGAAAAACAAAAAGGTTATTTTGTTCTCACAGTGCCTGATATCTAGCTGAGAAGATAAAGTCACCACTCCCAAATTAGATAATGTATGAGAGTTAATAGTATAATAAATAATGGCACAGATGTCAGGATATAAACCATTATTAATTGCCAAGAGGGTGAAATATGAAATAATAAGATAAGAGAAGGTGAGATCCTTCTAAGCTAGATTTGTCTGAAAAGGTTTCATGCTGGGAAATAAGATTTAAGCAAGACCTTAGATTGCTACGGAGGGTAATAAAATGAGAAAACACACATAGGTAAGAAAATATGAAGCATGTTCAAGACATGGTGAGTAATTCTGTGGGATTGTAGCAGAGTATTCAAGAAAGGAAGCAAAGAGAAGCCAGAACAGAGAGATAGAATTGGAGTCAGTGCTGAGAACCTTGAATACTAAACTATGGGGTTTGATATTTTTCCTATAGATTAATTTTTCTTAAACTACTTGCTTTGACTTCATGGACAATAATAAAATCTAAAAATTTACAATTAGAAACAAAACCACAAACCAATAAGATTCAAATTAAAATTAATATAATGAAGGAAATTATTTTTTTCTCAAAGGAAGCTGCTACTAACAACATAAACACTTAGAGCTAAGAAAATATATACTTAGACACACATATATATTTAGTTTGGCACACATGTGATCATGATTATTCAATTCTGTTACTACTTTTCTTGATTGAAGTTATTGTGACATTTTTTCAGATAAGGAAGCCGTTTAGCCTTCACCTGATGCAAACATAACATTTATTTTTTAGTCTTTCTCTTTTCCCAAGTGTTTGGAGCAATTTTCAAAGTATGGCTACTTTACCATCAAAACACAATCATGCACACTGAAATTAGGGGGCATATTTACTTATGAGCTGGTCAACCAAATTATGAAAAATATCTATATATAGTTTTTAGGATTTTTCATTCAAATGAAAATACAAAATTTCAAAATTGCTTAAGAGAACACAAAGACTCAAACAATATACTATGGACTTCCTGTTTGAGAAACATGGCTTTGGGCCACAGGTCAGCAAGCTATGATCCACAGGTCAAATCTGAACTTTTATATCCCTTGTTTTATAAATAAGTTTTATTGGAACATAGTCACATTCATTTATGTATTTTCTGTGGCTGTTTCCACACTCCAGTGGCTGAGCTGAATACTTGAGATAGAAACTACATATAACTCCCAAAGCCTAAAATACTATCCAGCCCTTAACCAAAAAAACAGTTTTCAGTCCCTATTTATAGACCAAAGAACAAGAGGTTGTCTACCACTATACCAAAGTCTGACTATTTAGTCAAGTTTTCCTCCCGGGATCAGAATTTATTCAACCTTGTGTCCTGGTTTAAAAATCAAGATCTAGATATGACATGCAATTCTAACCTATCTTCTTACCATCTATCTTAATCACTGACTTTACATATTATCTTACAACATATAACTTTGCTTTGTCTTTGATCTGTCGACCTACTAATATAATAAAAACTTTACACATAAACAACCTGGCCCAAACATCTTTCTACTCCTAACACCTGGTCTAGTTTCCAGAAGATAGTAGAGACTTCCAAAACTTCAAGGATAGTGTTGATGCATTTACCTAAAACTAATGATGTAGATTTCACCCAAATGGGAATCACTGCACTTGACTGCATAATTCATAATTTCTACATAAAATTATAAAAATCAAAAAGAAAACATTTTAACAATGTAGGTAATACACTGTCTACAACTTACATAATGTATCTTCTGTGATCACTAAAAGTTTTTTAAGGCATATGTACTTAATTGCCAAAAAAACTATTGAAATATCAATTTCATAAAAAATTGGTCAAGGTAGTGTTAGATGTTGTACAAACTTTCTACCTATTTTTCCTGAATGAGGACTTCCCAAATCTCTTAAAGATGACAAGAAAAACATATGTTTAAAAACACCAAAATAATAGGGAAAGGCTAATTAAAATGAAATTAGAAACCTTAATATGTGTGTTAGTACATAGCTAAAAGATCTATTTTAGAGAACATTTGGGTAATATTCCCAGGTTTGGCATTTTCAATAGCCAGTGGTCAGCCACTCATCCCAAACGTGTCTGGATAAGGTCGCTAATGTTCTCTTGAACCCTGTTCATTTTCATTCAAACCACCACTTAACATGGTGGAAACTGGCCTTTTGGTAATGGGCCTTTGACTAAGCTTTATTTAAACCTTTTCTTAATCTGAGGACATTACAGATCATTCAACTCAACAAAAATGTATTGAGATTTGCTATACGCTAGAGATATGAAGGTGAATGAGACAGGGTCCCTGTTCTCAAGGAACTTACAGTTTAAAAAGAGAAAATCTCTGAAAAGGTTGAAAATCTCCCTGTTGATAACAACCCCTCATTAATATTTTTTGATACATGTGTATGGAAATACAAGTAGTATAAATATATATGTGTGTATATATACATATTCACTTCAACAATGAGGAAAAAACAAAATACTACCCAACTGGAATTCTAACAAAGAAATATTGGTTCTCTATTGTAATAATAATTCTCTATTTTAATAATAATTCTAATTAAGCAATTACTAAACACCAACTGTGGCATTATATTGTATTTATAGAGGTTTCACACATATTATCTCATTTAATCCTCACAACTCTGGGGGAAAATAGAGTGATTCCATTTGTATATAAAGTGAAACAAAATCAAAGAGGAAAACTGACTTGTCTCAAGTTTACCCAGGTGCCAAATGACAAAGACAAGATCCAACCAGATCTCTCAGATCCCAAAGTCATATTTAGCCACCACTGTTCCTCACCATGTCATCAGGGGCCAGTAAAACAGGTTTTAGGAAAGAACTAGCATCCTGAGATTTTCCCTTCAGTCTGTTCACCACTATAAACTCCTTCCCGGCTGTGTGTGCCCTGCTGGTCTCTTCTAGACACCTTGGTACCAGAAAATACGCCTTCCTGGAGAGAAGAACTGTCTTGCAGATATCTGACCATTCGCTCAGTCCCCTGCCGTAGAAAATCTATCACATACTCCTTTTGGATGGAGACTTCTAATCACCCCACTCTTTCGTACTTAGTTCTAAAATGAACCAGTGTCCTCCTAGAATTAGTAGTGTCATATTAAATTAGACCAAAAAACTGGATGTGGGGCTCCAACAGCTTAGCTTCTATACTAAAATTTACTAAAGCAAAGAATGTGCCAGAAGCCAAATCCATTTCTAGAGTGGTTGTCTTCATCCAGAGCCCTACTAGAACTGTAGATCCCCTCAGGCCGGGCCCCGCCCACACTAGCACTTCTGCATATCCTTGCTAAGTGGTTATTCTTCCTTCAGGCCTGAAACTGCAGAGAGCCCGTTTTTCCAGCCTCTCCCTTCCCTCCAAGAGACTCCAGGGTAAACAGTTGCTTTTATTGCTCTTTACAAACCCCTGACCTCTGGACATGATCAGAAAATCCTTGATAAAGGGCCCCACTTGCAAAGAATGAATGAACAACTTTCTGCCTTTCCTCTATTTGTTTTTTGTAATCTTCCTTCATAAACATGGACCTGGACCAATTTCCTGCCCCTGGATTCTGGGAAGATCCTTAATTGGTACAACTTTAGACACATATTAATATACTTTTGACACACTCTGTTCAGGAGGAAGAGAGCTATTCGGACAAACAAAAGTGCTTTTGTGTGTATATGTAAGAAAACCCCAAGATATTTCTCTATCAGAATAGAGGTCCCCAGATTTTTCGTTTATTTGAAGAGAGCGTGGACTTTTAGAAAATACAAATTGAGGTGTAGGAAAGGGATCCCTTCTGCTTGAAAATTCATTTTTGAGCATATAATTCATATCCTGTGCTAGGAGTCATGTGGACTGGTCCATTGTGTGCTGTCAGTGGGCTAGGGAGTCTATGGGCATCTGTGAACAGATGTACAAAAGCGATCGAAGTCCCAAATCTCAGTTGAAGCATGCTGAGCCATCTCCAAATAAGAACTCAAGGGAATGCCCACAAATATTTGTCTTACCAGCTCTTCTGAAAAACTTAACTCTAAAACCTAGGAAAAGATTCAAAATGTCATGGGATTTGTCTGGGAAGCAGAGATTTATCTCCAAGTCTTGCTAATGCCAAGTCTTGCTGATTTCTTGACTTCTGCTGTTGGTACCTGTGTATACAAGTGGTGCTTACCGTAGCTTCCAGAACACTGCTAAACACACATTGCCCAGTGTCTTCTTCTTTATAACTTGTGACTTTATTCCTTTGTGACTTTTCATGTCACCATATCAATCATTCTGGATGAAGCGATTCTATTTATTTTTTATCCTGGACACCCATTTCAAAGGTGACTTTTCTCTGGGCATGGCATTTACTTATTTGAACATGCCCTGTAAGGGAGTCTTCTTGTCCACCAGACCCAGCACAAATAAATTACACTTTAGGGCTGACTGTAATAATCATAAATTCTTTAGAAGTTGTTTACACCATTTAAAAAAAAATAATTACATGTTTAAAGACATCATGTATATTGACTCCTTTATTCTGCTAATTATACTTTCAAGGGATTCTCAAATATGAGTTCTGTATAGGAAATCTGGATCCAATTTAGTTACTCATTCAATAGCTGTGAACATTTTATTTCTTAAATTTATTTTTGGTTTTTCAATAGCACCTCATTTGGAAAGAAATATCATAAAAATTGTAGCACTTTTTTATAAGAAGTTCAAAGCTCCAAAATTTGATTCCAATTTAAAATCACAGGCTTAAATGCCCCCCATACCTGATTATGCCAAGAGTTAGAGAGAATACCATATCTAAAATACCTAATGCAGTAATAAGTAAAATGTTTTCAATTCAAAATCTAAATCACATAGCTCCTGGACTTTCTTCTAGTGTGTCGTTTGCTTTCCATAGCTTCTTATTCTATCAAAAGAGAGTCCTTTACTGTTTCAGAGATTTTTACTTTCTATCATTTTCAGATGCTGGATTATGAACAAGTGCCTAATGTTCATCTTAGCATCGGAGTTAAAAACGAAGCTGATTTTCACCACTCAGTTGCTTCTCAATTCCAAATGCGCTCAACTCCTGTAAGAATTCAGGTTGTGAATGTGAAAGAAGGACCTACATTTCATCCAAGTTCATTGACTTTTAGTGTGCCAGAAGGAATAAAAGGAGATTCCTTACTGAATTATGTGCTTGGCACATACACAGCCATCGACTTGGACACAGGCAATCCTGCAAAAAACGTCAGGTACTGCAAATACATTGTTCAAATTAGTGTGGCATGGTTCTATGTAGAATTGATTCATGTGGCATGTGCTGGAATATGTGAAAACTCTTATCTTTTAGAGTTTTGCTTTTCTTGTTTGTTTTGTTTGTTTCATTAATAGACTATTGTGGCATTTGAAATCTTCTTAGAATTTTAATAGTGTTTTGGAGGCTGTAGGGCTCTAACTAGTTATGAAAGTAATTGTGTCCAGGGAGCAATTGTAAGATCAAAGAGCCACCTAATTTACTCCCTGAGTCTCTTTGATCTTTTGTGGCCAGTTTGTTCTACCCTGGACACGGGCTAATTAAGCCATATTATAGACAATAAGATACTATAAAAGTTGAGTCACTGCTTGTTTTTTTTTTTTTAAGCTTGTGTTATCAATGACATTGAGACTAATTTCAATCCTCTGTTTAACCTAAGAGGAAAAAACAATGGAAGAAGCTAAAAACAAAGGTGTTTCAGAAGTTCGATAAGCATAAACACAAAATAGGAAAAACAGAAAGGTAGGCATTAGGCACTAGGTACATAGATTATAGACGAATTAGAACTGCATATGATAGTCTGAAAATAAATACAGTGAAATATATAGGTCTTCTCTATGTACTTCCCTTCTCTCTTTCCTTTTCTTCCTATATTTTTGGAGTGAACAAAGTCTATTGAATTATAAATTACTGTGATGTTAACAATTTTAAGTATTAAATCAGCTAATACATTGTTAGACTCAACAAAAATTACAAAATCTGTTCCCCTCCCCCATGGGGTGGAGAAAAAACAATGTCAGATAAGTGAATTGAAAACTTGAAATTGTACCTGATAGAGACCAGATCTTCTTGCAGTTAGGTGAAGCACTTTAAATTCATTATCTAGAAGAGAACACAGTTAGACAAGCTGAACAGAGGATACCACAAGCCCACAAACAGGCCACCAATGAGGTGCTTTGAAGCCAATATGCCTGAAAATCTAAAATAAACATTTCTAAGTATGTGAAAAAGAATAAAAAATATTTATTGGTGAAGATGAATAATGGATATTCTATATTGCTAATGATTTAATAAATAGACCTGAAATTAACTCATGCATTTTATTAACAATTATGCTAAGAACTAGAAGAGTAAGAATGATAAAATTTTAAAATTCTATTGTGAACCTGCACATTAATACATTTACTATTGGTTTTTATTGATATAGATATATTTTATAAACCAAGACAATTATCACTATAAAGCACACAAACACAATATATGTTTACCACATTGTAGCTCTTATGTGATTTAAAAGTACTAACTTTCATAAAAGCATAATGATGAACTTATTTATTTAAAAACAGGTATATCATAGGGCATGATGCAGGCAGCTGGTTAAAAGTCGATTCAAGAACTGCCAAGATACAATTTTCTAGGGAATTTGATCAGAAATCAAAATATATTAGCAATGGGATATACACAGCAGAGATCCTGGCTATAGATGGTAAGAACATTTATTTTCGATATTTTAAGAAATTAGTACTATTATATTAAATATTATAAATATTATTCTAATGTTGATATTTGAGTGACTCAAAATTTATCTTTTAATGGTGTATGAAAAGTTCTAAACACCTTAGATCAAGAACTGAATTCCATTATGCTTATAACCATAATTTACACTTAAGCCATCATTTATTTCACCTATTTCCAAAAAAGAATTGTATGGCTTACAGCATAAAAGCTAAAATATGTATAAATAAAATTAAGTTTCTGTTTATAACCTAATTTCTTGAGTATGGCTAATCCCACCTGTTGAGTATGTTAGGAATGTTTACTTAAAGTACAGACTACAAGCTGAGCACAAAGTTCATTTGGGAATCACCTCAGATGAGTAGGGGGAGGTAGTGTCCCCAAGAATATTGTTATTTTAGAGCCACTAAACTAAACTGCAGTGAGTGTTGCTGTGTGAGTGTTGCCCTGATTAGATACATCGTCCATAGTAGTTGTTATGGACCAAGAAAGCACAAGGTTATTGCAAATACAAGGTCTACATGAAAAGTCATTAAGTGCAGACGCACTGAATTAGCTTGTAATGGAGCCTTCTCACGTGGGAAAATCTATTAAGCATTCCTCTTGGTGAGTAGCAACGGGAGTTTGTTTATCCATCAATAGTTAATGATTCTATGGAGCAGTGCCTAGGAAACCAGCTGCTACAGAACAAAACAAGAGAGAAAGGTCAGGAACCAGGAAGGAAGAGGAAATATAAGTATCCCAGTTACACACCTGATATAAGATATATACTGTAGGTTTGCATTAAATTTATATCAGTATCTAACATTCACAGTAGCCAAACAGAAAGAAATATAAGTGAGCAGCATAAGATTCAAAAAGAAACCATGATAAAGCCAAAGCAATTACAGTCCATACGCCCTGGTCTTCATCCTGTGGCTGTCACTTTTAACATCTGGGGCAGTTATATAAATGACATTGTCTTAATTATGGTCAGTATTCCAGAAGGTCTGTTCCTAAAATGGATTCTAACCATGTTGATCATACCCTATGTTTTCGTATTGGTCATATGTGAAAATCTTTAAAAATCGGAATAAAAAATTAGTCATTTCAAGTGACTAAAGAAAGTACTATCAAAATGTACCAAGAGAAAACTAAAAACGAAGTCCATTGTTTATTACCTAAGCAGAGTGTCTGCACTGGCACAGAGCTATCCAGATTGTTTGGAATAAGTCTGACCCAGGATACACAACCATTGGGTTCACAGACAGCAAACTTTATAGGCTGTACACAATAGATTGGGCTGTGGTTGCCTCATCACAAGGCAATAGGAAAGCTATAGAGGATCAGAGAATGACAAATAAAACAATCTATGGAGTAATCTGATGTTTCTCTAATGACAAAGTGAAATAGACTCTTAAAGTCCAATGCCAAAGGCTGGGCGCGGTGGCTCACGCCTGTAATCCTAGCACTTTGGGAGGCCGAGGCGGGCGGATTGCTCAAGGTCAGGAGTTCCAAACCAGCCTGAGCGAGACCCTGTCTCTACCAAAAATAGAAAGAAATTAATTGACCAACTAAAAATATATATACAAAAAATTAGCCGGGCATGGTGGCGCATGCCTGTAGTCCCAGCTACTCGGGAGGCTGAGGCAGTAGGATCGCTGAGCCCAGGAGATTGAGGTTGCTGTGAGCTAGGCTGACGCCATGGCACTCACTCTAGCCTGGGCAACAAAGTGAGACTCTGTCTCAAAAAAAAAAAAAAAAAAAAAAAGTCCAATGCCAAATAAAGTATAAGAATATACTGAACAAAGTCACGTAGGATATATATAAGCTCTTGATTTATTATCATTTGATTAACTCAATGGCTTTACCACTTAGGCACACAAAAAGCACCTTTAAAAGAAGTTTATTAATTTCTCAGAAAATGACCTAGTAAAGTACCCTAGAGGTGGTAAGTTTATAAATGAGAAAACTAAGATTCTTTGCAAGTTAAAAAAAAAAAAATCTTTACTTATTGTAATGGAACATAGAGTAGAAAAGTAGATTAGAAGCCCAAACTTTTAAATAGTAGTCCTCTGCCCTTTCTAATAAATTGTATTAACCAAAAATTTGTTTCAAATGGATTAGGGGGAAAAATCTAATAGGTTTATATTTGTTTTCAGCAACACCATTCAGAGAGACATACCATCTAATGGATGGAATTAAAATCAATAGTGAAAACATAAAGAAAAAATAGAATTATTTAATTTCACTTGTGGTTATTTCCACAAACACAGAGCTCAATGGGCATCCTGAATGGAGGGTTGTGAGCTGGTCTGGGGGATCTAATTTATGAGGACAGGATGAGAAGAGAAGGTAGCCAACCTTCTGAGGAAGGTTTTTTGCATCTTAGGATGCATCTTAGGATGTATAGAAATTAGCAGAATGAAATGAGGTTGAAAAACCTTTTAGTAAGAGTGAACAGAATGCACAAGAGTCTCTAGTTAGGCCGGGTGTGGTACCTCACGCCTGTAATCCTAGCACTCTGGGAGGCCGAGGCGGCGGATTGCTCGAGATCGGGAGTTTGAAACCAACCTGAGCAAGAGCGAGACCCCGTCTCTACTAAAAATAGAAATAAATTAATTGACCAACTAAAAATATATATACAAAAAATTAGCCTGCCATGGTGGCACATGCCTGTAGTCCCAGCTACTACGGAGGCTGAGGCAGGAGGATCGCTTGAGCCCAGGAGTTTGAGGTTGCTGTGAGCCAGGCTGACGCCACGGCACTCACTCTAGCCTGGGCAACAAAGTGCGACTCTGTCTCAAAAAAAAAAAAGAAATTTGCTCAAAGGTTTCAAAAGAAGCCATATGCCTGGAAGATAGCACGCAAAGGCAAGAGTGACTTTGGGTCGTTGAGGCAGGCAGGAACCTTTCCTGCATCGCAAGTCATTCAAACGATTCCTTTGTGCGGTGCATCATCATGAAATATGAGAAAGAATGTTCTCCTAACATCATTTACCCCAACACCTATGACACTTTGCTCTTGCAGATGGCTCTGGAAAAACGGCGACAGGAACCATATGTATTGAGGTTCCTGATCCCAACGATTACTGTCCAGACATTGTTCCTGACAGAAGAACCATCTGCACTGACTTTCCGTCAGTCCTCATCTCTGTTAACGAACACGCTTACGGGTCTCCCTTTACCTTCTGTGTCGTTGATCAGCCTCCAGGAACAGCTGACATGTGGGACATCAGATCAGTAAATGGTAAGGGAATGTAAACTTAGCTCATTCAGTCCAAAAGCAAGACAATTATCAAATAGTTAGTCAAGTCATTGAGGAATGCCTTCTATATCTGTTTCCATAATTCTTGCCATATTAACATTAAATGGGGAAAAAAATCCTCTCATGTACACACACAGGATAGTTGGAAAATTTTGAACTGAAATAAAAGTCAAAATGTTTCCTCAATACTGTAATTACAAATAGTAGAATATAAATACCCAGTTTAGCCATCATTTTATATAAGTGAGTCACTGAACCAATATTTGATCAGTTTTAAGTAAAAAGAACCCTTGACTAACTCAAGAATTAGGGATGTTACAATTCTCTATTCTGAATAATTTCAGGCAAGTCATATAAATGTCTCGGAAACTCCAGTATCCCATAGATACATTTACACATTTTCTACTCACTTAGGAGCACATAAGATCAATGAAATTGTTTTTAACAAGAGCTATAAGTTCTGACTTATTTGTAAAGGTAAAAAATTATATCCAAATTGCCCCACATTAGTGAAATGGTTAAGCAAACAATGGCACATATTATCAAGGTATGATAATACACAGCTACTAAAATTAGAATCATGCAAAGTATTTAGATACAAAGGCATGCGTAAACCAAAGAATGCAAAGTGAAAAATAGATCCCAAGTTAGTATGTGTATGGGTTCTGATTGTAGCTACATGACAATGAATGTCTAACATTGATAAAAACTGAGAGTAAATTTCAGATAATATTTTATCTCCTCTGGGTTCTTCTTCCTAAAATGTTAAATGTATAACAGAAAACAAATTGCTATGAGAGGACCTCATTTGGGCTAAGATACCTCCCTAATCTCATATTCATTTGGGGCAGTAGAGAAGACGCTATGGGGGGCAGGGAGTATGGGTCAGACAGCCAAGCCTAAGGTGAGAGGAAATGGCCTTTCTGAGGCCACCAACCTCCCCCATTCACAGACCAGAGAAACTCTGAAATGATGGAGGAGGAAAAATGCCACCAATAAAGACTTAGTCAAAGGAGGAAATTAGGCAACTTGTTTCTACCACCAAACCTTTTAGTTCTTTTCAACAAAAACACTTTAATATTTGAAAAATCTAAGCACATTAAAGCAATTCCATTCACATCAAGACAGCTCTGAATTCACCTTCCCCTATGAAACATAATATCCCATTCTTAATAACTGTTAACCACTTTTTTCCTCATTCAGATCCTAGGCATTATAATTCAAAATATAAGAAAAATGTTCTACATGAGATATATTATAAATATTATAGATTTGCTAGTAAAAAAAATATAACTACACTAGAGATAATATTCCTAGAGGCCTGTTTCAATGGTGGCACGGTAGAATAGAATTCACCTAATGTGCTGTGACATTGTCTGACCCAATTCATACTTTGTGCACAAGTTAGATTTTGGTAGACACAGCTGGCTTCTCACGTAACTAACTGAAGTTAATAAACCATAATAATAAAAAATTTATGTGTTACTATTTTTGGTTAAGGTATGGAAACCATATTCATCATCTTTAAATCCCCCTTGATCGATAAATAAATTCCAACCAATGTTTTAGGCAATATTTTTTGTAAAAAACCATAGGCAGTGGTAGCACAAAGAAATAGGAGAATAATAGTTATTGGAATAATTTTAAATGAAAGGGCAAGAATTTTGAATAAGATATAAGTAAGAGTCTTAAAGAGGGTATTTTGTAAGCTGCAATCCTAAATAGAAGAATTCCAATGTTTTCTTTCAAATCAATATTATGCATTCATTGGGTGAATATTTGTTGAGTGAATATTATATGCCAAGTACTGTTGCTCTGAAAATAAGCAACAAGGTCCCTGCCTGCTTTGTAGAAGTAACAACCCAGCAGGAAGCAATATTTATTGAACAATTAACTATAAATGTAAAAAAAAAAAAGATACAAGGTGCTCTATGACTAAAAGAGCATGAAAAAAATCAAGTTCTAAGTCAGTTTTGAGCATTAGGAAGGGTTACCCCCAAGGAATTTTAGGTTATTTCTGTTTCCTCTCTTTCTTTTCAGCTACCTCTGCAATCCTTATGACGGAGCAGGCTTTATCTCAGCAACTTTACCAAATCCCCATCGTAGTGAAGGACAGCTATAACAGAGTGTGTGACTCGTCACAGATCGTGCAGTTATATGCCTGTGATTGTGACACCGACCACGTGTGCTTGGACTCTAGTCTCACCGGAATCCATACAGGGGACATAACTGTCACCGAAGACCAAACCGAGGTTTCAAATGTTGGTCTTGGACCAGCAGCAATCGGCATGATGTCTATGGGCGGCCTAATGCTGCTTAGTAAGTACTGAATTAAATTATTCTTTTCAGGACTTCTTCAAAATAGGACTGTAGCCGGGCCCACTGGAATGGCTAAGTGCATTGAGCCCTTTCTTTCTGGTATCTATAGCACCCTTTGAGTGGCCTTGGAAATACACGATGGGACTGATAAGGGTATGTACTTAATCCATAATGATAACTAAGAAGGTCTAGGGTTAGTGAGGGTCCTACAGATGGGAAACACATGTGAATCACTAAGTATAACATAGAACAGCACAGGCCGGGCACGGTGGCTCACGCCTGTAATCCTACCACTCTGGGAGACCGAGGCGGGCAGATTGCTCGAGGTCAGGAGTTCAAAACCAGCCTGAGCGAGACCCCGTCTCTACTAAAAATAGAAAGAAATTAATCGGACAACTAAAAATATATATTCAAAAAGTTAGCCGGGCATGGTGGTGCATGCCTGTAGTCCCAGCTACTCAGGAGGCTGAGGCAGGAGGATTGCTTGAGCCCAGGAGTTTGAGGTTGCTGTGAGCTAGGCTGACGCCACGGCACTCACTCTAGCCTAGGCAACAAAGTGAGACTCTGACTCAAAAAAATAAAAATAAATAGCATAGAACAGCACAAAATGAATGCTATAATGGAAATTTTATCGAAGTGCTCCAAGTGTAGAGAGGCATAAGTAATTATGTCAAAGTGGGAAAGTTAGGAAAATCTTTGCAGAGGTAATGGATTTGGAGGTGAGTCCTGAAAGCTGAGGATTTTTTAGAAAGAGGATGGAGTGTGGGGATATTGTAAAAGCCACCTAGGACAAAGGAGAGTAACAAACAAACAGGGGAGAGGGATGGAAAGGCACAGCATACTCAGGAAGTGTAGAAGCTAAAAGGTAGGCTGAAGGCCAGCGTGGAGGAATGTTCATGATATACTGAATGTCCACAGGCATGGAAGGGTCAATGAGGACTTGTGAGCTCAGGTGACCTGCTCACTCTAACATAGTAGGAAGCAAGAAGAAGAACCTGGAAGAGGGGATTAGCCTCTGGCTCTAGACCAGTGTATGAACTGAAGCCATGGTCACAAGAATGGCAAGGTCCCCAAGCAAAAATTTCAAAAAAGGGTCCTCCTCTCTCTACACTATTTTCTTTAAACATACAGATCCTCAAAGGGGAGATACTTCATGCAGGTTCTCTTGCAATACTTAGGTTTCATAGAGATCAAAAACTGGATTCTAAACTTGAAGAAGATTAAACTCATCAAACTATATTATTAACATGATTTAATGGTTGAGCACAAATTAAAACATTATCATTTTAAGACGTAAAAAAAACTGATTTGGGGGTAGGCTTTCTTGCTTAAAATAATGTTAGCTTTCAAGGATACACACAGATCATGAGTGATTCTCAAAATGATATTAGAGATATTTTCCCAGAATATGATTCTAGAGCAATGGAGTGAATGTGTCAGCTAATATTTAAGTCAGTGATTCTCGGCCCCAGCCGTACATAAGAATTATTTGGAAGTCTTTAAAAATTATTCATGCCTGGGTCCTACTCAAAATGAGACCCAAGTATATGCATTTTTAAGCCTTCTGGTGAGGCTAATGTGCCTTTTATTTTTAAAAACCCAGTATCAGCTGCATTTCCACCAGACTAGCTCTAAGAATTTCATGACCTTTCCCGACCCAGCCAAAGAAAGCATGAGAGTTGTTAAACTGATTGTGGAATAGGCAAGGAATATCCCTTAGGACACTTGTTTTTTTAATGGAGAAGCCCATATATTTCAGGGGAGAAGGCTGTGATGGTGGGAGCAGAGGTCTTAGCCCAAACCTTTTATTCCCAAAGGAACTTCAAATTAAGACTTCTGCTATTAGCTCCAAATGAGATTATGCATATAGTACTTGTGTTTGTCATATGCTAAAACCATTTGATTTAGTCTAAGCACTTCTAAAGAGCAAGGTATGAGAACATAACATTTTTTAAAAAATTAAAATTAAAAAAAAAATTTATTTATTAGATACAGCTTCTATTAGATAGAGCTCAAGCCCACAATGGTACATGAGCCAGCACACATCTAAATTCACGGAAACATAATACAGGTTGAACGGTGGCCTGGAGGCTCCCAGTTCTAGTCTGAGTCCTTTTCCAGAAGGCTCTCTGGAAATGTATAACTTGACCTTTCATTGTTCATGGTACAGATGGTAAAATTGCCAAATGAACTGTTCTAATGAAATTCCAGCTAGTCTAGGAGCTTTGATATTCTCTTCTGCAACCACTGATATTCCCACTCATTTGTATGGAGAATTAGAAAAGTATAAAAAGCAACTACATTGGACCCAAAATTAAGGAATGTCTATATTTATGGATTATAATGTAGAATTGAAGCAACCATTAGGATAGAAAATTTTATGTTTGCAGAAACATTTGGTAGCTTTAATTTTCCATTATATTTTGTGGGCAAAGTCTTAAAATAATAAATGTAAATATCTCAATTAAGTTTAGTGAGTAATATTTGACTATTTTAAGTGTAAATGTAATATTGAAGAAGAGTCCTCTAGATCCCATAGCTGTATACTATATCCAATCCTCTTTGTAACATATGCCATATATATATATATGAGTTTCTATATGAATATGCACATACACATCCATACTTATCCACAGAGATGTTCTATGTGTACACAGATGCATGTACCCTCGCATGTACACATACCCATGGAATTAGTCACATTTATGCATGGGTATGCATACACATACATAAGTTTACGAATACATATACACAGATGGTTAAGATATATAAACATACACACATATAAATATGCACTCATGTACATGAAAGTAAGAAAACTGGGTTTGAATCCTGGATCTCTCACCAGTCACCTCAAGAGTCTTGGACTAGAGGAAAGCCTGGCCCCCACTTTCCTAATCTGTCAATCTAGAACGTGGATTACACGATCTCAATCTCCTTCCATTCCAGCTCTAAAGTTCTTATGTGATTTGGTGGTTTTGTGTTTACAAATTTGGATATTTTTTACTCAATCCTCTAAAGGAAAAAATTTTATTTTCTTATATGTGTATTTTTGAAGTCCTAAATATAACACCACTCAAAAAAAAAAAAATGATGGGTGCAATGACTTCCTAAATCAAGCAATTCGTGTTAACTCTTTACAACCGTCTCTGGCAGTGTCACCGCTCTTGCTGCTCATGTGTTGCTGCAAGCGGAAACAGCCACAAGGCCTGGGGACGAGTTTTGCTCCTGTGCCCGAGGGGGGAGAAGGAGTGATGCAGACCTGGAGAATAGAAGGGGCCCATCCCGAGGACAGGGTGAGTGGACCGTCGCTTTCCGGAAAAGAGTGGGGTTTCAATGGAAATTGAACATGTCTTGACAATTACATGCTGCACCAAAATAAAAAGATGTCAATTTTTAAATGTTTAACACAGAGAATTTAACTTTTTCTTTCTTTTCAGGATGTGTCGAATATCTGTGCACCCGTGACAGCCTCAAACACCCAGGATCGTATGGATACCTCTGGTCAGTGGACACCAAAATCTGTTTTTCTTTTTAAAATTTGCAGAATTATTCAACCAAACCAACCTCATGTAAAATGCACCTCATAGAAAAATATTTGTCAATC
The DNA here is from genome assembly GCF_040939455.1 of Microcebus murinus. Lineage (NCBI taxonomy): Eukaryota > Metazoa > Chordata > Mammalia > Primates > Cheirogaleidae > Microcebus > Microcebus murinus. The sequence continues at coordinate 37,969,211 of NC_134120.1, read as the reverse complement.
TCTTCGACTGATTGTCTATTCAGAGGGCAGGTGGCATGTTTGAAGTAGCCACTTTATTTTTCTAGCTGAAACTACAGGCAGTAATATGATGCAGCAACTGGAAGGCTTCGGTTTGAGCCCCAGCTCTGTCACTTTCTACAGGTTGAGTGTCTCTTATCTGAAATACTTGGGACCAGAGTGTTTCCAATTTGGGATTTTTTTCCAGATTTTGGATATTTGCATTATGGGTTCAAAATTTGAAATCTGAAATGCTCCAATGAACATTTCCTTTGAGCGTCATATCAGTGTTCAAAATGGGCCAGATTTGGGAATATTTTGGATGTTGGATTTTCGGATTTGGGATGCTCAACCTATAGTAGTAAGTCCTTGGGCAAGACACTGAACCTCACCGGGCCTCAGTTTACCTTTGAAATTGATAGTGCCTACTTTAAAGAGTTGCTTTGAGGAGTAAATGAGTATCCATACATGTATATATACACACACATATATGTACATATATTACATATAATGTATATATCCATATGTATGTATATGATATAAAAACATGTGTGTGTGTATATATATACACACATATATCACAAAATATATATTAGAATAGTGCCTGGCACAGAGTACATGCTACTGTAGTGATTATTTATGATACAAGCTGTTAAAAAAAAAAGAACAGAAGAAAAAGCAGCAAATGCATTCTAATAATATATTGAAGAGTTTTTCTTAAATTCACACAAACTTTTCCATCATCAGTGTCTTACACTCGCCTACCTTACCAATCCCACTCACATCTAAGAATACTGAACAATACCCAGCCATTGGGCAACTCTTGACCCAAGTAGAGAAGTTGCCCAACTCTGGAACGGACATGAAATGTCTCCATGACAATTTCTTAGTCCAGGCCATGCAAAGAACTTTGGTGACTGAACATTCCTATGAGAGCCGGCTCTCCATCCAGTGCCAGCATGAAGGAGGACTGTGAGTTTTAGTTTCTGCGAACACACCCCTGGCCTTGCTTCAAAGGGTTCCCAAGTGGGTCTCCTCTTAGATAGGCTTGGGGTGGCTTGCCCCAGGCAGTGACCGCAGGAACTGGAGCCCCTGCTCCTCTTGGCAATTTCTACACTAGGGTGAAGTTTGTGTACATGTGAGAAGGCCACGTCTGACAGCTGACTCCCTCTGTATCATTGACTTAATTTTGTTTTATCATCAAGCCTGGAGATTAGGGGTATAGTTCATATCGCTCCTCACCTAGCTTTCCAGAACCCACTCCTTGTTGTGCGGTGGTGGCGGTGGTACCAGCAGATAGCACGGGCAATGTTTTAGATGCATGCGGAGTGCAGACCATTCCAGCCCCAGTATGGGAACACCCTCTCTTTTCAGAAATCTACAACAACACCTACGCGGGCGGAGGCACGGTGGAAGGGGGTGTGTCAGGAGTGGAACTCAACACAGCTCTCGGGACAGCCACCGGCCTCGTGGCCGGAGGCGCCACAGGAGCCGTGAGGAAGAGGAGCTCCACCATGGGAACCCTGCGGGAGTATGCGGACACCGGGGTCAACATGGCTTTCCTAGACAGCTACTTCTCGGAGGTAAATCCTCACAGTCACACTCAACGTGGTCTTGAGACTGAGTAATAATGATCGTGATAATGGCAGTCTGCCCTTCTGAAATATATTCTGAATATATTATTCTGAATATAGTATTCAGAATAATATATTATAATAATATATTATTCTGAATAATATATTCAGAATAATAATTCATATTATTTTGAACCCTATCCCAATCCTAATAAAAATAGTTCACTTCTATTGGGCAGGTGGGAAGGGGGAGGGGGCGGGTATATACATACATAATGAGTGAGATGTGCACCATCTGGGGGATGGTCATGATGGAGACTCAGACTTTTGGGGGGGGGGAATGGGCATTTATTGAAACCTTAAAATCTGTACCCCCATAATATGCCGAAATAAAAAAAAAGAGTATTTTCCATTTAAAAAAAAAAAATAGTTCACTTCTCCTTAAAACACAGAAAGCCAATTTGCAGCAGTATTTCATATTCACTTGTCAAACATATCTTTTTTTATTTTTGAGACAGAGTTTCACTTTGTTGCCCAGGCTAGAGTGAGTGCCGTGGCATCAGCCTAGCTCACAGCAACCTCAAACTCCTGGGCTCAATCGATCCTACTGCCTCAGCCTCCCGAGTAGCTGGGACTACAGGCATGCGCCACCATGCCCGGCTAGTTTTTTCTATATATATTAGTTGGCCAATTAATTTCTTTCTATTTATAGTAGAGATGGGGGTCTCACTCTTGCTCAGGCTGGTTTCGAACTCCTGACCTCGAGCAATCCGCCCGCCTCGGCCTCCCAGAGTGCTAGGATTACAGGCGTGAGCCACCGCGCCCGGCCCGATTGTCAGACATATCTTAACCCTGTGAAAAAGGCTAACATTTCTCATTATTCTCCCTCCCCTTGTCCATTTTTCCATCTTCTATTTCTTTCTGATGTCTTACCTTGTTTCTCATAGCAACAGTAAAGCGAGAGAATGCTCATGGAGAAAAAAAGTGTGCATTATTACCTCTATTTTTGATGTCCCTCATGTTCTCCAAGTGCCTCCAATGAAAAGGACAAATATAAATAAATTAAAAGATAGAGTTGGGAACAAAGGGACTTAAAACTCAGGAACACAGCATCACCACAACTTGTGATGGATCAAGACGTAGAAGTGAGGTCTCCTATTCTCAGTCCAGTGCTCCACTAAGTATCCCTCACTAAGAAAAGGGACCCAGCGGTCACACTCCTGGGTATATATCCAAAAGAAAGGACATCAGTATATTAAAGAGATATCTGCACTCCCATGTTTATCGTATTCACAACAGCCAAGATATGGAACCGACCCAAGTGTCCACCAATGTGGACATGGATAAAGAAAACATTGCATATATACGTAATGGAATATTATTAGGCCATAAAAAGGAATGAAATCCTGTCATTTACAATAACATGGATGGAACTGAAGAACATTATGTTAAGTGGAATAAGCCAGGCAATGAAAGACAGATATTGCATGCTCTCACTCATGTGTGAGAGTAAAAAAAAATTGGACTCATGGAGATAGAAAGTAGAATGATGGTTACCAGATGCTAGGAAGATAGGGGGAAGGGAAGATAAAGCGAGGATGGTTAATGGGTACAAAAATACAGTTCGGGTGAATAAGATCTAGTATTCAATAGCACAGTAGGGTGACTGTAGTTAACAATAATTTATTATATAATTTAAAATAATTAAAAGAGTAGAATTGGGATGTTCCTAACACAAATGATAAAAGCTTGAGGTGATGGATACCTCATTGATCATTACAGATTGTAAGTTTATATCAAAATATCACATGCACCCCATAAATATGTACAACTATTATGTACCCATTTTTTTAAATCAAGAAAGTAAAGGGATCATGGGTATAGGAGTATTCCAAAGAATAAAACCCCATAGGGATTGGGTTGGCCTAATAGGTTAGCATGAAGAGTAAACAAATCCTCTTGTGAATTCCTATTTAGTAAGTTTTCTTTGCTTAAATAGCAATCCATTTTGTCTCATATTTCAATGAGCCTATTTTATTCCCCATATGGTAATACGTGAATTTCACTACTGTTCTTTTAGTGAGGCCGGGTGCAGTGGCTCACGCCTGTAATCCTAACACTGGGAGGCCGAGGCGGGCAGATTGCTCAAGGTCAGGAATTTGAAACCAGCCTGAGCAAGAGCGAGACTCCATCTCTATTATAAAAATAAAAAGAAATTAATTGGCCAACTAATATATATAGAAAAAATTAGCCGAGCATGGTGGCGCATGCCTGTAGTCCCAGCTACTTGGGAGGCTGAGGCAGAAGGATGGCTTGAGCCCAGGAGTTTGAGGTTGCTGTGAGCTAGGCTGACGCCATGGCACGCACTCTAGCCTGGGCAACAAAGTGAGACTTTGTCTCCAAAAAAAAAAAAAGTTGAAGATGTGTTGCTGCAATTGTAAACTACATCTTAAAATTGGAGGTAACAAACACTATCACAGAATATGCATGAATAGTATCAATTATTTAAATGAGTGATTGATATCACTAATCAGTCCATTCTATAAAATCTTAAATAAGAAGTCTTTAAAGCATTGCTATTATTCTTCCTTGATTATTTGAAGGGAAAAGAAACTTATCATTCCCCTTTTTCTTCTAATTTTAGAAAGCATATGCTTATGCAGATGAAGATGAAGGCCGACCAGCCAACGACTGCTTGCTCATTTACGACCACGAGGGAGCAGGGTCTCCTGTGGGCTCTATTGGTTGTTGCAGTTGGATTGTGGATGACTTAGATGAAAGCTGCATGGAAACTTTAGATCCGAAGTTTAGGACTCTGGCTGAAATCTGCTTAGACACAGAAATCGAACCATTTCCTTCCCACCAGGCCTGTATCCCTATCAGCACCGACCTCCCTTTGCTGGGACCTAATTACTTTGTCAGTGAATCTTCAGGCATGACTCCCTCAGAAGCTGAATTCCAAGCAGAAATGGCAACACCTGAACCCATGATTCATGGGGATATTATAGTGACTGAGACTTACACTACTGCTGATCCATGTGTGCAACCCACTACAATTGTTTTTGATCCTCAGCTTCCACCCAATATTATAGTAACCGAAACAGTGATGGCACCTGTCTATGACATTCAAGGGAATATTTGTGTACCTGCTGAGTTAGCCAACACACACAATGTAATCTATGCTGAGAGAATACTGGCTAGTCCTGGTGTGCCTGACATGAGCAATAGTAGCATGACTGAGGGTTGTATAGGGCCTGTGATGAGTGGCGGTATTTTGGTAGGGCCAGAAATTCAAGTGTCACGAGTGGCGAGTCCAGATGTCCCCACAGGCCAAACCATGGGCTCTGTATCCCCAATGACATCTCGACACAGGATAACACGATACAGTAACATACATTACTCCCAACAGTAAGTGCTTTATACATATTCTATATGGAGATCTTGCATCTTGTAATCACCAATATATGCACCAAAGATACGTAATGTACTATATCATTTTAACAGTCGACAAATATTCTAAGTTTGATGCCACTCTTTGATTACATCTTTTTGAGGATACATATGGCTAAGGACTTTAGATAAGCCTTTTTAATTCTTCCTAACTTTAAATAATGTGCCCAAAAACTTGGAGAAAACATATTGCATCCTTTGATACTGTCTTCTAAGACATAACTCATTGCAAATCCCACAGGTCTTGAGGCCTGTAGAACCAATCTTTTACACCAAAATGCCCTTGTTCTTGGAAGTTACAAAAGAAGTCTCCTCTGTATCTGCTAGCCACATTTCTCTTTAGAGGAATATTTGTATTAAATTTTTTTACTTGAGAAAGTGAATGAGATGTACATTTTTGAAAGGACAGTGAGACGGAATATGGAGTGTCTGTCAATAGATAACTGAAATCATTTGTCTCTTAAAATGATTTCTTAAGATATGGAATATTAAGCAACAGGGCATGCTTAATATAATAAGAGAAGCATTTGCCAATTGAATGCATCACGAGAAATTGTTCATCAAAAGGAAATATATAGATAGATAAATCTTGATTGCACTTTATTGATTTATATCTTTAGCTATAAATTATGAATAGCAAAAAAAAAAAAAAATTTAGGACAACCCTACAGTAGAAATAGTTCTTAGGGGAGGAGTTTTCCCCCTTGCAGGGAATTATTTTCCTACTCTTGCTAATTATGTCAGAAAAAAATATGAAATATGATTTAATCGATTTCCTTCATTCAAATCATAGAGCTTTCATATAGCAACCAGATATTCTCCAAAAGCATGTCCATAAATATGTAAATATTCAACGATATTTACTTACAAGCCAGTAGGTGTTGAGTGCTAGTCTTGGCTCTATGAATATGAAAGTAAAAAAGAGACATGATTTCTGCCTTCATAGAGCTTTTAATTCATTTCTAAACTCAAAACAAAACTCTGAGATACAGCTCTAAGTTCCTACCAAGAATAATTAAAAAATACTTAAGTCCATTACCAAGTTGCGTTTCTCTTTCCAACACTACTATTTATGTTGAATGAATAAAATGGAAACACATAGACTGCTTGCTTTTAGTAGGCACAAAGCTGGCTTGAGAAAAAGAAATTCTAGCAAGGTAATTTTATTTAATTCTGTAAAATATGTATAGTATAGAATAGTAACTCTATCATGTGACTAATGAGATAGTGTAAATGGAATAAACTTATTTTCAGGGCTTATTTCTTGTGAAAGAAAATAATTATAGTGCTCCTAGCTTATTTTTTGTTCCTTTCTGAATAAAACTATTGTAGAATTTGAAGCATCTCACACAATTTCTTGCCCAATACTCTCATTTTATAAACAAGGAATCTAGAAATAGAGAGGTTAAATGATCACAATCAGCTAGTTGGGGTACAAAACCTTGAACTCATTGCTCGGATACCCTGGTCAGTATGCTTTTCAAAACTGTAACTTTATCAGATATGAAAAGGATGTAATTTTGCCTATTGCAAGGTCTTTGCTATTTCCTAATTGGAAGAAAAAGTGTCTCTCAAAAAAATAGCTTTTATGAATTTTAAGTGCAGAATGTCTAAAACTTAGTAATGCTAGAAGGTTATTTACATATTTTCAAATATTTTCCAAATTACCTATACTGGCAAGTGTTATAGTCATTCCTTGTTTTGATTGTTCACATCAAAGCTTCTGCTAAGTTTTACTACTCTATAATTGATGGAGTCCATGGGGTCGCTAAGGAGCATTGGTTCCTAAGTCATTTAACACTCAAGCAACAACCGGCCACATAGCATCTGGTAGTCACTCAATTCTGTGGCATATCCTGACATTGACATTTCTCTCTCAAAGCTTGGATTCTATCAGACCAATAATTCTAAGAATTATGAAACAATTGATGAATAATCAAATGTAAAGTGTTAGTGGAGTTAAAACTGAAAGTACTGAGATTTAAGAAATGAAGAATAAAACAATACTAAGCATTTAACTAACAGATTAAAATTTTAAAAGGAGGTGAAACCATTTGTGAGAAGGGTAAGAAAATATTCCTGTGAACTTTTTCTTCTATCTCTTTATCAATACACCAAGACTTAAAGGTGCTTCCAAAAGAGGAGATCTACCTCTAAGAGATGCCTCCCTTCATACTATCTGTGCAAACAAGATCAGAACGATTTCATTTTCTCTTAGCATTATCAGGGAAGAGGAACTCTTCTGCCATGCCGGGATAGCCAGTGTCATTCATATGTGACTCACATTCTGAAAGTGGCTGATCTTTAAACATGATCTCAAACATAAACGAGATTCTCCTTCACTGTTTAAGAGTTAGGGTATCGATTTGCCTAAGAAGTAGATGATATAGTGTTTATGCTAAGGTTTGAACAAATGAACCCCAAAGCCTGGAAAATGAGATTTAATAAATAAATATAATAGCATCTAGTTTGAGTCATATTCCTACCCTGGGGAATTACTTGAGGGTGTTACCTTATTAAGTGAATAAATGGGTTCTCTTGGAAAAGTCTTACCAGGTAAAGGGAAAAGAAAACAATTAAGAACACAGAGTATGAACTTGTTCAAGAAAAAAAAGTTATTTTTGAAAAAATTTCCTCTATTGGACTAGATATTTCTGATAGCAATGTATTACTAAATGTAATAATGTTTTGTATATTTCTTCAATTAAAAATATATGATAAGAAAAAAAGTTTTATCTTCTCTTTGGTACATGTAGTATTCCACACATAAACACAGACACTCATTCAACAAATCTTTTTCCATCATGTTTCTAGATGATTCTCATCTTTATCATTATGTGCACAATACAGGGGCATGAACTCATTTGTAAATTGAAATTCAGAATAATTTATGTGTTTACTAATGGTAGAATTTATCAATAGAGTCCCTATTTTATTAGTAAATATTCATTATAAAATATCAAATCAATTGAATAAACTCCAGAAATTGTTCTAGAGTGACATTATAATTAGAGAATTAGATACTGACTCTTCCCACTGGATTTATTTTTATTTACTTATTTATTTATTTTTGAGACAGAGTCTCACTCTGTTGCCTGGGCTAGAGTGCCGTGGCATCAGCCTAGCTCACAGCAACCTCAAACTCCTGGGTTCGAGCCATCCTCCTGCCATAGCCTCCCAAGTAGCTGGGACTACAGGCCACCACACCTGGCTAATTTTTTCTATTTTTAGTTGCCCGGCTAATTTTTTTTTTTTTCTATTTTTAGTAGAGATAGGGTCTCACTCTTACTCAGGCTGGTCTTGAACTCCTGACCTCAAGCAATCCTCCCACTCCGGCCTCCCACAGTGCTAGTATTACAGGCAATGAGCCACCGCACCCAACCTTCCTGCTGGATTTAAATTCAACAAAATTATTGCTAATGTTTCTATACCAGACGTACCAATTTCTGTAGAAACAATGAAAGAATAATTAATTTCGATCTGGGGAATTGAGGAAGGCTTCTTGAGATGGTAAAGTCTGGGCTGGGCTAACTAGAATTTTGTTTGACAGGAATTACAAAAGTATAAATGCCAAAACACAGGATATATCCAGTGACTATTAAGTAGTCAAATTAAAGACTATTAAGTAGTCAAATTATTAAAATATAATAAAAAAAATGCAAAATAGGAATTATAAAATTACCATATAGCCAGCCATTATTAAAGGATGGTTACTATACCAATTACCCAAAATATCCTATTGAATTCTCAAAACAACACTATGAGACATAATTTATGTGCATGTTGTAGATGAAAAGACTAAATCTAAGGAAAATCATCATTTTTATGTCAGAGCTTAAGTGAACACCAGAGTTAAAATTCAACCCCAGGACTGCCTAACTCCAAAGACCTTATTCTCACTCACCAAATTCTATTGATTTCACTCTGGAAGGATGTGTTGAGAGGCAGACAATAGAGGTCTTGGATCACAGTAGGAGGTTGGACCTAACTTGGTGGAAAATTGAGAACCAGTGAAAATATTTTTTGCTGTGCAACGGCCAGTCCAATGTTTTGAGATGACATTGGGACAGCCCTTGGGAATCCTCATGGGAGTTGGTGTGCTGTTGAGACACCCCCGTGGCCCAATCCTTGAGGCAGAGAGCCTAGTATTTGTTTCCATAAGGATCTTCTGATAAGCCAACTTTCCAAGCCTAGGAGAACCTTTATCACCACCGAGGTGAGCAGGGCCATGATAGGCTATCTAAAGTAACTCTGATTAATCATTCTATATGTTAGTCAAAGTATTTGCACATTGAATGTCCTCGCCTTTTTTGTTTAATCACTTTAAGCAAGGTATATGGACTATTTGTAGTTCCTAGAGCAGGACATGCTTTCTCACACCTCTGTCACTCTGCCCCGCCTAGTACCTTAATCCAGAAACTTCTCCACTCCCCTCATCTGTTTAGCTTTTTCTTACTCACCTCCAACACTGCCACTTTTCAGAAGCATTTCCTTTTTTCTTTCTTTTTTTTTTTTTTTTTTGGTCTTTTTATTTTATTTTTTTTCTTGAGACAGAGTCTCACTCTGTTGTCCAGGCTAGAGTGCCATGGCGTCAGCCTAGCTCACAGCAACCTCAGACTCCTGGGCTCAAGCAATCCTTCTGCCTCAGCCTCCCGAGTAGCTGGGACTACAGGCATGTGCCACCATGCCCGGCTAATTTTTTCTATATATTTTTAGTTGGCCAATTAATTTCTTTCTATTTTTAATAGAGACGGGGTCTCGCTCTTGCTCAGGCTGGTCTCAAACTCCCGACCTTTAGCAATCTGCCCGCTTCAGCCTCCCAGAGTGCTAGGATTACAGGTGTGAGCCACCACACCCCGCTGAGAAGCATTTCTTGATATTGGCCCAACCCGCTTGCTTAGCTAGAGCTCCTTACTGTTAATTCAGTAAATAGCACACACCCTTCCTTGTGCCTGCTAGCCTGGGAGCCCCATGAGAACGAGGACAATGCATTTCTCATTCCTGTATCTCCAGGATTAGTAGAATGTCTAGTACATAGCATGCACTCATTAATTTTAGAAGCGAAAAATACAGTCAAATTCTCTCAAGCGCCTAAAAGCAAATGTCTGCAGTTCAACGGTGTTGCCTCCAGATAGCAGCCTTTTGAATGATCTTCATAAGGCTTGTGTAAATGTCACCCTTAAACAGAAGGATGCAAGCACATAACTCATGACGACAGTTGCATTTCGGGAGAAATTGATCTTTCCCAAAGAGAGTACTAAAATAAAGTTATGGAAAATAATTTTGCATGCTTTTTGAAAGAAAAATTACGGTATAGATGAATAAAATAAATTCTGAAAACATCACCAAAATTCTGCATAATATAAATTTGTTTTTAACCATTCCCTTATTTCCAGAAAATTAGGTTGATTCCATTTTTGCTATTATAAACAGTGCTGCAATGAATATTTACATATATAATATAGGTATACTACATATATAGAATGTATATATAATATAGGTATTTATTACCATGTATAATATAGGTATAATATACATATAGAATACATATACACACAGAGAAGTTGAAATATTTCTATAGGATAGATTCTTAAAAGGGGCTGCCATATCAGAGGATATGTGCAAATAATTTTTCATAGAGTTTTCACAAATTTTCCTCTCAAAAAGAATGTGCATTGACACTTCTACCAACTATTCTTGCTTAACCACGGACTTAATAATGATTGATATTATCAATTTTTTAATGTTTAATAGTCTAGTAAGGATTATGACTACTCAATATTACCCATCACCATACAGAATCTGGCATTCAGTAAATATCAGCTGACTCAATGAAAGAATAAATCGTTACATGAATATTATAAGTTACCATATATGCTTAAATACATCTCTTCTATTATATTGATAGATTATTTGATATGATGATAATTCTGACTATTATTACAGCCATACTGTATTGTTTTTCAATATGTTTTGATATCTGGTAGATACAGTCCCTAGTCATTACATTTTTTAAAAATTATATTGGCATTTCTGATATAATCAAGTTGAAAAAATTAACTTGAAAGATGATTAGAAGTAATTAAAATTAAGTTGAATTTATAGATTAATAACCTTGAGACCTTCAAAACTCCAGCATTAATCTGTATTTTTGTCTTTCCCAGTGTGGTATTTCACACAAGATAAATACGTTAGAAGAATGTTAAAACTTCCGGAAATTTGCAGATCAATAAAATAGGTTGCTGATAATCAGATTGCCTTGCATTATAGCTGTTGGTTGGTTGATAGTTTTCATTTTCTTTCACAGTAATTTCTTATGTATAAATTCAGTAACAAAAAAATCATACAGCAGGAAGCAAAATAGAGGTTCCAACATTAAGAACAGGATAAAAGTTATTTACTTTTAATAATAATATAGTTCTCAGGGCAATCATGAAAGCCAAAAAGAAAAAAATGAACCCTAAACATTAGACTTACATGGAAAAATCCCATTTCCAAAACACCTGCTTATTGTCACTAACCATGGTATAATCATTTATTTTTTGTGCGTGAGTGTGAAAATGTTAAAATCATAAAATTATTGTTATGATATTTTTAACTTAGACTAAATATTAGATACAGGTAATGAAAATTAATTTGCTGAGACACCTTTAAATCCTATTTTAGCCTACTTGAAATATCAGTAGACTGAAGCGACTGAGTTTATATTGAGGATGAATTCCTGGTAGCGATTTTGCCAGTACTTTGTGTACAGATTAAGAAAGCATCAAAGGCAATAGAACTATCCAAATAATTATACAAATATTTTCTGTTTTACAGATAGCAATGGCTATTGTCTGGTTATGGAAGTGTTGGCAGGCAGGCAGTAAGTGCTAGCACTAAGTGTTTGTTCATTAGCTCTTATACAGGCTAAAATGTACATAAGAAAGGTAGTGTAGGGGCGTCAATATATAATGTAGGAAAGTGAATTGAATGCAAGTGGAATAAATGAAATTGAAGACTGCCTGTATTTATTGTTGTTGGAGTAAAGGATCAACCCTAAGCATTAAAAAACATTTTCTTTTTTGGTTTTTTTGAGACAGAGTCTCATTCTGTTGCCCAGGTTAGAGTGCTATGATGTCAGCCTAGCTCGCAGCTTAAACTTCTGGGCTCAAGCAATCCTCCTGCCTCAGTCTCCCCCAGTAGCTGGCACTGTGGGCATGCGCCACCACACCCAGCTAATTTTTTTTTTTTTTATTTTGAGTTGTCTGGCTAATTTCTTTCTATTTTCAGTAGAGACAGAGTCTTGCTCTCACTCAGGCTGGTCTCAAACTCCTGAGCTCAAGTGATCCTCCACTTTGGCCTCCCAGAGTGCTAAGATTACAGGCATGAGCCACCACGCCCAGCCAAAAAAAGATTTTCTTAAAAAGAGGATGATACTTTGGTTAAAAACCCACAAAGCTAAGTTTCTCTGTGATTAGTGAGATGACTGAGATAAAGGTAATAGAGGTTGAATGCACATTTAATAGCGAGGCAATGACGTTTAGCATGTGTGGTGAGTGAGAGTGAGGTGTTGGTACAAAAGGCACAGTGCATGCACGTGATCAGAATAAATATTGATTGACTAGGAAGTTTTCATAATGCATTTAACAGGGAGGCACTGACTGGGTGAGGACTTTGGCATCAGTGAGGCATGAGCCACCAGGTGTAGGGAATGTGAAACTAGATATGGATTTTAAAAAGAAAAAATTAAAAAAGCAAATATTTATTATTATGCATCTAGCATTAGGTTAATTGTCAAAATTTTTCTTATTCAATGTACCTTCTGATCTTCCTCTTATAGATGAAGGTAATTGAGAAAAAGAAAAACTATTTGGAAATCACTGTGACACAGTTCCAATGCTCATTCATTCATTCATTCATTCGTTTTTTTCAAGCATTTTCACCCTTTGCCTGTGAACTAGGGACGAGAGGTAGAAAGGTGTAGTAGGGTCCTTACCAAAAGGACCTCACAGTCAGATGCAGGAAGAATCAAAGAGTTGAAATAACAGAATGGCAAGCATTATACAGGTGTTGTGAATGAGAGAGCTATGGGAGAAGAGAAAGGGCACCCAGCCTTGTGGAGTTGGAAAAGGCTTCTCATAAGAAATGACCTTTGAGCCAAGTCTGGAAGGAACAACAGGAAATACAGCCAGATGAAATGACAAGGGCATTCCAGGCCAGTAGAACAGAGTGGGAGTGAAAAGGAGAAAACAGGGAAGTGGAGAAGGAGATTGGCTCCTATGAACGCTGGAAGCAGTTGGTAAGACCAAAGAATAAAAAAGATGGTTATAGACAAGGAATCAGAGCCTGGATATGTATGACATGCTGAGAAAATTCCATTTAAATCTGGCAGTTAGAGAGAACCATTGAAATATTCAAAGGAAAACAGTGAATCTGAAATCAGGGAACATGAAGTTTGCCCTGGTTTGCATACAAGGAGGGGGATGAAGCTGTTGATAAGGAGACCAGCAAGGAAGGTGTTTCAATGAACCAAGGCAGAAGGGGAATAATTTGAGTTCCATCTACACATCTTAATTCTTGGGATAACTGAATAATTAACTTCCCATATCACAAAAGCATACCATAATTGTGCATGTCACATTATCAGCATATAATGGTAAGCAGTTATGCCAACTATATCCCAAAGGTGGCGCTGTAACCCAAAAACACCGAGCCCAGGAACTGCCCTGGAAACCGTAGGGGGCTTCTTGTAGCACTACGTGCTGAAGGAGCAGAATGTGGAGACTCATTCTCAACCCTCCACCTCAAGAATAATATGCGTTCTACATTTTTACCGAGTAGAAATGAAATCGAAGGAAAAACTGTTAAGATTTCAAGCTATTTTGTTTGCTATTAGTGCAGCATTGATTATTTTCCTAGTATGAAATGATTGTGTGCTCATTATGGAAAATTTAGAAAATATCAAGAGAAAAAAAGAAAATGGAAATAATGTCCCATTACACAAAGATAATGATTGCTAACACTAAGATAGTGTTCCTCAGTTAACACTCACACAGCTCTGCCTTCAACTGATAGGTAATGCCTAAGAAACCCGAATTTGTTACTGTTAATTTTGTCTTTCTCTAATACCCTTATTCATTGCATATATTTTTTAAGTGGAGATTATTATATATAAAAGTATGCGCCTACTTTTACATTTGAAATTCTTTGGAAAAGCATTCAAAGAGATATTTTATTCCACCAATGAACACTGAGGTTTTCCCCACCCTTTTTATATTGTAAATAATCATGCGATTAATATCTTTGTTGCACAGAGCTTTACGTGCACTTTACATTATTTCCATTGGAATTGAAGTTTTGGGGTCAAAGACTATGCATGTATTTAAAAATCTGCATATTATAACACATTATTAATAAGATACTCCTTGACATTAGTGAAAACACCCTATATACCAAAGTACAATAATACAGCTTAAAGTTTTTTTTTAATCTCTGGAGTTCTAGTTTTTCTTCCAGTTCTGAGTCTGTGAATCCAATAGATATATCATTTCATTAGGAAACTTATATTTGTTGATAAGGATGCCATATAGAGGAATATTTACATATTCCTGTTATCAAGGCTTAGGTTGTCCCAGGTTGTTTTTGATAGCCATAAAACTTAGTTTTTGAACCAAAGACATACAAAGCTCTGCTATCTATAGTGTGCCCAGTCCCTATACATGTATAGTCTAATCCTAGAACCAATGTTATAGTATATAATTTTCTAAGAAAATATCAAAGTACATCTAATAAATTGAGCCCTAATTAAAAAAAAAAAAAACCTCTCCAAAGAAAGGTATAAGAAACTCTGAACCACAATAGAACTAGGTAGACATCCATTAAGAAAGATCCCTAGATTCAAATACATGCTTTAGAGAGAAAAAATAATATTCCCAACAAAGGTAGGACATGATCTGACATGATAATGGTAGATCTCATCCTGAGGTGGCATTACTTATCTACATTCTTAATTTCAAAAAGTTGGAGATTTTTATATTATCCAGAATACATCACACAATGACTAATCTTTCACAATTTGTGGGTTTCATGTACCTACCTGTTCTCTGTTATTTTTCATTTCGATAATTTCCATTTCCACTCCTCTCCTGGCCTCCCTTAATTTAGGGAATTTATAAATTCTCCGTCTCACCGGCACTGCAATGTTGGCAAAAAGGAAGGTACTGTGACGAGTGACATTGAAAAACTAGTATAAAATGTTTTGTTTTATCCCTTAGACAAGATGAAACACCTGGACACACGAAGGAACATTCAGCTCCTACAGTCATCACATCCATAACAGTTACAAACTGGGGTGCAAACTCCCCCAAACAAATATCACAAGCCAGTAAGATTCGCTCACTTTTTCTGATGGCTGTTATCTACTCATGTAGCAACATAATCTTCACAGCATTGTTAGAATCATTTTTTACCAAACACTCAAGATACCGCCACCAACCACTGAAATCTAATGGTCCTTGAGCACCAACTCACACAGCAAACATTACAAAAAGTTACCTGAAACCTTAACCCTTTTTCATCCACCCCAATTTCATAAAATTTATTAGAAAAAAAAAAAAGCTAATTATCTAAAATAAAAAGTAAAGGAAAACTCTTTGTCATATTCTGGTAACCTGA
Source organism: Microcebus murinus (assembly GCF_040939455.1). Taxonomy (NCBI): domain Eukaryota; kingdom Metazoa; phylum Chordata; class Mammalia; order Primates; family Cheirogaleidae; genus Microcebus; species Microcebus murinus. Next base: position 37,953,534 of record NC_134120.1, on the reverse strand, counting down.
GCTAGTTTAATATAGGGAGTTGGTGTCTTCCTACCTCAATTTTCAGAGTTTCTGGTGGGAGGCTCAGGAGGCTCGTTTTCAGAAGGGAGAAAGAGAGCAGGAGAATCCGAAAGAGGGAGCAATTCTCTGGCAGGAACGGGACATCTACCCTTTATTAATTCTGGCCTCTCCCAGTTTCTTTCAAGACCACAGTTCCTTTCTGCCCTGAACCACAGGCTACCTCCAAAAACAAAGTCCAACAGGTCAACATGGCACCAGACTTCCCAGAATCCTTGCTCCACACGCTTCCTTCCCCTAGAGGGCAAAAGTATGGGAAAGAAAGAAACAATCACAGAAAATCTCACTGGCTTAGGAGGAATTATATTAATAGTTTCCATGGAATAAAAAAAAAAGGAGTCCTTTCTCTGAAGCTAAGGGTGTGTTTAGTTCACTGCATGTTTTGGCAAAGTACTCATCAAGAGCCCTCAGCTAAGACCTCTGTTAAGCATGTAGCTTAACAAGAAAAAGTCTGAGAAATGAAATCTGATGTTGAAACCACTAGGCTCCATGACAGGCAGACAGATTAGCAGTGCATAGTTGAAAGAGAAAATATCATCAATTTGCCAACTAGAAAATCTGGTCAAAGTCAAGGAAATGCTTTCTAATGAGTTTTGAAATTTGAAACAATTGGTGATTCTTAGGGTTGGGTATATAGTTGATAGTAACCATACCTCCTGGATTCCAGGAAAGATTCATAATTATTATCACAGGTAGTTGAGTTTTGGAAAATACAATCATCATAATGAGCATTCATCAAGTATTTGTCAATTTCACATGACCAATCAGTCATGTACAATCCTTCACAGTATGAATTAAATTAGTTCCTTTCTTTCCCTGCCTGTGGGCACACCCTGACCCAAGATTGCATAATAATCTCATTTATCTTTGTATCTCTAGGTCCAGACTATACCTGGCACATATCAGGTACTTAGTGAATGCCTATGAAATGAATATTTGTTGATTTAATGCACCTTCTTCAATCACTTCTTAACATAGTTAATCAAAATTATCTATTATATTTATGTAGATTATGGAAAAACCTATCTTTACAAAGAGAAATCATAAAGAGACATCATTAACCTGTCAGGGGGGAAAAAGTTGATGGTTCAAATTCTACCTACCAAGGCTTGCAGTTTTACATGACTGGAGTGAGAATTCTAATCATATTTGGGTCTCAATCTTGGATTAGTCACTTAAAATCTGTTCTCCTTTCTTTGTTTATTTATAAAGTTAGATAATTGATTACATCAGTGTTTTTCAAACTGTTGATCGCACCCCCAAATAATGGGTCGTGAAGTCAATTTAGTATGCCTATCTAGACATTTTTTAATGAAATTAAATAGAATATAAAAGAAAAGAAAACATCAGCATACAGCATACAAAGTAAAATTATTGTCTTACAAAACTTTTGTTTCGTTTCTACGTGTGTATGTGTGTGTGTGTGTGTATGTGTGGTGGCTGGTGACATAAACTGTGTTTTTGACCATGAATTATAGTTAAAAGAAATTTGAAAAACACCAGACTAGTTCATCTTAAGTTTCCTCAGGCTCTCAAATGCTAGGATTATCTGAGTAAGGCGAGAGAGCTATAGGAAGGGTTTTAATACTAGAAACGGGGAAGCTAGAACAATAGACACAGGGCAGTACTCCCCAGAGCAGACCAAATGCCGTGCAGATGAGAGATATGTCAGTGTACTTGATATTATTCATATCACATGAAGCTAAGCACTGGATAGGTCCCTTATACAGAATACCTCTTCATGAAAAGCACTGGGAAAATAAGGAAGTCATAAAATCCCTGGAGTACTAGAGAAGAATTTGTAAAAATGAGTACTCAGTGATCCTCGCAGACCATAGGCATATTGTAATTGTGACTGTGGAGAGACAGTTCATTTACAAAGAGAAAAGGCAATGGGTTGTAAGGTGCATATTTCTTCATTCATTTAAATTAAACCCAGCAAACCCCACTTTTGACTCTATTTGCTTTGATCTTCAACTTTTGGAACATGAAACAGACCACATTTTGTGGCACTTTGTCATCATCCCTGAGGAGCCATGCAATGGTGGGCTACATTCAGAAAAGGAGTTTCTTAGACAATGTAGTCTCTGCATGTGAAATTGCCCAGTTCTCACCTCTTCCTCTTTAACAAGATGATCTCTATCGGACATGCATCTTTCCTAACATGAGAGTGACTTGAGGCATTCCAGGCATTTTGTTCCTAAAGAAACCAGTTCCAAGGATCCTCTTTGTGAGTAAAACCCCAGGTATGTACTCCCTGGGATGTTTTATAGTCAATTGAGAAAGGTGGGGATGGAGCCTCTTAGAGACCAATTGTCCCCTGAGGGAAAACTTTTCTGAAAGAATAGCCAGAATTCCTTAGGATTTTGTGATACCCCCATCACTTTCCCTGAGCTGCCCTTCTACATGGGCTGAGACAGGGGGGAACCCTTTATTAGGATCAAGCTCGGGGCATCTTCTCCCACACTCACACCCCAACACAGTAACTTGCTTTCTTCAAGCCCTTACATCGTGGGTTTTCATTAAATCTAAATGAATACCAAGCAATTTAATGAGTCGATCTCCCCACAGTGAAAAACCATAGGAAGAGAAGGATAGGCAGAGAGGGGGAAACCGAAGCAGCAGGAAGGAAAAGAGCGAGTAACAGAGAGTAAGAAGCTTGGTGAGAGTGGGCAGGACCCAGAGAGACAGGAAGAAGGTCACACCCAGAAAGCTGAGGCGCCCAGCCCTGGGGACGCCTGCCTCACCCGCCAGCCCTCCACCCAGCCACACCCGCCCAAAGCCACGCAGAGCACCGGGATTGTTCTTGCTCTAGGACAGTCATTTCCTGGTTTGGAATTGGGTGAACTCAAAGGCTGCCTCTTCTGATTCCTGAAGTATTGTTCCTAATTTGTACTCCATGCCTGTTTTTTTTGCTTTTTGCTTTTTTTTTTTTCCTTCTTTTTTCCTCAAGCTAGTCCTAAACTCCCAACTCTTTACTGTGTCTCCTTTCATATTTAACTTAAATCTCTAAATGGTCACTTAACAGAAACGTTTTCATTCACTGAAATATGCTCGCATCCTACAGTCTGACCTGGTATCTCTGACCCTGATCTTGGATTTCCTCAAGGGACTCTCACACCTGTTCTTTTAGGGAACTCTCAGAGGAATGGTTCCTAGCCCACATTTTGCATAGGCGTTCAATGCACTGAGTTCATTTCAATTCAACAAATATTTATGAAGTGTCTGCCATGAGCAGGCTAGACACTGGGCTCACAAAGAGAACCCCATCTTTGGGGATATTACAGACTAATAGGGCAGATCAACTCTTAAGGAAATATTTCAATATAAACTTTAAGAAAGCTGGGGGGGGGATGCAGTGGCTCATGCCTGCAATCCTAGCACTCTGGGAGGCCAAGGCGGGAGGATTGCTTAAGATCAGGAGTTCAAGACCAGCCTGAGCAAGAGCTAGACCCCGTCTCTACTATATATAGAAAGACATTAGCCAAAACAACTAAAAATAGAAATAAATTACTTGGACAGCTAAAAAATATATATAGAGAGAAAAAAAATTAGCCGGGCATGGTGGCACATGCCTGTAGTCCCAGCTACTTGGGAGGCTGAAGCAGGAGGATGGCTTGAGCCCAGGAGTTTGAGGTTGCTACGAGCTAGGCTGGTGCCATGGCACTCTAGCAACAGACTGAGACTCTGTCTCAAAAAAAGAAAGAAAACTAGCTCTCCCCAGGTGCTAGGGACATGCAGACACAGAACACAGGCTGGTCTGGGAGATCACAGATGGTTACCCAGAGGAGAGTAATCCTGAGCTTAGTGTTCAGGAAGCAGCTAGGGAAGAGGTGGGAAGTGCTGTTGGAGCAGTCTGCAATCTGGCATGGCACAAGCATGAGGAGCACAAAGTCCATGCCAAGGGAGGGCAGGGAAAGAGACTAAAAATGTTCATTGGACCAAATCATGGAAAACCATGTGTCCACTCTAAAGAGCTAGAAGTTTATCTTACAGGAGTTGGGCAGACATTGAAGAGATTTAAGTAAGGAAAACACATGTTTAGATTTATATTTCAGAAGCATCTCTTCAGTGCCTCTATGGTGCTGAATTTGTCAAAAATAAGGTTAGATGAGAGGAGGAAACTGGGCTGACTCGGCTTTCAGTTTTGCGCTTGTCAACCCATCTGGACCTGTGACATTCCATGACCTATTGGTCACCACTGGAGGCAGCTTCACAGACAAGCTGCTTTGTATTTTGACCTTGGAGGATACTACCAATGAGCTAGTTTGATATCCAGTGTATTTTTGCAACTTTAGGCAGCAACAGTTAAAATATTTTAGAACTTGTCTCACTGGTTAAATACACCATCACTTCAGATCACTAGAATCTTCCTTGAAGTCTACATTCCCATTTTTACCTGAACTAATCAGCAGCATTAAGACAAAAAAAAAGCAAGTGGATCAACCATATGTTACTATTATGTCTTCTGTTGAGAAGCATTATGAGGTACAGGAATGCATTCTGGACAAAATATTTAATTTAAATCTCACAAACCTTTAGATATAATAAAGCAACTACAAGGGATTGGAAATAAAAGTATAGAAGGACAAATTAAACAATACCACAAGGCCAAGACCAATACAAAAGTGGGACATTTTGTAGGATAACTGGTTCAGTCATCTCAACAAGTTGATGTCATTAAAAATGATATATAAATAAAGGACACTATAAGAGCAAAATAAATTTAAGGTGAAATTGTGTTCCTGAATCAGATTCTGATTTGGACAAATTAGCTGTAAAAGCCATTTTTTGGCTTATTTGAGGAAATTTGAATATGGACTGAGTATTAGAGAAGATGAGTATTTACTGACATGAAAAGGTAGAAATCATTCATAGAAAAATGCATGTGAAAAAATAGTATGTACACTAGCATCTTATTTTAGTTTAAAAAACAAATATATGTGATAGAAAATGAACAAAGAATACCAAGCAGGA